>NC_136461.1:102517922-103141104 GCF_902686455.1 Sciurus vulgaris
CAAAACCTGCTCACTTTGAAAGCCAAATTTTTGCAAATCATTTGTTATTTTTTCTCATTGCTTTACCTTACTTCCCACTCCATTCTGATGTTGAGGAGCTGGGTAAGATTAAAACACTGTTCTACTACTTCTTTAGTAGTACAATCTTATTTTTTCCCCTTTCATTTTAAAACTCCAATTTTTTAGAGCAGTTTGAGGTTCACAGCAAAACTGAGAAGTTACAGAGATTTCTTATACATTCCTGTACATGCATAGCCTCTCCCAACTATCAACACTCCCCACCAGAGTTACACTTTTATATCACCAGAGTTCACAGTTGACATTAGGGTTCCCTCTTGGTGTGAGTTTGGACAATGTATAATGACAGGGATTCACCATTACAGTATCATGCAGAGTAGTTTCACTGCCCTAAACAATCCTCTGTGTTCTGCCTTTCATAACTCCCTTTACCCTCATCACCAGCAACCATTGGTCTTTTATTGTCTAATTTTGCCTTTTCCAGAACGTAATTTTACTAGAATCATACAGTATATAGCCTTTTCAGACTGGCTTCTTTCACTTAGTAATATGTATTTCAGGTTAAGCATAATTCATTTGTTCTAATGCATAGGGTCTTTACCACAGTTTATATATATCCATTCATCTACTAAAGGACATCTTGGTTGCTTCCAAGTTTTGGCAATTATGAATAAAGCTGCTATTGATATCCATATGCAGTTTTTTGTGTGGGCATATGTTTTGAACTCCTTTGGGTAAATACCAAGGAGTGGAACTGCTGGGTCAGATAGAAAGAGCATGTTTACTTTTGTAAGAAATTACCAAACTGTCCTCCATCGCAGCTGTACCATTTTGCATTTCCACCAATAATGAATGAAGCAGCATAACCTTTTGTGAGTTAATATCTTTATACCTTACTTCTCATTGGTAAAATGGGGGGAAAACAATATTTTCTCATAAAATTAATTTGCAGAGTAGTGCATTTAAAGTATTTGGCATAGTCCTAGAACATAACGAATACTCACTATATGTTAACTACTGGTTTTTTTTCACCCAAACAGATGAATTCTGGAGGCAGAGTGTGTTATCTAGAGTGTGCTGTTTAAGATAAGAGCAGGTGCTTTACAGTTAAGACTCAGGTTAATGTCTCTGCTCTACTGCTTATTAAGATCTCCGGGAAGCTAAAAAAAAAATTTGTAAACCTCAATTTTCTCATCATAAAATATTATTAATACTAGTGTCTATCTCAGAGTTATTTTAAGTATTAAAGGAAAGAATGACTATAAGGCCCTCATCATAGTATCTGATGTATAGGTCCTATCATCTTGATCATCTTATTCATAATAAAAGTATTAGGTAACATTCCTCAAAATAAGTGGCAACAATTCTAGAAATTAGAGATAGAAACTACTGGCTGATAGCACAATATGGCATACCAAAAGAGAAAAACATAAAGTGGAAGAAAGTATCTCTGAAAGAGGGTAGAAAATTATTGTTCACCAAGTGTCTGCTAGGGACCATGTATGTTATCTCATTTTAATCCTCCAACAAACCAGTGAAATGAATAAAGAAATCCTTGTTCAGAGAAGGAAAGAGTTTGAAACATGAGGTATTTAACATATTAGGTCACAAAGTTAGTAGATGACAATCAAAACTCTCACTTAAATCCAAAATTCAAACTCTTCCAATACCATGCACTACAAATTTCACTCTCTCTGTTCTGCCTCCCCTTTCGACCCCTCCCTGAAACACTCCCATTGATGATCAATTAAATCATCAGGTAGGTACAACTAATGGACTTGAGGTGGATTATTACTTTACTCACAAATATTTTACTTATTACCCATTACATAATTTTGCATGATCACAAAGATGCGTTTTCACACCTCACTTGAAGTTATTTTTGCCTCTCTGGGTGGACAGGAAGAAATGTCAGTCCGTAAAGACACTGTTAACTGTTACCTGATAAAAGAGATAATCTGCCTGTTCCTCATTATAATCCAAATAATTCTCCATCCCTATCTCCAAATCCAATCAACTGTTTCCAGATTCAAAACTCCTGTCAATGTCTATTTGACAGTGCAAAAATTTCCATTAACTTCTGGCTTAGGAACACTATCCCTGTGATAGCATTTAGGTCACTGATCAAAGGCAAAAAAATATGAGAAAGGAACATTATTGACTTAGGAGTTCTATGCAAGAGCAATCCTGTCATTTAATGACACCAATGTACAGAGGTAGGGGATCATCTCCCCTTCCTTTCCTTTCTAAAAATATACTAAAGTATTAAAATCATAAAGGTACTAACCAAGAATATTTAAAAAGCATCACTCCTTTTGATTGTTCTATGCTTTTATGGGTAGTAAGAGAAAAATTAAGGTTTCAAAGGACAGGTAGCTGTCAGTTTAGTCAGACTTGAGCCTACTGCTCATAAAAAATAAATACATTTTAATATCTCTTTACTTATCAATCCCAACGTGTATAGCAGAAAGAAAAAAGCCAACTGGACCATGAGATGAGTCAAAAAAAAAAAAAGCTGAGTTCAATGTTCAGTTCTACCATTAACTAAAAATTTCAAGCTTGTTACTTCACCTCTTTGAAAATCACTTACTTCCTTTTCTACAGGTGAAACAAGTCTACCACAGCATTTACGAGTTAAATTTTTGTTTCAACTATTTATGAACAACTTCTAATGTCTGGGATCTTAATGATTTGTAATTATCTACCCATGAATTTGGATTGAGTGCTCTTGGGCTACTGTGTAGGATCATGTCTCTTACTCAGTTCAGGAGCTGGCAAACTTTCTTATAAGGAACCAGATAAGGCTAGGATTGTAGCTCAGTTGTAAAGTGCTTGCCCACCACGTGTGAGGCACTGGGCTCAATCCCCAGCACCACATAAAAATAAAAATAAAAATAAATAAAATAAAAATCCATTGACAACTAAAAAATGTTTAAAAAAAAAAAAAAAAAAAAAGAACCAGATAGCAGTCTTTGCAGGCCACATGGTCTCTGTATCAACTACTCTTCTCTGCTACTATAGTGTAAAAACTGCCATAGACAATATGTATAAATGAACAGAGCATGTTCCAATAAAACTTTATTTCTGGACATTGAAATATTTCATGTCATTTTCACATTATGAGGTTTTCTGCAACCATTTAAAAAGTGAAGAAAAACTCTTCCCTCACCGGTTGTACAAAAACAGACATAGAACTCATTTTTTATAAAAGCAATTTAATGGAAGAATAATAATCTTTTCAACAAAAGATGCCAGAGCACTGGATACTGATGGAAAAAAGAACCACAACCTAAACCTTACACAAAACTAACTTCAATAGATCACAATTTAAATGTGAAAGTTAAAATTATAAAACTTTTAGGAGGGGCTGGGGAGATAGCTCAGTCGGTAGAGTGCTTGCCTTGTAAGCACAAGGCCCTGGGTTCGATCCCCAGCACCCCCCCCCAAAAAAAAAAAAAAAAAAATCCAATAAAACTTTTAGGGAAAAAAAAAAAAAAACAGGAAAAATCCTTAGGACTTTAAACATGACACCAAAAACATTATTTATTAAAGAAAAAAATCAATAAATTGAACTTCAACAAAGTCTGAAACTTTTGCTTGTTTTACTTGTGAAATATCTTAAGATGACAGAAAGACAGGCAACACTGGGAGAAAATACCTGCAGATGATGTAGTTGACAAAAGACTGCTCAATAAAAAATTCTCAAAACACAATAATAAAAAAATTCGATTAGAAAATGGGCAAAAGACAGAGATTTTACTGATGAGGATATATAAATGGCAAATGATGACATGAAAAGTTGATTAATATCATTATCCACCAAACCATGATGAGAAATCACCACACAACTATTGAAAGAGCTAAAAAAAAAAAAAAAAAAAAGTGACAATACCAAATATTGTCAAGAATGTGGATAAACGATCTCTCATACATCATTAGTGGGACTGTAAACTGGTTCACTCTAGAAAATAATATGGTAGTATGTTTAAAAAAAGAAAAAAACCTTAAAACTTACAATATGACCTAGCAATTACAATCCCCCGAGAAATGAAAATGTACGTTCATGCAAAAATCTGAACATAACTGTTTGTAGGTGTTTTATTCAAAAGAGCCAAAAACTAGAAACAATCAAAATGTCCTTCAGTTGGTAAATGGTTCAATAGGGGAAACATTTACCATCCATACTGTGGAATACTATTTAGCAAGAAAAGCAGAACACTATTGATACATATACCACCCAAATGGATCTCAGGTTATGCTGAATCTCAAGATTATTATACTGTATGATTCCATTTATATAACATTCTCAATGACAAAATTATAGGGATGGAGAACAGATTAATGATTGTTAGGGGTTAGAGAGGGGAGACAGAGGGAGTGCCTAAAATTACAGAGGTATAGCACAAAGGGAATCTTTTTGGAGATGGAATATTTTTGTATCCTGACTACAGTGGCAGTTACACTAATCTACACATGATAAAAATGCACAGCACTACACATTGTACCAATGTCAACTTCCTGGTGTTGGTATTATACAATAGTTATGTAAGATGTAACCATTGGAGGAAACTGGTAAAAGGTAAGGACCTCTCTCTACTATTTTTGCAATTTCCTGTGAGTCTATAATTATCTCAAAGTAAAAAGTTAAAATACTTTCTAAAAATCTGATGATAAGCAAAAGGAAGACATAGCTTTGTAAGTAACAAGTGTCTACCCACTCTCCTTATTAATCTTAGAGTTGCTTCAAGGACCAAACATTACAAATAATAAAAGTCAGTTTTGAATAGGTGCCTACCATGAGCCACACACTATTTTTAGTGCTTTCTACACTACCCCATTTAATCCATATAACAACCTTATAAATGAAATGCCACAATCCCACTTACAGATGGGAAAACTGAGGTCAAAAAGAGGTTAAAGCAATCTGCTCATGGTGACATTGTAAGTGGTAAGAGCCAGAACTGAAATTCAGATTAACTCTAGAGGCATGCTTCCTGTATACAAGGGTAACCAAAATAAACATATGGGGGTAGTACCAAACTCTGTGCACAAGTTTGAACTAAATGACATCAAACCAGTTTGTTTTCTCCCTCAGTTCAAATACAGTTTTCAGAACTTTTAAAACACCAGGTATTTAGAGTACTTATAGTCTTCCCCACTCAGCCAAAAAAATGTAAAATGGCCTAATCTTAACCCATCCCTCTTCTTACATATTGGCAAACTATAGTGTTGAGAGCTGTATTATCCAATGAGGAAGCTACTAGCCAAATGTGGCCAATTAAAAGATTAGAATTAAATAAAATTAAAAATTCAGTTTCTCAGACACACTAGCCATATTTCTAAGTCTGCTCAAGAGTCACACATGGTTATCATATTGAACAGTACAGATAGAGAACATTTCCATCATCTGTGAAAGTTCTATTCATTAGTACTAGATTAGAGACTTGGTTTGCTTTTTTTAAAGAGCACAGGGTATGTGCAATGTTCACAGGAGATCGATGTCATTGCAACCATAAAAGGGGGTTAGGTCAGACATCCTTGTTTAAAGTCAGGTACTGCCACTATTAATGTCAAGGCACAGGGAAAAGGTAAGCAAAGGACTGGGAAAAAAGGAATAAGAGAAAGTAAAATCAAGCAGCTTGGCAATGAAGCTAGAACTAAGATTCAGGAGTGTGGGTTCTACTGCTTATTATGCAAATGATTGATTCTTTTTAATTTTTAAAAAATTTTTACACTTGGTACTAATTAACTGTGACTTAATTAGATGATTCTCTTCACTGTTTTGGGTCTTGGTTTCTTATACAACACAAATTTAGAACAAATAATTGCTAAGACTCCTTCTTGCTTTGTATGGATAAACAAACATACACACACAAAGGTGGGAAATAAAGGTAAAAATAAAAGATCATTGCATATTGGTGGTGGAAACTGGCACTCCTGTCAATTTACCACAAGGTCTATTCCAGAAGATGAAATCTGGATACCACAAAAGGAAGATTTAATTCTGGTCAATAAATCCTTATTGAATAATCATTTGTACCTAACCACAGTATTTGGAAGTAGCACACAAAAAAAACTGGTTAGCTCAGTTAAGCAAATATGTGGAAAGAATGCAAGACTTCCAAAATTTTATATTGAAAAATGGCTCACTAATATCTAATAACCAAACTGGCCCAGTAGTAAGACACACAGAAGTATCTTAAAATTTTCTTGAGGAGATACAACAAATTATATAGTCATACACAAAGTACGAACAAACGGCATAATTAAAAGCACACCTCATTTCTTCCACAAAGAACAAAAATAAATGCTACAGGTAATTAGGAAAAGGAAAACACTAATTTTGACCAACCTAATTTATCTAGAACACACACTTACTTAAATAACTCTATATTTTCTGGGTTAAATATTCCTGAGGATTACTGGAATTACACACACATTCCCAAATTGTGCTAAACAGAATAAAATGCAACTGCAATTCTTCTCCCCTCTATTACACACTTTCCTCTTTTCAGAGGTTTTGTTGGTCCTATTCCCTAGGATCAAAAAGGAGAGAAAATCTTTCCCCCGTCCCTATTCTAAGAATTCAAACGGCCAATAAAAAAAGTTTGAAGGATTTTTACTTCCAAAAAACAAAAACAAACAAAAACAAAACAACAACAACAACAAAAAAAAAAAAAAACAGAAGCCATGTTTTGTTTTGTTTTTAACCTTGCAAAAATTACGGCAACCAGTGAGTTGTGTAACCTCTGTAAGAAATCAAACTCATTAAAGTCCCGAACCAGACCCGAGAATATTTTGGAGCAGGGGGTAGTAAAAACCAAAGATTTCCAGGAAGGAAAACAGGGAGAAGGGATTTTAGCGACAAGCCTTTACTTCAGAAAGGCAGTTTTTAGTTTCCCACCTATTAATCCAACGCCAAGAAACAGCGCGGCGCGGAAACCCTGCGGAATTTGAAAACAAACGTTGCGAGGCTCCGGGGGACTGCGAAGGGGGCTGGTAACTGACAGCTCGGCCTCGGAGCGAAAAGCCTCAAGTAGGTCAAACTGTGTCCACGGCCTGAAGTCCAGAGTCCACCCCAGTGGGCTCAGGGGAGAAGAGCAGCAGGAGGGAAGCAGGGATTTGGCGTCTTTCAATCCTAAAGGGGCGGGATATCGGAAACGAGGGACCTAGAGCCCCAGCTCGGGCAGTTCGCCTGCTCTCACCTCTCTTGGGGGCCTTGATCAAAGGCACCCCTCCAGTCCTTTCGCCGTTTTCCTGCTTGTCCTTGTGCTTGAGATCGCCAGGAACGCAGGAGCTGGGGTCACCATCGGCGCCGCGGTGGTGATGGTGCTTGTGCCTCTCCTTGTGGCCCTTATGCTTGGGCCCGGCCGCGCTCACCGTCAGGGGCGAGAAGGTGAAGAGGGCCGAGGTGCCTGGGGCTGGGAGTGGGGCAGCGACAGCGGGCCCGGCCGGAGCAAGCGAAGGTGGCGGCGGAGGCGGCAGGAGCAGAGGCTCAACAGGGCCCTGGACGGTTGGGGCAGCATTCGTTGGCGGCAGCGGCCCGGGATGTTGGCGGCTGCGACGGCGCCGGTGAGGGGGAGCGAGAGGGGGGTCCTGGCTCGGCCGCCCCCGCTTCTCCTGAGACCCCCCACTGCTTGCCCGACGCTGCCGCTTCACTCCCCGCGGCGAGACCCCAGCATGGGGTTTCTCCTTTCCCTCTTTGTCCGGCTCCTCCTGCGCCGCCACCGCCCGTACTACGCGCACTGCTCCGACCTGCGCAGCCATTTCACCCACAAACACACATTTAAATGGCCCGACAGCCCCCCCGTCCGTGCATCGCGCAAGCGCCGCCCGCGCACGGCCCGCTGGGCATTGGAGTCTCTCCCCCGCCCTCCACTTGTCGGCCGTTCTTCGTGAGGAGCTGAACATGCCGGAAGCAGCAGTTCCCAGCGCTTCTCCGCAGGCCTCTCTAACCGAGCTTCTATTGTAAAGCGCCCTGGGCCGCGCAAAGCCTCGCGGGAGCGGTAGTTCTGCCGCGCCCCGCGCCGCGTCCCCGGCTCTGTGAGTGGAGGAGCCGAGAGGGAGCGTGCGCCGAGTCACGCTTCGGGCTGCGACGCAACCGTCGCCGGCCGGCGAGTTGCCGCCAACCGCCTTAACGGCCCAAACAATGTTAGTGGCTTTCAGTCTGGCGGCGCGTTCACATTATCGTTTTCCTGTCCCTTTCGTCATTTTATACGGAGTAGGTGGTCTCCATAGTGACTTTTAAAAATTTCACATTTCTTTGATAACCTTTGTGAGGTAAAAGAATCTCTGGCCTTTTACCCTTGACAAAACGATTAAATGAAGGGGAAAAGAGGAGTTAGCAATATGTAGAATTACGGAAATTTTGTTACCAAATGTAAAAGGGCTGCGAATCGGAAATGTTGGAAGCATTTTCAGGGGCCTTGCTTTGGTTACTACTACTGGCGTACGAAGGCAGGTGCAAGACCGCCTCGCCACCAGCCGCAGCCCCGCGAATGCGGGAAAGGTAGAGCCCTGCATTTATTTTGAATGTACCCCTACAAATATGAAAAAATAATCTAGGTGGAAATTAGAAAATTTTAACAAGATTTTCTTTTCAAGTTCTAAGTATTAAGTTGCATAAATTTGAGAAAAGTGTCTACCTGAGAACCCTCCAAATATCGTCGCTGTTCACCAAGGGGCGGTTGTTGCTCAGAAATTCGGTTAGAAACTCATCACTTTGGCTTTTGCCTAAGATTCTTTTAATGTACGTGGTCCTTGGCAAGGACATTATTGGTTGCAGTGATGTACCCAGCAGATAAAATTACTGTAGTTTGATACCACTAATTCCTGGAAAATTTTTACTTCAGCTAAATGAATACTAATGCATTGAAGTTAGTTTAAAAACAAAAAAGTTTATTTTGTACCTATTGGGTACATTGTACTACAATACACAGGTAACAATGTATCGTTCAGCTTGCTCTATGATTAGCTTTCCCGATGAATGATATGTAATACTCTTTCTAAATGTTACAAACTTTTAAAATAAGAGGTGAGGTCATCAGGGAAAGTAAGAGGACTCCTTTGTAATAATAATGATCCACTAACTTATTTGCTACATAAATTAGATTCGAAATAACACATTTTCTTAAGACAAATCCATGTTTATACCAAAATTTATTTTAAACTATACCTTTGGTTGGATATAAATTGCAAATGTTTGTATAGGACATTTTATATGAAGATATTAACAAAAGATAGCTATTTCACTGATTACTTTTCTAGGATTGTGAATTGAGTAACTTTGGTTAAAATTTACCCCAATGTAGTAGAACATCTTGTTACTATTAAAAATTATTATCATTATTTGCACATTTTATTCTCTTAAATACAGCTTCTTTTCTTACTACTCTGGTTTCCCACAATAATTGGGAAGATGTGTGAAGTATAATCCATTTAAGTAAAAATAACTCCCGGAAAACAGTTATTGTTACAAGCAGTAATTTTGTACTGCAATTGTAAGATGGTTTTTTAAAACTTTTTTTTATACTAAACTCTGACAGATAAAACTTTAATTCTTACAACCTCTTAAATTTACATTTATGCTAGGCAAGATGGTGTGTACCTATAGACACAAGCACTGGGGAATTGGGTGGGAAGATCACTTGAGTCCAGGAGTCTGAGCAACATAGCAAAACCCAAAACAGTCAGGCTGATGGTACATGCCTATAATCCCAGTGGCTCTGGAGGCTGAGGCAGGAGGATCAAGAGTTCAAAGCCAGACTCAGAAATTTAGCAAGGCCCTGGGCAAGTAAGCAGACTCTGTCTCTAAATAAAATATAAAAAGGTTTTGGGATGTGGCTCAGTGTTTAAGCACCCATGAGTTCAATCCCCAGTACCAAAAAAAAAAAAAAAAAAAAAAGAAAGAAAAAGAAAAAGAAAAAAGAAAAGAAAACCCAAGACAAACAAAAAATGTGCATTTATCTAGAAAAATAAAATAGAACAACTTCCAAAAAGAAAAACAAATCAATTTTAAAATTTCTCATATAGCATTCTCTACATAAGCTCAAATCACAAAATTTTATTTGCAGTTTCCAATCCAGTGTAAGATATGAAAATACAAATTGCTGACATTTTTTTGCCTATTGCTTTTCTGTTAAAAACTACTAACACATTAGCATATCTTCATTGTTGATATTATAAATATTGAAGATTTATTTTAGCTAGTGTATTCCAGTAGTTTTATTGCAGATGTAGTCTATATTATAAATTCAGAGTTTATTAAAGGTTCCAAGTTGATGGTGGGTTCCTTGGTCCTTTGGGCTTTGAAAAACGATTTGCAAAACCTGGAAACAAAAATAAAATTGAATGAAAATAGATTTTTTTTAATAGAGAGGTGAATAGTTGGATTTTAGAATGTATTATGTGCAAGTACATGGATTATTTTCAAAGGGTATGGCAGCATCTTTGAACAATTTCATGATAGATTATAATAGCATTATAGTAACTAAAGCTTAAATGATAACGATACAATACTTTTTTAAATTTTTATTTTATTTTTGTGGTGCTGGGATTTGAACCCAGGGCCTTGCTATATGCTAGACAATCCACAATGTAACCCAAATGTTAATATTTTAAATGTGTAGGGCACATTTAATACGTAAATTTAATAATGGTAATAATTGAATGAAGAACGCTGGTTATAATAGCTTTTGATAATTCAGTGCATAATATCATTTATCTAACCAATCATCACAAAACTGAGAAATTTTGATTTCACAAAACTAAACACTAGTATTAGTAATTAAATAATCATTTTAATTTATCTTTCTTCCTCAAACTCACACCCCCTACCACCACAAAGAAGGAGGATGAGAAAAATCTTTCAAAAAATCAAACCTATTGGGGAAGGAGAGAAAGGATAGGGAGAGTACTAGGGAATGGAACTAATCAAACTATATTGTTATATTGTGTGCTATACAGATATGTAACAACAAATTCCAGTATTATAATACACTGTTTACAAAGTTGAAAAACAGAATGAAGGCTATTTCTTGGTGTTTTCAAAAGATTTGCACGTTAATGACATTGGTTCTTTATCACTTGCAATATATGTCTTTTCTTTGATAGTGGTATATTTTTAAGGCGTCTTAGCACTTAGCAACTTTAGGTGCTTAAATTGAAAATGAATGGAAAATTCAGATATCCCTGAACTTTTAATTTCATCATTCATACTTAGTAACCACTCATAAGTTACCTAAACCTAAACCTAAAGAAAAAAAAAAAAAAAACTATATCAGAAATGGAAGAGTAGAAGAGTAGGGAGGGAGAAAAGAAGATTTAAAAAAAAGAGGAAATCACTAAAATTGTATTAGCAGTGATTTTAAATATTGGGGGAGTTGTATCAGTCTACTACTAGTACATTTTACTGAGTGATAACAAAACAAATGATTCAGGTTAAGTAGCTGCACATAATAGTCAAAAATCATCTTATGTGTACAGGTAATCTCGACTGTAACCCAAGAGGGTTGGGAATAAAAGGACATGTTTGCCTGTGTAGAGGCCCATGCCTGTAATCCCAATGGCTTAGGATCAAGAGTTCAAAGCCAGCCTCAGCAAAAGTGAGGTGCTAAGCAACTCAGTGAGACTCTGTCTCTAAATAAAATCAAAAAAAGGGCTGGGGATGTGGCTCAGTGGCCAAGTGCCCCTGCCCCCAAGATCAATTCCTGGTACATGCCCCTCTCCCAAAAAAAAAGGTATTTCCTGACCACTTCAAGTATCTTAAACTTCAGGGATGGATATGTACATTTATTATTATATATTATTATAAATATATATATATATGTAATTCAATCTCACTGATCAATTCTCAATAGTGTTGAGAAGGCTTCTTTTTCCCTACATGTCAATTCAAGAAAAATAAACCACAATTTTGAGTAACATATCCTTACAATTTTATTGCCTTCTTTATAAAAGTGCTGCTTTTCAAGTAGGTAAATTGTTCAAATCTAGGCATATTTGAGAAGAAGCAATGTGGAGGTAGCACTCTGATCTTTTATCCTCATACAACAGACTGTTCTAAAGTTTGGTGGACCTTGAGTTACTCAAGTGGTATCACTGATTTATAGACAGGAAAGAAGCAGAAAACATTTGTGTCTTGGGCAAGTTTTAGTGCTTTTTCCATAATTTATTCAATATTCTAAATGAATATTTTTAACAATTATTTTGTACAACCATACTCTTTTAAAAATATAATATTTAAACCAGACAAAATTTAAAAGCCAAAGAAGTAGCTCCAGAGATTCTAATTAAATATTTTCTCTGAGATAGGGGCCATAACCTAGGCATGGAGATTGCTGCTTCTACACCAAAATCTTTCTCTGCTTCTTCCTCAGAAATAAAATTACATGTATGTGTCTGCTCAGCAATATTAATATTTGCCAGTCTCTCATAATTTAGTTATATCACATCTAAGCTCTCTTCAAGGGAATGTAAGCTGAAAGGGAATGTAGGCCAGTGTCTTAAGACCAAAAGAGGAAGAAGAAACCACATCTTCTCATGTTTTTCTCTCTTCCTTCCACCTGAAATCTGAATGTGGTAACAACCAAATTTTGACCATACAGATAAGGACAGTACCATTGAGCAGTAGCAGTTCTCAAAATGTGGTTCCAGGAACTTCTGGGATCTCCCAGATCCTTTCAGGTGTCTGCTTTTTGGTTAATAGTGATTTTAGTAGTAATATCCTACATTAATTGCTATACTTAGAAAAGTTATACCTGATGCTACTTTACATGGTATCATAAATATCATATAGAATAATGTAATGCTTAAAATAATATAAAATCATTTTAACTTTACACTTATACTCAGGGTCAAATAGTCAAGCACTTCCTTGAAACTGTCAGAATTGTGGTTCATCTACTGTTGAATAAGTTATATGTTTAGACAGTAGCAACTGCTGTTCTTTTTATCACTTGCACATTTTTTATAACTTTTAAGTAGGATTATTACAGCATCTCAGTTTATTCATTTAGCTGGTCATGTTCAATTACTGCATGCTGGCATAATAATTTAGTTGTTGGTTGCCTAGCTTTATTTTCCACATATGCTAAACAATTCAGTCCTATATGAGATATTAGGAGGTAGCTAAGGGCTGAGGATGTAGCTCAGTAGTAGAGTGTTTGCCTAGCATATGTGAAGCCCTCGGTTCAATTCTGAGCACCGAAGTAAAAAAAAGTACCTGAGATTATGCATGTAACCTTACATCATATTTAAAGTTGTCTCATGGTATAAATGAATAATTTACATTATTTTTTAAAAATCTGCCATAAAATAGCACATACCAAAATTCAGAAAGAAACTCGAGTTATTTGGCTGAACAGATTCTGCAGACTTGCTTGAGGGGGAAGAACTACAGATGTCTGTAATGAAAAGAAAAAACATAACGGAAAAATGAAGATAGACTCAGATTACTATTTATCAAAAGTATATAATTGTTGAGATTAAACATTTCCTCCAGAGTAACCAGCACTGCTAAATAAATTTATCAGCATCAAATGTTAACAAAATATAGATGCTTAGAGATGGTTTGACATTATAATCTCATTTATGTGACTTGTTTCTTTTTTTTTAGAGCGCTTTTTGTTTTGTTTGAATATTTTGTTTTAGTTGTAGGTGGACACAATACCTTTATTTTATTTTTATGTGGTGCTGCAGATCAAACCCAGGGCCTCGTGCATGCTACGCGAGCACTCCACCACTGAGCCACAACCCCAGCCCTTATTTTGTTTTTTGCATAAGATTATTTAGTAAAGCCTAATACTAAGGAAAATCCCCAAATGAATAAGATCCATTATATATAATGAATCAACTTATTAGGAGATTCAGATTTTGGCTTTGGACTTCCATCTTGTTTTGTTCTACTCTTAGTACACTCCTAAATCTCCACATTAAATCATCTATGGCAAGTCTGATTTTTCTTAACATTATCCTCTATTCCTGGAATCTTTTTCACTGTTCACTTCACTTTCCAACCTACTTTTTTCCCACCATAAATAATTCTAATTTAGGATCATAGTCTTCCACAAGCACTGTTATTCTGCTTTGTTTGCTATTTTAGTTACTTATGTAGGCTTAAAAATATAATTGTCTTCCCAGAACTTTAGTATGCACATGTATCAGTTTCTGCCCACTTTTGAAAACAATCCAGTGAAAATTTTGCACATTCACTGACTTACAAATGAAAAAGAATTTCAGGTTTGCATATACTTTCTGACAAAGAGCTTAAAAATGGAGAGAGATCATTAATTTTTAAATTTTCAACACTTAAAAATACAATGCAAAAAGTGCATACATGTGTTTGCATATACATAATATTACAATTCTAGAAACACCTTCCCCTTCTGAGACATACTTGAATACAAATTACTGGAATACATAGTAGATTTCACTCATATTCAGTTAAATAATACAATGTCCCAAGCACTAGCACTAAGAATAGACATGAGGTGAGGAAATTCAGGAGATGTCAATAATCTCTAGATTTGGATGTAAACTGAGAGATGTAAAACATCCCTCAGAAAGAAAAAAAAACCTGTCCCAAAGGGAAATATTGATTTATTACAAAGGAAGCAAAGAAGATTCTGTATATGTATATTAGAGGGAACTGCCATTTTGCATATTGGCTTGTTTAAGCTATTTTTATTCTATCTGTCCAACATGCATTCCCTCTTATGTTAATAGGTGAATTGATTCTACCTTTAGATCAATGAAATGACTAATAACTAGGGTCAATTTTCATTGTTGTATGCTTGGTACAATGGCATGGTCATACCAGATGTGTAGGTCTGTTCTCTCTCTGATTTTTCAGTGTCTACATGTAACAACTGTTAAATATCAGGTAGGATACTATCTTGCCTAATATTAAATATATTGGTAAGAACTGATTCAGGAATAGGCAAATGAACCTAGTCAAGACAATCAGACCCAATTAGCACTGGTCATCAGACTGTTGCTTAAGCAACCTGGAAAGAGCTAATTTTTTTTTTTTTTTTTTCTGTCACAAGCCTAAAACATGGTAAAAGCTATCACAGAATGAAACAAAGCTGAGAGTTATGGAATGAGAAATTAGGTTCTAGTCTTCTAAGAGTTCCACCATATCCTGAAGCTGTGCTAACATTAATCTACCTGGAGTCTGTAGTTTCTTTATTTGATATCCCAAGACAGTGTTATATCTAGAGAAAGAAAATTGGGTGTTTTATAAGCTAAGCAGATCAAATCCATCTTTGGCTGACGGCTCAATTCACTAATTTCTTGGCTCTTGGCTCTTTAATTTCCCCTGTTTCCTACCAAATTTTCCTTTTGAAATGTTTAAATTCTCTTTTGAATGATGAGGATATATTGTACAACCACTCTTTAGCCATCATGGGTAAAAAATCAGTTCATGTTAGAGGTTCAGTATGATGGCAAATGATAGCAAACTATCAACACTCTGTAGTCTATAGCTAGTACCAACTCAGAAGAATAAAGTAACATTCCACCATAAACATTCTTACTTAGACTAGAAATCATGTTTTCTCAGTGCTCTTTGTCCTTCCCTGTAGCTCTTGTATAATAACTGTTTATTCCTTCCTGACTAACCAAATTGATCAAATTTGTAAGAGGTATATCACCATGATTTATGTACTTTGTTTGTAAATAAGGATTTCTAAGATAATGTCTCAAAGTTTCAAAAGTGAGTTTTATTTTCATTACAACATAGTGAAAATAGTAAGCAACAGACTTTTCCTGCTAATAATATTTGATAAAAATAGAAATGTGTCAATGCTTTGCTTATTTCATTGAATCAACACATTTGTTTCACAATATGCTTTGCTGTGACTATTTTCAAAAAAGTTAGACTTCTGGGAATTTTAAGTGACATACTTGTATGACAGCATCTTAAGATGGGTAGAAAGTACAAAACATTGTACTGCTGGGTGCAGTGGTGCTCACCTATAATCCGAGCAGCTTGGGAGGCTGAGGCAGGAGGATCACAAGTTCAAAGCCAGCCTCAGCAACTTAGCAAGGCCTTAAGAAACTTAGAGAGACCCTCTCTCAAAATAAAAAGGGCTGGAGATGTGGCTCAGTGGTAAAGCACCTCTGGGTTCAATCCCCGGTACCAAAAACAATCAAACAAACATTGTACTAATTATTATTCTGTCTATACACAAAAAACATTCAGTCCCCTTGCTCCCTGTCCAATATTAACCTTGTGGAACCCAGCAAAGTACAATGTGTAGGAGTGAGTGCTCTGATCCATAAGACCCTGCAGAGGCTCTCTTTAGGAATGATAGTATTCATTTCTTCTACAAGGAGATAATATAAAGAAAATTACATAATTATAAATGATAGATAGTCTAAAAAATAAGTACACAGAAACTTACTTTTTTTCATGTTTCTCAAAATTTTCAAACTCTACAAAAGTGAAGAAAAAGGTTAGTTTGTTTCCCTGTAAAATTGAAAATATTTTAGTCTGACAGACATAAATTTAAGTAAAAAGGACTAAGTTCCTTAAAAATGACAATGAAAATGCAGTTATTTTTCATCTTGCTATTTTTAATTCAGTGCAAAATCACCACTTGGTTTTATCTTGTTATTTTTACCACCCATATAAGACCACATATTTAGAAATAATGCTATTAGAATGTCAGGAGTGAAAATGAATTTTCCACTTCTCTCCTTTATTAGGAGCATTCCAGAACCCACAATGACTTCTGCATATAGCAATGATACATAATCCTTCCCATTCCAGTCAAGAATTTTTTCCAGCCAATCATGTTTTGTACTCAGTTCACTGAGGCCTACTCCCATACTGTAACCATGATACTTCCTTTTCTCACCTTTCAGCAAACCTATGCCCTCAGCTGCCTTTATGGAAGCATCTTTTCCAGGAACCCACCTAAATTTCTTTACATTTCCTCTGCATGTATGCTTTTAATCTGTTCCATTCTTATTTTATTATTCATGATAATTTCATATAGGTCTCAGATAGGTATTCTGTTCCAAGAGATTAACCATACTTTCTTCAAGGGCAGGCAATTGTCTTTTATGACATCTATTTTCCTAATACCTAAGAGAACTACAATCTTCCATATAATAGATAGTTAAGAAATTGTTTTTTGTAAATTTTTAGATTTTTAGAAAGTAATTTATGATTCAAAAATCTTAGTGAGGGAGCTGGGAATATAACTCAATTGGAAGAGTGCTTGCCTTGCATGCACAAGGCCCTGAGTTCAATTCCCAGCACCACCAAAAAAAAAAAAAAAAAAAAAAACAGTGAAAATGCTCCCATTTGGGCTGGGCATGGCGGCACACACCTATAATACCAGTTACTCAGGAAGTCAGGGTAGGAGAGTCACAAGTTTGAGGCCAGCCTGGGCAATTTAACAAGACCCTATCTCAAAACAAAAAGAATCTGAGGAGGGAGCGCTTGCCTAGTATGTCAGGGGCCATGGGTTTAATCCCAAGTTCCACAAAAAAATAAATAAGCTTCCATGCTTGTTCTCCATCTACCCAGTTGCTAACACTCCCCACTTCCATAGATAATCGTGTTTGTTTGTTATAAGTCCTTCTAGAGTTACTTATGAATATACAGATAGATGACATTTTCCCTTTTTAAGCAAAAGTAAATATATATAAAAACATTGAGAGAAGTTGCTTCAGGGACTAGGACAGGGCAGCCAGGGACTTCCCCAAGCAGCCCGGCCCCCTCCGGCAGGAAGCGCCTTTCCAGGCTAGCTTCTCCGAGCAGACCGCCCAGTGAGAGCCTTTCTACACAGAGCCAGCCACAAGTCCCCAAGCCAGCGGAGACCTCCAACCCACAAGCAGCCTCTGGGACCAGGGCAGGGCAGCCAGAGACCTCTCCAGGCGGATCTGCTGCCCCCCCTCGTCCCCGGCCTCAGGCTTTTTCCACGGGGTGATCCAAGATGGCAGACTAGAGGGTGACTGCATCTCCAGTCGCTCCAGAACCCAGGATTCAAGAAGGGGAGGCATTGAGAGACTCAGACTAAAATAGAGCCACGGGGTGAGTCTCCCTCACCCGGTGAAGCTCTGCCCAGGCGGCAGGCCCGGATTCAGGCGGCTTATTAGAGTAGGGCAGGGCAGCTAGAGTCTCCCCCAGGCAGCCCTGTGTACTCCGGCGGTGGACTCCTCCCACAGGGCCAGATTCTCCAGCATCTCGGAGCAGACCCCCCAGTAAGAGTCTTCCTGCACAGAACCAAGCTTCAAGTCCCTGAACCAGAGCGGCAAGTTCCTGCCCGCAAGTTGCTTCAGGGACTAGGACAGGACAGCCAGGGACTTCCCCAAGCAGCCCGGCCCCCTCCGGCAGGAAGTGCCTTTCCAGGCTAGCTTCTCGGAGCAGACCGTCCAGTGAGAGCCTTTCCACACAGAGCCAGCTCCAGGTCCTGGAAACCAGTAGCGGGCTAGGGGCAGCTTTCTTTGGAAGCACTGCATTATCAAGTTACTCCAAGACTTCAGGCTACTGAAGGCAGGAAGATGATACACTGGAAATCTATAGCGACACTATAAGCCAATAGAAGAATTCTGCAATATCACAAAGTCCCACTGACATTTGACCAATATGAGAAAACAAGGGAAGAAAATGTCCCAAACAAACCTAGATACTATATCAATAAAACCCAATGACAGCACAGCAGAAGAAATGTCAGAAAGGGAGTTCAGAATGTACATAATTAAAACAATCAGAGAAGCAAATGAAGAGATGAAAGAGCAAATGCAGGCATTGAAGGAGGAGATGAAAGAGCAAATGCAGGCATTAAATGATCACACCAATCAACAGTTAAAAGAGCAAATACAGGAAGCAAAAGATCATTTCAATAAAGAGTTAGAGATATTGAAAAAGAAACAGAAATCCTTGAAATGAAGGAAACAATAAACCAAGTTAAAAACTCCATAGAAAACATAACCAATAGGATAGAACACCTGGAAGACAGAACCTCAGATACTGAAGACAAAATATTTAATCTGGAAAACAAAGTTGACCAAACAGAAAAGATGGTAAGAAATCATGAACAAAATCTACAAGAATTATGAGATATCATGAAAAAGCCAAATTTAAGAATTATTGGGATTGAGGAAGGCTTAGAGAAACAAACCAAAGGAATGAACAATCTATTCAATGAAATAATATCAGAAAATTTCCCAAATCTGAAGAATGAAATGGAAAGCCAAGTACAAGAGGCTTATAGGACTCCAAATCTACAAAATTACAACAGACCCACACCAAGGCACATTATAATGAAAATACCTAACATACAAAATAAAGACGGAATTTTAAAGGCCGCGAGAGAAAAGAATCAAATTACATTCAGGGGGAAACCAACACGAATATCAGCAGATTTTTCAATCCAGACCCTAAAAGCTAGAAGGACCTGGAACAACATTTTTCAAGCTCTGAAAGAAAATGGATGCCAACCAAGAATCTTATACCCAGCAAAACTTACCTTCAAATTTGACGATGAAATAAGATCCTTCCATGATAAACAAAAGCTAAAAGAATTTACAAAAAGATAGCCAGCATTACAGAACATTCTCAGCAAAATATTCCATGAGGAAGAGATGAAAAACAAAGAAGCAAATCAGCAAAGGGAGAAATTATCCTAAGGGAATTGTCAAATAAAGGAGGAACCAAGTCGTGTCAAATAAATAAATAAATAAATAAAATTTAAAAAATGAACCAAACGACTAGGAAACCAAACCATATCTCAATAATAACCCTGAATGTTAATGGCCTGAATTCATCAATCAAAAAACATAGACTGGCATATTGGATTAAAAAGAAAGATCCAACAATATGTTGCCTGCAAGAGACTCACCTCATAGAAAAAGATACCCATAGATTAAAGGTGAAAGGATGGGGAAAAACATACCATGCACATGGACTCAGCAAAAAAGCTGGAGTATCCATCCTCATTTCAGATAGTGTGGACTTCAAGCCAAAGTTAGTCAGAAGGGATAAAGAAGGACATTTCATACTGCTTAAGGGAAGCATAAATCAGCAAGATATAACAATCATAAACATCTATGCCCCAAACAGTGGCTCATCCATGTATGTCAAACAAATCCTTCTCAATTTCAGAAACCAAATAGACCATAACACAATAATACTAGGTGATTTTAACACACCTCTCTCACCACTGGACAGATCTTCCAAACAAAAATTGAATAAAGAAACCATAGATCTCAATAACACAATCAATAATTTAGACTTAACGGACATTTATAGAATATACCATCCAAGAGCGAATACACTTTCTTCTCAGCAGCACATGGATCCTTCTCTAAAATAGACCATATATTATGCCACAAAGCTAATGTTAGCAAATACAAGAGGATAGAGACACTACCTTGTATTCTATCAGATCATAATGGATTGAGGTTAGAAATAAATGAAAGAGTAAAAAACAGAAACTATTCCAACACCTGGAGATTAAACAATATGCTATTATATGATGAATGGATAACAGAAGATATTAGGAAGGAAATTAAAAAATTCTTAGAGGTAAATGAGAACAAAGAAACATCATATCAAAATCTCTGGGACACTATGAAAGCAGTACTTAGAGGGAAATTTATTTCATGGAGCACATTTAATAAAAGAAGTAAAACTCAACAAATAAATGACCTAACACTATAGCTCAAAGCCCTAGAAAAAAGAAGAACAGACCGGCACCAAAAGTAGTAGAAGACAGGAAATAGTTAAACTCAGAGCTGAAATCAATGAAATTGAAACAAAAGAAACAATACAAAAAATTGACAAAATAAATAGTTGGTTCTTTGAAAAAACAAACAAAATTGATAAACCCTTAGCCACACTAACAAAGAGAACGAGGGAGAAAACTCAAATTACTAAAATTCAGAATGAACAAGGAAATATCACAACAGACATGAGTGAAATACAAAACGAAGCTAGCTATTTTGAAAATCTATACTCCAAAAAAACAGAAAACCTCGAAGACATCAACAAGTTTCTAGAGACATATGAATTGCCTAAACTGAACGAGGAGGACATACACAATTTAAATAGACCAATTTCAAGTAATGAAATAGAAGAGGTCATCAAAAGTGTACCAACAAAGAAAAGTCCGGGACCAGATGGGTTCTCAGCCGAGTTCTACAAAACCTTTAAAGAAGAGCTCATTCCAATACTTCTAAAGTATTCCATAAAATAAAAGAGGAGGAAACCCTCCCAAACTCATTCTATGAAGCCAATATCACCCTGATACCTAAACCAGACAGAGACACATCGAGGAAAGAAAATTTCAGACCAATATCCTTAATGAACATTGACGCAAAAATTCTCAACAAAATTTTAGCAAATCGCATACAAAAATATATTAAAAAGATAGTGCACCATGATCAAGTGGGTTTCATCCCAGGGATGAAAGGTTGGTTCAACATCAGGAAATCAATAAATGTAATTCACCATATCAATAGACTTAAACTCAAGAATCACATGATTATTGTAATTGATGCAGAAAAAGCATTCGATAAAATACAGCATCCCTTCATGCTCAAAACACTAGAAAAAATAGGGATAGTGGGATCATTCCTTAACATTGTAAACGCCATCTATGCTAAGCCCATGGCTAATATCATTCTAAATGGTGAAAAACTGAAAGCATTCCCCCTGAAAACTGGAACAAGGTAGGGATGCCCTCTTTCACCACTTCTATTCAATATCGTCCTTGAAACTCTAGCCAGAGCAATTAGACAGACCAAATAAATTAAAGGGATATGAATACGAAAAGAAGAACTCAAATTATCCCTATTTGCTGATGATATGATTATATACTTACAGGAACCAGGAAATTCCACCAGAAAACTTTTAGAACTCATAAGTGAAGTAGCGGGATATAAGATCAATGCACATAAATCTAATGCATTTTTATACATAAGTGATGAATCTTCAGAAAGAGAAATTAGGAAAACTACCCCATTCACAATAGCCTCGAAAAAAATAAAATACTTGGAAATCAATCTCACAAAAGAGGTGAAAGACCTCTACAATGAGAACTACAGTACACTAAAGAAAGAAATTAAAGAAAACCTTAGAAGATGGAAAGATCTCCCATGTTCTTGGAGAGGAAGAATTAATATTGTCAAAATGGCCATACTACCTAAAGTGCTATACAGATTCAATGCAATTCCAATTAAAATCCCAATGATGTACCTTACAGAAATAGAGCAAGCAATTATGAAATTCATGTGGAAGAATAAGAAACCCAGAATAGCTAAAGCAATCCTTAGCAGGAAGAGTGAAACGGGGTATCGCAATACCAGATCTTCAGCTCTACTACAAAGCAATAGTAACAAAAACGGCATGGTATTGGTACCAAAATAGAAAGGTAGATCAATGGTACAGAATAGAGGACACAGACACAAACCCAAATAAATACAACTTTCTCATACTAGACAAAGGGGCCAAAAATATGCAATGGAGAAAAGATAGCCTCTTCAACAAATGGTGCTGGGAAAACTGGAAATCCATATGCAAGAGAATGAAACTAAACCCATATCTCTCACCATGCATGAAACTAAACTCAAAATGTATTAAGGACCTTGGAATTAGACCAGAGACCCTGCAAATTATAGAAGAAAAAGTAGGTCCAGATCTTCAACACGTCGGCTTAGGACCAGACTTCCTCAACAGGACTCCTATAGCACAAGAAATAAAAGCAAGAATCAAT
This sequence comes from Sciurus vulgaris, assembly GCF_902686455.1. Taxonomy (NCBI): domain Eukaryota; kingdom Metazoa; phylum Chordata; class Mammalia; order Rodentia; family Sciuridae; genus Sciurus; species Sciurus vulgaris. Next base: position 102,540,671 of record NC_136461.1, read on the forward strand.
AACTGGGATAGATTCAAACTAAAAAAAGGTTTCTCTCAGCAAAGGAAACTATCATCAATGCGAAGAAAGAGCCTACAGAGTGGGAGAAAATCTTTGCCAATCATACTTCAGATAGAGCACTAATCTCCAGAATCTATAAAGAACTCAAAAAACTCTACAACAAGAATACAAATAATCCAATCAACAAATGGACTAAGGAAATGAATAGACATTTCACAGAAGAAGATCTACAAGCAATCAACAAACATATGGAAAAATGTTCAACATCTCTAGTAATAAGAGAAATTCAAATCAAAACCACCCTAAGATTCCATCTCGCCCCAATTAGAATGGCGATTATCAAGAACACAAGCAACAACAGCTGTTGGCGAGGATGTGGGGAAAAAGGTACACTCATACATTGCTGGTGGTGCTGCAAATTAGTGCAGCCACTCTGAAAAGCAGTGTGGAGATTCCTTCAAAAAGTTGGAATGGACCTACCATCTGACCCAGCTATCCCACTCCTTGGCCTATACCCAAAGGACTTAAAATCAGCATATTACAGGGATACAGCCACATCAATGTTCATAGTTGCTCAATTCACAATAACCAGATTGTGGAACCAACCTAGATGTCCTTCAATTGATGAATGGATAAAGAAACTGTGGTGTATATATATATATATATATATATATATATATATATAAAATGGAATATTACTCTGCCATAAAGAATGATAAAATTATGGCATTTGCAGGGAAATGGATGAAATTGGAGAATATCATGCTAAGTGAGATAAGCCAATCTCAAAAAAACAAAGGTCGAATGATATCGCTAATAAGTGGATGATGACACATAATGGGGGGAGGGAAGGGTTAGTGTTAGGGTTAGAGTTAGGGTTAGGGAGGGGGGCAAGAATGGAGGAAGGAAGGACTGTATAGAGGGAAAAGGGGTGGGAGGGGTGGGGGGAAGGGAAAAAATAACAGAATGAATCAAACAATATTACCCTATGTAAATTTATGATTACACAAATGGTATGCCTTTACGCCATGTACAAACAGAGAAACAACATGTATCCCATTTGTTTACAAAAATAAATAAATAAAAAAATAAATAGGTAAAAAAAAACAATACACTATTATATGATGAATGGATAACAGAAGACATCAGGAGGGAAATTAAAAAATTCTTAGAAGTAAACGAGAACAAAGACACATCATATCAAAATCTCTGGGACACTATGAAAGCAGTACTTAGAGGAAGATTTGTTTCATGGGGCGCATTTAACAAAAGAAGTAGAAATCAACAAATAAACGACTTAACACTACTCTCAAAGCCCTAGAAAAAGAAGAGCAGACCAATACCAAAAGTAGTAGAAGACAGGAAATAGTTAAAATCAGAGCCAAAATCAATGAAATTGAAACAAAAGAAACAATCAGAAAAATTAACAAAATAAATAGTTGGTTCTTTGAAAAAATAAACAAAATTGATAAACCCTTAGCCACACTAACAAAGGGAACGAGGGAGAAAACTCAAATTACTAAAATTCAGAATGAACAAGGAAATATCACAACAGACACGAGTGAAATACAAAACGAAGCTAGCTATTTTGAAAATCTATACTCCAAAAAAACAGAAAACCTCGAAGACATCAACAAGTTTCTAGAGACATATGAATTGCCTAAACTGAACGAGGAGGACATACACAACTTAAATAAATCAATTTCAAGCAATGAAATAGAAGAGGTCATCAAAAGTGTACCAACAAAGAAAAGTCCGGGACCAGATGGGTTCTCAGCCGAGTTCTACAAAACCTTTAAAGAAGAGCTCATTCCAATACTTCTCAAAGTATCCCATAAAATAAAAGAGGAGGGAACCCTCCCAAACTCATTCTATGAAGCCAATATCACCCTGATACCTAAACCAGACAGAGACACATCGAGGAAAGAAAATTTCAGACCAATATCCTTAATGAACATTGACGCAAAAATTCTCAACAAAATTTTAGCAAATCGCATACAAAAATATATTAAAAAGATAGTGCACCATGATCAAGTGGGTTTCATCCCAGGGATGCAAGTTTGGTTCAACATCCAGAAATCAATAAATGTCATTCACCATATCAACAGACTAAAAGTTAAGAATCACTTGATTATTTCAATAGATGAAGAAAAAGCATTTGATAAAATACAGCATCCCTTCATGCTCAAAACACTAGAAAAAATTGGGGTAGAGGGAACATTCCTTAACATTGTAAAGGCCATCTACGCTAAGCCCATGGCCAATATCATTCTAAATGGTGAAAAACTGAAAGCATTCCCCCTAAAAACTGGAACAAGGCAGGGATGCCCTCTTTCACCACTTCTATTCAACATCGTTCTTGAGACTCTAGCCAGAGCAATTAGACAAACCAAAGAAATTAAAGGGATACGAATTGAAAAAGAAGAACTCAAACTATCCCTGTTCGCTGATGACATGATTATATATTTAGAGGAACCTGGAAATTCCACCTGAAAACTCTTAGAACTCATAAGTGCATTCAGTAAAGAAGCAGGTTACAAGATCAATGCTCATAAATCCAATGCATTTTTATACATAAGTGATGAATCTTCAGAAAGAGAAATTAGGAAAACTACCCCATTCACAATAGCCTCGAAAAAAATAAAATACTTGGAAATCAATCTCACAAAAGAGGTGAAAGACCTCTACAATGAGAACTACAGTACACTAAAGAAAGAAATTAAAGAAAACCTTAGAAGATGGAAAGATCTCCCATGTTCTTGGAGAGGACGAATTAATATTGTCAAAATGGCCATACTACCTAAAGTGCTATACAAATTCAATGCAATTCCAATTAAAATCCCAATGATGTACCTTACAGAAATAGAGCAAGCAGTCATGAACTTCATCTGGAAGAATAAGAAACCAAGAATAGCCAAAACAATCCTGAGCAGAAAAAGTGAAGCAGGAGGTATCTCAATACCAGATCGTCAACTCTACTACAAAGCAATAGTAACAAAAACGGCATGGTATTGGTACCAAAATAGAAAGGTAGATCAATGGTACAGAATAGAGGACACAGACACAAACCCAAATAAATACAACTTTCTCATACTAGACAAAGGGGCCAAAAATATGCAATGGAGAAAAGATAGCCTCTTCAACAAATGGTGCTGGGAAAACTGGAAATCCATATGCAAGAGAATGAACCTAAACCCCTATCTCTCACCCTGCACAAAACTCTACTCAAAATGGATCAAGGACCTCGGCATCAGACCAGAGACCCTGCATCTTATAGAAGAAAAAGTAGGTCCAAACCTTCAACTTGTTGGCTTAGGATCAGACTTCCTTAACAGGAGTCCCATAGCCCAAGAAATAAAAGCAAGAATCAATAACTGGGATAGATTCAAAATAAAAAGCTTTCTCTCAGCAAAGGAAACTATCAGTAATGTGAAGAGAGATCCTACAGAGTGGGAGAAAATCTTTGCCACTCATACTTTAGATAGAGTGCTAATTTCCAGAATCTATAAAGAACTCAAAAAACTCTACAACAAGAATGCAAATAATCCAATCAACAAATGGGCTAAGGAAATGAACAGACACTTCACAGAAGAAGATGTACAAGCAATCAACAGATATATGAAAAAATGTTCAACATCTCTAGTAATAAGAGAAATGCAAATCAAAACTACCCTAAGAGTTCATCTCACCCCAATTAGAATGGCGATTATCAAGAACACAAGCAACAATAGGTGTTGGCGAGGATGTGGGGAAAAAGGTACACTCATACATTGTTGGTGGAGTTGCAAATTAGTGCAGCCACTCTGTAAAGCAGTATGGAGATTCCTCAGAAAGCTTGGAATGGAATCACCATTTGACCCAGCTATCCCACTCCTTGGCCTATACCCAAAGGACTTAAAATCAGCATACTACAGAGATACAGCCACATCAATGTTCATAGCTGCTCAATTCACTATAACCAGATTGTGGAACCAACCTAGATGCCTTTCAGTTGATGAATGGATAAAGAAACAGTGGCATATATATACAATGGAATATTACTCTGCCATGAAGAATGATAAAATTATGGCATTTGCAGGCAAATGGATGAAATTGGAGAATATCATGCTGAGATAAGCCAATCTCAAAAAACTAAAGGACAAATAATCTCGCTGATAAGCGAATGAGGACATATAATGGGGGGTAGGAGGGGTTAGCGTTAGGGTTAGGGTTAGGTTTAGGGTTAGGGATAAGGAGGGTGGTAAGAATGGAGGAGGGAAGGACTGTATAGAGGGAAAAGAAGGGTGGGAGTGGTGGGGGGAAGGGAAAAAAATAACAGAATGAATCAAACAATATTGCCCTATGTAAATTTATGATTGTTAATTTAAAAAAAGAAACATTATAAAAAAAAGAAAAAAAATTGAGAGTCCTCATTCTTTTTTTTAGCTGCATTGTATTCTATCATATGGATATACTGTAATTTATGATTTATTTTATCATAAGTTCCCCTAATGATTAACATTTGTGTTGTTTCCAATTATCTGATCTTATAATTATAATACTGAAATCAATACCTGGTATACATGCAATTTTGTGTGTATGCAAGCATTTGTGTAGAATAAATTCCTAGAAGTGAAATTGTTATATCAAAGATTATATGTATTTGTAATTTTGATATTACTAATTACTCTCTATAGAAGTTGTACCATTTCACATTCTCACCAACAAAGTAGGCCTATGCTTATTTCCATGTAGCCTCCCTAACATAGATTATAATCAAATTTTGGAATTTGCATTCTGATAGATGGAAAGCAACATTTTTTCATTTGTGATTTTTTTTCTCCTATTATGGATGAGGTTGAGAATACCAAATGTTTAAAGGACAGAACATGTTCATTTGTTTTCTTTGAAATATCCAAACATGTATTTTTTACCTATTTTTATTTTAGGGTTATTATTTTCTGTTAAATTCTAGCAGCTCTTTTCATATTTAAAAAATTTTGTTTATGGGTTTTATGCCAGTTTTAAGCATATTTTTCTCCAGTTCATTCTTTGTCTTTTGTTTTTAAGATGATTTTGGCAGGTGGTGGTGGGGGGAATCATGCAGAATATTCTGTTTTATTTGGTTGAATTTATGTATTGTTTTTCTTAAAGCTTCTGGTTTATTAGTCACATTATAAAGGTCATTCATACTCCAGGGTTGTAAAGGAATCTTTCAAAGTTATTTTTTTAAGCACTTCTATAAGTTGGGACTTTTGTGTTTGCTTGCTTGCTTTTTTTTTTTTTTTTTTTTTAAGTCTAAATCCTTTAGCAATCTAGAATTTATCCTGGTGTAGATGTAAGTTATATATCCTACTTTTTCCCCCTAGTTAGTTATTTATTTAATGCAATTACAATTAAACTATCCATCCTTATCCTCTGACTTGAGATATACCTTCATCACAGGCTAATTCCTACATATACTTTTACCTATTCCCCTTCTATTCTGTTGGTGGGTCTTTTCATATACCAATATCAACCTATTTTAATTATTGAGACCTTATAATATTTTAATATCCAGTAAGGCTACTCTCCTTTCATTATATTTATTTGTTTATTTATTTCCTTGCTTGCTTATTTGCAGTTTTCTGGCTATTCTTGCTTTTTCTTCCTCTACCCACATGAACTTTAGGATCAATTCGTCTAGTTTCAGGAATAAACAAGGTGGTAGTTTTATTAAGCATCTTTTAAATTTATTAAACAGCCTTAGGGAGGAGTAAATTCTGAATGCCTATTTCTTCATTTTGGTTTCTGTTAATTTTGATTATAGTGAGATCAACAGTTTTAGTATAGAGATTTAATCTAATTTTCCATCCAAATGCTGGGAAAGGGAAAAACCTTTAGTAAGGAAAGCTTCTGGTACCCATTTTCTTAATCTCCCATCTTCTTTACCTTACTCCTTGTGAAGCTTTTTCCCGGAGTCTTCAATGTTTGCTTTGAAGATGTCAAATTTTTCATGGTTTCAGGACAACTGGTAGTACAAATTTCTAAAGATTTGGCCTGCATACCTTGAACAAAGATAAAAGGGGGAAAATGTTTGGTTGCAGAGTTTTTTAAGCCTTTGGGATATATATATATATATATGTGTGTGTGTGTGTATATATATATATATGTGTGTGTGTGTGTGTGTGTGTGTGTGTGTGTGTATACACATATATATGTATATATTCAGCGATACTCAGTATTTCTTGACTTTTTAAGGCATTATTTGTAGTACATATTGTGCGATTTAGAAAATGTGTTCTTTTAGCTCAGTGGTAGAGTGTTTGCCTACCCTTCATGAGGCCTCTGATTTCACACCCAGCACTACAAAAAAAAAAGAATATGTATTCTTTTATTTAATCATTCTTTGTTCTTTTCCGCTTGGGTCTTTATTAACCTTTATTTTTTTGGGGGGGTGTTTTTGTTTGGATATGAGGTGTCCTCCCAGAGCTCACGTGTGAGACAATGCAAGAAGGTTCAGAGGAGAAATGATTGGGTTGTAAGAGTCTTAACCCAATCAGTGATTTAATCCCCTGATAGGGATTAACTGAGTGGTAAGTGAAGTGGAGGCTGTGGCTGGAGAGATTGGAATTGGGGCGTGGCTTAGGGGTATATATATTTATATCTGGTAAGTGAAGTCTCTCTCTGATTTCTGATGATTCCAGCTGCTTCCCTTTGCCACACTCTTCCGCCATGATGTTCTGCCTCACCTTGAACCCTGAGGAATGGAGCCAGCCTTCTGTGGACTAAGACCTCTGAAACCATGAGCCCTCAAATCAATTTTTCCTTCTTTAAAATTGTTCTGGTGGGATCTTTTAGTCACAGAAACAAAAAGCTGACTAAAACAGGGTGGGTACCAGGGACTGAACTCAGGGACATTTGACCACTGAGCCACACCCCCAGCCCTATTTTGTATTTTATTTTATTTAGGGACAGGGTCTCACTGAGTTGCTTTGTGCTTCTCTGTTACTGTGGTTGGCTTTGAATTCTCTATTCTCCTGCCTTAGCCTCCGGAGCCACTGGGATTACAGGCATGCACCACTACACCAGGCTTTATTAACCTTTTAACAGTCTCATTTTTATAACTTTTTTGAAAAGAAAGTATTGTGACTTACAGTCTTCATCAGCAAGAAGGAAGGATTCTAAGGTTCTTTCTGGGAGTGGAGGTGGTGGGGGAGAACAATCTTGATGGAGATCTGTAGTAATAAAAGTATACAACAAAACAAATCTATCTCTTAAAAGTCTTAAAGTCAAAACCTTTTTGGCTTTGTATAATTTTTATAACTAATTTTACTCTACAACCATCAAATAAAAAATTATCTGTACAGTGACCAGAACCTCAAAAACTTTGTCCTACTCTCTCTTTAGCCCATATGTCTATGATTCATCAAAAACTTATAGCTCACTTGCAGATGAATTCTTCCAGAGAGATTGAAACTGAATTTAATCAAGCTTCTATCCTAACTTCTATTTTACAGGGAAATCCTGGAAATAGAGGAACATGTTAAATAAAACCATGAAAATACATTTAGTTAAATTCAGAATGTTAAGCAGTCTTTAGTATAAATGTTCCAGTCTCTTCAAGAAATACAGGAGAAAATATAAAAAGATTAAAGATTTTAATCTTTAAGACTGTTAAAGATTTTTAAAAGACTTAGGAAATATATAAATCCAATGCAATGTATAGACTTTGTTTGAATCCAGATTCTAATAAATCAACCATAGAAAGATATTTGAGATATTTGAGAGAACTGAAGACAGTTTGGATATTAGATAATATAAAGGCATTATTGTTAATAATAATAATAATTAGTAATAATATTATTATGATAGCTTTAAAATATTTAGAATTTTCCATAAAATAAGTTATTTTCCCATGATGTAAACTCCTAAAGATACAGATGATGTTCCATTGACATAGCTTCTCATTATACAGTGCTAAGTATTGTTAATATTATGTGAACACCTTTTGAAAATAAAAGTTCAGTTAAGTACTATCGTTTTACCTGTCATTGGTCACTGGGATTTTTCAGGTCTTTGAATTTGTCTGTTAAGCAAGTTTTCTTGTTTATTTCTCTGATGCTGGTAATATATATAAGCACAGTACTTATTTCTAGCACCTCATATAATAATTGTCATACAATAAGCATTTAATAAATATTTGATATAAATATTTGATAAACTAGTTTATCATTTAGTTTGCTATTAGGAAATATTCTGAAAACTATAGCTGTCAACTACATCTGCTGTACTATATTAATGATATCCTAGCAGATATCTTCCCAAAATACCATTTCATCTGAATGCTTCCCTGATGAAGGATTCACAGTATCGATTATTTACTGCATTAAAGTTGAATTAATCACAGGGCACAGTGGCACATCCTTGCAATCCCACTATCTCAGGAGACTGAGGCAGGAGGATTATAAATTTGAGGCCAGTCTGGGCAATTTGGCAAGACTCTGTCTCAACATAAAAAACTAAAAGGACTGGGGATGTAGCTCAGTAGTCATGAGTTCCTGGGTTCAATCCCAAGTACTGCAATTTAAAAAAAAATTCCTCTGGCTACCTTTGTGTGTGTGGTAAAATACACATAAGATTTATATGAGTACATTCACAGTATTGTGTAACTAACACCACTAATTCCAGAACATTTTCCTTCACTCCCAAAAGGAAACTGAAACCATTAAGTAATTACTCTCTAGTCCCTCTTTTCCTTAGCCCCTGCCAACCACTGATCTGCTTTCTGCCTCTATGAATTTGCCTGTTCTAGAGATTACATCCAACTAGATTTCAGGTCCTTCAAAATCTTATTAAGCTGCCCAGGCTGGCCTCTAACTTCTGATTCTCCTGCCTCAGTCTTCTAAGTGGCTGGGATTACAAATGTGTACCACTGCTCCTGAAAAGTTAAAGAATTAAGTGAGCAGAAAAAATTTTTGAGAGTCACACTGTTAATGATAGTAAAATCTATATACTGGAATGCTGCTAATCTTTAAAATTTATTTCAAATAAAAATTGTACATGTTAATGGAGTACCATGTGATGTTTTGATACATGTATACAGTGTGTAATGCTTATACCAAGTTAAATACATCTATCTCCTTTAATACATCTCATTTCTCCATGGCAAAAACATTCTTCAAAGTCGTAAGCTGGGGCTGTAGCTCAGTGGTAGGGCACTTGCCTAGCATGTGTGAGGCACTGGGTTTGATCCTCAGCACCACATAAAATAAATAAATAAAATAAAGGCATTGTGTCCATTACAACTAAAAAAAAAAGGTTAAAAAAATGCAAAGCCCTTTCCTTTACATAGCATATAATTGTTTTCAGAGTCACCCTCCTATTCAAAGCACACCAGAACTTTGTACTCCTATCTAATTACAGCAGTAACCACTGTTAAAATTTCCAGTTTCATCCATGTTGTCACAAACAACAGAATTTCATCTTTCAATGGCTGAATAATATCCTATTATATATATATACCACATTTTAAATAAAATTTAATAATATTAATAAAATAAAATCCATCCATTGATCAGTGGATGAATACTTAGTTTTTTTTTTTTTTTTCTATTTCTTGGCTATTGTGAATAGTGCTACAATGAACATGGGAGTGCAGATATTTATTAACATACTGATTTCATTTTCTTTGGATGCAGAACCAGTAATGGGATTATGTGGTATTCTAACTTAAAATTTTAGGAACTTCCATACTGTTTGCAATAATGGCTGTGCTAATTTACATTTCCACCAACAGGGTGCAAGTTCCTCTTTTTTCCACATCCTTACCAGCATTTGTTATCTTTGGTCTTTTTGATAATGGCAATTCCCCCTGGGGTGAGGTGATATCTCATTGTGGCTTTGACTTGCATTTCCCTGAGAAGTAGTGATTTTGAGTATCTTTTCATATACCCGTTGGCCACTGAAAAAGGTCGTTTTGAAAAATGTCTATTTAGATCTGTTGTCAGGTTTTTTGATAATTGCTATTGAGTGGCTTTAGTTCTTTATGTGTTCTGTATATCAACCCCTTGTCAAATGTATAGTTTGCAAATATTTTCTCCCATTCTGTAGTTTTTTTCTTCATTCTGATGGTTGTTTCCTTTGCTGTACAGAACACTTTTATTTGCTGTAATCCCATTTGTTTTTGCTTTTGTTTCCTATGTTTTTGGAGTCTTGGCCAAGGAAATCCTTGCCCATTCCAATGTCCTGAAGCATTTTCCCTGTTTTGCTCTAGTAGTTTCATAGTTTCAGGTCACACGTTAAAGTCTTTATATTGAGTTGATTTCTATAACTGGAGAGAGACAGAGGTCTAGATCCATTTTTTCTACATATGGTTTGGATATGAGATGTCCCCCCAAAGCTCCTGTTTTAATGCAGGAATATTTGGAGTTAAAATGACTGGATTGTGAGAATTGTAAACTAATCAAGTTATCCTAGTTTTAATGGACTAACTGGGTAACAGGTGGGGCGTGAATGGAGAAGGTAGGTCACTTGGGGTATTCCCTGGAAGGGTTTATCTTCCCAGGGGCCCTTTCCCCTTTTTCTCTCTGCTTCTTGAGCAGAGCGGCACTCCCTCACCACACCCTTTCACCATAATGTTCTGCCTCACCTTCAGCCCAGAGCAAGGGAGTCTGCACACCACAGACTGAACTTCTGAAACTGTGAACTAAGATGTTCACTAATTTTCCCAGCACCATTTATTAAAAATACCATTCTTTTTCCAATTCATATTTATATCATTTTTGTTGAAAATCAGTAGATGAGAGTTTCCTTCTAAGATCTCTATTCTTTTCCTCTGGTCTGTGTGTCTGTTTTTAATGTCCATACCATGCTATTTGGATTAATGTAATTTTGTATTATATTATATAATGTATTCTGAAGTCAGGTAGTGTAATGCCTTTTGCTTTGTTCTTTTTGCTCAAGAGTGCTTTGGTTATTCAATTCTAAAAGATCCTATCTAAATTTTTTTAATTTGTATTTATTTTTAAATTTTTATTTGTTCTAATTAGTTACACATCATAGTAGAATGCATTTATACATTTTGAAAAATCATACATAAATGAAGTATAAATTTCATTTTTCTGATTATACAATTTGCAGGATCACATCATTCCTGCAAATATTTTTTAAAATACTGTAAGGAACAGAATGCTAACATCCTGTCTTCATCTTGCCCACAACAAAACAAATGTAGTTTGAGAAAAATCAAGAAATAAATCAATAAATTAGCAGAAGTTACTATAAGATCCATGAGGCCTCCTGAGGTGAAATACTCTCAACGTAATGAGTTGTTCTTATAGTATAAATACTTAGGGCTAAATATATAAAACCAAAAGAAATTTTTACCTGATTTGGGACTCTGGAGTTTTACATTCTAAAAGAACAAAATAAAAGTGAAAGAACAATATATACAGACATAAATTCAAAGCAATAAATAGCATTTCTGAAAATCATTTTTCAAAATATACCTATAAAGATTAAATGTAGACCCAATTTTTCCTAATTCATAAGTGTGCTTGAGTACACAGTTTTATATAAAATTTTATAGATTTTTATATCACATGGCAATTGTCATAAATTAATCCCCTTCTGACTTGTTTCTTTCCTACTTAAAACACTTTCCTGAGACTTTACGTGGATATAAGTAGTTGAAATTATAGTTACTTCATGACATTGGAAAAGAAGTGATTAATCTTTGCTCTGAGAGTTAAGATAAAGATCATTACATGTGTACATATTGTTAACAATAATAACAAGTACTAGTGCATTAAAAATGTAATCTAAGAGGTAGAAAGTATTTGTCTACCAGCATTGTAATGGTAGGAACTTTTAAATGTTTGTTTAGTTAATAACTTTTCTTATCTCTGAAAATTTAATATTGTTGGTTCAAAGCATATACAGAAATGTATAACAGATTGTTAGAAGTGTAGATTTTTTTTCTTCTAGATACAGGAAACATTATTCCAAAAGGTCTATCTTACACATGTCATTTAAAAAATTACTCTTTTTAACATTCTTGAAACGAACATGATACAGACTATGAAATGACTACTGTAAATAAGCTACCGGCATATAAGATATTGATCTTTGCCTTAACTATACTTTAAGAATCAGCCCAAAGGTTTCTTCTTTCACTGTCTCCTTGATCACTTGGACCTGAAAGTATCTTCTACACTTCAAATCTCCTTTTCTTTTATAGAACATTGATCATCTTGTTATAATAAATATAGACAAGGTAAAGACATCCTATATCTCAACTTCAAGTTTCTTGAGGTCAAGAATTATGTCTTACACATTCTTCTTATTCCCCACATCCTCCAGTACTTTGTATGTAGCGTCTACTTAGGAGTTATTGAATGATAGGCATTAAAAATACATGGAATGAAAGTATAGTCTGTTCAATCTACATGAACAAAGTCAGAAAAAACTTATCGACCTTGCTTGGCCTAAGTCTTACAGAGCCATCAAATTTCTTTGATTCAGATGTTCCACTCCATTCCAGTGAGGTTCCAATTTTCACCATCACAGTTGGAGATGAGGATGTGGGAGCACTTGTTGAGAATTCACCTAGAAGAAAGTGAATATGACCTAATTCTTAGGAGTGATGCTCTTTGAGAAATCAAATGTTTTGCCAGATGCCATGGCACAAACCTCTAATCCCAGTAACTGGGAGATTGAGGCAGGAGAATTACAAGTTTGAGGCCAGCCTCAGCAAATGTAGCTTAGCGGTAAAGCACCCCTAGATTCAATCCCAGTCACCAAAAAAAAAAAAAAAAAAAAAAAAAAAAAAGTTGCTCATCAGTAGCACACAGAACACTGAAGAGAACTGAGAAGTAACACCCATATTATATACTTATTCAACTATACTCACCTGCCTCCTCTACTACAATAAAAGACTCAGGCGTCCGTTCAGGAAGTGGAGGGGGGATTTCATCATCCATTCTAGGAGAAGTTGCTATCCAAAATGTCAGAAATACAATCACAATTTTTAATAAGAACAATCCAAAAGAAATTCGTACATTATAACCTAACGTTAACATAAATTTAACAATTTATATTTAAATTCCATTAAAGCACTAACTAACAACTAACTATCTAGCTGGTCCTTATTCACTCAAGGAAAAAGCAGAACAAATTTGTCTTTCGGTGCAAACCCAGGAGCTTTTCACTTATTCTTCAAAATTTTTAATTTATTTTAAAAATGCCAAAGTATTTTTGATTGAGTTGCTAAGTATTAAGATACTTTGGATTGATTTCTGCATAACTCTTTCCTTTTTTCTTTTTTACATAAAATATATAACAAAGTGTCATAAAGCACTTTGACACGCCAAAGATTCAGTTACACAGTAGGTAAAATTATAAAGATTTTAGTATGCCTTCTTTATCCCACACAAAATCCCAAAAATATGGATGCTTTTCCTTTTATTTATTTATCTATTTATTAATAAAACAAGGGTTTTACAGAAAAATTTAAATTCTATTATAAGAAACTGCCACCAGATGGCATACATGTCAACGTTGCTACAATCCTTGAAAATAAGGATTTGTCTTTTTAATGATGATGATGCTCTGAGAAATCTAAGGTATTTAGGTTATCTAGAAAAAGAAGATACACAAATTATAAAACAAGATTAAAGTATATAAAGTAGTCAAAGAAGAAACTTCCTAGATTCAGATAAAATATTTTTACAACAATGTTATAAATAATCTATCTATAGAGAAACACTGTACATGGGCTGGGAGTGTAGCTCAGAGGTCATGTACTTGCCTGGACTGGCATGCACCAGGACCTGGGTTTCACCCCTGGGACCAACAAAAAGAAACCACCCAATAAAGAATGTTATAAAACAAAACTTTTTCTCTACTATCTAGAATGTTATTAGTAAAGTATCTGATGGTATGTTTAAGAGAATTAAACTTGCTCTTTGCTTTCCCTCATTTTCTTTCACATCAAATTATTATAACCTGGGCTGGAGATATAGCTCAGTGGTGAACACATGCATAGCTTGCCTGAGGCTCTTATTTCAATCCCTAGCACTTCAAAATAATGATTATAATAGTTTCTTAACAGGATCTTCACTTCTACTTTCAGATGAATGAGCTGAACAAAACAATACACGTAATATGCAGAATCCAGAATTGTAAAAGAGATAAAGTATGAAAGTAAAGGTACATTCTAAGATAAAAGTCCTACATAAACTACCAATCAGATATTCTCATCTAATAAGTTATTATGAAAGGAAAGGAAATCAGGTCTTCCCCTTTCAACTCCTGCAGGAACAGAATTCAGTGCTTAACAATATGTTAAACTCATTAGAGCTACATGATTATGCAACAAAACTTTCGAGTGATCTTGTGGTACTGTGGATCAGATCTTTTCCATTGTTCCTTGGAAGCTGTTTCTGTATATTAAGAATAAACTGTGGGACTCTGATGAACATTTCTAGGAATGAGGATTGCCTTCTTTAGGAGTCTTATTGTTGACTCAGATCCTATCCTGCACCATATCTGAGTGCCTCCCCTGCCACCTGTTTCGTGGAATACTATATGTTTGATACTGTTTTTAGCTTATCACATTGTTAAAACATTCCTGGAATTTATTTCTTTAAAGAGGAGAAGAAGAAAAAGAAGCAGAGGAGGAGATGGGGTAGAGTGAGAAGAAACCAAATGTTCTGTAGAAGCAAAGTGAAATCTAACATGCATACAAGCTTTAAAAAATAACTTACCCACTGTGGCTGCCTCTTGTTTCAGTGATGGAGAAGAACTGTTCAGAGGATTCAATGCCAAAGAATCATATGAATTATAATAAGAAAAAAGGATTGAAGAGGATGTTGGCAACAAAGAAGAAGGCAAAACAGTTACATCTTTTTTCTCAGGTAAATCCAGAGACATTTTAGAGTCAGCACTACTTGGAGGCACTGATGAAAAATAAGGATCTTCCACCAAAGACATATAAGAACAGACACCAAAAGCACTGGAGTCATGCTGCTTTTCATTAAAGGCATTACACACTTGGTGCTTAGAGTCATATGGCAGTGAATAATTCAGTTCTTCTGAAGAAACATGCATCACTCTTTGAGACTGCAATTTGACAGGATGAGAATCATGAGGTTGAGTTTCCAAATATGAAAAGGGTTCCTGAATGCCCAACTCCGTGGTTTTTCTCTGCTGTATGACTTCAAAGGGAGTTGATTTGGTCCTTATTATTGGCCCCTTTGAATTAAAACACCTTCCTTCTGCATTTACAGGGTTAGAATTAGGACATGCTCTAAACAAAATGGAGCTGAAGTCCAAACTTTGATGCTTTTGAAGGGGTTCCCCAACTATTGGTAATGCCTTAGTCTGCCATTTCATGGTTGTATCAGCAGTTTTGTTACAACCATAGTTTAACTCCAAAAAGTCAAAAGAAGGGCTTGACTTAGCAGAGTGCAAAATGAAATCTTCCTTAGCACTTATTTCAGAAACCCTAAAGTCAAAGGAAGAAGCTTCTACATTTCCTCTCTTCATCCTTTGTTTGATCTGCTGGTTCATCATTTTCTTTTCATTTATGATGCTGAAACAAAAAAGAGAAATATAATAACAAGAGGGCTTTTCCCAATGCAACAATGAAGTACAAGTTGATATTCTTCTCTCAGTTAGTCAATACTTGTATAGGTAAAATTGTACTCACCATTCTGGTAAATTAGGGGAAACAGAGTTTGTTTGTCGAGTGATATTTTGTTCAGGAATGAAGTACCTTGCTTGAATCTTCAAAAGAAATAAATCAGAGATGATTTTTTAGTGAAGCAATGTCCATGAAATACTTTAACATTCAGAGAACCAAGAAATAATTTTTCAGAAAATATAAAGATCTAATTTATGAAAGATTTAGATGAGCTTCTGAAATATTGAACCCAGCAAGAACTTGTTCATATACGGAGAATTAAAAGTATCAGAAAAAGGATGAATAGTGTTATAGACACTAAAAAGAATTTGCTTAAAGCATCACCTTTTCAAATATGGGAGTTTTAAAATGTTCTTCAGGGTAACTTCAGTCTTAAGAACATTCTATCTTCAGAAATTTTAGCATGTCAATCAAAGTTAATAGGTGCTTATTAGGTCCCTGTATCTATTTCATCTTATTTATTATTCTTCCTCATTTGCTCCAGGTATACTGGTCTGCTTGCCATTCTTCTATCATGCCAAACTTGATTTCAATCCAATGCTTTTACACTTACTATTCCCTCTGATTGATATACTCTTGTTCCAGATTTTGCATGGTTGCCTCTAAGTAATTAGATCTGCTTAAATGTCATGTGCCTAAGGAAATCATCCCTGAGCACTCAATCTAGCATCGTATTCCCATACCTACACAGCTACTCTCACTCTTTATTTTCTTTTTAGCAATTATCACATTAAGAAATTTGCTACTGTGATTCATAGAATCTTAAGGTATCATTGATCATAAAGTATATGCTAATTTCAGAGACATTAAAATATTTAAAAAAGATACCACCTGTTATGGGTTTGTATCACCTCAGAAGGTATGCTGAAATCTAACCCCTGATATCTGTGAACTGGAGTACTGTATCTAAAAGCCAATGAATGCAAAGGATTGCCCTAGAACTATTACAGTCTGGTTCTGATGTCACTTAGATTTCAGACTTCTAGCTTCCCATACCATGAGAAAATAAATTTCTGTTGTTTTAAATCCCTCCTGTTTGTAATAGTTTTTATACCAGCCCTAGTAAACTAATACAGAGACATCATAGTCACTTTTAATAATAGATAGAAAAACCAGACTAAAGATCAGTAAGGAAATAGAGGACTTGAAAAACACTGCAAGCTAAAGAGAACTAACAGGCATATAACACTCCACCAAAAAACAGCAGAATACATATTCTTCTCCAATACAAGAATATTCTCTTGGAGAGACCATATGTTAGACCAGAAAACAAGTTTTAGTAATAGAACATGCCTTTCTTAATCACAATGAAATGAAACAAAATTGGAAATCGATAACACAAGGAATACCTGAAAATTCACGTATTAAACAACACACTCTCAAACAATGGATTAAACAAGAAATCACAAAGGAAATTAGAAAATACTTGAGACAAATGAGAACAAAAAGACAACAAAACTTATGAGAAACAGTGAAAGCAGTGCTAAAAGGAAAATTTACAGCTGTAACTGCATACATTGAAATAGAAAGATCCCAAATCAATAGCCTGACTTCTATTACACTTTTAGGAACTAGAAAAAGAAGATCAAATCAAACCCAAAGCTAACAGAAAAAAAGAAATAGTAAAGATTAGAGTGGAGATAAATGAAATAAGTAGGAAAAGACATAGTACAAATCCAAAAGTGTTCTTTGAAAAGATCAACAAAATTGGCAAACCTTTAGCTAGATTGGCTAAGGAATTAAAAAAAGGACTCAAATTACTAAAAGTCAGAGATTAAAATGTGGTCATTACTACCACTTTTACAGAAATAAAAAGAATCATAAGAGAATGTGATGAACAGCTGTACACCAACACATTGGATAACCTGGATAAAAATGGACAAATTCCTAGAGATGTCCAATCTACCAAAACTAAAGAAGAAATAGAAAATCTGAATAAACCTACAACTAGTAAAAAGATTGAATCAATAATCAAAAACCTCCCAATAAAGAAAAGTCTAGTAGCAAAAGACTTCTACCAAACATTTTTTAAAAAATTAAGACCAATACTCTACAAATTCTTTCCAAAAAATTGAATAGGAAGGGACAAGTCCGAACTCATTCTATGAACTTAGCCTTACCCTGTTACCAAAGCCAGACAAAGATCCTACAAGAAAAAGAAATTATAAGCAAGATACAGTGGCATATGCCTGTAATTTCAGTGACTCAGGAGACTGAGGCAGTGTCAGCAATTAAGCAAAATCCTGTCTCAACAATAAAAAGGGTTGGGGAAAGCTTAGTGCAATCCCCAGTATGTGAAAAAAATACAGACTGTTATCCTTTATGAATATTAATGTTAAAATCCTCAAAATATTAGCAAACCAAAGTTAGTTGCGTATTTTAAGGATTATATACCACAACCAAGTGGGATTTATTCTCAATCATAGTTCAACATGCAAAATTGATGTAATTCACTACAATAATAAGATGAAGAGGAAAAACCCCACATGATTATCCAAATTGATACAGAAAAGTTTAAGATAAAAATACTTATCAAACTAGGAATATAAGAAAACTTCCTGGACATGAGATGTAGCTCAGAGGTAGAGTGTGCCTACTATGTATGAGGCTCTGGGTTTGATTCCCAGCACTGCAAGAAAAAAAAAAAAAAATAAGAAAACTTTCTCAACACTGTTAATACCTGTATTAGGGTTCTCTAGAGGAACAGAATCAACAGGAAGTATGATTATAAAAGGGGATTTATTAGATTGACTTACATGACCAGAAGCTGAATAGTTCACAGTGGCTATCTGCAGGTTAGAGAGCTGGAAGAATCAGTAGCTGCGTAGTCTAAGAGGCAGCAGCCTCAGAACAAGAAGGATCAACAGTGTTACTCTAGTCCAAGACAAAGGCTTCTGGAAACTACCTGGAGAATCACTGACAGAGTCCACTTTGGAAAAGTGAAGAAGCAAGAGTCTGATATCCTCAGAGGATCAAAGCAGCAATCAAGAACCCATTCAAGAGTCCAGCTTGAATCTGCATCTGCTTTGTTCCTCCAACTTTTATTCCATCCGAGCCACCATCCTATTGGGTGTTACTGCCCATGATTAGGGAGGGTTTCCGTTTCATTCACTACCCCACATTCTAATCATTCCTAGACACACCCTCACTGACACACCCAGAAGCCACTTAATCATTGGCATCTCTTAATCAAATCAAGTTGACAATTTAAATTAACCATTACAATACCATATATGAAAATCCATAGCTAATCCACAGCAATCATGGTAGACTCAAAGTTTTACCCCTAAAATCAGAAGCAAGACAAAGATGCCAATATTTGCCACCTATATTCAACATAGGATTGAAGTAGTATATTTCTAAAGTTTGAGTCTAAGCAATTGGGAAAGAAAAATAAAAGAAAGGCATCCAAATTGGAAAAGAGGAAGTAAAATTATCTTTATTTTCAGAAATGATCTTGTGTTAGGAGGATTACATGAAAAACCTGCTAGAGCTAATAAATTCAGTAAAGTTGCCAGGATCGATGTTGCATTTCTATATATACTAGCAATGAACTATATGAAAAGGACATTACAGAAATAATTCTATATATAATGACATAATATAAAATGCTTAAGTGTAAATTTAACCAAGTAGGCAAAAAACTTGTACACTGAAAACTACAATGTATTGCTGAAAGAAATTAAACAAGACATAGGCATTCCATATTCATAGAGTAGAAGCCTTAACACTCTTAGGTACTACCTAATCTACATGGTCATTGCAATCCTTATCAAAAACCCACTGGCAAAGTTTAAGGACTCATATTTCCTGACTTCATAATTTACTACAAATCTATAGTAATTAAAACACCGTGGGGCCAGGCATGGTGGTACATGTCTATATTGGGGTGTGGGGATGAGGCAGAAGGATTACAGGTCAACCTGAGCAACCTGGCAGGACTCCATCTCTTTAAAAAACAAACAAAACAAAACAAAACAAAACAAAACAGTGTGGTATTGTTGTAGGATGGACTATAAACCAATGTAATAGAAGACAAAGCCTAGAAATAAACCTTACTTATGTGGGCAAATGATTTTCAACAAAGGTGCCAAGATCATTCAATGAAGGACAGTATTTTTTCAATAAATGGTTCTAGGAAAACTAGATATCCAAAAGAATGTGGTACCTTCAGCAAATACAAAAGTATATCCAAAAATTAACTTGAAATTTATCAAAGAAAATTATGTATGGCATGTACATTTGTAAGAGTTAAAACAATTTTAAAAAAGGTGGAATCTCCTTCACATTGGATTTGAACTGATTTCTTGTATATGACTCCAAAGGCACAACAATTAAAGAAAAAGGGACAAATTAAGTTTATCAAAATGAAAAACTTTCATGTATAAAAGGACACAATCAAGCTGAGTGCAGTGGTGCATGCATATAATCCCTGCTACTTGAGAGATTGAGGCAGGAGGATAACAAATTCAAGGTCAGCCCCAGCAACTTAGTGATACCTTGTCTCAAAAAATAAAGAAGACAGAGGATGTAGCTCAGTGATAGAACACCACTGGGTTCAATCACTAGTAACACATTAAAAAAG
Organism: Sciurus vulgaris; assembly: GCF_902686455.1. Lineage (NCBI taxonomy): Eukaryota > Metazoa > Chordata > Mammalia > Rodentia > Sciuridae > Sciurus > Sciurus vulgaris. Next base: position 102,560,920 of record NC_136461.1, read on the forward strand.
AAAGAAAGAAAGAAAAGTGGTTGGGGAAGGGGGCACGTAACAGAGTAAAAAGGCAACCCACAGAACGGAAGACAGGTTTTATAAATCAAATATATGTTTAAGGATTAACAACTGGAATAGAGAGAGTATTCCTAAAAGTCAACAACAACAAAATTAAAAAACCCAATTAAAAAATGGGTAAAAGACTTAAAGGGATTTTTTTTTTGAAGAGATATTTTTCCAAGGAAATATACAGCAGGGGATGCAGCTCAGTAGTAGTGTGCTTGCCTAGCATGTGTAAGGTCCTGGGTTCAATTCCCAGCACTAAAAAGGAAATAATCAGTGTGTTTCATGTGAATTGCCAAGAATATATACAAATGCACAATAAACACACAAAATATGCTTAATATCACTAATCATTAGGAAAATGCAAATCAAAATCACAACAAGATACTTCACACCCATTAGGATGGCTATCATACAAAAGAAGGAGAAAAAAAAAAACCAAGTGTTGGTATAACCACTTTGTAAAGCAGTATAGAGATTCCTCAAAAGACTAGGAATGGGCCCATCATATGATCCAGCTATCCTGCTCCTTGGTATTTATCCAAAAGAGCTAAAATCAGCATACTATAGTGATACCTGCATACCAATGTTTATAGGAGCATAATTCACAAAAGCCAAGTCATGGGACCAACCTAGGTGTCCCTCAGTAGACAATTGGATAAAGAAAATGTGATATGTATATATACACAATGGAGTTTTACTCAGTCATAAATAAGACTGGAATTGCGGCATTTGCCAGGAAATGGATGGAACCCTGGAGAACATCATGCTAGGTGAAATAAGCCAGACACAGAAAATCAAGGATGAAATGTTTTATATTTGAAATCTAGAGAGAAATAAGACATTTTTAAAAAGGTGGGTAGGGTCTCATGAAAATAGAAGGGAGAACAGTGGGATAGAGAAGGGGAACAAGGGGGAGGGAGGAGGAATGGGAAAGGGAAGGAACAGCAGAATGAAATTAATCAAACTATGTCATGTGCATGTATAAACATATCACAATGAATTCTTCTGTTATATATAATGCACCAATTTTAAAAATATAGAAAGAAAAAGTACCAAGTATTGGCAAGGATATAGAGAAAGCATAAAGTTTGTGTACTGCTAGAGGAAATATAAATTGGTGCAACTTCTATGAAGAACAGTATGGTGGCTCCCCCAAAAGCTAAACAAAAAATTACCATATGATCCAAAAATCCCACTTCTGAGAATTAAAAGCAGGAACATGAGATATTTGTATACCCATACTTATAGCAGCATTACTTATAACAGTCAAAATGTGGAAGCAACCCTACTGTCTGTCAATGGATGAATGAATAAATAAAATGTGGTAAACAATGTAATATTATTCAGTCTTAATGAGGAAGGAAATTCTGACACATGCTACAACATGGAAAACCTTAAGGACATTAGGCCATGTGAAATAAGCCAGACACCAAAGGATAAAGTTCATTCATATAAGATATCTAAAGTAGTTGAATTCATAGAGATAGAAAGTAGAATGTTGGCCAGGTATGGCGGGGCATGCCTATAATCCCAGTGGCTCAAGAAGTTGTGACAGGCCTATCACAAGTTTGAGGCCAGCCTCAGCAACTCAGTGAGACCCTAAGAAACTTAGTGAGACCCTGTCTCAAAATAAATAAAAGAAGGACTGGAGATGTAGCTCAGTAGTAAAGCACCCCTGGGTTCAATTCCCAACACACACACCCCAAAATCGAAAGTAGAACTGGTTTTTAAGAGGTAGTGGAAAGGGAGAATGGACGGGTATTGTTTAACGGATAGTTTCTATTTAGGATGATGAGAAGGTTCTTGGAAGTAAGCAGTGGTGATGGTCACACAAATTGTGAATATATTCGATGCTACTGAATTGTTCATTTAAAAATGATAAATCAAAATGATGTATTTCATCACAATAAAAATATTAACTAGAAAATATCTCCTTTTCTGTTTACTGGTGTACGAACTATATTGGAGTTAATTCTTAAGCATTTCATCAGAATTCTCTGATGAAACTATGTGAACCTGGAGATTTCTTTTTGGAAAGTTTTTAAATTACAATTTAAAAATTGTACTTGATTATTAAGAACTATTCAAATTATGTCATGCTAAGCTTTTTTTCAAGGAAGGTAAGCCATTTTGTTCAACTTGTCAAATGTTTGTGTGTAGAGACATTATACTACTTTTTTTTTACAAACTGCATTTTGATTCATTGTACACAAATGGGGTACAACTTTTCATTTCTATGGTTGTGCACGATGTAGACTCACACCATTCGTGTAATCATACATGTACACAGGGGAATGATGTCTGTCTCAGACTATTTTTTATTATTCTTTTGACCTGTAGTGATAGTGCCCATTTCATTTCTGGTATTGTTGATTGTTATTGTTTCCCTTTTGATCTTTGTCAGTTTTAGAGGTTTATCAATTTTATTGATGTTTTCAAAGATTCACTTAATATTCTCCATTCTTTCTCTTTTTGTTACATTTTCAACTTCATAGATTTCTGCCCATTATTATTTATCTTTTTGTGTATTCTTGAAATGAGAGCTTAGATTATTGATTGAAACTTTAAAAATATGTATATATTTTAGTCGGGCACAGTGGTGCACACCTATAATTCCAGCAGTTTGGGAAGCTGAGGCAGGAGGACTGTGAATTCAAAGCCAACCTCAGCAAAAGTGAGGTGCTAAGCAACTCAGTGAGACCCTGTCTCTTAAAAAAAAATACAAAATAGGGCTGGGGGTGTGGCTCAGTGGAGAGTGTTTCTGAATTCAATCCCTGGTACCAAATATATGTATATATATATATATATATTTTTCACTTTCATTTTATTTATTTCTGTGTGGTACTAAGGATCAAACCCAATGCCCCACAAGTGCTAGGCAAAGGCTCTATCGCCAAGTCACAACCCAAGCCTGATTTGAAACTTTTATTAGTTTCCTTTAAAAAATATTGTTTTTTAGTTGTAGATGGACACAATACCTTTATTTAGTTTCATGTGGTGCTGAGGATCAAACCCAGTGCCTCACATATGCTAGGCAAGTGCTCTACTACTGAGTCACAACCCAAGCCTCTGTTAATTTTTAAATTTCCCTCAGGCCAGGTACAGTACACAAGCAGGTAATCCCAGTGACTCAGGAGGCTGAAGGCATGAAGATTTGGGCCAGCCTGGGCAACTTAGTGAGACCTTGTCTCTAAATGAATTAGAAGGGATAGGGTGTAACTCAGTGGTACTGTGCCCCTCAGTTTAGCCCCCAGTACTGAAAAAAAAATTTTTTTAATAAGAAATAATTTCCCTCAATACTGTTGGAATCTATCCTACAAATTTTGATATGTTGTATTTTCATTTTTTTTTCAATTCAGAGTGTCTTTTTAAAAATGTTCCGAAGACTTCTTCTTTAGCCCAAAGGATTATTAAAAGGATGTGGTTGGATATTCTCATGTTATCTTCTTGTTACTGATTTCTAGTTTGACTCCATTGTGGTCAGAGGATACATTCTCTGTGATTTCAATTGTTTTAAATTGTTATTTGTTTTATGGCTAAGGATATAGTCTATTTTGCTATATGTTCAAGGGGCACTTTAAAAGAATGTTAATTTTTGTGTTGTTAAATGGAGTATTCTATGATTATTGATCCTTTCAGTTGATGGTCCTGGTGAGTTCTATATTCTTGCTGATTTTTTGCCTAATTGTTCTGTCATTTATTGAGGGAAGTACTGAAATTTCCAATTATTGGTGTGGTTTCTCTATTGCTCCTTTTTCTTTATATATTTTGTAGTTCCATTGTTTGGTCCATAACATTTGAGTCTACTATGTGTTTAAGGTGGACTGACCTTTTCTTTATCATTATATAATGTCTTTTCCTGTCTCTAATGACTTTCTAGGCCTTGGTCTACTTTATCTGATATTAATATAATTACTCCTGCTTTCCTTTGGCTCATGTTTATATGATATACCCTTTTTCCAATCCTTTCAATCAATCTATATATTCAAAGTGAGTTTCTCATAGAGAGCTTATATGTAAGTTTTTAATTTACTCTGCCACAAATATAAATTGGTATATTTAGACCATTTATATTTAAAGTAATTAGTGATATGATTGGGCTTAAGTCTGCCATTTTATTTTTGGTTTTTGATTTGTCCTTTGTTTCTCATTTCTCTTTTCTTTTTCTTGAATTTTTCCCTTTCCTGAATCTTTTAGAATTTCATTTGATTTACCTGTAGTGTTTTTAAAAGTGTATCTATCTCTCCCTCTCTCTCTCGTTGTGGTGTTGGTGATTGAACCCAGGGTCTTCCACATGCTAGGTAAGCATTCACTGAGCTACCCCCAGCCTGTATCTCTTTATATAACCTTTTTAGTGGTGGCTCTAGGTATTTCATATATTACGTTATGTGTATTATTTATGTTTTATATACATATATAATATGCAATATTATATGTAAGTATGTTTGTATATATAGATATAGATATAAAAATCACAGTCCTACTGGTGTTAACACTGTACCAGTTCAAGTATAGAAATCTTATCTCCTTTACCCTTCCTTCTACTATAATACAATCATCTTAAATATCTCTCCTAGTACATTTCAAATCACATCAGACAGTATTATATTTTTGCTTCAACTGTCAAATGGCATTTGGCCAAATTGTAATCATTTTTGTATCTTAGAACTTTAGCTAAAAAATCCTTTATACATTTTAAAATATTCTCAAAATCTAATGATATAAGGAATCAATCAACAAAGTAAAGGGACAACCTTTGGAATGGAAGGAAATATTTGTAAACCATAAATCTGATAAAGGGTTAATATTCAAAATATACAAAAAATTCATACAATTCAATAACAAGAAAACAACCTGATTTAAAAATTTGTAAAGGACCTGAAAAGATTCTCAAAAAGCCATTCAATGGGCTGGGGTTGGGCTCAGTGGTAGAGTACTTGCCTAACACATGTGAGGCACTGGGTTTGATCCTCAGCACCATGTAATAAAAAATAAAGGTATTGTGTCCATCTACAACTATTCAAAAAACAAAAACCAAACATTCAAATGGCCAACAGATATATGAGAAATCCCAACTTTCAAATTAAAACAACAATGAGGTATCTTCTCACTTATTAGGATGTTATTATCAAAAAGACAAGAACTGGGCATGCATCAAGGCCCTGGGTTCAATCCCCAGCACTGCACATACACACAAAAATAGACAACACAGGGGGAGATCCAAGATGGTGGACTAGAGGGAGGCTGCATTCCTTGTCGCTCTGTAACTCTGGTTTCAAGCAGAGGATATGTTTCTTGGTGAAGCAGTTTTTGCTGCTTATTGATCCCCTGCTCTTTACCCCATTTGTCTGCTGTGATCACCTGTAGTCTGCCAGCATATCAACGCCTTTTTTGAGCGCAGATTGCTCACTGCAGGTGTCTGTCATCTGCCATTTGCTTGCCTCTCACCTGTCCATAGCCTGCCTTACACCTATCCATCACCCAGTGCATGAAGTTCACCTCCCAATTGGCTGACAACAATGAGCAAACTGATCGTCGACCGCCAGTGGAGCACCTGCTGCCTGTTGTTGCCTGGAAGTTCACTGTGACAGTACCTGCAGGTTTGATTACACATGGCTGCCGCCATTTTGAGACAACAGCCAGGCCCCATAGGACCCCTGGCCGGACTGACTGAGCCCCATCTCCAGGATCTCTCAGCCCAACTGATCCCTCCCTGCCTCTGGGATCCTCACATCTAATGACTGCTCCCTGCCGCCAGGACCCCCAGACCAACTGACTGCACGGGGCCTCCAGGATCCTGCAACCACACCAAACACACCCCACCTCCAGGACCCCTGCCTGACTGACCGCACCCCGCCTCCAGGACCTCCAGCTGACCACGTTCACACCCTGAGCTGCAGCTCCCCATTTGCCAACATATTTGGAAGCCAGAGTGGCCATCTTGGATAATCCTGGAAGCCATAGCTCTGATCTTTAGGTGGGGCAAAACCCATCCTGAGACGCCTGCTGGAGACCTGAAGCTCATTGTCAGGTACCTCTCATGCATCAGGCTACTGAACACTGGGAGGTTTCATTACTATATGACTGTTATACTGTAGATTTTCTTTTTTCTCCTTATTGAAAAAATTTTAAGTTTTATATCTTTACTTGTCTTGCTTTCTTTTCCTTTTGTTTACCTGTTCCCTCAGAGTCTCTTTCTCCCTTTCTTGCATGCTAACATCCAATTTCTTTTGATTACACCTCACCCTTTCTATTATCTAGAACTTCTGTATATTCTTTTCTTATCCCATTAACAGCTACATTTTACATCCCTCTGCATCCTCTTTGTCCTCCATTAGAAACTGCAGACCTTATTGCAAATCTGTGTGTTTTACTGAAGATAATATTTGAACTCATTCTGTTTATTATGACAATTTTGTTATTGTCCTCATAGGGGTTATTTGGTCTAGGATTGCATTGTGTCTGAATTGGGCACTGCTAATATTGATCTCCTCTTAAAGAGATTTCCCTTTTGGAAACCTATATGGCCACTATAAGCCTATAGGGGGAAATCTGCAATACCCCAGAACTGCACTGCTAGAGGGGAAGATACATGAACAACATGAAAAAACAAGGGAAGGAAATGATCCAAACAAATCTAGATTCTATATTAATAGAATCCAATGACAGTATGTTAGAAGAAATGTCAGAAAAGGACTTCAGATTATACATGATTAAGATGATTTGCGAAGCAAAGGATGAGATAAGAGAGCAAATGCAGGCAATGAATGATATTACCAATAAGCCGAAAGAGCACCTGCAGGAAGCAAAAGATCATTTCAACAAAGAGATAGAGATTCTCAAATAAAACCAAACGGGGGGCTGGGGAGATAGCTCAGTCGGTAGAGTGCTTACAAGGTAAGCACAAGGCTCTGGGTTCGATCCCCAGCACCCCCCCCAAAAAAAAAAAAAAAAAAAACCAAACGGAAATCCTTGAAATGAAGGAAACAATAAACCAAATAAAATGAAAAACTCAATGGAAAGCATCACCAACAAACTAGAACACTTGGAAGATGGAATCTCAGACAATGAAGACAAAATACTTAATCTTGAAAATAAAGTTGCCCAAACAGAGAAGATAGTAAGAAATCATGAACAGAACTATGGGACATCATGAAAAGACCAAATTTAAGAATTATTGGGATTAAGGAAGGCACAGAGATACAAACCAAAGGAATGAACAACCTATTCAATGAAATAATATCAGAAAATTTCCCAAACCTAAAGAATGAAATGGAAAATCAAATACAAGAGGCTTACAGAACACCAAATGCACAGAATCACAACAGATCCACACCAAGGCACATTATAATGAAAATGCCTAACATTCAAAATAAAGATAGGATTTTGAAGGCCGTGAGACAAAAGCATCAGATTACATATAGGGGGAAAACCAGTAAGGATAGCAGCAGACTTCTCAACCCAGACTCTAAAAGCTAGAAGGGCCTGGAACAACATATTTCAAGCTCTGAAAGAACATGGGTGCCAACCAAGAATTCTCTACCCAGCAAAACTAACCTTCAGATTTGAAGATGAAATAAAATCCTTCCATGATAAACAAAAGTTAAAAGAATTTACAAATAGAAAGCCTGCACTACAGCATGTTCTCGACAAAATATTCCATGAGGAGGAAATGAAAAACAACAATGTAGGTCAGCAAAGGGTGGAACTACTTTAGAGAAAAACCACTCAAAGGAGAAACCAAGCCAACTTAAAAACCAAAAATAAGCCCAAATGACTGGGAATACAAATCATATCTCAATAATAACCCTGAACGTTAATGGCCTAAACTCATCATTCGAAAGACATCGACTGGCAGAATGGATTAAAAAGAAAGACCCAACAATATGCTGCCTGCAAGAGACCCATCTCATAGAAAAAGACATCCACAGACTAAAGGTGAAAGGATGGGAAAAAACCTACCACGTACATGGACTCAGTAAAAAAGCGGGGGTTTCCATCCTTATATCAGATAAAGTGGACTTCAAGTCAAAGTTTGTCAGAAGGGATAAAAAAGGACATTTCATACTGCTTAAGGGAACCATAAATCAGGAAGACATGATGATAGTAAATATTTATGCCCCAAACATTGGTGCATCCCTGTACATCAAACAAATCCTTCTCAATTTCAAGAATCACATAGACCACAACACAATAATTCTGGGTGACTTTAACACACCGCTGTCACCACTAGATAGATCTTCCAAACAAAAACCAAACAAAGAAACCACAGACTCAATAACACAATCAATAACCTAGACTTAATAGACATATATAGAATATTCCATCCATCAACGAGCAGATACACTTTCTTCTCAGCAGCACATGGAACCTTCTCGAAAATAGACCATATGTTATGCCACAAACCAGCCAGCAGGAAATGCAAAAATATAGAGACACTGCCTTGTGTTCTATCAGATCATAATGGACTGAGAGTAGAAATCAATGACAAAATAAAAAACAGAAATTACTCCAACACCCGAAGACTAAATAATATGCTATTGAATGAAACATGGATAACAAAAAAAAAAAAAAAAAAAAAAAACAGGGAGGAGATAAAAAAATTCTTAGAGGTCAATGAGAATGACAATACAACATATCAAAATCTCTGGGACACTATGAAAGTGGTACTAAGAGGAAAATTCATTGCATGGAGCACATTCCAGAAAAGAATGAAAAGTCAACAACTAAACGACTTAACATTACAGCTCAAAGCCCTAGAAAAAGAAGAACAGAATAACAGCAAAAGTAGTAGAAGACAGGAAATAATTAAAATCAGAGCTAAAATCAATGAAATTGAAACAAAAGAAACAATTCACAAAATTGACAAAACAAAAAGTTGGTTCTTTGAAAAAGTAAACAAAATAGACAAACCCTTAGCCACACTAACAAAGAGAAGGAGAGAGAAAACTCAAATTACTAAAATTTGTGATGAAAAAGGAAATATCACGACAGACACCACTGAGATACAGAACATAATGAGAAGCTACTTCGAAAATCTGTATTTTAACAAAATAGAAACCATTGACAAACCGAAGACATTGACAAATTTCTAGAGACATATGCTCCTCCCAAACTGAACCAGGAGGACATACACAATTTAAACAGATCAATATCGAGTGATGAAATAGAAGAAGCCATTAAAAACCTACCATTCAAGAAAAGCCCAGGGCCAGATGGATTCTCAGCCGAGTTCTACAAGACTTTCAAAGAAGAACTCATTCCAATACTTCTCAAAGTATTCCAGGAAATAGAAAAGGAGGGTACCCTACCGAACTCATTCTATGAAGCTAAAATCACCCTCATACCCAAACCAGGAAAAGACACATCAAGGAAAGAAAATTTTAGACCAATATCCTTGATGAATATAGATGCAAAGATCCTTAACAAAATATTGGCAAACCGTATCCAAAAGCATATTAAGAAAATCGTGCACCACGATCAAGTGGGGTTCATCCCTGGAATGCAAGGATGGCTTAACATCTGTAAATCAATAAACGTAATCCATCATGTCAATAGACTTAAGGATAAGAATCATATGGTTATTTCAATTGACACAGAAAAAGCGTTCGACAAAATACAACACCCCTTCATGCTCAAAACACTAGAAAAAATAGGGATAGTAGGAACATACCTGAACATTGTAAAGGCTATTTATGCTAAGCCCATGACCAACGTCATTCTTAATGGAGAAAAACTGAAACAATTCCCTTTAAAAACAGGAACAAGACAGGGATGTCCTCTTTCACCACTTCTATTCAACATTGTCCTCGAAACTCTAGCCAGAGCAATTAGGCAGACTAAAGAAATTAAAGGAAAAGAGGAACTTAAGCTGTCACTATTTGCTGATGACATGATTCTATATTTAGAGGATCCAAAAAACTCCTCCAGAAAACTTCTAGACCTCATCAATGAATTCAGCAAAATAGCAGCCTATAAAATCAACACACATAAATCTAAAGCATTTTTATGTGCAAGTGATGAAACATCTGAAAGGGAAATGAGGAAAACAACTCCATTTGCAATAGCCTCAAAAAAGAAAAAAAATAAATAAATAAAATACTTGGGCATCCATCTAACCAAAGAGGTAAAAGATCTCTACAATGAAAACTACAAAACATTAAAGAAAGAAATTGAGGAAGACCTTAGAAGATGGAAAGATCTCCTATGTTCTTGGATAGGCAGAATTAATATTGTCAAAATGGCCATACTACCAAAAGTGCTATACAGATTCAATGCAATTCCAATTAAAATCCCAATGATGTACCTTACAGAAATAAAGTAAGCAATCACAAAATTCATCTGGAAGAATAATAAACCCAGAATAGCTAAAGCAATCCTTAGCAGGAAGAATGAAACAGGGGTATCACATTACTAGAACTTCAACTATACTACAAAGCAATAGTAACAAAAACAGCATGGTATTGGTACCAAAATAGACAGGCAGATCAATGGTACAGAATAGAGGACATGGACACAAACCCAAATAAATACAATTTTCTCATATTAGACAAAGGGGCCAAAAATGTGCAATGGAGAAAAGATAGCCTCTTAAACAAATGGTGCTGGGAAAACTGGAAATCCATATGCAACAGAATGAAACTAAACCCCTATCTCACCCTGCACAAAAATCAACTCAAAATGGATCAAGGACCTCGGAATCAGACCAGAGACCCTGCATCTTATAGAAGAAAAAGTAGGGCCAAATCTTCAACATGTCAGACTTCCTTAACAGGACTCCCATAGCACAAGAAATAAAAGCAAGAATCAATAACTGGGATAGATTCAAACTAAATAGCTTTCTCTCAGCAAAGGAAACTATCAGCAATGCGAAGAGAGAGCCTACAGAGTGGGAGAAAATCTTTGCCACTCATACTTCAGATAGAGCACTAATTTCCAGAATATATAAAGAACTCAAAAAACTTTACACCAAGAATACAAAGAACCCAATCAACAAATGGGCTAAGGATATGAACAGACGCTTCACAGAACAAGATCTACACGCAATCAACAAACATATGAAAAAATTTTCACCATCTTTAATAATAAGAGAAATGCAAATCAAAACTACACTAAGATTCCATCTCACCCCAATTAGAATGGCGATTATCAAGAATACAATGGTGGGACTGCAAATTAGTGCAGCCACTCTGGAAAGCAGTGTGGAGATTCCTTAGAAAACTTGGAATGGACCTACCATTTGATCCAGTCATCCCACTCCTCGTCCTATACCCAAAGGTCTTAAAATCAGCACACTAAAGAGATACAGCCACATCAATGTTCATAGCGGCTCAATTTACAATAGCCAGACTATGGAACCAACCTAGATGCCCTTCAATTGATGACTGGATAAAGAAACTGTGGTATATATATATATATATATATATATATATATATATATATACAATGAAATATTACTCAGCTATAAAGAATAATAAAATTATGGCATTTGCAGGCAAATGGATAAAATTGGAGAATATCATGTTAAGTGAGATAAGCCAATCTCAAAAATCCAAAGGAGGAATGATCTCACTGATAAGCGGATGATGACACTTAATGGGGGGTGGGAGTGGGACAAGAATGGAGGAAGGAGGGACTGTATAGAGGGAAAAGAGAGGTGGGAGGGGTGGGGGGGAAGGAAAAAAATAATGGAATGAACCAAACATCATTACTATATGTAAATTTATGAATATGCAAATGGTATGCTGTTACTCCATGTACAAACAGAAACAACATGTATCCATTTGTTTACAATAAAAATAAATTAAAAAAAAAAGAATACAAGCAACAATAGGTGTTGGAGAGGATGTGGTGATAAAGGTACACTCATATGTTGCTGGTGGGGCTGCAAATTAGTGCAGCCACTCTGGAAAGCAGTGTGGAGATTCCTTAGAAAACTTGGAATGGACCCACCATTTGAGCCAGCTATCCCAATCCTCCACCTATACCCAAAGGACTTAAAATCAGCACACTACAGAGATACAGCCACATCAAAGTTCATTGCTGCTCAGTTCACAATAGCCAGATTGTGGAACCAACCTAGATGCCCTTCAGTTGATGAATGGATAAAGAAACTGTGGTATATATATATACAATGGAATATTACTCAGCTATAAAGAATAATAAAATCATGGCATTTGCAGGCAAATGGATGAAATTGGAAAATATCATGCTAAGTGAGATAAGCCAATCTCAAAAAACCGAAGGACAAATGATCTCGCTAAGAAGTGGAGGATGACACATAATGGGGGGTGGGGGGGGCAAGAATGGAGGAAGGAGGGACTGTATAGAGGGAAAAGAGGGATGGGAGGGGTGGGGAGGAAGGAAAAAATAACAATGAATCAAACATCATTACCCTATGTAAATGTATGATTACGCAAATGGTATGCTGTTACTCCATGTACAAACAAAAACATGTATCCCAATAAAAATAAATTTTAAAAAAATAGAAAAAAGAAAAAAAAAAAAAAAAGACAAGAACTGTGGTATAGCTCAGTGGTGTATGCACAAGGCCCTGGGTTCAATCCCTAGCACCTAAGTCAGGAGGAAAGATGAGATAAAAAGTGTTGGCAAGGATATTCAGAAAAGGAAACACTTATACAGTGTTGGTGGGAATGTGAATTAGTAATCTATTATAGAAAATAATCGGGAGATTCCTCAAAAAGTTAAAAATTGAACTACCATATGATCTGAATTTGTCTAAAGGAATTGAAATCAGTATACTGAAGAGCTGTTTGTACTTCAATTTTTTTTTTTTTTTTTTTTTTTTTTTTTTGCGGAGCTGGGGACTGAACCCAGGGCCTTGTGCTTGTAAGGCAAGCACTTTACCAACTGAGCTATCTCCCCAGCCCCTGTACTTCAATTTTTTGCAGCATTATTTCCAATAGCTGAGATATGAATTCATACTAAATGTTCATCAATGGATAAATAAAGAAAACATGCTGATATACACAAGGGAATACTATTCTGCATGAAAAAGAAGGAAATCCTGTCATTTGTGACAGAGACACAAACACTGCATGATCTCACTTACATGTAGAGTCTAAAAAAGTCAAACTCATAAAAGTAGACAGCACAATGGTGATTACCAGGAACTGGGGAAAGGGAGGGTTTGTAGGGATGCTGGTCAAAAAATACGAAGTTTCAGTTGGAGAAGAGGAATAAATTCAAGAAATCTGCCATACAAGATGGTGTCTATAGTTAATAACAATATGTATACTTAAAAATTGCTAGGAAAATAGATTTTTTAAATTTTGTATTTGTTCTAATTAGTTATACATAATATTAGAATGCACTTTGACACATCATGCATAAATGGAATATACTTTCTCATTCTTCTGATTGTACTAGATTTTAAATATTCTTACCACAAAACATGATAGGTCTGTGAGGTAATGGTATGTTAATTAGCTTAAGTTAGTCATTCCACAATTATATATGTATCAAAATATCATGTCACACACCACGAATGCATACAATTTTTATTTAACAATTTTTTTAACTTAAAAATTGTTATGGGAAAAAATAAATTAAAAAAAATTTATGGGAATCTTCAAAGTAAGGCTAGTGTAGCCTGAAAAATCACTCAACCATGACTTCATTTTATATTTGTCCCTTTTACATCTAACTTGCCAACAACTGTCTTAAAACATGGCATTACAATATATGTTTGCCCTGAGTAAGTAAACTGATTTCTAAATTTAGCTGGGAATTGTAAACAATAAGTTAACCAAAAGATTAATTTTCTAAGTTATGCTACCTCAAATTAATTTGTCATCTACTGGAGATTTTCAGTGCAGCCCTATGCACACCCAATATTCTAATTTAGTTGAGTGTAAGTAGATAAATCTCACAACTAACCTGAGAAATGGAAAAAAGAATGACAAAGTATCTAATTTAAACTTTACCTCTCTCTCAGAGTGTTTATCTCCAATAACATCCAGGTGTCTCTTAAATAGTTCTAATACAGCATTGTAGACCAGTTCATACTGTTCCTGAAGAGCATCATAAACCAGAATGAATGAAGAAAACAAAAAATCTTGATGAACTACAGAACCAGATTTCAGGAATATAAATACCTATCAAATATCAATTCAGCAGACCTGAAAAAACCACCAACATGGGTTATTCAACTTAATAACAATGCCTTATATTTATGTAGCCCATTTAAGATTTCAAAACACTTTTAGTCTTCTAGAAATAGCTGAATATTTTACATCATTGTAGTTAATGTACAAGATTTATGGCATGTTTCTTTTATGTTTTAACCCCCACTTTCTTACTTATCTTTCCTTCTACTATCATTCCTCTAATTCTGTTTTCTATGCTCACATTTTAAAAATTTATTTTATTTCATCCTAGATGCATTTCTTATAAGCCTCATTCACTTTTCTGGAAAAGGGTAGGTAACTGTTGGCTTATGGAGAGAGAGCTGAAATATGTATTATCTAACTTGACCCTCACAATTGCTCTGTGAAGTAGGTAGGTTACTATGCCTATTTTCAGACAGTTTGTCCAGGGCCATTCAGAAGTAATTTCCAGAACTTGGTTTGGAAACTGAGTCTTCTGACTTCACTTAGTGTACTTAGATCAATTGCTGAAACTTTGTCCTAGTAGAGATACCAAAGAAAAATAAATGTCTGAATAAGACTTGGAAATTTGTGATTATAAAAGGATTCACCATAGAGAAATGAGACCCCCTACTTATTATATGAGACCTCTACTTATTATAAATAGTTTTATCAGTTTTCACTATCAAGATTTTTCCTTTGTAACTACTCAACTACTTTCTCTGATATATCATACAATCGCATGCAAATAGAAACAACTTTTTTTCTAGAGGTATTTTTAGCAGGAGAACAATATAGAATCTACATTATTCAATACAGCCATGGAACACTTTAATTTTTTTTAAGAGAAAAATCAGACAGACAGGAAGTACTCATCTGGTTACACTGCCATTTTGTGGTTAAAGTAATGTCAGAAATAGCAGCTACAACTGTTATTTGATAAGTTAGTCATTGATAATGCCAAAAGTAAGGACTTTTTCAGTTGTCTTCCAACTTAAAGGTAGGGCCTAGGCTGGAGTTGTGGCTTGGTGGTAGAGTGCTTGCCTAGCATATGTGAGGCACTGGTTCAAACCTCAGTACCACATAAAAATAAATAAATATTCTGTGCTCATCTACGACTAAAAAAAAAAGTAGAGTCTTGTCCCTAGTAACTGAGTGAAAAGAGACCCCTGTCTCAAAATAAAAAATAAAAATGGCTAGGGTTATGGCTCAGTGGTTAAATGCCCCTGGGTTCAATCCCTGACACCACACACACAAAGTAGGACCTGGAGTGGAATTTTTCTGAAATGGGGTATGGTTTTATTAATTTAGTATTACAATTTGTATAAGTAGGTTGCATACTTCCTGTATTTTTATGGATCCCTCTTCTTTCATATCTGATAGCACTAAAGCAGCTAATGCTTTCATTTGACATAAACTTTTCCCCTCATAGGTTGACTGTAGAAAACACATAAAGTCAACACACAAAAAAGAATTTTTTTTCCACAAGCTATTAGTGGAAAACCTGTGTGGGCCAATCAAATAGCTTTTTCCTTCATATTTTCCCTTCAATTCATAACTTCTAGATTAAAATATCTAAACTGCCATTGTCAGTTGTTTTATCTTTAAATCGAGGTGCAATTTCATTTATAGGTGCTTGAAACACTTTGGTGTCTTGCTACTTCAAAGTAAACAATTATGCAAAAAAAGTCTGACATCTAATAAACAGCAATATATATTTGATGAATAAAAGGGTAAATGCTAAATTCCATCTTAAAGATGGAGACCACATAGAAATGTGGATAAATTATTAATATAGATTTATGAGTGAAATTAATATTGTAGACTATGAGAGATTTGAGCTAGGAAGAGATCCTAATGGAATAAACAAGCATGGGCAATTTGGGGGAGGGTTTAAAGATTGTGATAAATAATACAGTATAATTACAATTGTGTTTTTATTTTAAGTATGCATTCAATAAGGACAAGAGAAACCATAGAAAATAGTAACTGTAACTATCTCTAATTAAAAAAAAAAATGTGATTTTTTTTTTTTTTTTTTTTTTTTTTTTTTTTTTTTTTGTACTGGGAATTGAGTCCTGGGGCACTGAAGCCACATCCCTAGTCCATTTCTAAATTATATTGTGAGACAAAGTCTCACTAAATTGCTGAGACTGGCCTCAAACTTGTGATCCTCCTGTCTCAGCCTCCAGATTCACTGGGATTACAAGCATATTGCACTGCACCCAGCTAGAATATGATTGATTTTAATTTGAATTTTCATGGTTTCCTAAAATGAATATTTAGACTGCTTGCCAGACTCTGTTACTACCTTCTAAACTAGAAATTATGAATCCCTACTTTTCTATTTTTCAGAAATTTATTACTACAAAATTTCTAGTCACTAAGACCCTTAAATTACATTCTATGTAAGTAAGAAATATTATATTGGTTTCTTAACCTTTTCCAAACAGATATTTAAATATAAGAAATGAAAATAATTTGACTCAGGATAAGAGATACAGAAAAAAATACTGGGATATTCAGAGGTAGAGAAGAGCATTTAGTAGCAAATTGGTGTTACATCTGAGCAGCCAGTGGTTTTTGGATGCCTTATCATTAAACACAGAAATGAAGCAAGACTCATAAACACATGTTCTGCTCTGTTCACCGTAGTCCATACCTGAGTTTGAACTAATGAAGGCCTCTGTGTTCTCATTTCCTGAATCAAACTGAAAACACTGAAGTTCTCAGGAATTATCTATCAAATAAAAGGGGGAAATATCTTATTCCTTTTTATTCTTTGTTAATAAATCATTGCCACTTTTTCATAGTCTGGTACTTCTGTGACATCTCTCTTAACATGGGATAATATTGAGGAAAAATGCATTTTTAAAAAGAATATGGTTCCTCATCACTTGCATCATGATTTAGAGACTGGTGTTTTCCTTAGGAAAGATTTTTTAAAGTGTTCAAAATGAATTCACATGGGGTGATCAAATGTCTGAAACTAAAGATATAACGAGAGACATAGATCAGTAGATAAGAAATTAGCAGATGGATCTAAAGCCCATATTTTAAACTTCCCATTTCCTAATTGGTATTTATAAATGAATTATAGAGGGCTGGGTATGGGAATGCTTGCCTATCATGTGGAAGGCCCTGGGTTCAATCCCTGGGGATTTTTTTTCCTGGGGGGGAAAAAATTAAAGTGAGCTATGGGTGTAGCTCAGTGACAGAGTACTCGCCTAGCACGTGTGAGGCACTGGGTTCAATTCTCAGCACCGCATATAAATAAATGAGTAAAATAAAGGTTTAAAAAGATAAAAATAATAAAAGCCTGGGGCTATAGCTCAGTAAAGGTAAAGTGCCCCTGGATTCAATCCCTAGTCCTTCCAACCCTTCCACAAAAAGATTTATAGGTAAAACACAAAGTTTGATTGTAGTAAGTTGAGTCCATTATCCATCTGCTAAAGCAGTTTGGATAAAAGAAGGGCAAATAACTATGTAATTTAGGGCAGTGGTTTTCAAATTTTAGCACACCTGAGAATCACATGAAGAGTTTTCTAGGCCCCAACTCCAGAATTTCTGGATCAATCTATGGTATAAGGCCCAAGAACTTGTATTTCTAATAACTTCTCAGATGCTGCTTCTGTTTCTTGTCTGGGGGCCACTCTTTGCAGTGCTAGGGATCAAACTCAGGGCCCCACATAAGCTATGTACCGTAACACTGAGCTACCCTCAGCACCCAGGACCATACTTTAAGAACAACCTACTTAGAAACTGATTTTTAATCATCTGACAAAACGGGTCTACAAGTGAATTTTCCAGAAAAGATGAATCATGAGGGTGTTTTGAAAAACCAAACTATTCCTAAGTCTGAAAGCAATGGAGTAAGCAAATAGGAAGTATCTGGTGAGAGACACTTACCCCATCTTTAAGCAACATCCATGTATAATCGACAGCACAAATAACACCTGTCCTTCCACAGCCAGCACTGAAATGAAAGATCACAGTAATGTATACTTGTAGAGAGTGGATCATTGACAGTAGCTGGAAATTTTCAATAGCAGATTTGAAAAAGAAGAAATCAGAAGGCAATTAAAATTTTTAAACCCTACCCTTTCTCAGAGTATGTTTGCCATGCCACAATGAACCTCAGAACAGGTCCTAGGCAACAGCAAGAGTTACTTGAGCTGTATTATTCACAAGTAACTTATCAGAAAAATATGACTTTAATGCTCCTGTTGAATTTTATAGTTTGTTTCTGTTCCTTTCAATCATGGAGTCCTGGCCAGACTGACATTTGGTTCCTTCTAAGTAGAAGGTTCATATATGGCACCCTACCTGCAATGAATGCATATAGGAACATTGTCATCTTCTTGGTAACAACGCATATCCCAGATGAGTTCGAGGATAGGATCTATAGAAGAAGGCACATCATGGTCTGGCCAGTTCTTATAATGAAACTGGTAGATAGTTCGAGTTTCCTTTAAAAGAAATAGCTAGAATAAGAGGAAATTTTCAAGGCCTCCACCTCATCCTACCAAAAGATTAGTCTGACTTACAAAGTTGCATCTATTTCTTCTTTTTGTGACATGTTCTGTTTTATTCTCTATAGATCTCAAGAGACCAGGTTCCTTAGAGAACCTGGTCCCCACTCATTAGAGGTAGATTTTAAAAATGGTCCAAACCAGATCTTTCCAAGTAGTGTGTCAGACGGGTCACAGACATGCTGACATATTAATCCCTTTGCCTTTAGAAAGACTGAGTAGGGCCTATGGCAGCCTGAGCTCTCAAATTTGACCCCAGTCTATTCACTATTCAGTCTTTATTCATCATACTAATATTATCACTTTATATGTATGTCATGTGTGGACTAGATTGGAGAGCACAGATTATACTAGAAGTCTCTTTTGAATATGAACACTTTTTCAGAACATTAAATGCTCCACCACTCCCCATAGTCTCGTGCCCAGTCTGTCACACTCATATAGATTTACCTGCTTGATCTCTGTAGGCTTTTGAGTTTATCATTCATTCCTGTTCTATACTTACACTATTGAACTTGGCTTTTAGAGTCCTGATTATATAGTCAGATTTCCTTTTTTCAGCTTCCTAAGAAAAAGAAAATTAATACATTAGCAGTTTCAAAGACAAACTCTCTGTAAAGTAGATCCTGGAATTTTACTCAGTTGTAATGGGAACCGGCATCATACTTACACAGGATATGGAGAAAGGGCCAAATTGCAGCTGCACCTCTCCTGGCTCAGCCCAGTAGCGCTCACACTTTTTCTGTTACAAAAAGCACAATGGAGTGATTTCCCTCTATATAATCTAGTCTTTTCTGGGAAATAAAACCTGCTCCCTCATTCAGAAGCAGATTCAGCTCTATGTCTTCACCTTAGGTTAGGTGCTTCTAACCCCCTTGGTCTTCAACCCCAACATTCCTGACTCACGAAATCTACAAAGGATGGGAAAATAAAAATTAAAAAAATATAGAAATCATAGACTTTTTAGAAGTCTGAAAAAGTACAAATAGGGATCTTTGATCTATTTTCAACCTTTCAAAAGAACTAAAAGAAGTTACATGGTTATAAAAACAGCTGCACAAGAAGTTACCTTGGTTTTCATTAGCATTGCCAATTCTGAATGGCAACAGTAGGTTAGAACAGTGATGTCCAGGAAAAAATATGTGATTTTCTGATAACCGCATTCAAAAATGAAAATAAGAAATTAATTTTAGTAATATATCTCAGGGGGCTGGGGTCATAGCTCAGTGGTAAAGCACTTGCCCAGCATGTGTGAGGCATTGGGTTTGATTCTCAGTACCACATGTAAATAAAATGAAAAAATTTTAAAAAAGGTCCATTTACAACTAAAAGATATATATTAAAAAAATAATACATCTCGGGACTAGAGTTGTGGTTCCGTGGAAGAGCACTTGTCTAGCATGTGTGAGGCACTGGGTTCAATCCTCAGCACCGCATATAAAATAAATGAATAAGAATAAAGGTGTATCAACATCTAAAAAAATTTTAAAAATAATACATCTCAGTCCAATGTCATAGAAAATTTCAGCCAGACACAGTGGTGTACACCTGTAATTCCAGCATCTCAGGGGGTAGAGGTAGGAGGATTGCAAGTTCAAGGCCAGCCTCAGCAACTTAGTGAGGTCCTAAGTTTTAATAAACCCTGTCTCAAAATAAAAAATAAAAAGGAATGGAGATGTGTTGCAGTGGTTTAGTGTCCCTGGATTCAATCCCTGGTATACTCACATACACAAAGTAAAATTCAACATGAAATCAATAGACAATAGTAGAGATTTGACCTTTTTTTTTTTTTTTACTAAATCTTCAAACTCCTGTGTATATTTTATATTTACAATAATCTCAATTAGGATGCTAACTTTCACTACAAATCTTTTCTTTTCCTTCCACTTAAATTAAATAAAACTTACATTTGAAAAAGTTTCATATGCCCAAGTTCAATCCAATCATACTTAAAAGTTTTTCAATAACTGAGTATTGTTTATAAATTTAAATCAATTAAAATAAAATAAAATAACTTAGTTCCTTGATCATACTAGTCATATTTAAAGTGCTTAACAGTTACACGTAATTAGTGTACACCATTTTGGACAGCACAGGATTAGAAGCTGATTGGCAGTTTAAAAAAAATTAATAGAAATGAGAAAGTGAATCATTACTTGAAAAAGCAAACATTACTTTTACTTTAAAAGAGAAAGTTTGGGAAAATGGAGTAAAGGGGTTCTTAGGGGTGAAAAAAAAAAAAAAAAGTAGGAGTCATATGGCATTCCCAAATTGAAAACTAGGAAGATGACATGATTTTTACCTAGGCATTCTTAAGTTCTGCTGCCAATTTTTCCCTTTTCCCTTTCCCTTTAGGTCAACAGGTACTAGAAAGTAACTCACCTTTCCCATTTCAAACTCCATACATGCCATTATAATGATCTGGGGAGATGAAATAGAAACTTAAAACAGTTATAGAGACAGAAAAGGCAGTTAACATATGGGTCCAGAGTCAGAAAGCATTACTCACTGCTTTTCTGTTTTGCTTTGTTTTTAGCCAAAAAGGAAATCCTAATAACTTATATAAAATGTTTCTCATATTCTTCCTTTTTTCTGTCCCCACTTCCCTTTTCTCTATTCAAATCAGTAAATTCTTACCAAAAGCCGGTCAATATATGAACTTTCATTTCCTTGAACAAGAATGACATTGTAATTTTAATAAAAGTGGTCTGAACCCTGAAATTCCATCAACCAATTTTAAAAACTCTGGTTTTAACACATGGGAAACCAGTCACATTTTGACACTCTTCCCTGATTATCCCTAAGAACTAGAGAATAAAGTAACAGACACAACTTTGCACTTACCAGGACACTGTATTCCCATATCATCCTCCAGAAGTCTAAGAGAGTTGTAGATAAAGGACCCTGGGTGGCAATATAAGCTTTGGGTCCATAAACTCCCTAAAGGGGAAAAAAAATTACATGAGGTGACTATAGATAACACCCTCTTCTTTTCACCAATTCTACCCCATTCCCTTTGTTAGGTTCCTAGAGAAATATGGAATGCTTTTATTTCCTTTCAGTATACCTTAATGAAGTTGGCATTGATATAGCTGGAGTCTTCATCAGAAGTTATCAGGGACAGTTCAACCAGGCTATGATCATCTGTAATACAAAAGAAAGACATAGTGTAATTTAAAAAGTTTACATAGACGGTTAAGTCAGGGCCTAATACTGTGAACAGTAGATATGTGAATGTTTGATGAGTAAGTAAATAAATGAATGAATATCTCTTGCAGTCATAAATAGTACAGTTCTAATTTGTCAATGCTGCATTCCAGATTAGCAACGACAGTAGTTAGTAAAAAGAGAAATGATTGAAAGTGAGAGGAGTTACAAATTTATAGAGAAAAATGGAACTTACAGGGCAAAATATCCTTATATCTATTTTTCTTGATATTCTTGGGTCTCTGTGCCACAGTTGTAGGATAGATCTTGTCTGCCTTGTATTTAGTAGATTGTCTTTTCAGCTTCTGTAATAAAATTCCAAGAATAATTAATTTTCCTAAAGAAAGGAGGTCAGAAGCTACCTCTAGGGAGTATTCCTTCTCCAATTTCCAAACATTCTACCTCAACCCTTTTAGCATCCTCTGGGGTTGACTCCATTCAGGACAGGGCACAAGAACAGCAGAATTCAGTGAATTTGGAGAAGTGAAAAGATCACACTTACTGCAGTTGAGCCACATATAGCTAAAATTTAAAGATTATGAATATTTTAAAAACCAAATGTCTCTGAAAACAAGCTGTATGCTACGCCCAACGGGTAGATATTCAAAGTTGAATTTACTTCCCTTTACAGCTACTCTTTAGTTCAATAGTCAACAGGAAGGTTACTAAGTTCCATTAGTATATTTCAGATTACTTTTTTTTCTAAATGGAAATAAAACTTAAAGTGAATAAAATCTGCCTAAAGCAAGACAAATTTCAAAGATTGCAGTCCCAAAAGCAGTCATGTGTGATTTTAAACATCAAATCTACCCTTCAACCAAACAATGCTCTAAATAGCATGACATTTTATTGGTAGAATAGGATCTGGGCTGGCAGGGGCTACCGTAACATGGTTGACAGTGAAGCAATTCCTTAAAATTATTTTCCCATTTTTCAATACTATGCTATAGATCAAAACTTCAGGTTAGAGGAAATGATAATTCCTCTTTGGCTCCTTGTTGGAAATCAAACTTGTCCCAAACTTTATCTCCCTTACTAGTCAAGGAATCCACATCTACTAGATCTCACTTGTGAGAAGAGAGGGAGAAATGTCTATGATAACTGATGAAAGTTTGTGTTGAATTAAACAAAAAAAAAAAAAATAACTTCCATTAATTTCCCACTATTTAATGAATAATTGGCTATAGGAGGAGCATTAATTACCTACTATGGACTAGATCCCTCAGCATCTACTCAGTCTTCATTCTCTTTAACTTCCTTCTTGAAATTTCCTCCTTCCTTGGCCCTTATTAGTCTACATCATCTTGGTTCTCCTCTTTCTTTGGTTGTCTGTCCTTTTCTGTCTTCTGAGAATTACCCAAAGTTCCAGTGTTAAATCTCCAACTCTCTGCTCTTCTCTTACTATACATACATTTACTCAGAGATATCACATACTCTTATAGAAGACATACAAGTGTTTGTTGATTTATTTAACTGATTCAAATTGAATTATATTCCCAGCCCAGGTTGGATCAGTCTGAAATTTCTAAATCAACATTATCTTACTAACTTGCAGTCCCAAATTCCCAACCCTAGATTTTCACTTGAGAATCTTATTACAACCTCTGACTCAGTACATTTAAAACCAAAATCATAATTGTCCCCACTGTAAATGCCAATGGCACTATCTTTATTCCAAACAATCACACTCTAGAAACTGAGTCACATAGGGTTCTCCCTTTCTACAATCCCACCTCTTCTTTAGTTAGCACATTCAACTGATTCTTATCATGAAATATCTTGCATCAGTCTTCATTCCCAGGCTCACTATAGATACCTTCATTTAGGTCTTTTCCTTAAAGCTTGTTAACTCATAGGTGCTTGTTAGCTCATCTTCATGCATTTCTTTCTCCAAATTCATTGGACATAATTCTGTCAATTTAATTTTATTAAAATCCTGCTTTTCTCATCTGTCTTATGCACAAAACAACTTCATTGAATAACTGTTGCTACTAGGAAAAAATTTGAAAACTGAACTCCTTAGCCAGGTACTCAAGGCTCTCTGCAATTGATCCCCAAGCTGCTTCTCCCATATTTCCCACTGTCTTCCAGTTACAAAGCATCTACAAATGACTCCTATGTTCTTTCACTATTGCACAAATTGATGTCACTGACAGTTATGTGTAATATATAACTTCTTTAGAACTAGGGCATTTCTCTTTTTTTTTCATAAATGTATCTTTGGGACTCCTTGTGCATTTCTCAGCCATGACTATGGTCTGTTTTCTTCCACAAGGTGAACTAATAACAAGAAGTAAGGAAATAAAGAACTTTTATCAAGTCACTAGGAATGAGAAAAAATCTTTCTTTCTTCCTTCCCTCCCTCCCTCCCTCCCTCCCTCCCTCCCTTCCTCCCTCCCTCTCTCTCTCTCTCTCTCTCTCTTTCTTTCTTTCTTTCTTTCTTTCTTTCTTTCTTTCTTTCTTTCTTTCTTTCTTTCGCTGAGGATCAACCCAAACCCAGAGCCTTGTGCATGCTAAGCAAGTATGCTACCACTGAGCTACACCCCCAACCCAAGGGAAGAGATGGTATATATCTGGGAGGGAAAGGTGGCTTTTTGTTTTGTTGTTGAAACAAGGGCCTCATACACACAAGGCAAACACTCTACCACTGAGCTACACCTTCAGCCCTTCAGCCTCCTTTTTTCCTTTATGTATAGAATTTTGCCATTAACTTTTCAAAGCAGTTGTTCTCAAACATTAGTGCCTGGATAATTGTTCCCACCCTCAGAGTTTTTCAAGAAAAAAAATTTTTAAGGGAATTGTTATTACTTATATTTCATATAGTATTTTCACATAATTAATTAGGATGTACATCTATCTGGAAGAATTCACTTAAGGAGTTGTACTAAGTAGTTTAGAAAAATGAGTAAGAAGAGCCTAAAATGGCAGACCTCCAGGCTCCAACACCCCAACAGAGAAAAAACAGAGCAGAAATGATAAATCCCACCAGAAAGGGGGTACTTCTAAAAGTAGGAAGGAAAAGGATATAGAAGCGAGCAAAACTCTGTGGATG
This sequence comes from Sciurus vulgaris, assembly GCF_902686455.1. NCBI lineage: Eukaryota > Metazoa > Chordata > Mammalia > Rodentia > Sciuridae > Sciurus > Sciurus vulgaris. The sequence goes on from NC_136461.1 coordinate 102,585,867, forward strand.
GGATGAGGTTTAGGAAGAAATGATATGATAGGAGGTTAAAGGGTGAAAGTATTTCTCTGTCAGCCATAAGGCAGGGGATGGAGGAGGAAGTGTCAAGAGAAACCCAGGGAAGAATTGCTGAGAGAATCAAGTGAGGAGGCCAGCATCCCATGTGGGCTCTGAAATAGGGTAGTATATGAGAAATCAAAAGCTATGTGTGCTTGATAAACTAAGTTCATTCAGTTTTTGAACTGTATAACCCTTTTCCTTCCAAGAAAGAATGAAACTGGGGTCCTGGCACTGGGACTCTAGAAATCAGGACTGAGTCTTGCATGTTTTTCTCATAGAGACTTGTAAACTAAGGTCACTTGCAAAAGAAAAAAGAAAACACAAGACCACAATATCTTTGCCTTGAAGGACCAGGTGACTGTATAGAAGGCATAACAGAAGTTGCATTTTGGAGAGAAAAAAATAAACCTTGACTTGTTTGTGCTAGGGAAAGAAGGAATCAAAGTTGGGCTTTCTCCAGAGCCTAAAGTAGTTCCTCAATGCCTTACAACTGCAGGGCAGTATTATACCAAGCTTCCAGCAGGACAAAGAAAGTGTGAATGCTAAGGAGTAGAATTAGGAGCTCTGGCCTTCAAACCCAGCAAACAGGAGTACTACTAGTGGGAACAGAGGACAGACTGAACTGGCCCTGAGTGTACACACAATCATCTTTAACAAGATTATCAAATTTATGGAGGTTGGTTTCCAAAGCACCAGTGTGGTAAATGGGTGGGCAGGTAGGCAATAGCCAAACTGGGGAGAGTCAACTTTAGATAAATAGAATGATATACATAAAATAGAAGGAAATGCTTAAAATGTCCTGTGAGGACTGGGGTTATGACTCAGTGGTACAGCACTTGCCACACATGTGTGAGGTACTGGGTTCGATTCTCAGCATCCCTTATGAATAAATAAATAAATACAAATAAAGGTTCATCAACAACTAAAAAAATCTTAAAAATAAAAAATATGTTCTGTGAATAACTGAAAATGTGGGACTAGATAGACCCTAGTGAGAGGCTGTAAATGGGAATGCGATAAAATTATTCTGGTAGCAACAGAACAACAACAACAACAAAAAATGCATCTTAATGTGCACAAAAGTCAAGAAATGCTGTAAGTATATTCAATCGATAAGCTGACTCACACCAATGAATCATTTCAATTCAACAGATGTTTGCATACTTGCTGTGCAAGAGGTACCCTGTTCACAACTGGTTAGTTAATATCATTACTATAAATACATTTAGAAACAACGTATTTCCAGGTCTTCCCTGGTCTATGATAACTCTCCAGAAGTTGCTACAAGACCAGTCTGACTTCTAGAATATTTTAAATCAACATTAACACTTAAACCTGGCCTTCAGAACTAAGCATCTTTTTTTCCTACCAGGGCTCAATGAATCCTTCATATTTAGTAAACATGTCTTAATATTTAATAAATATCATATTTATCTTTTCTACAGAAATACCTCAAACCCAAGAAACATAAAACTTTCTGTTTTGTTGTTGAATAGAGAATAGAGTCCAACAACACTAAAGGACATTTTTAAATATAGTTTTTTTTGGTAGTTGTAGATGGACAGTATGCCTTTATTTTATTTATTTTTATTGGGTGCTAAGGATTGAACCGAGTGCCTCACATATGATAGGCAAGTGTTCTGTCACTGAGCTACAGCCCCAGCCCTAAATAAATACTTTTTAAAAGAAATTATTTTAGTTGTAGATGGACACAATACTTTTTTTTTTTTTTTTTTTTTTTTTTTTTTTTTTTTTTGCAGTGCTGGGGATTGAACCCAGGGCCTTGTGCTTGCAAGGCAAGGACTCTACCAACTGAGCTATATCCCCAGCCCTCCTTTATTTTTTTAAGCTATTTTTATGTGGTGCTGAGGATCGAACCCAGTGCCTCACATGCTAGGCAAGTGCTCTACCACTGAGCTATAACCGCAGCCCTTAAATATAGATTTTTTTTAAGATAAAAAAGATACATACTCATTGAAGAAAATTTGGAATATACAAGAGAAACAAAAATAAGATGATAAAAGTCATCTATAATTCCACTATCCAGAGTTAACCATTCTTAGTATTTTATAATATTACCCTCCAGTTTTTTATCTGCACATGTATAACAGAGATGGGATCACATGCAGGGTTTTGTAACTTGCTGTTTTCACTTACCAATTTGTGGTTTTTCAGATTTTTTTTTTTTTTTTTTTTTTTTTTTTTTTTTTTTTTTTTTTTTTTTTTGGGTGCTGGGGATCAAACCCAGGGCCTTGTGCTTACAAGGCAAGCACTCTACTGACTGAGCTATCTCCCCAGCCCCCAGATTGTTTTTAATAGTGGCAGAGTATTACACTGTATGGAATATAAGTTATTTAACCTGTTTATTTTTATTGTTGAACATTAAAGTTACTTCCAATATTTCATAATTATAACAATACTATAGTGTATAACCAAAATATAAACATCTTTCATTATTTCCTTCAGATGAATTTGTAGGAATGGTCAAAGAATTTGCTCATTATAATAGACTTTGATATATATTACTAAATATCTGTCTGAAACTGTATACAAGTTTTGCCTCCAGAAAGGTTATACCAGCAATATATGAAACTGCATATGTTTGAATTCTGACCAATGTTAGAATTACAATATTTTAAATATGAGTCCATTTGATAGGTAAAATGGTATCAGTGGTCTGTCTGTATTTTGCACTTCTATTTAGATGCCAAAATATATTTTTTTAATTTTTTAGTTGTTGAAGGACCTTTATTTTATTTATTTATATGTGGTACTGAGGATCAAACTCAGTGCCTCATAAATGCTAGGCAAGTATGCTACCACTAAGCCACAACCCCAGTCACCCAAAATAGTTTTTTAAAGAAAGAAGATACACTATTAATCAAATTATCCTATCTGCATGAAACTGTGTTTATATTTTTGTATTCTTATTCGGTCATTGTACAAATATATGTAGACATCCAAGGAACTAATATTTAGCCCAGAACCTGATTTGCAATTCATAATTTTATACATACTTTTTAAATGAAGATGCTTCATCTGCCTCCAATGTATAAAAGAAGTTCTTTTAAATACATGAAGCAAAATTGACCAGCATATAACATATAACCAAACTTTAACTGGTATATAATGACTGAAACATACATGTTATAAGAACAAAAGTAGCTGCAGTAATTGGGCAAAGAGGATACCTTTATAAATTGTAATCTATCTAATAAAGAATGTGCTAATGGTAAAAGATGGTCCTTGTTTTGTAAAAAGGAAAAACAACAATGAGCATTCGTACTATGTCCCTAACACTGTCAAGGAAATAATGTTGGTGCCCGGTTTGAAGTTTCAGACAAGGAGATAGAGACATCACACCATTGTAGCTGAGGCCACTAAAATCACCATGCTGATCAAACACTTCCCTTTTTTTAGCACTGGGGATTGAACCCAGAGACACTTTTCGTGTGAGTTACATACTCAGTCTTTTTTTTTTTTTTTTTTTTTTTTTTTCAATCCAGTCCTTCCGATTTTTTATTTTGAGACATGTTTCCTCTAAGTAGCTGAGGGTCTCACTAAGTTGCTGAGGCTGGCCTTAAATTTATGATCCTCCTATCTCTGCTTTCTGAGTTGCTGGGATTATAGGTGACTGCCCCTGGGTCATCAAGCACTTTCTGATTACGGTTAACTTTTCAAACTTTCTTTCCTACAAAGGGAACAATACACTGGCCAGTCAAAGCAAACTTTCACCCTGTTTGAGAGTTACTTTCCTTCCTTCAAAACTGATAAACTGGTTTTCTGATTTCTAGTGAATTTCTTGTGTGTTTGATTATTATGAGCCAGTTGCTTGATCTTGATCAATGCTGGACATAGTAAAACAATTGAATTTCTAGATCAGCAAAGCTAAAGGCTGGACACTAAACTATGGCAATTTAAAATGGACAATGTTACCCTGAGTGGCTACTTAACCTCTCTCAATGCACTCTATGATCATATCAATAATTTTATCTATTGACCCTTGACAGAATTCATAAAAATGATTAGAAAAAAATTACATGCAACAAAATTGATAAATTTTACAAATATAATGTACAGTGAAAAAACAAGGCAGAAAAGAACATTTAAAATGATTTTATTCACATATAGTTCAAAGATAGATATGATAAATATTAGTGAGCTAGATAGATATTAAAACAATGCAGAAAAACAAAGAAAAAATATATCATGATAGTGTTTACAACTAATCTTGCCAGCTTAGGAATGTTATTTGGAAGGACACCCAAGGGATTTCTGTGGTGTGTGCAGTGTTCTACTTCATGATACAAGTGCTTATGTGGATGCCACATGAATAAATATAAAATTGGAATTGTGATAAGCATATAAGAAATATCAGATGGAGTCAACAAGAACTTATAATAGGAGATTTGCTCTATTCAGGGAGGTCAAGAAAACCTTTAGGGGGCTGAAGATGTGTGTAGCTCAGTGGTAGAGTGCTTGCCTTGGATGCTCTAGGCCCAGAGTTCAATCTCTAGCACCACAAAAAGAATATTAAAGAAGGAGGAGGAGGAGGGGAAGGTAAGAGAGAAAGAGGGAAGGAAAGTCTTCTTGGAGGAAGTGACCACCAAATTTAGATCTACAGAATTATGAGAAGTTAACTAGGTAAAGAGGACTATGAGGAATACTCAAGGCAGAGAAATATATGCCACTGGAAGGTTTTGAATTTAGTCCTGGCACAGAGAAGAGACCTAAGCAGCATGGCATTTAACATCGGCTGTCACAGCAGGGCTGCCAGAGCCAGTTAAGGATATTGTGCTCTGCACAAAGAAACATGGACAAGGCAGAAGTGAGGACTGAAATCTGAATCGTGGAGGAGGGGGAAAGATACACAGGGTATCTATCCAGAAGAGGGATACCTTTTGGCAAGTCCCACAGTGAACACCACCTACTAGCAGTGGCCTTGTGTCACGGAATCCTCAATTCTTAGAACATCAAATTGTGGGAGAATACATTAAAGACTGAAGGTGGGGTAGGGGACGTGACCAGGTGGAAAGCCTTCTGATCTAATGGCAGCATTTAGCTTGTCCAAGTGAGCAATCTGGCCCCATTCGCTTCCACCCCCACTCCCCCACTATTCCTCTGGTGTCTCAGCTGAACCTTTAGGTGGGGCTGAGGGCAAGACTCTGTTTTTCCACTGGAGGACATGAGTCAGTGAACAGTGAGGTTCCACTTAATCACTACCCAAAAACAAGGTTCTTAAAATCAGGAGCTAGAAAAGAAAGGAAGTGATTAATATTAAAGTCAGGATAATGATTATCCCTGTGGCAAGGTGGGGCGAGTGGGTAGAGAGGTGTGTTGGGGAAAGGAAATACTGGGGTCTTCTGGGGTCTGACAGTGCTCTATTACTTGACTGAGTAGTGACTGAATTGGCAATGATTGCTGTATAATTATACTTACATGTCTTACTTACTTTTCTAAATGTGTATTACATTTTACCATTATAAACAACTAAAAAAATACAAACTGTAAAAAGTTCTTAAGCAAGGTAAAAATGACCAGATTTGTATTATTGAAAGATCACTTGGGTGTTGAACGGAAAAGTCATTGAAGGTGGGTCAAGGCTAGAAGCAATGAAACCAGTTAAAAGGTAGCTGCTATAATTTGGTAGGAGATTATAATGACCTGAGCTTTAAAACAGTAAGGTATTAGGAATGTAGTCTGTACTATTTTTAAAAAAATACAGTCAAATAGAACAGAGGTACTGCCCCTTAGCTCACTTTTTACCTCTAGCCTCGGGAGAATCTGGATCAGAATTACAGTCTAAGAGCAGGCACGTGTCTAAACAGACAAACGGGCTCCTTACCTTCCTTGGTAAATCCCTCTAGAGGGGCTCAGAATGCCTGGCTAGTAGAACTAGAAGCACACTTTTTTTAAATGACACCCACATATTATTCCAAGTTGAGCTGACATAGGGGTTTCCTATCATAACATCTGATCACTCAATCATAATATCTTGATCACTGGAGACTTTATAAAGTATTTTCTCACCTATTCTCTGGTACCAGAATGTTAGCTCCGGAGGGCAAAGACTTTCATTTGTTCACTACCGTATCCTTAGTGTCTAGATCTGAACTTGATACATAGTACATACTCAATGAATATTACCAAATGACCACTATATATATATATATTTTTTTTTTTTTTTTTTCTTTTTTGAGATGGGGTCTTATTAAGTTGCCTAGGCTGGCCTAGAACTTGTAATCATTCCCACTCAGTCTCCTGAGTTGAGACTACAAGTGTGCACCACAGCATGCGACTCACATTTTATCATCATCATCATCATTATTATTATTTATAGTTAATCATCACAACAGTCTACAAAATCTACAAAAAATAAGTAGAACATAAATTATTGTCCCCATTTTGTAAACTAGAAAACAGAGATTTGGGGTCTGGGGTTGTAGCTCAGTGGTAGAGTGCTTGCTTAGCAAATGTGAGGTTTGATCCTCAGCACCACATAAAAATCAATAAATAACAGTATTTGTGTCTATCTACAACTAAAAATATGTATATGTAAAATATATACTTTAAAAAAAAAAGAAAACAGACTTAGGGAGATTAAGGAGTATGTTAAATAATCTATAATTTGACAAAGTATCAGTTCTCTTGCTTTTTCCCACTTCCTTAGAGCCAAAGAGCTAAGGCTTAATTAACATTCTTATAGCTCTGAAATACAGCTGGAAATGTTCCAAAACACATGATAGGTACTATCAGACATCTTATTCTCTGATGTGCCAGGTAATAGGGCGAATGAGGCAGATCCAACTTCCAATGCATCAATACCTACAGTTCCCTCAGAGGAATGCATTGTTCCTCTATACAGTCCATCCGACCCAAGGCCACACTCATCGTTCTCTCCAGGGCTGGCCCTCACTTGTCTCTGCTCCCTGCCCCCACCTTTCTACCTCTCCAAGCAATGTAAGTTAGGAAACCCTGTTATTGCAAAAACACATGTCCTAATATTTTTTCATAGGAAAAAGAAAAGAAAAAGTGGCAATGGGTAGTTTGGGCACTTTTCAAAAACTTCTGTTATCCAAATGGAATCCCTTGGGGAGACTAAAAATATGTTCCATAAAAATTAATTAAAATTAGTGATTTGAAGTGTAAACCACAACTCTGATGCCTAGGGAACTCTGAATGTTCAATTAATATTAGATTAGAATTTCTACATCTGGAGTTGTATATGCCTCCTGTAGGATTTCTAAACTCTAAAAAACCAGCAAACAAAGATTAAAAACAGTATTTTTAAGAAAATACCTAAAATATATCCAAACCAGAGCGGTCACAATTTTAGGTTGCCCTCTTTCTTTCTTCTCCTGCAAGATCTGATAATTACTTTATCCCTAGAGCAATTTGGTCTAGGAAAGTTGAATCACTATAATCAAACAGTGTATGTAACTACTCCGAGAGTGTCACACACAGGACTCACCAGAAACTCATTGGCAAACTCTTCATTGTTATTTTTCTTGTTTTGGGCCTCATCCAGGAACTTCTGCAGAATTTCTCTTTGGTCCATGCTGCAGAGCAAGAGAAACAGTCTGTGAGTGGGTTAAGGGAGGGCATGTCAAATGTGTGTCATGGCCGAGACACCACCAAGAAGCCACTGCTACCGCCTGAACATAGCATGCTGAAGGCTGTGGTTTACTGACTTCATCACAAGCCCCAGAGGAAATTAGTATGAAACCAGCCTCTGTGGTCACACAACAAAGCCATTCTCTCACTCCAGGGCCCTAGCGCCTTCCTTCTCAACAAAGAAACCTGGTTACAATAAAGTTAATAAACAACAGGCTAACCAGAACTTAAAATACTGCCTGCATAGCTCTGAGACTGTTCCACTCCATCACCTTTAAGCCAAATTCATCTTTTTCCTTCCCAGAGAAAAGGCAGAACTATAGTTCTCATGGATAAGTTCTGCCTCTCCCCATTTCACCAGTGAGCACGAAGGCCCTGATGACATCTTTGGTTTTCTCATGTTCCATATGAACTCTGCAAAGTTCAGTTAGGCCAGAAAGGAAACAGACAGTGTTTGGAGTGACACATCTTCTACCTGGACCGTTATCCCATAAGTTTCTTATCAGTGTGATCAACAGCAAACTTCTGTTCATCAGAGAAGGATTTTTATTCAGAGGTTTTCAAGTCTTCCATGCAGACCTCAAATTTTCTTTTGGATGAAGCAAAATCGCCTGCTTCTAACAGTCTGTGTCTCTCCCAGAGCTGGGGGAAGTCCTGCACTCCATTAGGGAAGTGTCAATTTCAGCACCTCTTCAATCCTCCAGCAGCGCTTTGAGCTTCACTTGGGTTCTGGACATGAAGGCCGAGAGCATTGGTCTATATGGGATCAGGAGCCAGTGGTCCCTGCCAAGAGTACCCAATAAAGCAGCACAGTATCTCCAGAATGTAATGCTGGCAAACAGTGATAAAAAGAAAGTAAAATCAACTACCTTGCTGACAATAGTTTGAGTTCTAGGTCAGAGCCTGAGAACCAGGCACATCTGTAGTCCTAGCTGCTCTAGAAGCTAAGGCAGAAGGATAACCTGAGCCCAGAAGTTCAAGTTCTACTTGGGCAACACAGAGAGACCCTGTCTCAAAATAAACAATCAAACCAATAAACAAAACCTGAAGAACAGTTTCTAGAGTAGACATTTTTACTCTGCAACGAATGTCTTAGAAAATATTTTGTTCCAGGAAGTCCTGTATGTGTGGCATTGGCCCTGCAAACAGCTATTCTAGAAAAAGTGTTAATGCCTCAGTTTGCATAAATTCTCTCCTCAGTGGGTACAAATTCACCAAACGTCTAATTCAGTGTGAGAACAAACTCAAATCAACATATTATCTTTGTTTGAGGGCAGAAGTTCAATAAATATCAAATCTAGTCTGAAGTAATCCTGAGGAAAACTGGGAAATATATTGTTTGGACTTCCTCTATTTGAGGTATTAGCAATCCTTTCTGTTTTCCCAACATTATTCAAACTCTCTTCAGGATATCATGATTCTGAACATTACCAAGAGACTGTCTCCTCTTTATTGGGCCCTACAGTAAAAAAGGAAAGATGGTTGAGGTATCTTGGTTGCAGGCAGCTTGAAGTCAATATTCCAAATAAAGAGTTTTAGTCCTAGTCCTCATAAATTAAAATGAACTATAATTCTTTGGCAATATTTGTTTGAAATATGATAATATATCTCAGATTATCCCCATCTAGCATTAAAGGTGAATTTCTTGCTACTGTAAATAATGCAGTATTTGACTATTTAAAAACATAAAATATGGGAAAACTTTACATTAAAAAAATAAAAAAATTTTCCCTGTGCCTGTAATCCCAGTGATTCAGGAGGCTGAGGCAGGAAGATTAAGTTCAAGGTCAGCCTCAGAAACTTAGTGAGGACCTAAATAACTTAGTGAGAACCTGTCTCAAAATAAAAAATAAGAAGGGCTGTGGTAAAATGTCCCTGGGTTCAAATTCCTGGTTAAAATATATATATATAAAATTTCAAATCACAATAACTAAGACCATATAAAAATTTGTAGTTAAGACTAAAAGATGCAAAAGAGAATCAATTGTGTGTGATAGTATTAAGGATTCTTTTACAATTATACAACTTTGTTAATTAGAAAAAACTCAAAAATTCATTAATCTATTGCACCCTCTGAATGTCTCGTGGTTCTCCTGACAGTGTTAGTGCTGTTGCTTTTGGGGGTTCTGTGGACCCACGGGTGGTGGAGCAATGTCCCTATCATCACCGACAAGACCTGGAGGGAGTTGCTGGAAGGAGAGTGGATAATAGAATTCTATGTCCTGTGTGTCAAATCTTCAACCAGAATGGGAAAGTTTTACCTAATGGGGAGAAGATCTTGAGGTTAATGTTGCAGAAGTAGATGTCACAGAGCAGACAGGACTGAATGGATGACTTATCATACCTACTCTTCCTACTATTTATCATTGTAAAGATGGTGAATTTAGGAGCTATTGATTAGGGTCCAAGGACTGAGAAGAACTTCATGAAATTTTTAAGTGAAAAAGTGGAAGAATACTGAATCCATTTCATCATGGTTTGGTCCAGGTTCTGTTCAACACGCCACAACTATTTTATTAAAAGACATAGAATTACTGGTTTGTGGATTATGCACACTTTTTGCTTTACCACCTCTGCTTTCAGGAGTGTTATTAGGACTTTGTATGATATTTGTGGCAGTTTGCCTTTGTCCTTCAAAAAGGTGCAAACCATAGCCATACCCTTTTAAAAAACTCATTACCAGAATTTTCTCAACCTTTGAAAAAGAAGTGGAGGAGGAACAAGAGACTGATAAAGATGTTTCAGAAGAGGAAGCTTAAAGTGAAGAAGGAACAAAAACTTTTCACAGAATGCCATAAGATAACACTGTGGGATCCATTTTTGTCCATCAATAAATCCTAGTTGATTTTATGGATAACTTCATATCACGGTTTTAACAAAAACTGAAGGTTGATCATTTGTTTTTATGTGAACTATGACTTGCTTGTATACTATAGGGTTCCATCTAGATTGTTGGATTGAATAATTTTCATTAAGAAAATAAAAGCAGGTATAAAAGTTTGTAAGATTTAAGAATATTAAAGTAGTTTAAACAATGTTTAATTTTGGAAAATCTGGTGCCAAGCAATAAGATTTGTACATGTTCATTTAATAATAAGCTGTTTCAAGTCTGAATTGAAAAAATTACATTTCCCAAGGTTTGCACTATCAGGATACTTAAGATTAGAGAAAAATATTTCTCATTTGATATGATTTTTCTCAGTTTCACTATGTGAAAAAAAAGAATATATTTCCCACAAATGAGAACATTTTTCCCATTGTCTTGAAAAATGCAATACAGATACAGTTCAAAATTTCCTCATATTTTTAAAATTATGCAACTAATAAAAAACTACTTTGCTTTAATTATAGTTTTTGCACATCACATACAGAATATGCTACTGATTGAGGAAGTTTTTATAAGTGTAGGTGTTCTCTTGATTCCTATAAAGGTTAACTACTTTTCGTCTGTTCCCTAGGTCAGTGTATGTTTTGTATTTTTTTAATTTGCCATAGATTATATTTCTCAAATTGGATGACAAAAACAGTATCACTGTTACATTTACTGTTGGTAAATAGTACTTTTTTGTTGTTTCAAATTGAAGTTTACTGAGAGATTCATCAAATTGAGTTATGTTGATAATTTAAAATTTGGGTCACTCAGTCCAGATTTTACATTATTATTGTTGAAACTTGTCTTGAATTTTTTGGGGGTGGGTAGGAGTACTGGGGATTGAACTCAGGGGCACTCAATCACTGAGCCACATCCCCAGCCCTATTTTGTATTTTATTTAGAGACAGGGTCTCACTGAGTTGCTTAGCACCTCTCTTTTGCTGAGGCATGTGCCATGGTGCTCGGCTTGAATATTTTGATTTTGTTCTCTTTCTTTTCTTTTTTCTTTTTGTTTTTCTTTTTAATGTGAAGGTGGGCATTCCTGATTTTTATTTGACATAGTAAAGCTTTGGTATTTTATACTCCGGAAGTGCAAAACTTAATTTGATATCAAATAAAGTTTGCTTTCTATTCAGGAAAAAACATCTTCAAAAAATTCATTAATTTGTTCAACAAATTTATTGAGTACTACTAAATGCAAAGCACTGTTAGTTGTACATATACCATGTAAGAAGGCAGAATATTGTAATATCCCTAAACATTTAATAATGTATCTCAGAACTAAAGAAGTAGATTTGATTACTGATAAGAATCAAAATACTCTTATTTGCAGAGTAGCAAAGCATAATCCTAAAATGAAATACTTTTGCATTTGAAATAAGAGATATGATTTTCTAATCTCTCTGTCCCTTTAGAAGTTTCTCCATACCATCAAAATTAAAACTTTATTCTTTATTTATTAGGTGAAAGATACCTAATAAAATTAAACTTCTTCTTCTTATTATTTGTACTGAGGATTGAACGCAGGGATGTTTTACTGCTGAACTACATCCCTAGTCCTTTTTATTTTTTATTGTGAGACAAGATCTTGCTAAGTTGCTGAGTGTCTTGCTCAGGCTGGTCTCAGACTAGTGATCCTCATGCCTCTGCCTCCCATATTGCTGAGATTATAGGCATGCACCACTGCACCTGGCTAATCTATTTTTCCTCAACCCCATATTTCAGAACAATCTCTTTCAAACAGTCTCTTTAGGGAAGGGAAAGAGAAATAAATGTAAGAAAGAAACTTTCTTAGATACTGCTGTACATGGTGTTTTTACCCCAAATTTAAAGATCTGTAAGTAGTGTCTTATTAGAACCACAGAACTTTTTTAAAAGCAAGCAGCTATTCTTAGGAGTTTGCTCTACTGTAAAACCAAATGTATAGAAACATTGTGAAATTACTAACCTCAAAAACCCACTTAGCTACAGGGCCATTTCCTGAGCAGACCACTCGAGCAAGCAAAAAACAAGCTGAAGGAGAAAACAAAACAAAACAAAAAACACTTTAGTCTTATTGTTAACATATCTGAGCTGCTACTTAGTTTTTCACATTTTCTTCTACAGATACTGAACAGCAATGGAGCATAATGCTTTTCGATGAAGATAGTGTTGACTCATTTGTATCTTGTGGGAAGTTCAAGAGCTAGGGAGGAGAACCAAGTCATGCAACAGTTTGGCAAATACTTAAAAGAATTTAAGAATTTGTGATGAAACATTTAAACCAGTCTGGCTTAAACCATAAGTGAACACAACAATTCCATGCAATGAAAAACTCCGAAGCAATTTGCCAAACCATCAAGGGTGAGCTTTAGGAGGGAGTGAAATTGCAGATGAGCACCTGGAGGAGTCACATCTCACTGCTGCCTCTTGTGCTCTGAAGGAAGAATACAACAGGGAGGAGTGCCAGTCACAGTCACCTGCTCCAACAAGTGGGCAGTGTGCCAGTTTAAGGGGAAATATCAGCATCGTGGAAGAATTAGGAGTTAGATGGAAGAACACTTTAAGGAGAATTTCAGGGGAAATTATTAGGGCAACATAAACTAGTCAATAGGAAAAACACTCCTGTTTCTCAGAATAACTTTCTCTATGAGGAGGCATGTTTTGTTTAACATTTTTTTTTTTTTTTTGTAGTTGTAGATGGACAGAATGCCTTTATTTTATATGTTTATTTTTACGTGATGCTAAGGATTGAACCCAGTGCCTCACACATGCTAGACAAGTGCTCTGCCAATGAGTTACAGCCCTAGATGAGGAGGCATGTTTTACCCTAGGGAAGTCAATCTTTAGTTTTAGTTTCACAATTCTTGCCTTTCCATATAACCCAGGACCATCAATTCCATATAGGCTATGATTATTATCTGTGAAGTGCTCAGTTCTTTGTAAGCATTCTCTTGGACACCAAAGCCTATTGGTCCTTTCTCTTTAATGTCTTTCAGATTCAACCTGTCTTTTCTATTCTCATGTTAACTACCATTCCAGCTTTTACATATTTTTTCCTGTAGTAATGAACTCTCAGATGATCTTGCTGTCTATATATCTTCCAGTCTAGATTCTCCTGGCAACAAAACTAGACGAAAATTCTTAAAACTTCACTTTAATGCAAAAGTACCAAAATACTTAGTGATAGGTTTTGGGAATGAATCCAGATTCCTCAGCTTGTCATCAGATCCTACCCCATCATCTGAACTCACCCAACCTCTCCAATCACATCACCTGCATACTTTGTCCATGCTACTATCACTTCTTTTGCTACTTCTCACCTTTACCCTTACTTTTCACCAGCATGAAAATAAAGCCAGAGTCCAGTCACCGGTTCAAGACTCTTGCCCCTAACTCCATCTTCTCTTAGTCTGAACCCCTACAATGTTTAAGTCTTTATATTCAGATATGGAAGTTTTCTTAATTTCTTCATATGCTCCTTGCTCTCCGTAGGTTTATTTAAAAGATGAATTTATTCCAAAGAGGATATATAAAATGCCCCCTATAGTTTCAGGTTTATCAAAGACAATGACAGTGTCTTCTATGCATTTGTGTAACCCACCATACTTAACATATCTTGAGTCTACCTAAAAGAAGTCTGTTGTGATGAAGTATGCTGTATTATGTGGTTAGGATTTGGTAAAAATTCACTTTGACTTCATTTTTCATTATACCAGTTACTCCAGGTCTCTTTGCTGGCACAGTCTAGGATTCCAGCCTGGCTGAGCCCCCTCCCTATGCCAGGAGCAGATGGGTCTTTCCTATAGGGAGGCCCAGGAACCTGGCAAAGAGCACTTTCCTGAATGCTGCTGCCCAAGTTGCTTGGCTACTGAGGCTCCAAGTCCAGTTCAGAAAGGCCAAAACAGTCAGAAAGAAATGGCCTCCTTCAGCTCCAGATCAGACTTATTTCTCCTTTTATCAATGGATACAGAAGAGACTTATAAAATATCTATAATGAAGCTTGTTTAACTTGTCGTGTTTTTCATATTGTCCACTGTAAGAAAGGTCCCCTAATCTGCTGTTTATCACAATAGCATTCTGAGAACTCATCAAGCTCTTCAGTTTACCTGCTACAGTCTTCATAGTCACCTTCCCACATACCACATAGGGAATCATAATCTGCCCCTGATTCCAAAATATCAAAAAGCAAAAGTCAACTCATAACTTGCAATTGAAGCAAGTTACCTTTAAAAAAATAGAGAGTAAGGACTCTTGGTGAGGCTTTGAATCTCACTCAATGTATAATCAAACCTGAAGCTTCATCTCAATCACTTATTCATTTAATGAAGATTTATAATATAGAGAATGCAGGAGAAGGGTGCCAGAGAAGTATACAACTAACTAACTGTTAAGGATGTTGTTTTATAATAGGAACAATAAATATAAAAATAGCTATAATTTAAGGCTATTTATGACAAGGACCATAAAAATGATGCAAATAAGTGTGAGGAGCCAAAGACCGCTTTCTTGTGGTTATCTAGATAGCTTCCATGGAAGAAGTGACCATTGAGTTGGGTCTTGAAGATTTCTATAGGTTGAGATGAGAAAAAGCAATATAAAACAGAAAACAATAGAGGGCAGCTTCAGTTGAATGGTGCAGTTTTACTAAAGCACTGGGTTTAGAGAGGAGAATCATGATTATAAGGCTCGAAAGGGCAGCTGGGGCCAGATCCTGGGGGAATTGAACCCCAGGCTGGTAGAAAGCCAGGAGACTTGCCGTGCTGGGAATGGAACCCAGAGCCTCACACATGCTAGGCAAGTGCTCTACCACTGAGCCACATGCCAACCTCAAATTTCTTTTTTAAAAACAACCTTCTTGAAGTAGTACTGACATACAAGCTACACATGTCAAAATATTCAGTTTTGACATGTATACATCCCATGAAAACATTACCACAATCAAGATATGTTCATTAGAACATATTCAATCACCCTCAAAAGTTCCTCTGAAGAATTTTAAGAGCATGGGATCAAAGTACTGCTTCTGGTAAGCATTTCTGGATTGCTCTTTAACAAAAAAAAAAAAAATGCTTCCTTCTACGGGGTATGGTGGTACACACCTATAATTTCAGCTACTCAGGAGATTGAGGCAGGAGGATCACCAAGTTCAAGCTCAGCCTGGGCAACTTAGCAAGATCTGGTTTCAAAATAAAAAAGAAATTTTAAGAGTGAATTGTACGTAACTTTCCTATGTTCATATATGAATACACGACCAGTGTAACTCCACATTGTGTACAACCACAAGAATGGGAAGTTATATTCCACGTATGTATGATATGTCAAAATATTATCTACTGTCATGTATATCTAAAAAGAACAAATAAATTTAAGAAAGGTGGGGTTGTAACTCAGGCAGAATGTTTCTGGGTTTAATTCCCAGTACCAAAAAAAAAAAAAAAAAAAAAAAAAAAAGAAAACGAAAAATGCTGCTTTTGATAACATTTTTGGAAGTCTCATCATTTCCTTTAGTGCCATGCTAAATTTGAGTTATATCATATTTAAAAAGGAATCAAAACAATGAACAAAGATACCAGAGCTTTTGTTAATCTAGTAATAAAAGATAAGATAGACTAGAATCTACAGGACTAAATAGAACGATTAACTGAGAGCCCAAGGAGGAGGCTTCACTAATAATCCACACAGGTGGTAATAAAATCTAGCAGAATAAGGGAAGAGTGGCTCTATGGTATAATGGTAAGCACTCTAGAATAAACAGCATTAGTCAAAGTGAAAATATTGTGCTTTTGCCTAAGAGGTCAAATACCACAAAACTCACCATCTTGATTTTATATAAGGGACTTAGATATATATCAACTGTCTCAGGTTGTAGCAAACATGGTTAATTTCTACTAAATAGAAACAAGAAATCTTGCTTCTGGATTATTAACCTATTGTGATTTTTCCAGGGATATAAAAAAATAAGCGTAATTGGAAAAGTAAAAATATATTAGCAGCATCACATATTTACTTCTCTGCATTTGAAAGCCAGAGGGATGGCTAGCCGAGGGAGGGAAAGTAGTTAGTTTTGGTAAAATTCAACCAAAGTCACCAACACCTGATTTAATAAGTACAAATAGCAATGTTCTCTTCCTGACATTCAAATAAATTTGTTGTTGTTTTGGAATCTGTTGCTGATGATTGCCTACTAATTTACATTATTAAGGACTATTATGAGACAGATCATAGAATAACTTTTATTTGCAATCATTTTTCACTTGGGAGTGAAACAAATATACACCCAAATATATACCCTGTATCAAACAAATATATACCCTGTATCATATGCTCAGGAACTACCGAGTTCTCTGACTGACTGAAGACCTTAGAGAAAAGTGTGGAATATGCAAGAACTAATGCTCTCTGTCAAGCATGGTGGCACATGCCTGTAATCCCTGTTGCTCAGATTGCTAAGGCAGGAGGATCACAAGTTCAAAGCCAGCCTCAGCAACTCAGTAAGGCCCTAGAACAATTTAGTAAGAACTTGTCTGGGAAAAAAAAAAAGGAAAGAAGAAAGAAGGGAAGAAAGGGAAGAAAAGGAAGAAAGGGAAGGAAGGGAAGGAAGGAAGGAAAGAAGGGAGGAAGGGAAAAGAAAAGAAAAGAAAAGAAAAGAAAAGAAAAGAAAAGAAAAAGAAGAGAGAGAACTGGCTCAGTGGTTGAGCATCCTTAGGTTTAATTCCTGGTACCTGAAAAACAAAACAAAACAAAACAAAAAAACCTCTCAATCTAAGTTCTGAAAAAAGAGCTAAGTATCTTTGAGTTACTTCTATCTACAACTGTGTTTATAGGAATTATGAGAACTGCAACAAAGTTTAAAATTATTCAAGAAGAAAAGTTCATTTAGCTTTAGAGCAGAGATCAGCAAACTTTTCCTGTAGAGTCAGCTAGTAAATATTTTAGACTCAATGGGCCACATGCTATTTGCCCTAACCTACTCTACTACAGTGTTAAGGCAGCCACAGACAACCTATAGACAAATGAGTGACATTACATTCCAATAAAACTTTATTAACAAAAAAAGAAAAAAGATAGCAGGATAGATTTGGCTATGGTTTGTAATTTCTCAACAATTTCTCCAAAGTGATGGTTCTCAAACTCTATGTGCATTAGAATTACCTGTGGAGTTGAAAAGATAGGTTCCCAGGCCCCAGTTCACTGCTACGAAATCAAATTTCTAGGGGTGAGGCCTGGAATAAATTTAATTTATTAAAACTCTCAAGTTTTAACAAATTTAATAAAAAACTCTCAAGTGCTAGGTGAACCATACTTTAAAAAACTCTGTTGGGGCCCAGTGGTTCATGCATGTAATCCTTGCAACTCAGGAGGCTGAGACAGGAGGATCTCAAGTTTAAGGCCAGCCTCAGCAATTTAGTGAGGCCCTAAGCAACTTAATGAGACCCTGTCTCAAAAAATAAAAAGGGCTGGGGATGTGTCTCAGTGGTAAAGCATCCCTGGGTTCAATCTCCAGTATGGAAAGCAAACAAAACACTCTGTGGTAAGCAACTAGCTTCACCTAAGCTGGGGTGGCCCTACCATTCTTGACATGCGATGGCCCTTCCTACATCCTGTGGCAATAAAAATGCAATAACTTTAATCTTTCTTTGATCTTTCTAGTAGAAGGCTAGATGAACAAACTGCTATTTTTGGTTGCTAACTTCTAAAATACATAAAATAAATTCTGCTCAGGTGAAATTAACATGAAATTTAGAGATAAATTTGAGAGAAAATTCTCAACTTGAAATAACATAATATTTTTCAATGAAAAGTCTCCCTGAAATCCTTTATACTGCAAAATTAGTAGATAGATCCTTACCAAAAGGGCTAAATCTGAAAGAATAGTTTCCAGTGTTTTCTGTTTCCTCCAAAACATTTCCAGCAAAGGCCCACCCTGTTGCCTAGAATTTTTCTAATAGCAAGTCATTACTTTGTGTCTGGAGGTCTCTGTTTCAACAAAGTCTCCTTAAAATTCATGTGAAGTAAGAAAGTATAAAAATCTCTGTAGGCTTCTGGGAGTTTCTCCTAACTTTAACAATCAATAAAAAATTACTTTTTCAGCTAAGTTCAGTTCTGCCAGATGAAGTGAGTGGTTTTGATTTTTTTGTCTATTTTAATTGCCAGAAGTCAGTTCCTTGTTCAGTCAAAGAGGAAGTGATGCTTGGCCTGAGGAATAACTCCACTTCTTCAGCTCTCCAGATTTTCCTAGGAAGAACAGTGAAAATCCTACAGTCAAAGGATGGTCTTTAAAAACTTCCTAAATGCCAGGAGCTGTGGCACATTACCTATAAATCCCAGCACCTCAGGAGGTTGAGGTAAGAGGATCCCAACTTGAGGCCAGCTCAGCAACTTAGTGAGGGCCTAAGCAACTAGCAAGACCCTGTTTCAAAATAAAAAAATCAAAAGGGCTGGGGATGTAGATCAGTGATGAAGCACCCCTGGGTTCAGTCCCAAGTAGCCTTCCCTACCGCCACCCCCACCCCATGCATGCAAAAGAAAAAAAACTTCCTAAGAAACCAGGGAATGATCTGTAGCTACTCCAGGGAAAAAATTTTTTTTTTAATTTTTAAAAATATATTTGGTGGTAGGGATTGAACTGAGGGATGCTCTACCACAGAGTTATACCCTCAGCAATTTTTATTTTTTATTTTGAGACAGTGTCTCATTAAGTTGCTCATGCTGACCTCAAACTTGCAATTCTCCTCCCTCAGCTTCCCAAGTCCCTGAGATTACAGTTACCCTCTGCCCCACTGGTCCCCATCCCACATCCTGGAAATAGAGAGGAACACTCTAGGACAGCAGAGGTTCTAACAATTACTAAGACATGGGCTTATAATGTCTCTTAATTACCTAGAGCAGATGAGATAAATTGCTTTTTTGTTGGATAATATTAAAGTTCTGAATATCCTCAACGCACACTTAAAGATGTTAGGGAAAAAAAAAAAAAAAACCCAGAAATTCACCAGAGAGCAGACTGAAGCCAGACAGAGATTAGAACTCCATCACCAGTATACTTCATATACATGATTATTTGAAGGAAGTGGAGATGAGCTTTATAGAGTCTACAGACAACATTTCAGGCAATATGACTGGAGTCCAAATCCCATGGGCTGAGCTTCTATCTACTCCCCTTTCCCATGGCAACAAAATTCTGCAAAATAGGGAGGCCTGTTTTCCTGCTTGGTTTCCAAATTACAAAAGGGGTCATAATTACATTCCCAGGTATTAATACCCAAATAGTGCAGGGGCCCCAACATACTTACCCACCCTCCCTGGCCTTGGATGAACTCCCGAATGGCTCGGTTCCCATTGATCATACCCGTCATGGGGACAGCCATCTGTCTTGCCATTTCAGGAGCCACACGGACCACATATTCAAGAAGTTTCACTGACACTGCCAGAAAGGCTCGCTCATAAACTAAACTGGAATCCTGAGCACACCAGGCCTTGCTGAGAGATTGCACTGTATGTTGGAGTATAGCTCCTGCCTAAGGAGAGAGATAGGATATATCAGTAGATTTTATATATATATATATATATATATATATATATATATATAAGCACTTGGAGTATATATACGGAATAGCACTCAAAAAAAATACAGGTCACTGCCAATACAGGAATTCATTAAAGAAAGTGCGTCCCAAAAAACAGCAAATGTGCCATTGATGATAGCTGAAGTAATATTAGGGGACAGATGGATAAACTCTTCTCATTTTGATATTTTATTATTTTAATGAATATTAGAAAAACATGTAAGTAGTCTATTGGACCCATATTTTCAGATTGCTTAGGGTGAATAAAATGAAAGAAAAATGACTTTTGAAAGAAAAATATTAAGTACATGAAAGTACAGTGGGTCAAATTGTAAAGGTACTGTTTGCATGACTAAGAAAAGTCCAGGGAATTCTAAAGTAAAAGAAAAAAGAAACAAAGCTCTTTTCATCTTTCCTTTCCCCTTTCCAAACAATTTCATCCAAAAGCCATTAGGTGGTGCCAAACATAGCCTTTCAGGGAATGGGAGATCAACAGTGGTCAGGTGAAGGTCAAGAGTCTAAAGTTGAGAAGGAAATCGCATGAAAGGGGACTCATATCCAAGTTTCTAAACATTGTTTCTTCATTAAAAGAAACCAGAACTCCCCGTAAAAATGGACGACTCCAGGCTGGACATGGAAAGTAAAGATTTTCTATTAGAAATTAAGGAAGTACTCAAAGCAAGTTACACATCAAAACGTCATCGTCCTGATCAACAGGACTCTCACCAGAGAAATGAGACAATTTGAGCATCTAAATAATGATAATAACATGATAATCCTTGAATAACGTAGAAATTCATAGATCTGTGCTGATATAAAAGTAAACAGATTGAAATTTTGAGGATATATAGGATATTTACATGAAACTTATTAATTACACAGGGGAAAAGAGTAAACTTCACAGTGGAAAAGCTTATAGACAGTGATTATAGTTAACAATGGGGCAAAATGAAATCATGTGTCAATTGATAGGATGCACCAAGTGTGGTAGCACATACCTATAAGCCCAGCAACTCAGGAGGCTGAGGCAGGAGGATCACAAATTCAAGGCCAGCCTCAGCAACTTAGTGAGCCCCTAAGGAACTTAGCAAGACCTTCCCTATTTCAAAATAAAAAATAAAAAGGGCTGGAGATATCACTGAATGGTAAAGTACCCCTGTGTTTAATCCCCAGTACAAAAAAATAAATAAAATTTTAAAAGAATGGGCAATTGGCATTTCCTGCTGTATCCCCTTGGATAAATATAAGCCCTCAAATTTTTCACAGAACATTCCTAGTCACATGTATAGGAATAGTAAGAAAGGGAGGTTTGAAATAGAAAAAAGCAGAAAACAATGGCAAGAAGTAAAAATCTGACCTGTCCCTGAATGGTTTCTGCAATGACATTTTTAGCAGAAGCTTCCAATTCTCCATTGAATTGGTCACCCAACATCCGAAGGCGACCAGCAATGACAGCCACATCAAAAGAGGAAACCTCTCCTAAGACAGAGGAAACACATTGGTCACAATGCTTGAGGGATAGCAAGTATTAGGAATCTGGGCAAAAAAGAAAAATTCCTTAATTTTTAAAACTATTTCTGGGTTGTTTTCTCCCAAGAACTTCAATGTACTATCAACACCAGTAATCAGAAAAATTTCCTGCATTGAGAATCTTTTTCCCTTCAGGTGTTGCTAGAAGTTTAGAGTTTGCCTTTTGAAACTTAAGATGACATAAAGCAAGCAAGCATACTCAGCTCCTCTCAATTGTAATCACCACCTCAAACCAGGTGCCTTACCTGAGTCTGGCTCATCTATAGAGCCCAGGTCCCGGTTAGCAACCTGCAATGTTGGGCTCAGAAAGTTTGTGAGTAGAGTGTTCATGATGCATTCTGTTTGCTCCTCAAAAGTTTGAGGATTCTTCATTTTAGATGTTTGCTGTTGAGTTTTGCTGTTCCACCAAACAAGCAGTTTTCAGCTCCGCAGGAAGTTAGAAACACTGGTAAACCAGCAGATGTGTCTCCAGCTTATAAAGTTTCCTAACTGGACGGGTAGTTCTGGAAACTTTTTCTACCAGTTTTCTTTAAAAATAGCTGCTCAGAAAGGTGGCACTTCTCTCAAGAACTTACCCACACGGAACTGGGGAGACTTGTTGAAGACTTTCAGTTCCTTAGCTCAGAATCACACCCTAGCCAGTACGCAGAGTAATGAATAACTTTCATTGTTAGATAGCCGGTTTAGATCTGAAATCAGGTTGAGGAAGAGCCTCTTAGGTAATTTCATTAAGAAACACTTCCTGTTGGGTTTTGTGTATGTTGTAATGTAAAGGAAGTTTTAGAAGTTGTAAGA
Organism: Sciurus vulgaris; assembly: GCF_902686455.1. Classification (NCBI taxonomy): domain Eukaryota; kingdom Metazoa; phylum Chordata; class Mammalia; order Rodentia; family Sciuridae; genus Sciurus; species Sciurus vulgaris. The sequence continues at coordinate 102,608,274 of NC_136461.1, forward strand.
GATCAACATTCAACTTCTGATTATAGTACTTATTGGCCATAATCATATAGTGATTATTTACTGAGCACCTATGTGTAAGAAATGATACTTGACACAAATAACACAGAAAATTACACATAACACATTCTATGAGATTATAATAGGGAAGCAAACCTAGCAGATTGGGAAGGCTTCCTTAGAATAGTAACAACAGAGATGAGTTCTGAAGATCTGTCAGGTGAAAAAGGAGGAATTAAGACTATTTGAGGTGGAAGGGAAGGCACACATAAAGACTAGGAGATGAATAAAACCCAATTTGGTCATTTGATGAATCATAAATAATGATAATATAAAGTACTTCATAGGGAAATTGTGAGAATTAAATAAGGTAATGTTATGTGGACTATCTACTATACATCAAATGTGAAGGCTCTTCCTTTTAGCCCTAAGCCTACCAACCAAGGGAAAAGGGAAAAGAAATTCACTAACAAGGGTATTTCTCAAAAGATTGAATTCCATTATTGTTTTAAGAGATCTCAGGAGTAGACACTTACCTGTGGCTGCATTCTTAATGTAACTAAACCCATATTTTGGGTCTGCATTTTAGAAGCAGCACTCAAACCTATTAGCAAATCTATCACTTAAACCTGTCTGACCTGATAAAATTATTAACAGCTCCAACTAATGAGATTCGAGCATAAATAGCAAATCAGTTACTAAGAATAATCAGAGCCATTCTTGATATGTTATCTGTTCCAATCTAAAAATACAAATGACTACTACACACTTATTAAAATAGCCAAAGTCCAGAACACTGACAACACCAAATGCTGGTAAGGACATGTAGTAACAGGAACTCTCATTCATTGCTGGTGGGAATGCAAAATCATATAGCCACTATGGAAGAGACTCTTACAAAATTAAACATACTCACTTTATCATACAATCAGCCATCTCACTCCTTGGTATTTACCTAAAGGAATGAAAACTTATATCAACACAAAAGAACCTGCACATGAATATTTATGAAAACTTTATTCAAAATTGCCCCAACTTGGAGGCAATTAAGATGTCCTTCAGTAAATGAATGGATAAGTAAATGGTGGTACATCCAGACAATAAGATATTATTAAGCACTAAAAAGAAATGAGCCATCAAGTGATGAAAAAACAAGGAGGGCTGGGCATGGTGGTGCACCCCTGTAATCCCAGCAACTTGGGAGGTGGATTGCAAGTTCAAAGCCAGCATCAGCAATTTATTGATGGTTTAAGCAACTCAGCGAGACCCTGCCTCAAAATAAAAAATAAAAAAGGACTGGGGATGTGGCTCAGCCCTGCTGGGTTCAATCCCTTGTATCCCCAACTCCCCTCTCTTGCCAAAAAAAAAAAAAAAAAAGACAAAGAGGAATTTAGATGATGACTGAACTTCAAGTGACAGGTAATTGATTAGGCAAATTCATCAGTTTTAACAGTTATATGGTTGGGGATGTTGACAGTGAGGAAGACTGTACATATGGGAGCGACAGTGTATGAGAAATCTCTGTACCTTCCTCTCAATTTTTTTATTTACTTATTTATTTGAGGTACTGGGGATTGAACCCAGGGGATGCTCTACCTTTGAGCTACAATGACAGCCCTTTTTATTTTTAAAATTTTGAGACAGGTCTCACTAAGTTGCCAAGGCTGGCCTCAAACTTGGATCCTCCTGCCTCAGTCTCCTGAGTTGCAGGGATACTGAGTGTGCCACAATACCTGGCCCTAACAATGCTCTTAAAAAAAAATCTTTAAAAAAATCATAATTGCTTTTGTACTAGGAACAGAAATTAAGTTCCTTTGTAGTGAGAGGGCCGTTTTCATTTGTTACCATCTCTCACTCGTCCTCTCTGTAAGACAAAAGTACTGAAACTTCAGTTGATACTAAGTAGTTTTAAGACCTCTAACATCAGAAGAGCCCTCAGTTTTGTGTTTCTGAGTTAGCTTTGACATGTGGCTAAGGAGGTGGAATGAAACCTGCAAATATTCTGAGTCAATGTGTTTCTAAGAAAAGCCTTACCTATTTGGGATCTGTTTGTAATATTTCTTATAACAAGTGTATTCATAAATTAGATTACAAAGTCTACTACCAAAAAAAAAAAAAGCAATTTTATTCTAATTGGCTTATTTTTCCTCAAGTTTAAGCTTCTTCCGTAATAAACCACACTTCTCATTTCACTGTTGATATGCTTATGGGAAATGCCATCCTTGGAACCTAACCTTGACCCCTTTGTATTATCTCATATAAGCAATATCATAAGGCTATACAAACAGAGTACAAGCTTCAATGGACAACATGGAATACATTTTCATCCTGTTTACTTCTCTTTGGGCCTTCAGTATAGCACCCTCCCAAACCATCCCTTCCCCTCAGCCTTAAAACCCTTCACCCTTAAAATCTTAATATTGTGCTCCTAATTATTACTGAAAAAATCATGAAGTCAGAATTTGTCAATAATACTTGTTTCTCTTGCTTCCCTCTGGCCACAATTTATATCCCTCCCGGAAAAGCTTTGTCTTATTGTATCATCCTGGATAGAAGTCCAGGATCTTGTCATTTGCACCCAATGTATATGTGGATGAATCCTGGGGTGCAGCTCTTCTCAACATGAAAAGCTATAGCGAAGAAAACAAGTCATGTTTCTCCTCACCCCTAAACACCCAATATCTGAGAAAGAGATATAATAATTCTAATAGGACACATATTCAAAAAGAGGGAGAATGGAGACATGTAACAGTCATTGGTCCACAACAATAAAAATTAGGGTTAGTAACCATGAAGTGACTGCCTCTACCATGTTCCCCACCACGTCTTCCTGGGCACTCAGTATATTACTAAGTTACATCAACTAAGGCTAACATTAGAAGACTATTATTCTCAGAACACAGTGACAACTACCCTCAAGGACTTTTAAAGATAAGCATCCACTTACATCACACCATCAAACTACACATATGAGCTGGGTGTGATTGTGTGTCTGTAATCCCAGTGACAGGAGGCTGAGGCAGGAGGATTGCAAATTCAATACCAGTCTTAGCAATTTAGCAAGGTCCTAAGCAACTTAGGGAGACCCTGTCTCAAAAAATACAAAGGAGCTGGGGATGCTGCTCAGTAGTAAGGTACCTCTGGGTTTAATCCCTAGTACTAAAAATGACAACACAAAAATCCACATGTATGTAGAGGCTAGACAGAGCTCCTAAGGGCAAGAAACATTTAAGAATAAACTCCCCAGGACACTTAAATTTGGTCATATTGTTTATAAATTATCAAAACCAAACTATACACCACATGATACTTCATAAATATGCATAGTATAAATATGTACCAGTTTAAAAATAAACTAAAAAATGAAAAAAAAAAAAAAAAAAAAGCTACAGAAAAGAATCAGTTCTTCCCTAATTTGTGTTTATTTATTTATTTTGGGTACCAGGGGTACCTAACCACTGAGACACATCCCCAGCCCGTTTTATTTTTTATTTTGAAACAGGGTCTCACTGAGTTGCTTAGGGCCTTGCTGAGTTGCTGAGGCTGGCCTTGAACTTGTGCTCCTCCTGCCTCAGGCTCCAGAGTTTACAAGCATGTGCTACCACACCTGACTGTAGTCTTTCATTTTTAAACGTCAATCATTTTACTCAAGTTCCAAACTTGTATCCTATTTTCTTGCCATACTTTAAATTGGAAGTACTTCACACTTCATTTCTCATAGTACCTTAACTAGACATTCATGGAATAACTGAACAAATAAAAATATGGAAAAAGTAATTCTGAAGAAGTTCTCATTTCTCCCTGTCCATTTCCTGGGGATTCATAGTCTAGATTAGTGATTTTCAAATGGGGGCAATGTTGCCTCCCCAGGTCCTTTGGAAATATCTGGGGATACTTCTAGTTGTCACAACAGGATGTCTATTGGCATACAGCAGGTAGAAGCCCAGAGTTGCTACTAATAATCATCTTACAGTGCACAGGAAATAAATTATCCTTCCATAACAAATTATCCCCCCAAAGCAGATGTTAAAACTGCCACTTTTAAGAAGTCCTGGCCTACAGTTGATATAATAAAATACCAATCTCAAAACACTATTGGAATCTTAATTATTTACAGTCAATTAATATTTACTGAGTAATATTATATGGCAGGAACCATGGACATAGAGGGAAAAACATCCACTGTTCATAGAAATTGTCCAGTGGGGCAAGAGGAAGACCCTTTATTAAACAACTTAGAAAATTCAGGCTCTTACTAGAAAATTCAGTTCTATTATCTACTCCTGTGAAGAGCCTTGTTGAGAGAAGTGACAAGTGAAATCTTATCTGAAGCACATGCAGTTTATAAATCTAGGTGTAGAAGTCTTGGAATTAAGTTGGATGATGAAGGTTGTATACTTGCACAATGTTATCCGAAATCCTTGAAGAAATGCCTTTATTAAGCTCCATGTTTAAGTTATGCTCTCTAATTTTACTGAAGAACCCTATAAGAAAACAGACATGTATCTAGAAGCAGTAGTATACCCCCATAATCATAGCAATTCAGGAGGCAGAGGTAGGAGGATTCCAAGTCTGAGGCTGGCCTCAGCAACTTAGTGAGATCCTGTCTCAAAGTTTAAAAAAAAGGCTATAGATTTAGCTCAGTGGTAAAGTAAGTGCTCCTGGGTTCAACCCCAGTACCAAAAAAAAAAAAAAAAAAAAAAGTCATGTGAAAAGTTTTACTAATTTCTTATAGGGTCATATAAGTACATATACATATACATACACATATAGTTTCTAAAACTATAATTTCTTTAGAAATTAAAAATGGAAAATTTATTCCTCTTTGATGATAATTATATAACTGTTTTCTTTCATTATGACTGTTTAGTCATCTATAGAGCCATAGCTGAGACACAACTATATCATGTCAGTCCTGTGAGCCTAAACATTTGTGTATTTCCCTATCCCAACACATTGGCCTTAACCAGTATTTTCATTTTCCCCTTTCTGGATAGTTAAATCTTATCTATATTTTACCATTATTTATTAGAACTGTTCTTTGTATTAGTGGTCTCAACATGTAACATGTGATTGGTATGAATAAAATAAAAAGTGAGGACAAGTGACAAGAAAAGTTAGGATAGCAGTGCTAGAGGTATGCACTGGCCACTTTGACAGCCTGAACAAAGGGTAGGCTGTGAGGGTCATGGAACACTTCCTGACAGAGCTGTGACTGAGCTAAATACTGAAAGACACAGCAGGTGTTAATTAAAGTGAGGAAATGTTCTAGGCAGGATATAAAAGCAGGTGTTAAGGCAGACATTAGAGCATTCAGGAAACTGAAACTGGTTTGCATTTGTCAGAAGAGGGTGTTGTGGGAATGGCGAGACATGACACCAAAGAGGCATTTTAGAGGCTACACAAAGGACTTTGGACCCTGGACTAAAAAGCATGATTAGAAATATGAGACCAGCCAGGCAAAGTGGTGCAAGCCTGTAATCCCAGTGACTTAGGAGGCTGAAGAGGGAGGATCACAAGTCCGAGATGAGTCTGGGCAACTTAACAAGGCCTTAAGCAATTTAGTGAGATGTTTTCTTAAAATAAAATATAAAAAGGGCTGGGGATGTGGCTTCGTGATTAAGCATCCCTGGTACCAACAAAAAACAAAAATAATAAAAAAAATAAAAAATAAAAAAAAAATAAAAACCAACAATCCACAAGAATTCTGATTTCTATATTTCCCATTTGCCTCTGTTTCTGATATAATCTGGACTTATAAGTAGCTAAAATTAAAAAAAAAAAAAAAAAAAAAAAAAGAACTCTGATAGCTATTCATTGCACTAAGAGCAAGCAGCAAGGATCTGTTATGATTTTATGTCTCCAATTGTTCCAATTACAGTTTCTAATACAGACATAAAACTGTTCAGTTTCTCAGTTTTTGCTTCAGTTTGTTTCACAGAGATTTGCATTTCTGAGTTCTCAGCCTCCAACAACAGTTCTGTTAAGAACAGACAGCCAGTATCATCCTGAGCACTGAGGTAGGCCTTCCATGGTTGAGATCCAGCTCTGCTCATTGCGATGGTCTGAATGTTCACTACTTGTAGAGCCATCTGGAGGGTGTCAGGATGGACTTCTCCCTGCCAAGGTAGAACCTGCTGATGAGCGACTTCGAGACTAAGCCAAGTTTTCTCAAAATACTCAGCGGTAAGCTGGCAATTGGGGACTAGCATGAAAGCTTCAGAATCAGGGGTTTCTTGTACCCTTTCCTTGTTCTCTTCAGAAATCAGGTGTCCTAAAAGAGTCAAAAAGCTTGCGTAAGAGATTTCTCAATCTGTAGGAGCTACATTTTAAATCTACATTCCTAAAAGTATACAATGTGCCTCTGTTTTTGGATAAATGTTTTAAATAAACAATGATGAGCTCTTTTCTTGTTCACAAAGGTGTCAACTTCAGGAAATAGTCTGGTATTTAGCTAGGGTACTCTACTTTCTACCAATCAATACAAAAGATAAAGATTTCTCATGACAAAATGTAAGGTAAGGATCATCTTTACCTGATATGGCAAAGGGTGCTGTATGAGAAAGCTCTGAACCACCATGCTCTGCCCCTACACATTTAGAGATAGTTGCCCAGCGGGCTTTGCCATACACTGGCACCAAAGTGTTGAAGTCAGAAGCCCAACTATTCACAGGTCTTTCTGCTGGATCCTCCAAAAGTCCAAGAGAAGGGTCAGATTTAGGACTACACAGGATCCGCTTAACTTCATCAATGCCAACTAAGAGGAGGCGATAATAAAAGAGACCTCGGTCCCGTACAGCCATATCCTTTTCTTCCTCTGAAATCAAACAAAAGACTGAGTTAACTAAAAACAAAACACTGTCCTCCTACCCTTGTGCCAACCATAGTAGGAGAAAAAAATGAAGAGAGAAAACCCTAAAAAGCTTTAACATTTTCTTTTCAGGTCCTAGACACAAGCCACCAAACAATGAAAGCTGTGAGAATTTCTACTATGGGCCATGGCAAGTACTAGTTCCTTCTGAAAAACCTACCTATGCAGTAATATAACAGACGTCCCAGCATGTCTTGGCATTCAGCAGGGCGAGAGAGGAAAAGGCGCAGGAGTGCAGTGAGTAGCTCCATCTTAACAGCCGGAAATGTCTCTGACTTAACATTTTCTACAAAGTCCTCTAATATGTAAGGAGCATTGGGGATTCTTTCCCCATGAACCCCAAGTAGCCAAATAAGTGCTTGCTTCCCCTAGGAATGGAAGAATAAGAACAGGTGCTCAACACTTGATTCCCTGAAACAGGAGACAGTAGACAATCACTGGCTTTGCTTTTTCTCTGATGCCCGCAGAAAAATGTAATCCTTTATTTATTTCAACTTGCATTGTATTGGTCTCTCCTACTGAACTCTCTACAACAAAGAAAAATGAAATTCTAATGCACTGGAGGAAACCCAAAGCTTTCATTACCTATGCTAATTAAGTAATAAATGAGGTTTCTTCATCTTTGGGGCCTGTGGCCCAATTTGGGATTTAATATTTCATTGGAAGCTACTGAAATAATTTTTCTAAATTTTTCATGAAAGTGGTTATTAACCTAAAGTGCACATTGAAGTCATCTGTCTAGGTCCACAGGTCCAGAGATAGGTGGACCCCTGAACATTTAATTCAGCAGAACTTGGGTGACATCTAAATTTTTGTAAAGATTCTACAAATGATTCTGATTCTCATTCCAGCTGAAATCTCCATGGTCTAAATATCTGACTCGAAATTGTTCAAGAGAGCAGCAAAATCGAAGAATGTATAAGCTGGGCACTGTGGTGCACTCCTGTAATCCCAGCTACTTGGGGGGCTGAAGCAGGAGGATGGCAAGTCTGAGGCCAGCCTCAGCAATTTAGTGAGACCCTACCTCAAAATTTTAAAAATTCTTTAAAAAAGGACTGGGAATGTAACTCAGTAGTAGAGCATTCCTGGGTTTAATCCCTAGTACCCCACAGCTCTCCCTCATATACAGAATTTGTAATAAAAGCCACAATTAAATCCTGTTTTTATAATTTATATGCAATTTACTTTCCAAAAGAGAATCTGAGGTGAAATCAATCCTAAGATTTCCACATCAGAAACAGGATAGAAAGAATAATTAGACTACATTAATAGACTACAAGAGCAGGTCCTAAGCATTCCCTCTATGCCAAGAAGTAAAAGAAAATTACATTCTACCTCACTGTCTTGAATATTCTCCTCACAGCCAGGCAGAGCCTGACACACTGCTTCAATACACTGAGGGCACAACCAAACCAGGTCTCGGAACGTCTGCACCACCACTACAACATAGCCCAGGACACAAGAACACAGCATTAGAGCCTCCACACAAAGAATCTTAAGAAGTCATATGTTTGGACTAGTTTTCTGTAAAAAAAGGTTTTGGAGGGATCATTAATTACTTGAGCAACGAGCAATACTTTCTTGAATGAATGTTATTCTTATCAAATTGACATAAAGATAAATTAACTAATATATGGAAAAGCACTATGTAAAAAATAAAGCTGTATGCAAATGTGGGGTATGGTTGCTGGTGAATGATATGCTAAAGACAATATAAATAGAGCTACCAGGACTGTGACTGTGTGAAGCAAGAGAGGTGCAAAAGGTGCAAAATTTAACAAACATGCACGGTTGGCATTTGCATGAAACTGAAAGTGAGTGCTCAACGTAAATTTTGCATTGTAGACAACTTGTTCGTCTCACCCTTGTCATAGTCTTGGAAACAGCTGTCTAGAGTACACAAACACATAGCTAAAAAAGGTGTAATGATGGGGAAATGACAAGCAAGGTTGCCCTACTATCTTCCTTATCAATAATATACCCTAATTGACTCATGAGAGTCTAAAGTCTCCACCCTATTATATATCTACAGATCCTAAGCCTCTCTGATAGCAACAGATGATGCAAGGAAAAGTTCAAAATTCTGTATTATTCGTTCAACAACAACAAAAAAAAAACTTGGGAGGAAATTACAATAGGCCAGGCCCTTAAAAAAATTCTAGAAAGGTAGCCATTACCTGTGGTTATATGTTCTTGTTGAAGACCCAGCAACTCTGTTAGAATCTGCACACATTGATCTGTGTAAGTCCTGGCAATTCCACCTACAGAGGAAGAAAACTTAGATTAAAATGTAAAGTCATTCTAAAATTATTACCTATTAGTCAGACAACCAGAAGCAAAAAAGCAATCACTCCTGACTTGGTAAAGTAAGACTAAGTTTTCTGTAAAAGAAACTTAGATAAAAAAGAATCTAATCTATTTCATTGACCTACATGGACAAAGAGATTCTGACAGCACAAGGTTGAAAACACAGTGACAAAGTATTTATGAGCCAGATATGAGCACCATTTTTGTTGCAGCACATCAATATACAAATATTTCCACTGTGGACACTTGATGACAATCTCTCAATTATGAGGATTTCTACTCTCTTCTTTGTCCCTCTTCTCTGCCCTTCATAACCATACTTTATTCCAAATATGAGGTTTTTTTCTTCCTTCTCCACTTGAAGCATTCTAAAACTTAGTTCCCCAGCTGCTTTGATTTCTTAAGTCTCTCTAACATTTTAAACTCCAAAGTAGTATGATAAAGTCTCTAAGAAATTATTCTGTGTTAGCCTGTATTCAGCATTATATGTTGTAGAAGGTCAATAAATGATTGGTGAACTGTCACAGGACTTTGAGTCAGGACAGCTGGGTTCCAATTCCAATTCAGTTCTATATGACCTTTTGGCAATGCAATTATTTATATATATATACATATATATATATATATATATGATCTTTTGGCAATGTAATTATATATGTGTGTGTGCCAGGGACTGAACCCAGGGGTGCTTAACCACTGAGCCACATCCCCAGCCTGTTTTTAAATTTTTTTAAATTTAATTTTATTTATTTTAGTTATATGTGGTGCTGAGAATCGAACCTAGGGCCTCACACATGCTAGACAAGCACTCTACCACTGAGCCATAATCCTAACCAATTATTTTTTATTTTGAGACAGGGTCTCTTTAAGTTGCTCAAGGCCTCACTAAATCACTGAGGCTTGCTTTGAACTTGCAATCTTCCTGCCTCAGCCTCCCAAACTGCTGAGATTACAGGTGTGAGCCACCGTGCTCAGGGACAATGAAATTATCTTTTATTCACATCTCTTCATCTTTAAAACGAAGTTAAGCCAGACCTGGTGGCACATGCCTATAATCCCAGTGACTTGGGAGGTTGAGGCAAGGGGAATCACAAGTTTGAGGCTAACCTCAGTAACTTAGTGAGACCCTCTCTCAAATTAAACAAGGGCTGGGCATATAGCTCAGTGGTAGAGCACCCTGGGTTCAATCCTCAGTAGCAAAAAAAAAAAAAAAAAAAAAAAAAAAAAAAAAAAAAAAAGATGCATAGGAAAGTATTTTGGATAGAAGACACAAAGGCAACATAAATTAAGTATTATAGTTTGAGTTACCTGTATTTTTTTAGCCTGGAAGATATATGACAACACCAGTCTTGGGAAAAAATTAAAAGTCTCCTTTCCCCCTTGCTTGTAATCATTGACCCAATTCCTTAGTGCTTGAGTTACTTTGTCTCTGAAGTAAGATTCAATCTCTTTTATCCTCTATGGTTCCTCTAACTACAGCTTTCAAGCTGGCTGATCTAGTCTCTTTCTCCAAGAAGGAAAAGTAGCAGACACCTACCTATGGCAAAGATAGCAGCCTGTGCAAAGTCAGCAGACACATCAGTGCAGTACCCACGAAGCTCCTCTAGTACCTGTTGCACATTCTCATCATTTACCAGTTCACATAGCACCTCTACTTTCTGCAGCTTGATATAGTGGGGCTCTGAGTAGGAGCAAAAAAACTTTTTGTAGTGGCTGCTAAAGTGACCTGGCAAACTATGCAAGATCTGGCGCACGTGACAGAGGGCAGCAAAACAGAGTTCCCGGCTCTCTGAAGAACAGGCAGCTAGCAAAGGTCCCTTGACTCGAACAAGCACATCAGTTTGTACATGGGGAAACTTTTTTGCCAAAATTAGAAAGAGTTTGGTGGCTCCCATCACTACTCCTGGGCTGCTGCTCTTGAGAAAGCTGTCCAACAGATTGAGAATATCAAATAGTTCCTCCTCACTGCGGGGTTGGTAGCGGAGCAGAAAGTTCAATACTTCAGCCTGGCCCCATTGGTCCAGTTTTGACATTCTATCCAACAAAGAAAACAAAAGCATTATTCTTACAGCAAAATTAGGACCATTTCCATGCTACTGCCATGTTCATCATAACAAGAGGAGAACTCTTAAAAATATGGTAAACCATAATCAAATCATTCTTTTCACATGCTATTTAAAGTTTATGCAAAACAGACTTAAAATTCCAAGATAAGTTGGTACAAATTCACACTCTCCTAACTAAACACACAATCAGTATACAGTAGATTCATATTGTCTACTTATTTATTTATTTAGGCAGTAATGAGGATTTTATACACTGCCTTGTGAATGCTAGATAAGCACCTTATCACTGAACTCATCCTGGTCCCTTTTATTTTTATTTTGAGACAAGGTCTTGCTAAGTTGCAAAGGTTGGCCTGCTGATCCTCCTGAATAGCTGGGAATCCAGGCATGTGCCACTACACATAGCCAGATTCCCTAAATTTTAAGATACCATTAAGGGCTTAGTTTGGGGACATAATGACTGTAGAGGAGGGAAGAATGTATTCCCACAGGATATTTCTATCATTTTACATATCAGTCAGAGAAATTAAGGCAAATGAAAGAAATATGAGGAAGTTAATAATATGGTTAACTCTCTTTTCTACCCTATAAAAGTTGTTCAAGACTTTTTTTTTTTTTTTTTTTTTTTTGGTACTAGGGATTGATACCCACAGGTGCTTAACCACTAAGTTATATCCCCAGTTCTTTTTATTTTTTGAGATAGGGTCTTGCTAAATTGCTTAGGGCCTCACTAAACTGCTGAGGCTGGATTTGAACTTGTGTTCCTCCTGCCTCTGCCTCCTGAGTTGCTGGGATTACACCACCATGTCCAGCAAGGCTTCTCCTTCATTCAGTACATCAACAAAATTCCATCAGAATGCAGATTTCATAATAAAAAGAGCATAGAGGCATCCAAACCTATTTAAAAGATGGTGGGCGATGGGCTTATTGATGACAACACCTCCTTCCTGTTTCAGAATTTCCTCTAGAGACCTCAGGCAGTTCACAACCACAATTGGATCCTGGTCACGCAACAGGCTGTATAATTCATTTACCAGAGCACCATCTACAAAAAAAGAACAAAGATCTCAGATAAAGAAGAAGAGCTTCAGAGTTAGAGGAAGAGAGCCAGAGATAGCTCCAGGAAGATAAAGCTGAACTTCTCTGCCACAAAAATTACAAAGCCAATAAAATGTAAGCAGACTGAGGGGGAAAAAGATAAAAAGTAGTGAAAAAAAGACTGAAAAAAGGAGTTAAAAAAGAAAAAAAATGTGCAAGGCAAAAAACTGCCATTTCCATATTGTTCTAAGTAGCTAAAGCACTTGGGCCCCCAAAGGAATTCTCTAATTTCAGAAAATACCTAGCCCTGAATCCTACAGAGTCATGTACAGAAGTGGAGCTACATTATTTTCTATTGAAGTTATATAATCTTTTACAAAGTCATACATATAATGGAAGCATGAATAAATATTGATCATGGTGGATTATTGTGAACTTACCCACTTCAGAGTCTCCATGAAGATTATGCATCTTGGCACAGCCAAGGACTGCCACCCTCCGGACATATGAAGCTTTATCCCTCAAACCGTTGAGAATTGGCTGTTGGATATATTCCTGCACACCAGGCATCCTAAAGGACATATCCTGGAATCAACCAGATCCTGAAATACTAATTTTCACATAAATAGGTCCCACTTCATCTGTCATATCACAAACTACTAGAGAAAGCCCCTCCCAAATTTAAAATGCCATGATTTTACTTTTCATTTAGAATAATGCTACATGGGCAGCAAAAATTGCTGTAGTAATAGTTATTTAAAACTTTTTAGTCCAAACTGAGGACTATTTTACCAAGAGAGAGAATGAAAAATCTTTAAATTGGATGTGGTGGTGCACGCCTGTAATCCCAGCAGCAAGGGAGGCTGAAGCAGGAGGATTGCAAGTTCAAAACCAGCCTTAACAACTCAGGGAGGCCCTAAGACACTTATTAAGACCCTGTATCAAGATAAAAATAAAAAGGGTTAGAGATGTGCCTATGGTTAAATGCCCCTGGGTTTAATCTTTGGTATCAAAAACCAAAACTACTTTAATAAAATCATATGACACAGTTTATTAAGTCAAAGTAATGGCTGAAAATCTGAGTTCAAGGTACAGTAGTATTTTCCCTAGTACTTAAGAGTTCAAATAAATTGTTCTCATTAAATACCTGCCTCATGGGCTGGTGTTGTAGCTCAGTAGCAGAGCACTTGCCTAGTATGTATGAGGCCCTGGTTTTAATCCCCAACACCACAAAAACAAATCAACAAAACACCTGCCCCATGGCCTTCTGAATTCATCGGTCACTGAAGACCAGGCAGGGAAGAGGTTGCTCACCTGAGGCTACACATACTTCGCAGTGCCAGCCCTCGCACCATTGGATTGGGGTCTGAACAGTCTTTGCACAGAGTATTGATGGCCAGGAGAGCCAGATCTGGTTTCAGAGGTGCATATGTGCACATGTATAAATAAACCAACTTCTTTTGAACAATATCTACAGTGGCACTCGCTTTCACCATTTCCATGAAAACACTGGACATGTCCAATCCCTGAGTCATGTGCCTGAAACAAAGATAATAATAGCAGGAAGAAGTAAATTACAAAATCCCCAACCTACAACAGAGGAAGTTTTTTACTTTTCCATATTCTGGTTATTCAACTAGATTATGATCTTTCAGAGGGATGCAGCCAAGTCTACCTTGTCTATTATATCACACAATACTTCACAACATGGGTCTGCAATAAACACTGTTGTTCTAATTGTTCAACATTTGTTGAATCCCTAGTACATTCCAATGAAACTCAGCTTTTATAGTCCAGATTTATGTTCTGGGGACATAATCTTGAAAAAGGTAAAGTCTCAGACCTCAAGGAACTCAAAATCAACTAAAGAACCAGACAGGAATGCCACTAATTACAGTACAATACATAAGTATTTAAACAGAAGTCATGTATAAGACACTGTTCATGATCCAGAGGTCTGACATTGCCAGGCAGTCAGAAAATGTTTCTCCACAGAAGTAATGTTTCAGCCAAATGATCAGAAAATTCACCAGACAGATGTGATAGTTAATGATACATGCTGTGAGGCATATAGATATGAACAAAACCAGAACATTCTTCTGAGAGTTTATAGGTAGACTCCATTAGTCCATTAGTAGAGTTTTCTTGGGTAGTAATAAGTTTGTACTTTATTCTGTAGATGATTGTTTCTCAAACTGTGGAATCAAACTACTGGCATGGAGTGAGATGTCAGGGTTCCAAATCACACTACTGAAATCAGAATCAATTGCTGGACTTCCTTAAAAAAAAAAATAAATAAATAAAAGCACTTCATAGGACTTTTGTGCATACTAAAGATTGTGAATCACAGGTGTAGACAAGAATTATGTGTTCAGATTTGTATAGTAGAAAAATTCTAACTAAAATGAACAGCTCAGGGGCTGGGGATATTGCTCAGTTGGTAAAGTGCATGCCTTGCATGCACAAGGCCCTGGGTTCAATCCCAAACACGACAAAAAAAAAAAAAAAAAATTTTAATTGGGTCTGGGGTTGTAGCTCAGTGGTAGAGCACTCGCCTAGCATGGGTGAAGCACTGGGTTCCATTCTAAGCACCACATATAAACAAATGAATAAAATAAAAGTCTATCAACATCTAAAAAATATTTTTAAAAAAGAGCAGTTCAGCAACTTGGGAGGCTGAGACAGGTGGACGGCAAGTTCAAAGACAGTCTCAGCAATTTAGCAAGGTCCTAAGCAACTTAGACCCTGTCTCATAAATAAAAATAAAAAGGGCTGGGAATGTAATTCAGTGAAGTGCCTCTAGGTTCAATTTCCTGTACCAAAAATAAATAAATAAATATAAAACGAGTGGCGAGGTGACCTAATAGTAAATTATGATGACTTTGGTAATAAAGGCCTGAATCAAAAAAGGAGGAGGTGGGTATTTAGAATTATTCAGACCACCTGGCATGCATAGTGAAGATCAGGTGTCATTAAGATTGATTGACATGCTTAGTAGACTGGCTGGTGACACTCATTAACAGGAAAGTAGAGGAACAGGTTTGGGGAGGAGGGAAGAATGCTGGTGCTATTTTGGGAATATTTTAAAACTATCCAGGTGGAAATGCCAAGCAGGCAGTGGGATATGTGGGTCTGAAGCTACAAATGGATACATCAGGAACCGAGAGTAATGTGTAATTGTTCAAATCCGTAAAATGAAGGGAATCCGCTGGGTGAAAGATTTCTCAAAAAGGAAATGAGATGGCACTCCAGAGAAAAAGCATGAAGAGGAAGTGGTACAACAGCCATGTATGAAAGTTCTTTACTCTTTCAGAGTGATTGGAGGTAGGGATCCCTGAAGGGGACTGCAAAGTGGGGCAGGAGGGTGTGCAGAGGATTTAGTACGCTAAGGCAGTTGGGTGATACCTAATCACACGCTGGATGACATTCCGGTAGCGCAGCCTATCAGCCTGAATGTGAGGGTTACACAGAGCCTTCTTCAGTTCTTTCACCACGTCCTCGGAGCCAAGATACGGCATCTTCTCGAACAGTCACGGGGCAGTTCCCGCAGATACCTAAGTCTTGATGTGGGAGCCTGAGCAAAGAAAATCTGGGTCAATGGGAAAAAAAAAAAAAAAAAAAAAAAAAAAACTATTTAAGACAACATCTCGCCCCAGCCTTAGCTCCCCCGGAGCTGGAACCCATTCTCTCCGACACTCACGCTTCCACCCCCACCCCTCCCGGGCGAGCCCCAACCTAGGCCTTCAGGCCCAACCCTAGCTCCGTAGGCTGTTCGCCCCGCCCACAGATCTCTCCGGCTACCTCTAGGCCCTGCACGGAATTTCCCTCCCCGCAGCCGACCGGTCGCAGATCCCTCCCTCTCCTGTTCCAGCCTTTCTTGTGCCTCCGCGCCTTGGCAGTCACGGAATAGACCCAATTACGCTTTTGGCGGAAGTCCCGCCCTCTCCCCGAGAGTCCTCTCCGAGCAGGGACCCGTCTTGCTGCGAGCGCCGAGCGTAGCCCAGAACCCGACCTTAGAGTGCCCTTCCCCCAACCCCTCACCTCCAGGCGCAGCCGCGCGGCTCCCAGTGGAGCTGTGGCTGGCAATCGGAAATCGACTGCTTGGGCCTGTCTCCTCTCCGCAGCGCGCGCTTTGAGTGCCGGCTCGGCCTCGGATCCCGCGCGCGGGTGGGCGTGGCACTCAGGAGAGCAACTTCCGCGATGTGGGCTCCCACCCTGACTCTCGCGAGCACGGTCATTTCCTCCTTTCTGCTCATCCTAGTAACTTATTCCTCTGCTGGTTTGGCTCTCCCTTAAGACCTCTCGGCCTTATACTTGCCCCGGCATGTCTTCCACCAGGGCGCAGTTGTGGAATCCTCACGCAGGAGCCCTGCTCCGGTAGAGCCCATATCCCCTCCACCATGAACGGGGTCTTGATTCCTCATACGCCCATTGCTGTGGACTTTTGGAGCCTGCGCCGAGCTAGTGCTGCTCGGCTCTTCTTCTTGTCCCATATGCACTCGGACCACACCGTAGGCCTATCTAGCACTTGGGCCCGGCCCCTCTACTGCTCGCCCATCACTGCCCACCTCTTGCACCGTCACCTACAGGTATGGGGGCTGGAGACAGCCTCTAAGAGCTGGTTCAGGCATCTGGGTGGGGCCTTCGGATCCGTCACAACCTTGGAGTCACAAAGTGGGGGACAAGAGGACTAATTTTTACAAATGCAGGAGTTGTTTGAACCCAAAATGCATCTTTAATCCAGAATGGGAGTGCGGCTTTCAACAGAACGACTGGATATGTTTTAGCTATAAGTAGATCAGTTCAGCCAAAGGAATTATTTCTATCTTTTCACATAGGCTAGGCTAGTATCTCCCAAACTTGCCTTAAGAATCCATCTGGGCTAGAGAGGTGGTTCCTCTGGAGAGCACTTGCGTAACACTTGCAAAACCGTGGGTTTGATCCCCAGCACCCCAAACAATTAAATAATCCACCTAGTGGGGCGCAATGGCGCACACCTGCAATCCCATCGAGGCAGGAGGATCACAAATTCGAGGGTCAACCTTAGCAGTTTAGTGAGGCCATTAAGCAACTTAGTGGAAACATGTCTCAAAATAAAAAATGAAAAGGACTGGGGATAATGACGCAGAGGTAAAGTGCCTCTGGATTGAATCCCCAGTACCAGCTCCCACTCCCCCAAAAAAGAGTCCAAGTAATGTGGATATACAAGTTCTCCAGCCCCCATTTGTCCCATCTGATTTGGCAGATACGGCTTGTTGGTGTCCTGAAAATCTGGTAGGATTTTTTTTTTTTAACAATTGTCCACAAGGAATTAGTATGATCTAGAGAAATTTTGAGAATCATTATCTATACTGTTTTCAAACTCTTAAAGCTATATAAAGGGTGGGATGGGGTGTGGAAAGTGGAAGAAGAGATTGCTTGGGAATCCCCTTTACAACTTTTACTCCATGGTGGTTCAGGACTTTGTCACCTTTCTTTGACTCATGTAAGGAGTACTTCCTGATCCAGGAGGGGTGTCTGTGATTACTGGGATTACCAACTGTTTCCTCAGGTATCTAAGCAGTGGATCCGAACCTTGGAAATTGGTGAGAGCCATGTATTGCCTCTAGATGAAATTGGAAGAGAGACCATGACTGTAACCCTCATCGATGCAAATCACTGCCCTGGCTCTGTCATGTTTCTCTTTGAAGGATACTTTGGAACCATTCTTTATACAGGTGGGTCTCCTGAGGGGTTCCTCCCACATTCCAGCTGAGATACTATTTTTCTTGAGTAGCTTTAGCTCAGAAGTGTGAAGGCCTTCTGGCTTCATCACATATAAGCAGTGTCCCCTTCTCAACTGATTGCCCATTCTTTGATAGTCCAAACCTTGTGAAGATTATGTAATTAGAAAATAGGATCAGAGGCAGGCACAGTGGCACACACCTGTAATCCCAGGGGCTCAGAAGACTAAGGCAGAAGGATTGTAAGTTCAAAGCCAGCCTCAACAAAAGTGAGGTGCTAATCAATCAGTGAGACCCTATCTCTAATATAATACAAAATAGGGCTGGGGATGTGGCTCAGTGGTCAGGTGCTCCTGATTTCAATCCCCAGTACAAACAACAACAACAAAAAAAAAAAAAAAAAAAAAAAAAAAACAGGAACAGAGCCAGACACAGTGGTACAAGCCTGTAATCCCAGCAACTGGGAGACTGAGGCAGGAGGATTGCAAATTTGAGACCCACCTCAGCAACTTAGCAAGACCCTGTCTTAAAATAAAACATAAAAAGTAAAGGCTAGGGATGTGGCTCAATGGTTAAGTGACCCTGGGCTCAATCCCTGGTACAAAAAAAAAGAAAAAAAAAAAAAATGGGAGCAGGATGGATACGTTTTCACGAAGAAGCTCTAATGCATATACAGCTCAGTGCCAGGACACATCCTAATTTTTCCACAAACCAACAAGGTAATACCCATCTGTTGTTGGAGGTGGGAGAGACTTTTCTTCTATTCTTTCATCTCTGACTCTGCCCTCCATATATTCTCTTCCAGGTGATTTTCGATATACACCATCTATGCTGAAGGAGCCAGCCCTGACATTGGGGAAACAGATCCATACTTTATACCTAGACAACACCAATTGCAACCCAGCATTGGTTCTTCCTTCTCGACAAGAAGCAGCCCAACAGATTGTCCAGCTCATTCGAAAGTACCCACAACATAACATAAAGATTGGTGAGTTGTTTCCTTTTTTTCTTTCATCTATAGCTAGTGAATCTAGGTTCTTTGAGTTTTCTCAAATCTTTCACAAGCAGCTCTCACCTTCTGTATGAAACCTACTCTGACCACCTTACTTAAATTAAAACCTGCCCTCTGTTGTTACTCCCATGTTCCCAATTTCTGATTTCCTATATCAATTCAACTTTTTATTTTTTATATTACTCCCACTATACTCTGCATTTTAATATGCTATTGCTTATTATTTATTGCCTATCCTCCACTTCCCCTGGTACATACATAGACACATACCTAAACTCCTTGAGAACATGGATGGAAATGGGAAGAAGTTTGTGCATTTCTGGAACAAAGCAGTAGCAGCTAGTGTGACAGGCACACAGTGGGCAAGGATGCTGGAAAGGTGAGAGGGGGATAGAGGGCTAGTTTGCCATTTTGAACTTTGTTGATTTTTTTGGTACTGGGGATTGAACCCAAGGAAACTCTACCACTGATATATATCCCCAGTCCTTTTTATTTTTTTATTCCTTGACAGGGTCTCAGTAAGTTGCTGAGGCTGACCTTGAATTGCAATCCTCCTGGCTCAACCTTTGAGTCTCACAGGCATACACCACCAAACCCACTGCCATTTTGAATTTGGTCCTAAATTTAACAAAAAGCTGTTGAAGGGTTTTAAGTAGAAGAGGAACAATATTGTACTCATTACCTTATAATATATTCCATAATGTATATCTTTATTGCATTTAGTTTCTATTTTCTGCCTCCCCCCAACCAGAATGTAAGTTCCATGAAGATAGGACTTATATTCTATGCTTGATGCTGAGGCATTTAATAAATATTTGCTATATGAATGAATGAAATTTATCAGAACACAGATATTTAAATGAGTGTTGTTCTTTAAATTAGGTACATTGAGAAAACAACTGCTCTTTCTAATAGTTCTAGTGGTATAAAACATTTGGGGGACTCAACTGGAGCTGCCTTTTTTAAGATAGTTTCTGAAAAATCAATCTGTGTTTTAAAAATTTTAACAGATTTAGTTCTAAATGACTTTTTTGGTTGTTAACAAAATTAGAAGTCCACAAAAGGGAAAAGATTTGCCTGGATGGGGAGATAGCTCAGCTGGTAGAGTGCTTGTCTTGCAAGCACAACACCCTGGGTTTGATCCCCAGCACAGCAAAAAAAAAAAAAAAAAAAAAAAAAAAATTGCCACCATTGTGATTGTATTGAAGGGACATGTACCAATTCTGAAAGGAGTTTCAAAATGAGGTTAAAAAAAAATTTGAAAAAATTATATACCCAACCAAATTGATTGAAAAATATTCCCTATTCTTAGGATTGCTTGACCGCCCATAAAGAAACATCTGTCTTAGCTTTTCTTGAAGTTTTCAATATAGGAATTTTCCATAGAAGCACTTAGGAGGGTGCTATGGTAGAGCCTGATTAATTTTGCAAATATGTAAATCCCTACTATGTGCCTAGAGAGGGAAAAAATAGGAGTATGTAAAGAGAAGAAAATCAACTACATTTGTTCCCCAAAAATGAAAATTTGAACCATCAGGAATAAAGCTGATGTCTAACAAATATATGTTTTTTTAAGTAGTTCACGATCTTGTTATGGATTTGATATAGACCTCAGAAAAAGTCTGAGAAATTATTAAATAACATCTCCCATATCTATTTCCATAACCATTGCCCAAATTCATGTGTCCATTTCTTTCTATATGAGTACTATTTGGGCCTTCCAATTGGAACTTCTGCTTCAAGTTTCTTCTCATCCAGGTTGTCAAATAACATTGCTACTATATATGTGTGTGTGTGTTTGTCTACTTTTTTCTTTTTCTACTAAAGTCCTGCTCTGGTCATATTATTCTTCTGATTAGAATTAGTCATCTTCCCGCTGCAGACTATTCAGAATGAAATCCCAGCTCCCTAATAATACATGCAAGGCTTGCTGATTAATGATGTTGGCTTACCTCTTCAGTATCACTTCTTACCAATTCTTCTTTTTACTTCAATAACATTGAATAACTCCTCTTAAAATGTTTTCTGGTATAACCTTTCCTTGCCAGATTAATTCTGACCCATCCTTTAAGACTTAGTTTAGCTGTCATTTTTCAAAAACTTTCCTAATTCCATAGGCTGTTAGCTACTCTTCTGTGCCCTCCTAACACCATATGCATATCTCTAATATTGTTCTTAATTGCACTGTTCCTGGGTCTACATGTAGATGGCATTCCTGGAAGACTGAGACCTTTTTATAGTTTATTAGTTTTCACAGTGCCTAACACTTGGTAGGTGCTCCTCTTGTTGAACTGAATGAATGAGTGGATTGTGTTTGCTCCTGCCCTCCATTTTCCATATTATCTCAACTCTAATGCCACCTCCTCCTTGATATACTCCCTGGATCACCCATGAATTTTTTGTGTTTTTGTTAAACATTTGGTTGATTTATTAGGATTCTCCAGTTGTTTCATTCTCTCCTTTTACTTTTCCCTAATCCTTTAACACTATTCAGGACTCTATAGCCTAGGGAAGGAATCATTGCTGGAGCAACTGGCCCTAGAGTTTCGGACCTGGGTGGTATTGAGTCCCCGGCGTCTGGAGTTGGTACAGCTGCTGGGCCTGGCAGATGTGTTCACAGTGGAAGAGAAGGCTGGCCGCATCCATGCTGTGGACCATACAGAGATCTGCCATTCCTCCATGCTGCATTGGAACCAGTCCCACCCTACCATTGCTATTCTTCCCACAAGCCGAAAAATTCACATTTCCCACCCTGATATCCATATTATCCCTTACTCTGACCATTCCTCCTACTCTGAGCTTCGTGCATTTGTTGCAGCACTGAAGCCTTGTCAGGTGGTGCCCATTGTCAGTCGACGGCCCTGTGGAGACTACTTTCAGGACAGCCTGAGCCCCAGGCTCTCTCTGCCCCTGATTCCAGACTCAGTGCAGCAATACATGAGTTCCTCCTCTAGAAAACCGAGCTTTCTCTGGCTGTTAGAAAAGAGACTAAAGAGGCCTAGAATCCAGGGTGTTGTGTTTGAATCCCCTGAGGAAAATGCTGATCGATCTCAAGCTGACAGAGACTCCAAGAAGACCAAGAAAGAAAACCTTTCTCCCTGGCCAAGGGACCTTGAGAAACAACATTCCCCCCATCCTTTGAGGGTCAAGAAGCAGTCGTTCCCAGACTTCTACAGTAAAGAATGGGATGAGGCAGCTCCTTTCTGTGAATCCCAGAAGATGGTGACTGTGTTGACTGCCCCCTTGGGATTTTCAGTGCAGTTAAAGCCTCCAGATGAGAAGTTTCTCTCTCCAAAACCCAGGGAGGAAATTGGCTTAGAGCCACCCTTGATACCTAGGGGAGATAATGATGGCCCAGCAGCCATAGGGAACCAGAGAGCCTGGATAAGCCATGATTCTCCCCCATCTCACAGCAGCCAGGCTGCCCCTCTTCTAGTTACTGAGATCAGGAGCCTGGCGCTGAAGTATCTTCTGACTCCAGTGAACTTTTTCCAGACAGGGTTCTCTTCCAGAAGCTTTGACCAGCAAGTGGAAAAATACCATCAACCCTCTCTGAAGTAGAGACAGGAGAAAATGCAGAATGACACCGTTGTTTGATACAGTACTGCAGTTTTGAACATAGTAGCCAAAGACTAGTAGTGAGAGCTTGTTTGGGGCCTTACTTCTCTTTACAGGATCCTGTGGGCTCACCCTGGAGCAGCACTTCCCAAAGCTTGCTCACTGGGGTCAAGGTGTCTATGAACTCTTTAGTTTTATAGTTCATTAAGGTTAAGAAACACTTTTTGTTATAAAGCTTTCAGAGCGTGCATGAGCACATTAAAGGTTCTTAGTAGTCCTATAGTAACTTAATCTGTTTGATTTTGTTTAACTGTATTTTTCAAACTTTTATGAACATGCAGTCCTTTTATGTGGGTGCAGAGCATGTGTATCAAAAAGAATCAGGTTATTCCCATTGTTATTTTGTGTGTCGTGCCATTCCCCACATCCCCTTCTTTCTCTTCCCAGATGGAAGTCCCTAGGAAGTTTTATATATTTAATTATGAACTGTGGTGTTGAAGGGTAAAGTGGTGACCCAAGCAGCACGTTCCAGATGCAAGTGTCACTGACTTTTTCTGACCCCATCCAACTAACTTCCTGTCTCTGCCTCTGGGAGGGAAGAGGAAATGATGAAAAGGCCTTGGAACAGTGCTGAAAAATTCCACCTCTGCCTTCTTCTGAGGGGGTGAAATTAGTGTCACTGGGGACCCATTGGAACAGAACCAGTAAGGGGGTTGGGCACCCCTCACCAAGGCAGTACCTGGAACCCCACTGAACGTTAAGGCTTAGGGTATGAGGGCTCTTGGCTGCCTAGAGGCACTGACTTTGGCCAAAGGATAAAGTGTAAGTAAAGTTACAAAAGAGCAAATGTGCTGCCAGATATTCCTCTGATTGTTCACATAGCTGGGATATTTTTGTGCCCCCCAACCCCCCTTGATTTGAGCAAGAAGCCAGAGCACACAGCCTGTTTGTTTTAGTATCCAGGGAAAAGACCAAGGAGCCAGCTGGCTGGAAGAGATGGGGGTGTGCATTTCTGCCCTGTCCTGCTGCTTATAACCTGACAAAATGCCAAACCAATAAGCAGGACAGCTGATACCATGGCTATGAAGAAATTGGCTCTGAGAAGGCACAGACACTTGGAGCTGGGCATATGGATCCAAACTGCTTCAACATGGAGTTTCAAGCCTTAGCAATAAAGGCTGTTGCTTACCCAAGGGGAAAATAGTTTGTTTTTTTTTTTTTTTTTTTTTTTATTTGTACATACTAATTATACAGAATAGTGGGGTTAAGAGTTTTCTACTTTTGGAGGAAGAAATGAAGAGTTTAGAAAGCAAAATAAGGCTTTGCTCTTGAGCAAGCTATATACAGCTCTGTTTTGTCAGTGACCTTCACTGTAAGCCTCCCAAGGGCCTACCTACTAGGAGCCATAGCAGGCGAGGCGTGTGGTTCAACAGGAAACCTGGGCATTGTCTGGGCTTGAATCCAGGGCACCCTGGGTAAACTGCTTAACTTTAGTGGAGCCTTAGTTCCTGAGCTATAGAATAGAGATTGTAATACCTACCTCTCATGATTGCTATGGAAATTAAATATAGGTAAATTCTCCTAGCTCCAAATCTGCCACATCGTGAGTATTTCAAATGTTGGTTCTCAGGAATAGGGGTATAGTTTAGTGGTAGAATGTACTCTTAGTATGCATGAGGCCTCAGATTTAATTTTAAGAAACATACTCACATAGTTGGTGCTCTTAGCCTCTGGTTTCTTAGAAAAAATTACTCTGGGCTTAGAAGGCTGAGGCAAGAGGATCATGAATTGAAAGCTGACCTCAGCAGTGAGGCTCTAAGCAACTCATCAAGGCCCCGCCACTAAATAAAATATAAAAAAGGTCTAAGGATGTGGCTTGGTGGTTAAGCACCCCTGGGTTCAATTCCTGGTACCAAAAAGAAAAATAAAACAATCACTATATAAAACAAGAAACTTTGGAAATCATATAAAAAATTTAAAAATGTTTTAATTTCTTCAGGTAGATCAATTGATACACTTTCTTCTAGTCTTCTGTAAATAAGCATTTCACTGCCATGCTCATTCAAAAACATGTTTTTATAGTTGCATAATGCCCTATTATGTGAATAAGCCTTAATTAAATAATTCCCATATTATCCAACATTTTGTGTACTATTTAAAATTGTTTTCATATTACAATGAATGTCATTATGCACATATCTTGGCATTTTTGTTATTTCCTCAAAGTGGGAGTAGGATTTCTGTTCAAAGTTGTTGCAGATTGTGCCAAATTACCTTCCAGAAAGGTTTCTTTACCATCTTTTCTGCAGAAGATAGCATTAAAATTCCTTGAAGAGCCGAGTTTGGTGGCACCCACCTGTAATCCCAGTGACTTGGGAGGTTGAGGCAGGAGGATTGCAAGTTTGAGGCCAGCCTCAGCAAATTAGCAAGGCCCTAAGCAACTAAGCAAGACCCTGACTCAAAATAAAAAATAAAATGGACTGGGAATGTGACTCAGTGGTAAAGAGCCTCTGGATTCAATCCCTGGTACCAAACAAAAAATAAAGTAAAATACCTTGAAGATTCACTAAATTCAAATATTACTACTAGCGTGGTACATGTTAAGACGTAGAAAGTCATCTTGTGTTAAATCAATAAATATTTACTAATAGTAATAAATTATGTAATACTAATAAACATAATATTTACTGTCTGACTTTCTCTGAATCTCTAGCTATCTCACTTCTCTGCGACCCACAGGTGGCTGAGACAGATAAGGAAGTTCGTGTACAAGGGCTCCCATATTTGTGTTATCTTCTAGCAACAAGGAAGCCAGTCCATTTTTGGCACATGCTGTGTCACACATATTCCTTGAAGTGGATCTGTGTGAATTCATGTGGGGGAGCAGAAACAAAAGGCCTTTAGGAATTTGGTTGTTGGTGACATGTTTGCATATTAATAATGAGAAAATGCCATACTACTCTACTAAGGTAAAAATGTCTGACATAAGAGAGACTGGTAGTGCCTTATTTGATTTCTTAAAGCTCTTTCATATAAAAATGCTGCATCGCCTATATCTGTAAGTAGCCAATTAAAATTAATTTATTTTTAGAATCTAAGGATGATCCCAAAGAAGTATGAAGATCTTGCAATTAGGCTTGAAGGTGCCTAGAAAAAGAAATTCTCTAGAGATCTGTTAGTTACTTGTTTCATGATCAGTGGGAGAACTTGTACTTTTCCACAAGGACACTGACAGTGGCTTAAGTCCCTTTACAAAAAAATATTTGCCTGGCAGGCTATTGGGGACCATCTCTCATTCCTGACCCAGATTGCTCTCTGTACTAGGAAACAGATGAATGGGTCTGCTTTATTTATTTATTTGTTTGTTTTTCATCAGAAAAGGGATTTAGCCTGGTGCAGTGGTGCCTTCCTGTAATCCAGAGATTTGGGAGGCTGGAGCAGGATGATCAAAAATTCCAGGCCAGCCTCAGCAATTTAAACTATCTCAAAAACAAAGGGACTGGGTGTCGTGGCACATGGCCTGTAATCCCAGGAGTTTGGGAAACTGAGGCAGGAGGATTGCAAGTTCAAAGCCAGCTCAGCAATTTAGTAAGGTCCTAAGCAATTTAGTGAGACCCTGTCTAATTAAAAAAAAGAAAAAAAGAAAAGAAAGAAAAAAAATGTGCCTTAGTGGGTAAGCACCTCTGGGCTTAAAAAAAAAAAAAAAAAAAAAAAACTGTGTGGGGTCCAGGTGCAAGTATTTTAGATGCTATTACTAATTAGTAGTTGTCAGTCTGCTGCCTGCTTCCCATTGCCCACTGTCCCCAACTACCACCACCGCAAGCTCTTTTGTCTGGGGTTCATGGTGTTTTCCCCTTTTTCTTCCCCAGGACACACCACCTACACCTGTGCAAAATGCTTATTATCTGAGTCAACAACTGCCTGTTAGGGATTCCCAGGATGGTTAAACTTGTCTTTGTTTTGACCACAATGCTTTTATTTAGCTACATCCTTCCACCTTGTCTATCTCATTCCTGGGTAACTTTTTTGAACCTATCCTTGACCCACTAGATCATGAAATGTCCCCCTGATTTGGGGCTTTGTTCTTTTTCTTGACAGATAACTTTATTGAATCATCTTTCAATTGTGCAAAACTTCTGACTCACCATGGGTTAGTCTTTCCCTTACAGTATTTACTTTTTTTTTTTTTTTTTTTTTTTTTTAAATACAGGGGACTGAACCTAGGGGTTTAACCACTGAGCCCCATCCTCAGCCCTTTTTATTTTTTATTTTGAGTTAGGATCTCCCTAAATTGCTTAGGGCCTTGCTAAATTGCTTTGGCTGGACTTGAACTTGTTGTAGGCCACCCCCTTACAATATTTACATATTTAAACACCATTGTATTATAGCTTTTTTTTACCAGTCCTGGCTCCTCCAACACAACTGTTACAAGTGAAGGACAGAGTTTGTCCTCAGTGCTACAATCCCATCTTCAATGTGCTTTTGAAGAATGAAGAAAATTGGGTCAAACTCACTCACACTATTGATCTGGCTCTATAGTAACAAAACATTAGGAGGGCCCAGATTTATGGTGTTTAGGGAGTCAGGGATAAAGATAAAATAAAATAAAAACTTGAACATCTGCCATTAGGAAGAGAAACAAAACACAAAGAACCTTGAACAGCTGTTTCTTTAAATTTTTACACCCATTTTACCAGCTCATACATCTACCATCTGTTGTTTGGGGTTTTTTTTTTTTTTTTTTTCTGGTACTGGGGATTGAACCCAGGGGCGCTTAACCACTGAGACACATAGACACATCAGTACTTTTTATTTTTTATTTTGAGACAGGGTCTCCCAAAGTTGCTTAGGGCCTTGCTGAATTGCTGAGGCTGGCTCAAACATGCAATCCTCCTGCCTTAGCCTCCCAAATTGCTGGGATTACAGGTTTATGCCACCATGCCCAGCTATAAAATCTGCCTTTCAATTTCTCTCTTAATGGTGGGATAAAAATCTTTAAGTTACCTTTTACTGAGTAGACATTTATATATATATATATATATATATATATATATATATATATATATATGCCTTCAAGGACTGAAACTGTTCAGCAGAACATTTTAGATTCATGTGACACAAGGCCCAACCTGTCCTCAGTCTTATCTCCCAGGATTTTCCTATCTGCAAAACAGTATGCCATTGTAGAAAAGGAATGGATTTTCAAGTTACATGAATTGTGTTGGGAATAGTTATCCCATGACTTACTCTTATTAGCTGTGTATATAATATCAAATAATTTAGCTTTTTAGCACTTAAGTTTTCTCATTTAGAGGAAATAATAATGCCTACCTCATAGGATTTGGAAGAGAATGACATGGGACAAAGTGACCAAAGCATCACAAAAGTATCCTACTCATTTTCAAAAAATGTTGCCTTATCCTCCCTGTCATACCTTTAATTTTAGTTCTAGTCAATGGCTGACATTCCCAGTGCATCGCCTGTATAATGCCACTGGCTAATTCTACTTTCCAGGCTCAAAAATTCACTGAGAGATTTGCTAATCAAGGTACTTTCTTGGTAGGGAGGTCTCTGGAGCCCAGTCCAATCAGAAGGGGCCAGGCACAGTGACAGGTCTGTAATCCCATGCACTCAGGAAGCTGAGGCAGATGAAGCAGAAGGATCATAAATTTGATGCCAGACTTAGCAATTTAGCATTTTATCTTTTTCTTTCTTTCTTTTTTTTTTTTTTTTTTTTTTTTGGCAGTGCTAGGGGTTGAACCCAGGCCTTGCACATGTCAGGCAAACTCTACCACTGAGCTACAGCCAGAGCCCAAACCTCAGCAACTCAGTGAGACTTTTTTTCAAAATAAAAAATAAAAAGATGTGGGGATATAGCTCAGTAGTAAAGTGCCCCTAGGTTCAAAACAGAGAAAACCAAAAAACATAAAAAAGAAAAAGAAGAGGAAGAGGCAGTACCTGAAGCATTCAAAGATGCATTTGTCCAGATGGAAAAGGAGAGTAAGGGTGAAATCATAGTAAGTCTTAAATGTGATGCTGAGTAGGTTTAACTGTAAAATCCCAAGGCAAGGCCAAGAACAAGTGGCAGATCAGAGACCCAGAGTCTAAAGAGTTGTGCAGAGCAGAGCAGCCTGAGCTGAACAGTTCAGAATACTGTATGTACAAAAAGGACCAGACACTATGCTTGATCTGGTTCTAGATTCTTTTCCACATCTTGTCTATAAACCATCAACTTTGAATCAGTTCTAGACTTCTCCTTTTCAACTCCTACAGAATGAAGGCAAAGCCATTGGAGAACACCCGTACAACTGGTATGGTCACAGATTTCAGCCTCTGGTATATTTAAAGCTGCTTCTCATTTCCTTTTGTCTTTGATCCACCCCCTCCTCCCATGTACCTCAGTGGTTATTCTAAACCTTTATGACTCGAACTCTTACAACATATGAAGCCTTAGAAGATGTCTTTCAGCATTAAGAGCACCAAGCAATAATATTCTGAGGCAACTTCCCTGGACCATCATCCCAGAGATGATAGAATTAATTCTTCTATACCTTGAAGTCCTGTTTAAACTCCAGTTACTCTAAGAAGTCCAAGTCTTTAAAATCGAATCTTCACTCTTCCCTACCCTCCTTTCACTGGGATCTCAGATCTCAGTTCTGTGATCAGCCAGTTAGCTTATGTCCTCAATATCTTTTCTGAAAGACTTCCCTCTCTTTGCCTAAATGGAAGACTGACTCTCCTTTGAGCACATTGCTTTCTGGCCATCTTTCTCAAGTAGAAGGCCATTTTTCTTTTCTCCAACCTCAGGGTAAGGAGGTGAAGTAGAGATCCTTCTTGTTGCCTTTGCTGCCTCTCACCATTATCCCATTCCTGCCTGTGAAAATCTCTCCTCCTTTGAAGCGCCTGCCATCTGGCCATACCACTCTTCCTTCACATTTATCGAGGCTTAAGTCACTGACTCACAGCCTTCTACTGCTTTACTCTAATCATTCTGGATGATTTTAGTGCTTCAGTTTTCTTAACCTCCTTATTTCCAAATACCTTATCCTTCCTCTATGTTACCACTCTGTCATTACCAGAAATTGTACTACATCTGAAATTTCAATTTTGAACCCTGTTTTCTCCCAGCTTGCTTGCTCAAGTACCTGCATGGCCAGTGTTTTAGTGTTCATAAGTCCTCTCCAAGTTGCACTTTGCATTTGGACTTGTCTGTGTCTCATGATTCACCAGTATAGTATCACTCCCCTGCTGCCTCTTACTCAGACTTCCCTTGAAAAACTTCAATTCTGAATAGATAATGCTATTTATTCTTTGCCTGCAATGGAGCAGATAGATGTTGTTGGAAAAACAACTCGAACAGGCCTACTGATTTCATTTAAAAATTCATGATCTCATTTATCAAAATGGCTGTCCATACTGCTAACCAATCCTATATGTTTCTCTAGTGATCTCCATTTCCTATTCTCCCTTTCTCTTCTTTCCCCTCCTGTTGTGGTTTGGTTGTGAGGTGTCCCCCAAAAGCTCACATGTGAGACAATGCAAGAAGGTTCAGAGGAGAAATGAGTGGGTTGAGAGTGTCTTAACCTAATCAGTGAACTAATCCCTGATTAACTGAGTGGTAACTGGAGGGCAGGTGGGGTGGCTGGGGGGAGTGCTTCATTGGGGGCAGGGCTATGGGGTTTATATTTTGTATCTGGAGAGTAGGATCTCTGCTTCCTGATCACTATGATGTGAGCTACTTCCCTCCACCACCTTTTCCTGCCATGATGTTTAGTCTCACCTTGAGCCCTGAGGAATGGAGCTGGCCTTCTATGGACTAAGACTAAGACATTTGAAACCGTGAACCCTCAAATAAGCCTTTTCTCCTCTACAGTTGTGATCAGATCCTTTTTAGTCACGGCAGCAAAAAAAAAAAACAAACAAAAAAAAAACAAAAAAAACAAAAAACTGACGCCCATCCACACTACTACCTGTTAGCATATCCTGTTGACTCTCAAATCTTAATGCTTCTCACCATCTCTATCCTACCACCCATATTCAAGCAACAGTTTTTTTTTTTTTTTTCCTCTGAGCTACTGCAATTAACTCCTAAGTGTTTTTTCTGCTTCAAGCCTTGTCCCTCTCCACTCCCCAAATACAGAGTCCAGTCCTCATAGTAGGGATGATATCAATTAGTTCATGCTACTTCTCTGTTCAAATCGAACTCACTCAGAGTAAAAACCAAAGTTCCCTGTGGTGGTCTGCATCACCTTCATGATTTCCATCCCTGTCTACTTCCCTCATCTTTACTTATTCTGTTCCCACCATATTGACCTCTTTGCAGTCACTCTAGTGTGCTAGGTAAGCATTCAGCTTCATTTGTTCTCTCCCTACGGTATTTTCAACCCAGATGCCCACATGGCTCCCTCATTTCCTTCAAGTTTTTGTCCAGCAAAGCTTTTCTTGATTACCTTAATTAAAATTGCAGCTACCCTGCCTACCATTCCCTAGCCCTCATTTTTCTTTTGTTTTTATAGTTTGTTCTGTTTTTCCATAGAGTACTTCTACTTTTTATTATACTATATCATTTGCTTATTTATTACTGTGTACCTCTTTCTGCTAGAATGTAAACCTCAGGACTGTTTTGTCTTGTCTGGTTTTGGTCTGTTTTGTTCACTGCTGCATCGCTAGTGTCTAGGACACATATCAGGGTCCCTTTTTTTTTTTTTTTTATATCAGAGATTGAATCCCAGGGGTGCTTAACCACTGAGCCACATCCCCAGCCCCCACTTTTTATTTTTTTATTTTGAGACAGGGTCTAAGTTGCTTAGGACCTCACTAAGTTTCTGAGGCTGGCTTTGAACTTGTGATCCTCCTACTTCAGCCTCCCAAGTTGCTGGGATTACAGGCATGTGCCACCATGCCTGCCCATAGCAGTTTCTTAATAAACATTTATTAAGTTAATGAATGAATCTAGAAGAATGGATGACTGAACATTCTTTAGGCAATCTTCCATCAATAAATACTGTTTCTTTGAAGCACAGAATAAAGCAGAATTCTTAGCCCTCATGGAGCTGACAACTATTGAATGCTCAGTTTGACAATTTGTAAATGTCTCTATATGTGCAACTTTCTGTGAGAAAACTAGAGTACATAAATTCATTTGTTTATTCAACAAATATTTATTGAACATCTATTATGTCTCAGGCACTATTCTAGACATTGGGGATATAAAGTAATGAACAAGATAGAAAATGTCCTCTCCACATGGAACTTACATCCTAAAGGAAAGAAGTGGGCGGTATACATAAAGAAAGAACAGAAAGTGATAGGGCAAAGAAGAAAATGCAACTGGCTAATGGTAGTGTGGAGCACTTTAGATATGGTGGTCAAGGAAGGTGCCTCTGTGGGACTGACAAATGAGATCAGACCTGGGTGATAAAAGAGAGCTGGCTAGCTGGGTGTGGTGGGGTGGTGCATGCCTATAATCCCAGCGATTTAGGAGGCCAGGGCAAGAGGATTGTGAGTTCAAAATTAGTTTCAGCAATTTAGCGAGGCCTTAAGCAACTTAGAGAGACCCTGTCTTAAAAAATAAAAAGGGCTGGGGATGTGGCTCAATGGTTATTTTGAGACAGGGTCATTTTTTTGTTTGTTTGTTTGTTTGTTTATTTGTTTTTATTTTTTATACCAGGGACTGAACCCAGGGTGTTTAACTACTGAGCCACATCCCCAGACCTTTTTATATTTTAATTTAAGTTGCTTAGGGCCTCACCAAATTGCTGAGGCTGGCTTCAAATTTGTGATCTTCCTGCCTCTGTCTCCTAAGTTGCATGTGCCACTGCCCCTGGCCCCATGGACTTTCTGATTTCACAAATGGTATTAGTGCAGACAATAGTAGTGGATTCAGGATATCTTTTGGAAGTTATAACTGAAGGAATTTTCTGATGGATAGGATGAGAGAGGGGAGGAAAAGGTATTATCTCCATTTTAAGTATGAGAAAGGTGGGGCTAATTAACATGACCACCCTCACACCCCAAAACTAGCAGTCAAGGACATCAAGCTCCAAAGCCCATATTTTTCTTCTATACTGGATATAGAAGCAGTGAGCTTGGTCAGATAAAAGACTTTCATATCAGAGAATATGGTATCAGAGATATGATAGAACATCCCTAATGGAGAGAAGCACTGGATAACCATTTGTTGACTGCTTACAGGTTTTTAATAAAGTGTATTTCCCAAAGTAATAATTTAAAAATTAAGTTAAATCAATAGCCAATGATGAAGATTGTTATTTTGAGGTTTCTTAAACTCCATTCTATAATTAACACACTTTTTTTGGTACAGGGGTTGAACCAGGGGTGTTTAACCACTAAGCCACATCCCCAACACCTGCCCCACCAACTGCTTTTTTAAGATTTCATTTTGAGACAGGGTTTCGCTCAGTTTCTTAGGGTCTTTTTAAGTTGCTGAAGCTGTTTTGAACTTGCAATCCTCCTGCCTCAGGCTCCCAAGCCACTGGGATTACAGCCAGTATACCTGGCCTAGTTAACTGAATTCTGATGTTTGGGGCGCTGTGAATAAACAGAGTAGTTTACTCAGCAAATCAGTTATTAGTACCAACCACATGTCAGAAATTGTGCTGCACAAGGAACACTTCATGGGGGCCTTTTTGATTTCTGAGTCTGCAGGAAGTGTAACGTAACTTAGCACAAATAATATTCAACTATTAAATTTTAAGTTCTTGATTTATTGCTTTCTCCTTTGTGGATACCCGTAGTGCCTTCCCAGATCATTTATTTCGGTTTTTGATGTTGCTTAGAACTGAGGATAGGTAAAGACATATGGATTGTAGGTTCTAAGAGCTTGTGTAGAAGTTGGTTAAAGAAAAATCAAGAAGCTACAGAATTGAGGCAACTTGACAACAAGAAATATGGCCCAGGGAAAGGAAGGGAAAAGCTCCAACTCTTGGTTTTGCCAAATAAAGGGTTGATACTTGAAAAAAGTGAAAGAGAGTAAGGTGCTTATGTGTAGAAAAGGGGGCATTAGAAATAATTATGGGATGGAGGGTCTGAGGAGTAGTAAACATAGGTTGTATGAGAATTTAAGGAATTTGCTCTCCCCTAGACCACTCTCTGGATTGGCCCTTGAAAATTAGGGATGAAGTTGCAGGCACATTCTAAATTCTGAAAACCTCCCTTGTCTCTCTCGCTTTTTTTTTTAATTGAGGTAAAATTCATATAACATACAATTCATCATTTTAAAATGTACAATTCAGTGGTATTTAGTGCATTGCCATACAACCACCGCTACTCTCTGCTTTCCCCTCCCCTTTCTTTTAACTGCTTGTATTAGAATCTTCCACTTCAGTCACACAGGCTTGTCCTTCATTCAGACTCCTATTCCACCAAGCCATCATTTCTGATGGGTCGATTCCCAAAATTTCCTAGACTGATTCCTATCTCATGCTAGATTTACCCTTCATGACACCAGGTAAGGGGCCAGAACTTTTCCTGGCTTATTCCTGTGAGAAGTGAAAGTCAAAATTATTCTAACAAGTTCCCAGATATAGCCAATGTGGACAGCTCAAACCCAAGAAGCTTCCTTGAATGTTGAGGGCTGAATAAAGATATTACCCACAATAAATTCTATCACCCAGGTGGACCAAACCATCCTTCCTAGCTATTCATACTCATAATACTTATACATCCTTGTCAGCTACTCATATTCATAATCTCACAGATGAACCACTTTGCTTCTGCCCTCACTATGCCACTAAAGTTGCTCTAAGATTTCAGTGACTATTTAATTTCCAGATCTGCAGGACATTCCCTTTATCTTCCTTTATATCCTTCCTACCTTGCTATCTTTATATTTCTTCCTATCTTCTTAGAACCTTTGGACAGCACAAAATAGCTCCTTTTTTTTTTTTTTTTTTTAAGAAAATCTCTCTTTGTTCTCTTCAGTATCAGGTAAGGATGATTTTGGCTTATCTAATAGTAGCTTAAAGCATAACATGTTATGTTATACTTCCTCTTAATTTAAGAGGAAGTCTAAGCTAGGTGTTATGGCACATGCCTATAATCCCAATGACTTGGGAGGCTGAGGCAGGAGGATGGCAAGTTTGAGGCCAACCTCAGCAATTTAGGGAGATCCTGTCACAAAATAAAAATAGAAAAGGGGTGGAATGGCTCTGGTAGAGTGCACCTGGATTCAATTTCCAGTACCCCCCTCTGAGGAAGTTCAGAAATGGACAGTTCCAAGTTCATTCAGAAGCTCAACCATATCATCAAGAACCCAGTCTTTCCATCGTTCTCTTCCTCTGTCCTCAGCATACCTTTGTCTCCATTGCTTTTTGTTGTTTTATTTGTGATCACAAGGTGGCCCTGGGAGTGAGTTCCAGGCCACCTGCCTTTGAGAAAGAAGATAGAGGCAGGAGCAACAGACTTTTTCCCCACAAAATACTGTCTTCTTTACACAAAAAGATTTTCCTGTCAGGAGCCTCCCAACAGACTTCCTTTCATATTTGATCAACAGAACTGAGTCCCATACCCATTCCTAGCCCTATATGTTTTCAAAGAGAAATGAAATTACCAGGATTGTTTTAGAACAACTTCCCCAAGTGGGAGGAGGAACTTGCCTTCCTTGAAACTAATGATCTTCTTTCTACCTGAACAAAACTGGGATTAATAAGAAAGAAGTAATATAGGGAATGGCTTTTGGGGTGAGACAGAGACTGGCTTATCTTATTTTTACTATAATCATATATATTTTTCTTTTGTGTATATGATTAAGATTATATTTACTAACCTTTCTTTATTGTTAGCAATATTCAGGTTCTAGAGTTGCTACCAATGAATGCAGAATAGATTTATGTATTTGCTAACTCTAAGCCTGGCCTATAAAGATGCTCTACACAATCATCTATATTTCCCCTTCCTCTTTTTTTCCTGGTCAGAGATTAAAAAATCCAGTGGAGAAATCCAAGGCTACAAGGAATAGTGAAACCACAACAATCTGGATGAACTTCCTGGAATCCTGAATGACTTCATGGGACAGAACAAACCCCTCATCCTTGCCACTCACAGTGAACTGATGATGTGAGCAAGCAGTAAAACTTAATTGTGTTAAGCCACACAGATATGAGGGTCAGACTGATTGCTACAGCAATTAACTAACCTAAATATTCATTGAATAGGCAATGAAAAATGTCTGCCTCATTTCCCTATTCAAGCTTTCTCTACTAATGATACCCTTAAGGGAGTCTTGGAAAGAAAAATCTTGAGAATTCCACAGTCTTGCTACCCTCAGGGAAAGGATAAGTAAGGACACTGTCCATTCAGGGTTGGCATTCATACCCAAGGCCACAAGCATCTAATAAGTAATTCTGGGATTAATGCCCAGAATTTTTCTAATATAATTCCCCACAAAAAGGACTAAGACTCCTTATAGAAATGGCTGGGCCAGGGAAAGTCCAAGATGAACTTGGAACATCTTAATCGGGAAGCCATGCTAAAAAATGAAAAGCAGACACAGTGGTATACATCTGTAATTCCAGCAGCTCATGGACTGAAGCAGGAGGATCACAGATTCAAAGCCAGCCTCACCAGCTTAGCAAGGCCTTAAGCAACTTAGTAAGACCCTATCTCAAAAAAAAAAAAAAAAAAAAAAGATACAAAAGCCAATTTGAGAGGGTTCCAACTCACTAAATCTGGAAAGTTCTAGCACAAAAATAATTAAGAAAAGTATTGAATTTCAAACCACTGAAAAAATAGTAATTCATGCATCTCTGTCAGTA
Organism: Sciurus vulgaris; assembly: GCF_902686455.1. Classification (NCBI taxonomy): domain Eukaryota; kingdom Metazoa; phylum Chordata; class Mammalia; order Rodentia; family Sciuridae; genus Sciurus; species Sciurus vulgaris. Next base: position 102,644,621 of record NC_136461.1, read on the forward strand.
ATAAACAGGTAACCAAATAACTAAATAAGAGATAAGGAAGGACTGGTACAGACAAGAATCATCAATAGATGATAAATCTAGGAGTATAATGTATGATCTAATGTGTCTCTTTGTATATTGCTTATTAATTACAAAGAAAAATTAATAAATATACTTTGGAGAAATCTGGTACCTTGACCACTTTTCTCCAATGAGGGACAGAAGAGTCATCATGTCCTTTGGGTTTGAAATTCTGAGGACACAATATCACATAGTATCTAGACCAAGTGTGGATAACTTCTAAACATGAAGAAACATGAGACAAACATAAAAAAAAGAAAAAAACAAAAATAAGGAACATTCTATTAGGGAGAGGGGAGGTGCTCCATGGGCCTGGTGGTGCCCTTTTGTAATCCCTTGTAATCCCAGCAACTCAGGAGGCTGAGGCAGGAAGATCGAAAGTTCAAAGCCAGCCTCAACAATTTATCAAGGCCCTAAGCAATTGGTGAGACCCTGTCTCTAAATAAAATAGAAAAGTGGCTAGGGATGTGGCTTATTAGGTTCAATCTCTGGTACCAAAAAATGAACAAGAAAAAAAAAAATCAAAGACTAAAAAAGGCTATAAGACTATTCCAGATTAAAAGAACCTAAAGAGAAAGTATAATTAAATGTAATATATATATATATAAAATTTATAATGGGTTAATTATAATAAATATAACCCTAAATTGGATCTTGTGCTGGAGGAGAAAAAATTGCTAAGAAAGAAAGATGTTATTGAGTCAATTGACAAATTTGGTATCTGGATGGTAGAAGAAAGTATGTCAATGTTACATTTCCTGGAATTGATAACTGTATGTATTATATTTATATAAGAGAATGTACTTAGGATATTCAAGTATTGAGGGGCAAAGGTGGGGCATGATGCATGCAACTTACTTCCAAAGGAAAAAAAAAAAGTGTGTGCATGTGCATGTGTGGTTTTATACCTTTATTCTACCTACCTACCTATGTAATCTAAGAACACAAATACTAAAGATAAAAGGGGAGAGATATCAGCAAATCTGGGTAAAGGATACATGGGTGCTCTTTTTATTTTATTATTCTTGCAACTTTTCTGTATGTTTGAAATTATTTCTGAGATCTGGATTTAAAAAAAATCATTAAGACTTTCTGTTGGTTCAGGGGATTTTTCCAGGTTTTGCTTCCTATTCTTTACTTCACACTCATCTGGATTTTCCAGTTTTACAACTTGTTGACTTTTTCTTGGATTCTCTTTTTCTTCCTAGCACCTTGGACTTACTAGTTGTTTGGATGGTTTGCCCCCAGAGTTTTAAAAATTTTTGTGGTACTGGGGACAACCCAGGAGCGTGCACCACTGAGCTACATCCCCAGTCCTTTTTATTTTTGATTGTGAGACAGTATCTCGCTAAGTTGCCCAGGCTGGCCTCAAACCTGTGATCTTTCTGCCTCAGGCTCATGAGTAGCTGGAATTACAGGCATGTACTACCACACCTGGCATTGACTAAGCTTCTGGAATTAGCTTCTCCAAAGAAGCCTTCTGGTCAGCTTCTCCTATTTGTCCTTAAGCACTGCAGCTCCTGAACAAGTGATTTCTTGCTTGCAACACTGAATCCAGGCTCTAAGCCCTGGAGGGATATCATATCCATCATGTGGTATCAAAGCTTCTAACTACTAACAGCCTCATCTCCCTTTTCAGCTGCCCTGACTTTGGGAGGAATTATTTCACATATCAGGCCCATTATCTTTGTGTTCTTTGCTTGAGCCCTCATCCTGTTTTCTAATTAGGCTTCCTTTCTCCGGTCTTTATCCACTTCAGCCAGCTGCCCTCACTGTCATCAGTTCTCTCATATTACCTGTTTGATTAAACCTCTAATTGTTCTTTGCTGCCTTTCAAAGACCAACACAAGAGATGGGGGTAGAGCATGTGCCTAACATTGCACAGGTCCTGAGTTCAATCCCTAGCCACTCAAAAAGGGAGAAAACAAACAAAAACTGACTTAACCTACCTTACTAATTCCATACTCTTCTCCATAGAACCATAAGCTCCTCCAAGGCATAGACCATGCCTTTTCTTCTTTCCACCTTTAATTTCTAATACAGTGTCTGCACACAGAAGATGCCTTATAGATGTGTAGAATGGACTCTGGCTGCTAAACTGTTAAAATTTTTTTACCATACCATATTCAAGTATTACCTTCTATGATGGTCTTCTGACTCTCACTTATTTTTTCCTCATTAGACTGTAAGCTCCCTAAAGGAAAAAGACCATTCATCTTATATCTGGCCCCAGTGTCTAGCGAAGTGTCTGGCATAGAGCAGACATACAAGCAGTTTGCTGGATGAATGAATGGATGACATCAGAAAGAAGAAAATATTAGATTTTAAGAAGCTCCTTCCATGCTGGACCCCAGTGGCACACACTTATATGAGGCAGGAGAACTTCAAGTTCTAGGCCAGCCTGGGCAACTTAGCAAGACCCTACCTTAATAAAAAAAGAAAGAGGGCTAGGGATGAAGTTCAGTGGTAGAATGCCTCTGTGTTCAATCCTCAGTACCAAAAGTAAATAAATAAGTAAGTAAATAAATAAATAAATAAATGGAACAAACTCCCTGCATAATGAGATAGATTAAGGAAATGATCTAAGAACAGTGAAAATAGAAACCAACAAGTAAATAAGGTACAAATAAGTAGATGATCTAAGTAGTCAGGCAATGATGCAGAATGAAGATAATATGGGAGTCACTCAGGAAAGGCTCCCCTATGGTAAGTTTTGAGATATGTTTGAAAAAAAGAAAGAGATGTGACTTGGAAGAGTAGGAGATGAAAGTTGGCTTGAACCAAGGCAAGGTAAACAGTGTGCTTGAAGTTTGCTTTTGGAACAGGATCTGTGCATCCCCAGCCTCAGGTTTCTGCCTTTTCCCTGGCTTACCAAGGAGGCATGTTCACTGTCTCTTCATGTCTTGATGTTTCCAGGGTCAGCCCAATGAGGGGACTTTATGTTCTCTAAACAGTAAGAAGGAAGTTTCTGTGAAAATAAGCAAACAAAACTGTCCTGTGGGATTGAACACTTTTGCTAACCCTAGGCCTCTAGGGAAATAAACTTCCCTGTTCCCAATGAAATGGAACTACTCCCAGTGTCGTTAAGCCAGGGAGAAACCCAAATTACTTCCCTTAAAAGGGGCCATAAGAACATTTACGAAAAAAAAAATTTTTTTTTGAGAAGATGGGATTCAAGGAAATCTGGGATGAGTGAGATCTGAGAAATAGAAAGGATAACAAAATCCTGTTTCAGCCACGCATTTTCCCCATATTTGCATAAAGTATATGCAAATATTCATGATTCTGGACAGTCTTTCCCCAGTACTTTTTAGGCAGTGTCCCACTAAATTTCTGAAGGTCTCACCACGTTGCTGAGGCTGGCCTCAAACTTGGGATCCTCCTGCCTCAGCCTCCCCAGTCGCGGGATTGCATGCGTGCACAACCGCGCCCGGCTCTTTCATTTTCTTCTTGCTAAATTTATCAGGCTGGCCTCAAATTTGAATTTGTGATTCTCCTTCCTAAGCGTCCGGTTACCATATCTGGTTACAAGCTTGTGCCACCACACCTCGGCTCCTGCCATTTTCTAGGGCTCAGATCATTGGTGCCTCTAGCACTTGTGGGATGCAACGAATGAATGGATTAGTTTCCCTAAAATATTCCCCACTTTACACAGAATATTTTACACAACTGGCGGTACATCGACAGAATCTCTTGAGGCTGGGAGATGGCAACTGTCTTCCTATTAGGATAAGCTAGTTTTCAAGCAGTGCCCACTTTCTCAAGAATGTTGTGCCCCATGCATTCTGCTTCCTAAACACCCAGTCTTACTACCTGCTGGTAGAGGCAAGAAAAATTATGTTGGCATTCGCTCATTGCATGTTTTGAGAGTGCTTTCAGAGCACAGCTATTTTCTTTCACCTCCTCAAGCAAATACAGATTTTCAAGGTGGCAATCGGAGAGATCCCTATAAGGGCATTTGATGTACGGGAAGGCTTCCAGTACATCCATCCACAACATGGATGTCACGCTGCTAGGGCGTCTCTACATGGCAACGAAACTTGAAAGCCTAAATGGAGGTAATTCCTCACCCCTAGGAGGGTTTCCCGGGTAGGCACTGCCTCTCTGCGAGCTGTCCAATCTCTGGGGTATACACTAAACTACGGTGATGTCACACTGGCTGGGATGACATTTTACAGCTGGATCCCCTACCGCCACCTGCCACTTGTAAATCACATTGAGCCTGCGGTGCGGAGGGGGCGGCGGGGGCAGAGGGGAGTCCTCCGCACTCGGTCCAAGCTGGCTCCCCACGGAGGTCCACCCATTCCCACTGCCGTCTGTACTATGCGGTCGTCCTAGTCCGCCAGTTCCTCCGCACTTCCGCCTCAGTAGGTGTCATGGCGCCAGGCGGGTGGATGGTTCCGGCGAGGCGGGGCTGGCCGGATAGGGGCGGTCGCTCGGGGCTCCGCTCGTCGGGTCTGGCGACAACGGCGGCTGCGGAGTGAGGGGCCCGGCTGTGGCCCGGCGGCAGGAGGCCGAGGCGGGAGCGCGCAGGGCAGAGGCGGCGGCGGCGGCGGCGGCGGGAAGGGGCCGGGTGGAGGAGCGGGCGGGAGGCTGGAGAGGCTCCCCCCGCGGGACGGGCGCGGGGACGGCTCCGGGGGGCGGGGGCCGGGGCCCGAGCCGGCTCGCGCGGGGGATATGATGACCCGGCGGCGGGGCCCCAGATCTCGTCTCCTCCGCCGCCTCCTCACGGCAGCCCCTACTCGCGGCTGAGAACCAGACACACCGGCGGTGAGTCAGGCCGGGCGAGAGGGGGCCTTGGTGGGGAGCGACCTCTCATCCGCGCCCCGAGGCGGGGCCCGGCCGGCCACGGGCTCTGCTTGGGCGCCCGGCCTGCTGGGGGCGCCTCCCTCAATCGCCCCCGCCCGGCACCGGGCGCCGAGTCCTGCGGCCCGGCCGCTCGCGGACACGGAATGGGATTGCGTTCGCGGGAAAGTAGGCAGGCTACGAGCTTGTTGGCGGGGCAACTCCCCCTGCCTCCTGCCACTTCTCTTCTGGGCGTGTTGTTGTCCTCAAGTGACAGGGGGACGCCTTGCATCTCCTTGCTGGGCTGGTTCCCCCCCACCCCCTTCCGGCTGTTGTGGCAGGTTCCCAGTGTGTGACTTGTGCGTGTGTATTTCACAGCTCTGCTTATCGCGGTGGTTAGGGGTTATTTGTGCTTTTGGGGACCAGGAAGCGGTTTCTGGAGAGTACGGTGGTGGGGTGGGTGTGGGAGCTTTTCTGTCCTCTCCGCTTATGTTCAGTAATCGTTACGTTTGTAATTTGTAACGATGGTGGAGACTACATGGGACCAGCCCTCTTGATGTGTGTCTATGCAAGGCAGCTCTAGAGGTCTGGCTCATAGAAAAACTTTTGCTGCCTGCCTGTCGCCACTTTCAAATCTTTGTTTAAAAAAAAAAAAAAAAAGAAAGAAAACAACTAAAACTCTTGGGTAAAGCCCACACTATTCACAGGTTTGTGGGGAAGAGTCCCTTTTTTGTGCCTAGCAACGCAGACCTAAGGCTCGGTCTCCAGGAGCGCTGGTTTAACCTCCAGTTTGTTGTGGTGACGAACCTTGAGCAATGGCCTGTGTTTATACTGGGCGCGCGTTCCTTCCTGTTTGGGGAGGGGGCTGAAAAGGGAAGGGAAAGAAAAAAATCCCAAGCTCCAATAAGTCCTTTTTCTACTTAACCAATTCAGTTTTAGATAGACTGATTTTAAGGTAGACCTAGCTGTTCTTTCGTTTCGGTTAATAACACTGAGAATTCTCAGTAATTGCATCAAAATGTTAGTTTTACCTACGGACTTTTCTGCCTCAATCTGTCCTTTATCTTAATTTGTTTCTTAGTAACTCTGATGGAAACAGCAGCGTGGCTTCCTGCTTCAGATGAAGTGGGGCTAAATTAAGTGGCTGATGTCCTCAGCGAAACCTACAATTTTGCTCTTGTTTGTGTAAAGCTATTTTTAATTCCTGGCCTCTAAGATATTGTGTGTGTGTGTGTGTGTGTGTGTGTGTGTGTGTGTGTAAGATTATAGAGAATGCAAATCATTACCAGCTTTTTTCATATGGAGCCTAAAGCTTTCTGTAAAACATTACAACGTCTACTGACAAGTCATTTTACCTAATCATTGTTACTCAGCTGGTGATTTTGGATCTTTGCATGCAATTTATCTCAGGGTTTTATGTTATAATACTGGGTAAGATGAAGGATATCATTGACTTTAAGATACTGTTTTTGGCTTGAAGGATATTTTAGTGAAGTACTTGTGGTTGAAACTGGAGGCTGCCAAGGCAGTAAAGCATCTGAGGAGTGAAATGGTGAATGAGATCTTATAAATATTCTGGCTCTGGTTGATAAGTAGGTCTTTTGCTGGTTTTATCTTCATAAACAGTTTTCCATCTCTGGACATTGTAGTTTTGTGGATGTTAGAATATGTTGACTAGTAATAACATTTTAAACCAAACCAGAACTTTCTCCTAAAAAAAAAAAAAAGATAATGTCCAAGCTCACAATTCTCTGGAAAATAGAATTCTTTCATTCTTTGTTTTTGTTTTTACAAGCACAGCCCCATCAGTGGTTTGTTGGTAGAAATCAGTGAGCCAAACCTGCTTTTTGAACTACTCACACTTAGAACTCTTGCAGCTTGTTAATGTACTATAATTTGAAGTAATTTTGTAAACATAACTGCATGATTTTTCATCTGCCCTTTTGTTTTCATTTTCATTTTCATGACTGTGTAATAGCAATCTGTTTTTAAAAATCTTTTTCCTCTTCAGTTTCTTCCCTTATATTTCATGTCCTTGTGAACACAAGTCATCAAGATTGTTTTGCTTGAACTACCACTTCAACAATCACTGATTTGCTTTGTGGTTCCATCTATTTATTTATTTTAAAGGAGGCAAGGTCTTGCTCTGTTGACAAGCTGACCTCAAACTCCTGGCCACAGTGATCCTCCTGCTTCGGCCTCCCCAAGTATCTGGGATTGCAGGCGTGTGCCACCATGCCTGGCTTGGTTCCCTTTTGATGTTGTCCCTAATCTTCCTTTCAGTTGTTGAAATCCAGCTCATGTGCCTAATGTATTTCTCATAATTTGGCACTTAAAAAATTTTAAAAATTCCTTCTATATTTTCTTTATTTTCTTTTGTGTGTGTGTATGTCTTATCAACTCAGCAACATTCCAAGGTTATTGAAGGTAGAGAAACTTGGTTTTATTTCTTTTGGATACTTTAAGGGCACCTGGTACAGTGCTTTCCCAGCATGCTTAATGAAAAAGAATCAGAAGACCTGAATTCTTTGCCAGCATTGCTCCTCATTAGCTTTGTGTAAAACTTTTTTGGCCTTTTTGAATCTTCTTTTTTCCATCTTGGAATTAGAGGATTTTAGAACAGATCTTTTAAGGTCCTTTTTAGCTATGAAAGTCCTGTACTTTTTTTTGCCAGTGTCTTCTGTTCTAATCAAACACACTTTACTCTATAAAATCTTTCAACTTTTTTTCTTTTTAAATTTTTAAACTTTTTTGGTACTGGAAATTGAACCCAGGGATACTTTACCACTGAGCCACGTCTCCAGTGCCCCACCTTGTACCTTTTAAAATTTTGAGACAGGGTCTTGCTAAGTTGCTTGGGGCCTCACTGAGTTGCTGAGGCTGGAATTAAAATTGTGATCCTCCTGCCTCAGCCTCCCAAATCACTGGAATTATAGGCATGCACAGTGGTGCTTGGCTCTTTATTTTTATTTTATTTTTGAGACAGGGTCTCTAAATTGCTGAGACCGTCCTTGAACTTGTGATCCTCCTTCCTTAGCTTCCCACGATACTGGGATTACATGTGTGTGCCTTACATGTGTCCTATCATTTTTCTACATTGGCGTACTGGCAAAAGTCATCTCATACCCCCACCCCCCGCATCCCCCCCAAGTACTGGCAATTGAACCTTGGGATACTCTACCTCTCAGCTACATCCCTAACCCTTTTTATTTTTTATTTTGAGACAGGATCTGCCTACTTTGCCCAGGCTGACCTAGAACTTGCAATCCTCTTGCCTTAGCCTCCTGAGTAGCTGGGATTACAGGCCACTGGGCCTGGCCTCATTCTTCCTCCTCCCATCTGCCAAACATGGTTACCTGTTTTCCTTCCACCTGTGCTGGCTGATCCCAACAGGGCCTCTTAGCGTTATGTATGTTTCATATTGATCTCTGCTTTGCTGATTTGACCTTTTCTTATGCTGGAAACCTCTCAAGTTTTTTTATTCTTAACTATATAGATCTTGTAGACTATTTTGTACACATACTAAAATATTACCTTCTTATTACCACAAGGACCTATTTTTGTTTAGTTGCTATAGATTTGTCATTACAAATGAATCTAAGTGAACTATTGAAATTTAGGGAAAAAAATGTCCTGCCTAGAAAGCAGTTTACCTAAACATTAAAAATTGATTTAAATAGCCGAAGTTACATAGAATTGTAGACTCTGCTGGCAACTACCACCACCTTTTCCCACACCCTATTTTTTGCAATACCAGTTGGGGAACTGGCTTGTCATACAGTTGCATATGAAGAAAGTAAGTACTAGAGGAAAAGGGGTGGGGAACTTTGATTCAAATAGTGTTTGTAGGATTTCCAGATTATTTTTTTTCTTCAATATTACTGTATTTAGAACACTAATGCATATATTGTCTTGCAGACAAGAGATTAACTTCTATCTTATCATTTATTTCTTTTTCTCTTTTTTTTGTACTGGGCATTGAACCCAGGGCACTTCACCACTGAGCCACATCCCCAGCTCTTATTATTATTATTATTTTTTTTTTAATTTTGAGACAGGGTCTTGCTGTGTTGCATAGGGCCTCACTAAAATAATGATGCTAGCCTGGAACTTGCAACCCTCCTGCCGCAGCCTCCTGAGTCACTGGGATTTCAGGTGTGCACCACCATGCCCAACTTTATCATATATTTAATGTAGTTAGAATGACTTCTGAGATCTTCTTACATTATATATGGAGAAGTAATGTGATCAATTTTATAGTCATTTATTCTAGCCAATATTTGGCATATTCTGTATAGTAACCACTGTGAGAGATGCTGGTGATATTTAAAAAAAAAAAAAGAAAAAAGAAAAAGGGGAAACAACTATGACATGCCACTGCTCTGCTATTGAAGATTGTCCTTATAGAACTTTCAGTTTATATGGGAAGTCAGGTTTTGAGTAAATAATTACAAATGATCATACTTAAGATATAGATTGGCCTATGAGTTATTATCTGGTCTGGTCCCTGACTGCCTCAGTGGGTCCTGTTTCTACTATTTTCTCCATTGTTCAGTTCCATTTACACTTATCTCCTCTTCAAATAGGCCATGGATATGTCTTGTCTTTGCATTGCCTGTTCTTTTTCTCCTTCTTGTCATTTAAGTCTCAGCTTAAGTGCTTCTACCACACAAGGCCTTTCCTAACCACTATCTCTATCACATCATTGTTTTGTTTTCCTCATAGCACTTTATCACTAGCTGTTGTTTTCTTGGAGTTGTATGTGTGTCTGTCTTTCCCCAGTAGACTGTAACCTCTAGAAGATAAGGGATCTTGTCCATTTTGAATACCACTCTTATCTCTTGTGTCTAGAACAGTCCCTGGTAGACAGTAGGTCCTCAATAAATTTGTTTAAGAAATAAATAAAATAGGTAAGTGTATGTGTGGTAAGTGTAAAGAAGTGGTAGAGGGTGCTTTGGAGACTTTACCAGAAAACTAAACTAATATGAAGTGACCCTGGGGAAGGCTTTTCTGAGTGTGTCAGCCTAAGACTGTCTAAAAGTAATCAAGCTGAAGGAAAGAAAATAGTTTCTCTTTCATAAAGCTTGAAGCAAGCGTTTTAAGTCAAAGTGATTGTTCCAGGTTGGCAATCAGCTCAGCTCTACATATTATTCAGGGATATATGCTCCTTCCATCTTGTTGCTCTGTCTTTCCTTGGATGTTGTTTCTTGGTGGAATCTGGGTCTCCATGGGTTCTGCTGGTAGGTGGGGAACTATATGAAAAGTCACCCATTTATCACTTCCCATTGGAGAAAAGGACTGGTAAATATAATCCATCTGGGGATGAAGAGGAGAGTAGATTTTGATTAAACAGCTTCTGCCATACTACAGACGTGAACTTTAAGTGGAGACTGGAAGGATAAATAGAATTTAGGAAAAGGCTCGGAGGGGGAAATAAAGCTCACAAAGGGAACATTATGTATGAAGGAAGTAGGACAGGAGAAAGCAAGGCCTTTTCTAGGTATCAGAGAAACAGTACAACTGGAAGAGAGAGTGCCTGGGAAAAAGAGTGGATGAAACAAGGCTACACAAGTATTCATGGACCAAATCATGCAAGACCTGGTAGCACAAATTAGAGCTTTTGAACTTTATCCTAAGGCTAAATGCATATCTCCCACGGATATGCATTTTCTCCCAGGTGTTCCTTTTTAAAAACTTGGGTGAAGAATAAATCAGAGACCGGAGCTTAGAAAGGAGACTTGAGGGTACAATTAAGGAGAGACCAATTGGGTTGTTTAAAAGTAGTCCAGAATTGTGCAGTAGGAGTGGAGAAAACTGAGCGAAGTAGAGGGATATTTAGGTGGTCTGGTGAAAGAATTTTCTTCCCAAATGTGTTGTTTTTTTTTGTGTTTTACAAAACACATTCTTTTATTTGCCTTATGATAAGACTGTATTATCAGAGTGTGTGCTGGAGAATACACACATCTGTGTACATGTCAGCCAAGGACAAGTGCTAGAGGAAGAAATCAGTATATAGTACTGATTTTATGTTATGTAGGTCACTGATTATTAAATTGTGTCAAAGAGACAACGATGATACTGAGCAAAAGCAGCAGGAATTTGTTATAGGTATTTTGGGGAAAAGATGAAAGTTAATGAGGATTAAGGACAAAACCTTGAAAAATTATTAACTTGGTTGTTATGCCCAACCATTTCATTCAGGGTTATTTGAATTCTTATCAGTTTGCCAATAGTACTTTTAAGTACACCCAGTAAATGATGTTAAATAGATGTGACCATGCCAGGAATGGGGAAGCTGTTAATTTGACTATTTTGGAAAGCTGTGTATTCTAGAGTGACTCAATTTTATTTTTAGTATAAGTACAAGTACCCATAGTACTATCAGTTCTAGTTTGGGATTAATGCATTGGGCAAATTTGTCATCATATTGAGATGGTTAAGTCCTTGGAGTGTAAGGTTTTAAATGAAAAGATTTCATTCATTGCTGGAGTCAAGAGGTACATTTTCAGGAAATCAGAAATGACATAATTTATTGGGAGTACTTATGTGAGTTGAAAATATTTGTAATTTGCTTAACAGAGTTGTGTACATAGTAAAATTTCCACAGATTTTAATTCTGCTCCACATTTTTGTTTGGGAGGTCTTTGCCTAGGAAGAGAATTGCCTTTCTGTTTGGAAAGACATATCATGGAACATGTATCTTTATCCTGAGTCTACAAATTGCTGTCTTAACCTTAATTTCAGAGTGGAATATAAATAAGACTGTTGATTTTTCTAGGCCACTTTGATTCTGTGTTTTCTTCTCACCTTGTGTTAGCTGAGGTCAGAATGAGTGTCAGCCACATTTTTAGAGTCCTGATGGTGAGATGTGGACTGACTTTCACATAGCACACCCTTGCTGAGGGAAGACCAGTGAAATTCTGGGTTGTTCTTTTCCCTTGGGTGGATTGCATTTGTCTTTCTGAATAAGAATTCTGTTCATTTGTATAGAAAAATGTCCTGGAACTTGTGTTTCTTCAGTGTTCAGTATGAAGATTCCAAGTAATCAATCTCTTTTATTTTGTTTATTGGATAAAAAGTTAGCAGCAACAGTTACCATAGTAACTGGTAAATGTGATATTTTCAAAGAATATCTAGTTATGAACATTTTTTAAAAAAGTAATATTTTATGAGTTCTTTTCAGTGTTGTATTATAGTACTGAAAATACAATATTGCTATATAATTATGACCCCTATTCCTAGACAGTTTTGCTGCAAAGTGCAAATTTTGTATTCAGATTCTTCACTAAATACTTCTAGTGACATGAAAGTTATTTTCATGTTTTTTGATACATTGTTAAAATTAGCAGCTCAAAGATATGGAAAACAAATATTAGAAGATTTGCTTCCTTGTTCATTTTAATTCAATTTTCTGATGACAAGTATTTCCACATACATTTTAATTAAATTAATTAATTTATTTATTCATTGAAATGGAAATTCAAGCCAGGGTGCTTTACCCCAGCCCTTTTTATTATTTATTTATTTATTTATTTATTTTTTGCAGTGCTGGGGATTGAACCCAGGGCCTTATGCTTGCAAGGCAAGCATTCTACCAACTGCGCTATATCCCCAGCCCTTTATTTTTTATTTTGATACAGGGTCTCACTAAGTTGCTTAGGGCCTTGCTCAGTTGCTGGGTCTGGCTTTGAACTTGCCATACTTCTGCTTCAGCCTTCAAGTTGCTGGAATCACAGATGTGTAGTCCTGCGCCTGGCTTTCATATATTTTCATACATAAATTATGTAAAGGAACTACTTGGTTTCAGACTTTTATTTGGCATTATGTCAATGATGATGTAGGTAGAACAGGATGATTTGTATATTTGTAGTTCTGTAGTGAAAGTGCACTGACCTTAGCTTTTAATTTATGCTTTTTTTTCTCTTCAATGTTCATATAAATTATGGAAACCCTTACTTAAAGTAAATCCAACTCACATTTTAGAAATTGAAGATTGAAGTTATCTTTTTTTTCCAGGTGACTAGTCTAGTGCAGATGGTACTTAATTGTAGTCAGTCACAAAGAAATGTACACAGTACCATTTGATGTTCTGTAATATTCTTTGTCATGTTTGCTTCCTTTTTAGTTGTCTGTGTATATTGTAAAAAATATGCTCTATGTATTGGAGTGGGGACTTCTTCCATATGTTAAGAACCAGGTATATAAAAGGAAGGTGATTTAAAGAAAACAGAAACCAGTCCCAACATAAGCATTTGAAAATAACTGCAGTTTAATGTGATTGGTAGGAAGTTATAGAGGACATGAGGTTGATAGGCAGGAGTTGGGTCTTTCAAAATAACAAATTAAGTGTTAATAGTCTATGATAAACTCTGGTGATTGATACAAGTGAAGAACAAAACAGACAGTAACTGTCCTCATGGAATTTGTACTGTGACTGGGCATATGGCCTTAAATAAACACTTAAAGTTATAAGGAAAGAACAGAGTGCTATGGGAATGCATGATGGTGGTGGGGATGATTGTAGGGAGTGTGTGTTTGTGACAAAGGTGTCAGAGAACCGCCAGGGGTGTGGTGACCTCATACCTATAATCTTAGTGACTCAGGAGACTGAAGCAGGAGTACTGCAAGATCAAGGCCAACATGGGCAACTTATTGAGACACTGTCTCAAAATAAAAAGGGCTGGGGTTGGAGCTCAGAGATAGTGTACCCCTGGGTTCAATCCCCAGTACTGTAGGGTGGTGGTGGGGTGTCAGGGAATAGTAGTCCTAGCAGAAAGTCTTCAACACATTAGAGGGCCTGGAGTTCAGAGACTGTGGAATAGTTTTGCAGGAACTAAAGAAAGGATGGCTAGAGTGGAAAAATCAAAGTGGATCAATGTTGGAAGACCGCAAGCAAATTTTGGAGAGCTGGTCAAGGCAGGTAGAGATTTAGAACTTTTTGCCCAAAGAAATGAAAACTGTGGGGAGGGGAGAAGGGTGGTCAACTTATCTGATTTGCATTGTTTAAATGCAAAGATCCTGAGGGCGTTTAAGTCAATTAATTTGGGGACTTTTGGCAGTTTGAACTAGATCAGTGCCAATAAGAGTAGAGAAAAATGACTGATTTGAAATATACTTAGGAGAGAGATTGATAAGATTTAGATTAGATGTGGAGGAGAGGAAGAGGAATGAGACAGGATGATAATAATTAAATATGTGCCAGGCACTACCGCTTTACATGTATTAAGTCATGTAATTCTCAGAATTATCATGAGGTAGCTACTGTTATTACTGTTTTATGCATTAGGATACCTAAGCTCATTGCCGCCCTGATTTTTTGCTTGTGGCATTGGAGTATGCTGTTTAATCTCATAATTGAGATAGAGAACTGGGAATAGGGTAGAGGCTCATAAGTTTAATTTTGTACATGTTGAATTTCAGGTGTTTGTAAAATAAATTGCAGTGTTAAGTGGGCATTTGGATATTATGGATTGGAGTTTAAGAGAAGTCTGGATTAGAAATAGAGATATTAGAGCCTTTTGCAGATGACTAATCCTGGCTAGTACTTATTGAAAAGGGTAAAGTGTGGAGCAAAAGAAGGGGTGTTAAAATAGAGCTTCAAGGTCTCTGATGGTCAGATGGTTGAGGAGGGAGCAGATAAATATGAAATGGATTTTATGCTATGTCAGATGTTATTAGGGTTTTTCTGAAAAAAACAAAACAAACAATAACAACAAAAAAAAATTAGCCTTAGTCCTTGGGCTTATTGTGTTTGAGGTATCTATGGGATACTCAGGACAGCTGACCTGTTCTCTTTTCCTCTCCCTGTACTTTTCTCAGATTAATTGTCCTCATTTAATTAAAAGATGTTGTCTAACCTTTCCATGAACCTGATTACTTCTGTTCAGTTATCAGTGTTCCTTTTCAAATGTAGTAGATAGAACTGAACACTGTTGTTTTTTTTTTTTTTTAAACACTCTTTTGTGTATGACCTGCACAGAGTTAAAGCCTTCACTTTGTCCAGTACATTGTGGACACTATTTCTGTGAATATAGGTTAATTAGCTTTTGAAGGGGGAACATTATTACATCATGTTTCTTTTATCAACTTAAGTGTTTTCATATATGCTGTTGCTAAGACTTGTGGTCTGATTCTTCCTTTCTCTCCATGTAGGTATGGCATCACAGCTGCAGGTGTTTTCCCCCCCATCAGTGTCGTCGAGTGCCTTCTGCAGTGCGAAGAAACTGAAAATAGAGCCCTCTGGCTGGGATGTTTCAGGACAGAGCAGCAACGACAAATATTATACCCACAGTAAAACCCTCCCAGCCACACAAGGGCAAGCCAACTCCTCTCACCAGGTAGCAAATTTCAATATTCCTGCTTACGACCAGGGTCTCCTCCTCCCAGCTCCTGCAGTGGAGCATATTGTTGTAACAGCAGCTGATAGCTCTGGCAGTGCAGCTACGTCAACCTTCCAAAACAGCCAGACCCTGACTCACAGAAGCAACGTTTCTTTGCTTGAGCCATATCAAAAATGTGGATTGAAAAGAAAAAGTGAGGAAGTTGACAGCAACGGTAGTGTGCAGATCATAGAAGAACATCCCCCTCTCATGCTGCAAAACAGGACTGTGGTGGGTGCTGCTGCCACAACCACCACTGTGACCACAAAGAGTAGCAGTTCTAGCGGAGAAGGGGATTATCAGCTGGTCCAGCATGAAATCCTTTGCTCTATGACCAATAGCTATGAAGTCTTGGAGTTCCTAGGCCGGGGGACATTTGGACAGGTGGCTAAGTGCTGGAAGCGGAGCACCAAGGAAATTGTGGCTATTAAAATCTTAAAAAACCACCCCTCCTATGCCAGACAAGGACAGATTGAAGTGAGCATCCTTTCTCGCCTAAGCAGTGAAAATGCAGATGAGTATAATTTTGTCCGTTCTTATGAGTGCTTTCAGCATAAGAATCATACCTGCCTTGTGTTTGAGATGTTGGAGCAGAACTTATATGATTTTCTGAAGCAGAACAAGTTTAGCCCACTGCCACTCAAGTACATCAGACCAATCTTGCAGCAAGTGGCCACAGCCTTGATGAAGCTCAAGAGTCTTGGTCTGATTCATGCTGACCTTAAGCCTGAAAACATAATGCTTGTCGATCCAGTTCGCCAACCCTACCGAGTGAAGGTCATTGACTTTGGTTCTGCTAGTCACGTTTCCAAAGCTGTGTGTTCAACCTACCTACAGTCACGTTACTACAGGCAAGTGGAAAATATTGAAAATCGTATGTGAGGCTAGAGAACTGTCCTTATATTTAACATTTATTACATAAGACTTTTAACTGAATGGTAGAAATAGGATGTGTTTTAACTCATTACATATGTATGTGGCATTCTTGTATGTAACATTATCTTCTTTCTGAAATTTTAATTAACATTAGAAAAATTAACTCAGTCTGATTTAGAAGGTTACTAGCTGAATTATACTAATATCTGGTTATTTCTTTACTACCATTATACTTCATTTTCCTATTTTAAGGTGTCTTTAAGTATATACTTACTTATTTGTAATGAATTTGGGCATATGCTGCTATTTTTTCCAAGTTCATATCTTGGCAGATAAAATGCCTTGGGAATAACTCCAGGTTTAACTATAGCAGCATTTTATTCTTTTACATTTCTTTCTTCTGTAACAGTGAGAATTAGATTAGATATTGTTATGGTCTCTTCCTGTTGTAACATTCTCTATAATACTTTGAACTTATTTGGTTATCCTAGAATAGCCTTGGCATAAGTTACTTACACTTTAGTGATTTTTTATTTCTTGATTAATAACTGCAATGTAGCTACCCTTTTAATGTATAGTAATTATTGGGACAGTACTTAAATGCTGATATACACACACACACACACACATATATCTATATGTATAATTTTATCTATACCATAACTCATAACCAAGGCTCTTTTTAAACGTGCTGTTGTTTCTTAGTACCACCTTTAGTTACTTTAATTTTAAGGAATCTGATAGTTTAATAGTCATGTCAATACATGACTATTAATACATGTGTCAAATACAGATCGTGTAAGCATTTAATCAAGAAATGAAATGAGGGCTGGGAATATAGCTCAGTTGGTAGAGTGCTTGCCTTGCAAGCACAAGGTCCTGGGTTCAATCCTCAGCACTGCAAAAAAAAAAAAAAGAAAGAAAGAAATGAAATGGGCAGTGGTATACCACTTGTCTAGAATGAATGAGGCCCTGGATTTGATTTTCATCACCACCAAAAAAAAAAAAAAAAAAAAAGAGGAAGAAAGAAGTGAAACAATTCAAATAATCACAAAAAATAGATAACAAAAATATTTTAGTCCATACAAAGACTCAGAAAAAATTGCCATCTACACAATTTTTTTAAATTGTAAAATCTATATGACATATGTACCATTTTTACTATTTTGTATTGTACATGAGATAAACAGCTTATAAGGAGGGAAGATTTATTTTTGTCTCTTGGTTGCAGAGGTTTCAGTTTTAGGTTGCTTTGTCTGGTCACTTTGCCAGTGCTAAGGCAGAACATCATGGTGAGGAACACAGTGATAGAGCTTAATTGTTCACCTCATGTTAATTGGGAAACAGAGAGAGGGTGAGGGAGAAAGGAAAGGATTCATGTTCCATTATCCCTCCAAGGTTAGGCTCCCAGTGAACTTCCTTCCACTAGGCTGTGTTTCTTAAAGGTCCTACCATCTCCCAGTAGTGCCATCACCAGAGGATAAAACCTTGAGCCTTTGATGAACAGTTAAGATCCAAATCATAACAGATACTGTTCACTGGTATTAAGTACATTCACAGTGTTGTGTTATCATCACCACTGTCTGTTAAATACATTACAGTGCTTTGTAAAAAAAGAAAGAAATGAAACCATCAACTCTGTTTGTCACCCAAAATAAACTCTGTAACCAATAAGTAGTAGCTTCTGTTCTCCTCTTCTTCCTATCCCCAGTAACCTCTATTTGATTTTGTCTCTTAATTTGCCATTCTAGACACTGCATATAAATAGAATCATACAATATTTGTTCTTTTGTGTCTCATGTATTCCACTTAGCACTAAGCATAATGTTTTTGAGGTTAATTCATGCTGTAGGATAACTATTCCTTTTTATGGCTAAATGATATTCCATTGTATGTATATACCACATTTTGTTTATCCATTCATTTGTTGATAGACTCTTGGGTTGTTACCACCTTTTGACTGTTGTGAGTAATGCTGCTGTGAACATTTCTGTATAAGTCTATTAAGTTCATTTTTTCAGTTATTTTAGCTTGGAGTGAAATTGATGGGTCATATGGTAATTCTATGTTTAACTTTCTGAGGTGCCACTAAACTGTTTCCCACATCTTAATGACATCTTTTGTTTTGTTTTGTTTTGGGGATTGAACTCAGGGGGACTCACCCATTGAGCCACATCCCCAGCCCTTTTTTGTATTTTATATATTTAGAGACAGGATCTCACTGAGTTGCTTAGTGCCTTGCTAAGTTGCTGGGCTAGCTTTGAACTCGTGATCCTCCTGCTTCAGCCTCCCGAGCCAGTGGGATTACAGGTGTGTGCAACTGTGCCCAGTGACATTATCTTTTAATCCATACTTACTTATTTTTATCTTTTTATAGTTTTAAAAAACCATGCCGTTTTTTACTTGAGACAAAATAAGAAAAGCCCTTTGGGGGCTGGGGAGATAGCTCAGTCGGTAGAGTGCTTGCCTTGTAAGCACAAGGCCCTGGGTTCGATCCCCAGCACCCCAAAAAAAAAAAGTCCTTTGGTTTTTGTTTCATACTGCCATAAGGCAGCCTTGGCTAATTTTGAGATTTTCACTTTCACTTATTTATTTATGCCATAAGAGTTTTAGATGCCAGCTACTGTTGCTTTTAATACTCTCCTTCGATCAATTCCTCCACTATGTGTATTGTGAACATACAGTACAACTATACAAAACACTCTGTAGGAGGTAAGAGGGTGATCACAGCTGAAGGATGAGGGTTTATCAGCTTTCAAAATCTTTATTCAGTGCCTGCAGGTGTTCTTTAACTACTTGGTGCCTTGTCAAAGATAGGTAACAGCAATTTTTTTTTGTTTTTGCGGTGGTAGGGGTGGAACTCAGGTCCTTGTGCGTGCTAGACCAGTGCTCTTCCACTGAGCTACTTCCCAGCATAACAGCAGTTTTTAAATGGGTAAAGGGAGAGCAAAGAGAATTATTTTTTTCATGAAATCATTTTTGATAGAATTTTCACTTAAAGGCTATACGAGATTTGAAGGTATAAGAAATTTGTTTAGTTTTCTGTAATGTGCAGTTCATTTAAATAATTTTCAGTGTTAGGTTTCTGATCTTAAACCTTTTCTTATTCTTTTGATTTAAGCTGTCCTTTGAGATTAACAATGTTTCCTATATGTCTCATGCATTTTGGTTGTTGATATAATTTTAAGTTGAGCTATGTTTAGCTCTTAAAAAATAAAGTTCATTCTATTTATTACTGTGTAATTACTGTGTATTTTGAAGTTCAGCATCCATGACTTATCTGTGTTTAGGATTTAACATGTGCATTGTGTTGTTTCATAGTAATATTTGATAATAGCAGCTCAAGCATTTCTTCTTTACCACTGGTTGTATCCTTTGTAGGCAGTGGTTCTCTTAAGTTTCTTTCCTATTGCTTTGTTGCCATTATAGAATCTGTTAAGTCCTGGCCTTCTTTTCTTTCAGAAAACTTCTGTGAAATCCTTTTGGCTGGCAAATCATTCTGGCTCCAAACCTAGCCTTCTTTGTTACTCTCCTTTTTAGATTACGTTGTTTTGTCTTGCTAATAAATACCAAAAGGTTTTCATTTGGTAGAAACTTGCCATAGACCTATCTCTATTGGCCATGGGCATGTCTAAGTGATTCTGGCAGTAGAAGTGATATACTTTATTCTCTGACCTACTGTAAGTGTACAATGTGAACATCCAAGAGAAGTTGCCATCTTTTGGGGTTGGGTTTTAGGGAAAAAGGTTTGCCATACTTAAAAGCTCAATGCTTTTCCATTCTTATTTATTTATTTATTTGTGGTATTGGGATTGAACCCAGGGCCACTCTACCACTGAGCTATACCACCAACCCTTTTTAAAATTTTATTTTGAACAGTGTCTCAATAAGTGCTGAGATTGGTCATGAACTTGTGCTCCTCCTGCCTCAGCCTCCTGAGTCGCTGGGATTTGAGATGTGTGCCACCGTGCTCAGCATAATGCTTTTCCATTCTGAAAAAACTAACCAGCCTTTAGTTCAAGCTAAGATCACTCTTACTTAGGGAAGGATAAAATGTAGAGAAGAAAAGTCTAGCTTAAAGTTTAGACAACAACCATGTAATTTCCTCTGACAGTGAAACTACAGTTTCAACTAAGCCATGGATTCAGGAAGTTAGACTTACTGTAACATTTCTGATCTGGCAAGTGAGTAGATTTGATACACCTGAAATGGGAAAAGAGAAACAAGAATATTCATGAAAATGATCAGAAAATGATTTGTGCTTTTAAGCCATCCCAACCTGGGCTTGATCTGGGTGCCAGTGAAATAAAACTTTATGATCTTGGAGGAACTTTTCAATTCAAAGAAGTTTAAAGTTAGGAATCCAAAAGGCAGTAGTAATTAAAGCCTGTTTAGTATTTGTTTTTGAGGATGGGATGTATTTTCAAAGAAGAGACTACTTTGTCCAAAGCACAGTTAATGCCATTTTCCTACTGAAGTGAATACAGTCACGTTTTTTGTTTTTTGCTTTCTCTTTTCTGTGCTTGAGTAATCTTTTTAATTGCCCAGTTGTTAGAATGTTAGAATTGGAAAGGGACCTAGAAGAGTCATTATCTAATTCAGCTTTCTTATACAGATGATGTAGAACCAGGGTTTTAGTATCCATAGATACTGTGTGTGTGTGTGTGTTGTTGGGGATCAAACCTAGGGCCTCATTAATGCTAAGCTGTCAATGATGATATACCTGGTCCCTCCATAGACTGTATTTTCTTTTTTTTTTTTTTTTTTTTTTTTTTTTGTGGTCCTGGGGATTGAACCCAGGGCCTTGTGATTGCAAGGCAAACACTCTACCAACTCAGCTATATCCCCAGCCCACATAGACTGTATTTTGAAGGAATGAAAAAGAATGGAGGCCAAGAGAAAAGATGTAATGAAAATATTTCCAAGAATTATAATCTAAATTCATAGTTTAAAACATTCAGTTCTTGTCTTCTTAAAGGTAAACCTTTAATGATGCTTTACTGTTCAGCAAAGAAGAAAATAACTTCAGTCTTCTTGCTTCCCAGAGTTAGATCAGTCGAACATTTTAGGCCCGGATGATGAAAAGCCCTTGGACTGAGAATCTTTATTTTATATTTATGTTATAGATAGATAGCTAGATTTTTTTTTTTTTTTTTTTTTTTTTTTTTTTTTTTTTTTATAATTGGCTGTTTGTAAGGGAATAGGTGCTGTTTTGAGTGAGTTTTTGCTGAAAATCCTTAGCTGCTTTTGTCACTCCAGAAGCAGGATGAGACCAAATGAAAAAACTGATTCCAGCCAGTTTTCAGTTTTTTGTTTTTTAAATGGGGTTTGGGACTGGAATTTTCCCTAATTTCCTTGAAACTTTAAGCTTTACAGTATTACTAGTTATCAAATTATTATGTGCTACCTTTTTAAAGAAGTTATTGAGTGGCCTGGTCATTCTCTTGTGACCTATCTTTTGGACTTTAAAATGTCTTCTCGGTATGATGGGAATGGCAAAATCAATCTCCTACTCTCCAGTTGATGCTTTGGAAGTTCTAAGCCCAGTTTTTATTTTGGCACAAAGCCATTTGCACTCTCCTTGCCAGCTATTTTTGGCACTGTCATAAACTTGAAAATTAATGATTCTGCTCACTGACAGTAGAAAATTCTGTTCTTTTTCAATTTTAGAAAAGCTTTTGTATTGGTTCTGGATACTCTTACTCTCTGCTTTATTAATGCTCCAACTTTACGTGGTCTTAAAAACATGCCATAATGCTGGGAATTTAATGGGTCTTGGAAATTCCATCAGTAATACATGGTTCTAGCTACTTGCAAAAGGAACAATATATATATATATATTTTTTTTCTTTCTTTTTTTTTTGCAGTACTACAGATTGAACACAGAGTCTCATGCATGCTAGGCAAATGCTCTACCACCACTGAGCTTACATCCCTAGCTCTTTTTTTTTTTTTTTTTTGGACACAGGTACTTGCCAAGTTGCCCAGGCTGATCTCAAGCTTGTGATCCTTCTGCTTCAAGCTCCCAAGTAGCTGGGATTACAGATGTGTACCATCATGCCTGGCAGAAATATCTCTTTAAGAGTAATTTCTTTGGTGAAGAAAACTATACTTCATATTCAAATACTACAAAATCTGGTGATATTACTGGTTCTACCCTTAGCTATCAAGTGGTATATGTCTGAACAGACCTAAGTATTATGCTATTTCAGGATAAAGATCAGGAAAGCTTTTAAACCCTACAGAGACCCCCTCCCCCAGTCTACCCTATTTTAGCTTCTTATATATAATTAGTCGTAAAGAATATTCTTCGGGGAAGTATCTTTACTTTATACCTTCTTTGCCTAAATACCACCTCCTCCAACACACATATGCACACACACAATGCAACAACAGGCATATGTTACTTGAAACTAAAGTTTTGGAAACCTAGGCAGTTCATGAGAATACACGACTAGTTGGATGGTTCTTCACGGAGAGATTTGCTTTTCCATTTGGATCTGGAGTGTCCTTACAGATCCAAATTCTGTGATGTTTTAAGAAGGAAAAGAAATCATTAGAGAAGAAGATATAGTGTTTAAGAGTTCAGATTCTGGATCCAAACAGTGAGCCCCTTTGTTTAGTAGTTGTGTAGCCTCAGGTAAATTATTTAACCTATCAATTTATTCATTTGTCAAATGGAGATAATATGCTGTTACACAGAATCTTAAGATACCATTGATTACAAGATACAACATTTTTTATATAGTACCATTAAGAAAGTAAAAGCACTTCCATTAAACTATTGGCGAGACTCTTCTTAATTTCAAAGATGTTAAAATATGAAAAATGTAACTTAGAGTTGGTGACGCACAATAATGCCTTTTTTTTTAGGATTTATTGTAAAAATCAAGTGATTTAACATTTATAAAGAACTTAGAACAATTCATAGCACATAGTAAGCGCTATATATGTCATTGATTATTGGAGTAGTAGTATCTATTAGTATTCCTTCCCACTCCTGCATCTTGTGTTTTTTTTTTTTTTTTTTTTTTTTTTGGTACTTGGGACTCAAACCCAAGGCATTGTGTCTGCTACCACTCAACTATAACCCCAGCGCCTACCATTCCTTTTTTTTTTTTTTTAATATATATTTTTTAGTTGTAGGTGGACACAATACCTTTATTTTATTTTTGTGTAGTGCTGAGGATCAAACCGTGGGTTTCACGAGTGCTAGGCGAGTGCTCTACCACTGAGCCACAACTCCAGTCAACCATTCCTGCTTTGAAACTACTTTTTTCTCTTAATTTTAGTCAGAGAAATACCCGTGTACCACCATACCAAGTAGATTTATGTATATGGGTATGTGTGTAACTTTTATTCATTGAAATATAGGATGATGTATTAATTTTGGAGCCAGACAGACTGCTGAGATTCAAATCCTTGCTGTGCTATTTACTAACTGTTATTTTGGGCAAATTACTTAATCTTTCTTTGCTTTAGTTTCCTCTACAAATGGGAACAACAGTTTTTAGATATGTTCATATATATACAAAATTTTTAGTTTATGAATTACTTTATTCTTCTCTTTAAGGTTCCCTATGGTTATGCTTCTTATGTGAGTGTTAGTAGAAATGAATATTTCTAAGAGCACAAAAGAGTTCCAAGTTTTAAAATAATGATAATATAATAATAGTTATTATTATATATAACACCTAGTGCTTGCCATATGCCAGACATTGGTCCAAGAACTTGATTATATTAATTTTTTAAAATGTCACAGAAACACTGTGTGATAGATACTCCTAATTATCTTCACTTTATAGATGAGGAATCTGAGGCACAGAGAGATTAAATATTGTGCTTACCATAGCTATTAAAATAATGGAGCTAGGTTTCAGACCCTGACAGTTTGGCTCTAGAGTGTACTGACGCCCACCATGTCTTTTCAGAAAGCATTTTTGTCACAAAGGTGTATTTATTGACCAGGATGTTTAATTGTTTTTTTTTTTTTAAATAATTAAAAGGGTTTTATCATTTTTAAAAAATGCTCTTTTTGATTGCAACATTCAGAAAGCTCTCAAAATTGAAAGCCTTTCTTAAGTTGGTATAAATTCATTTATTGGCAAGACCTAACTGAAACTATCGTAGGGCTATTTAAAGTCTTTATTTAGCCGAGCACAGTGACACAGGCCTGTAATCCCAGTGGCTCAGGGGGCCGAGGCAAGAGGATGGTGAATTCAAAGCCAGCCTCATCAACTCAGCAAGGCCCTAGCAATTTGGAGAGACCCCATCTCAAAATAAAAAATAAAAAGGGCTTGGGATGTGAAGTAGTGGTTAAGTATTCCTGGGTTCAGTCCCTGGTACTAAAAATAAATAAATAAATAAATAAAAATAAAGTGTTTAGCCAGCTTTATATGCCTGTTCATGATTTTGTTGCAGAAATATTAATGTGTTTGATTATGGGGCACTGCCCTGCCCATTGGGATTATTGTGTAATACGTGATTTATGTCCTGTATTATCTTTCTAAAATTCAAAAAATTCTGAATTCTAAATTGACTGTTTTTAGTTTCACTAAATAAATGAATCTTTAGCTAAAACAAGATTTAATCAACATAGTTAATATCTCCCATTAATGTTTATTTTTTTATCTAATATTTTTGTTTTGGCTAGAGCCCCTGAAATTATTCTCGGATTACCATTTTGTGAAGCTATTGACATGTGGTCACTGGGCTGTGTAATAGCTGAACTGTTCCTGGGATGGCCTCTTTATCCTGGTGCTTCAGAATATGATCAGGTAAGAATGTTTATTTGGATAGAAATAAAAATAACAAATACAAGTTTGACTCTTGAGTAACATGGGTTTGAATTGCATGGACTTTTGTTTTTTGAGATTGGGAATAATTTGAAAAAACTCACTGACCCACCATGTAGCCTAGAAATATTGAAAAAAATTAAGAAAAATTAGGTATGTCATGGATGCATAAAATACATGTAGGTAATAGTCTGTTAGCATTTATTACCATAAAATGTGTACACATTATAAAAAATTAATATTTATCAAAACTTATACAAATAAACTATACATGATGCCATTCACAGTTAAGAGAAATATAAACATAGTGAAGAAGTATTAAATCATAACTGCAAGAACTTCACTATAGTACATACTGTACTACTATAATAATTTCTTAGCCTCCTCCTGTTGCAGTTGTGGTGAGCTCAAGTGTAGTTAAGTGTCTGCTTAAAATGCTAAGTGATGGTAATCATCTCCACTCTAACACTCCCATAAACTGCATGTAGCAGGAAAAACTGATATCTTGTGGTTCTTGCATATTTTTCACCATATGTAATATGTATAACATAAAAAAATGTGTTAATCTAACATTTTTAATTGGTAAGACTTCTGGTCAATAGCAGGCTTATTAATTTGGGGGAGTTAAAAGTTACATGTGGATTTTCAGCCATGGGGTTGAACATCAGGGTGCTACCCCTTGAGCCCTGGCATTGTTCAAGGATCAGTCAACTTATAGTTACTAGTGAAATAGATTCCAGAGGAAGAGAGGTACTTCAGGTACTGGGAAAAGAGGAATCCAATTATTACTAAAAAGTTTTTTAAGAGATAGTAGAATTTTCTCTACTTTCCTTCTAGTATTTATCTATACCTTCTTTCATGGCCTAATGTTATATTTTCAACTCTACAATAAACAAAAAGGATTATATTTTATATCATTTAAGAGTGGTACTTTTTATATCTATTATGGTTTATTAGAGACTTAGCTTAACTACTGTGTCTTGTGAGTTAAGATATAAAAGTAAGGATGAAGAACTGGAGTTTTAAGAATGAACTTTGACTTACTCAGAGGTATCTTTATTTCTTTTTATACATGTTTGACACATACTGAAATAAGTACTGTCTTCAGACTGGCATACCTTAGGTGCCAGAAGTGATGACAGATTGTTTTTCTGTAAAATAGAATTTATGGGAGGAATCTACTGAGTTGTAACGTATTATAATATTGGATCTCTGTGTTAAAATAGACAAGCTTTAGGAGAAGGTAGGTTACAATTTTTCAAGGAATTGGTCCATTGAAAGGAAAAGTTTTACCAAATTGTGAATTGTTATGTTCTTTAAAAAAAAAAAAAAATCATTCTAAAGCTGGGCACAGTGGTACAAGCCTATAATCCCAGTGACTTAGGAGGCTGATGCAGGAGAATCATGAGTTCAAGCCAGCCTTGGTGACTTAGTGAGACACTGTCTAAAAAAATATGTGTGTGTGTGTGTGTGTGTGTGTGTAAAGGGCTAGGGATCTGGCTCAGTGGTTCAATTGAACCAGATGGCCCCTGGTTCAATCCCCAGTACCACCCCACCTCAAAAAAGAGAGAGAAAGGAGAGAGAGAGAGGAAGAGAAATATTTTACCCTCTATTCTGGAAGCTCCTTCTGATTCTATCTGGCACGTAATAGATGTACAAGTTTTTTTGTTTTTTGTTTTTCGTTTTCCAAGAAATAAATGGTTATCTGGAATGATTAGAAGGAAAAAATAGCAAAGCAGTGTTTTCTCCTATTTGGTCTAGGATTTTCTCTCCTCAGTCTGAGTAGATGTAGTATTTACTAACTTCCAAAAATTTGACATTTTTGTACTTGACTTAGTGAAATATAGAAAAAGAGTTGTTATGTTTTTGTTGCATAAGTTTTTAATCTTTCTTTTCTTTACCTCATGAGAAACAATGTGGTTTGCTTATTTAAAAAAAAAAAATCCAAGAGAATTGTGAGAGAGAGTCAATAATGCAAAACCACAGTGTTGGTTGAACCAAGCTGTTCATTCTTACTCCTTGGGTGTCAGCCCTTTTTGAGAATCTAATGAAAGCTGTGGATGTTTTTAGAAAATATACAAACTATTTTTTTGTGTACAACTTCAGCTGGTTTATGGACCAACCCTGCTCTGAGCTATTAAGGGCATTCCTCAACCATTTTGTGGTATTGCTTCAATCTTAGTCAACAGATTGGTATTATAAATTTCCTAGGAAGTGAAAGCAAATACAATTAGATTTGGAAACTGAAATACATACAACTGGGACTTTCCTTGTAAAGAATTGATCTGATAATTGTGAGAATGTTTGTAATGTGTTGATGTGAAACTGGTAGGAGGAAGTAGTTTTTCTCATGTTGAATAAATAGGATGCTGCTGTTGGAGAATAGATTAGGAGTGGTTTGTCTTGTATCACTGGTGTAACAAAAGGATTCATATGGCAGGATCCAACTTTTTTTTTAAACAACTTTATAGAGGTAATTCACATACTGTACAATTCAACCATTTGGAGTGTATGTTCAGTAGTTTTTAATATGTTCACAGGGTTGTAGAGCTATCACCATGGTCAGTTTTAGAACATTTCACCCCTCCATAAATACAGTATCTAATAGCAATTAATCCCCAATTCTCCCCTAACCACCTTATTTCCCTCACCTCTGGGCAACTACCAATCTACTTTCTCTCTATAAATTAGCCCACTATAGCATATCATATATTCCACATATAATATCTGGTATTCTGTGACTTGCTTCTTTTACCTAGCATGTATTGCTGTTTCAGAGCTTCATTCCTTTTTATGGCTGAACAATATTCTATTGTATGTATATACTAAATTTCTTTTATCCATTCATCTATTGATGGACACTTGGGTTGTTACTGTTTTTGGCTATTGTGAATAATGCTTCCGTGAACATTGGTGTACAAGTATGTAAGTCCCTGTTTTCAGTTCTTTCGAGTTATATAACTTCGAGCCAAATTGCTGGGTTATGGTAATTCTATGTTTAACTTCCTGAGGAACCATCAAATTGTTTTCCACACAGGCCACATCATTTTTACATTTTCAGCAGCAATACATGAGGGTTCTGACTTCTCCACATCCTACTCAACATTTTTTCATTCTGAGTTTTTCTGAAGATAATAGCCATCCTTGTGGGTATGAAGTGGTAGTCTTTGTGCTTTTGATTTGCATTTCCCTAATTAGTGATTCCCTACCCCCACCCCAAACCAGGGATTGAGCCCAGGGACACTTTACCACCTAGCCACATCCTCAGCTCTTTTATTTAGAAACAGGGTCTCACTAATTTGCGTAGGGTCTTGCTGAGTTGCTGAGATTGGCTTTGAACTCCTGATCCTCCTGTCTCAGCCTCCTGAACTACTGGGATTATAGGCTTGTGCCACCGCACCCATCTAATTAGTGATGTTGAGCATCTTTCTTCATGTGTTCATTGAACATTTGTATAGCTTATTTGAAGAAGTGTCTATTCAATCCATTGACCATTTTTGAATGTAGGTGTTGTGTTTTTATTGCTGTAGTTCTGTATATATTCCAAATATTAATCCAAATGTTTTGCAAATTCTTTCTTCCATTCCATAGGTTGCCTTTTTACCTACTAATGTATTGTTTGATGCACCAGTGTTTTTTGCTTTGACAAAGTCCAGTTTGCCTATATTTTCTTTTTTTTAAATTTATTTTTATTGTAAACAAATGGGATACATGTTGTTTCTGTTTGTACATGGAGTAACAGCATACCATTTGCATATTCATACATTTACATAGAGTAATGATGTTTGATTCATTCCATTATTTTTTTCCTTCCCCCCCACCCCTCCCACCTCTCTTTTCCCTCTATACAGTCCCTCCTTCCTCCATTCTTGCCCCCCTCCAACCCCCCATTATGTGTCATCATCCGCTTATCAGTGAGATCATTTGTCTTTTGGATTTTTGAGATTGGCTTATCTCACTTAACATGATATTTTCCAATTTCATCCATTTGCCTGCAAATGCCATAATTTTATTATTCTTTATAGCTGAGTAATATTCCATTGTATATGTATACCACAGTTTCTTTATCCATTCATCAATTGAAGGACATCTAGGTTGGTTCCACAGACTGGCTATCGTGAACTGAGCAGCTATGAACGTTGATGTGGCTGTATCTCTGTAGTATGCTGATTTTAAGTCCTTGGGTATAGGCTGAGGAGTGGGATGGCTGGGTCAAATGGTAGGTCCATTCCAAGTTTTCTAAGGAATCTCCACACTGCTTTCCAGAGTGGCTGCACTAATTTGCAGCCCCACCAGCAATGTATGAGTGTACCTTTTTCCCACATCCTCTCCAACACCTATTGTTGCTTGTATTCTTGATAATCGCCATTCTAATTGGGGTGAGATGGAATCTTAGTGTAGTTTTGATTTGCATTTCTCTTATTACTAAAGATGGTGAACATTTTTTCATATGTTTGTTGATTGCTTGTAGATCTTATTCTGTGAAGTGTCTGTTCATATCCTTAGCCCATTTGTTGGTTGGGTTATTTGTATTCTTCGTGTAGAATTTTTTGAGTTCTTTATAGATTCTGGAAATTAGTGCTCTATCTGAAGTATGAGTGGCAAAGATATTCTCCCACTCTGTAGGCTCTCTCTTCACATTGCTGATAGTTTCCTTTGCTGAGAGAAAGCTATGTAGTTTGAATCTATCCCAGTTATTGATTCTTGCTTTTATTTCTTGTGCTATGGGAGTCCTGTTAAGGAAGTCTGATCCTAAGCCAACAAGGTGAAGATTTTGGACCTACTTTTTCTTCTATAAGATGCAGGGTCTCTGGTCTGATTTCAAGGTCCTTGATCCATTGTGAGTTGATTTTTGTGCAGGGTGGGAGATAGGGGTTTAGTTTCATTCTGTTGCATATGGATTTCCAGTTTTCCCAGCACCATTTGTTGAAGAGGCTATCTTTTCTCCATTGCATATTTTTGGCACCTTTGTCTAGTATTAGAAAATTGTATTTATTTGGGTTTGTGTCCATGTCCTCTATTCTGTACCATTGATCTACCTGTCTATTTTGGTGCCAATACCATGCCATTTTTGTTACTATTGCTTTGTAGTATAGTTGAAGTTCTGGTATTGTGATACCCCCTGTTTCATTCTTCCTGCTAAGGATTGCTTTAGCTTTTCTGGGATTCTTATTCTTCCAGATGAATTTCATGATTGCTTGCTCTATATGATTGCTTGCTCTATATATTTTCTTTTGATGCTTATACTTCTGGTATTGTATGTAAGAAATCATTGCTAAATCTAATGTCCTGTAGTTTTTCCTCTCAGTTTTCTTCTAAGAGTTTTATAATTTAAGTTCTTAAGTTTATGTCTTTGATTCTGAGATTTTTTTTTATGGTATAAAGTAAGGGTATAATTTAATTCTTTTTATAAGGATATATATTTACTTCTCCCAGTGTCTGAAGGAACATTTGCTGAAAAAGACCTCTTTCCTCATTAAATTGTCTAGGCATCTATATTTATCTTTTTATATAGGACCATACCATTTTGATTAGTTTAGCTTTGGAATAATTTTTACAATCAGGAAGTATGAATTTGTCGTTTTTTCAAGATTATTTTGGCTCTTTGGGACCCTTCCATTTCTGTCTGAACTCAGAAGAATAAACTTGTCAATTTCTTCAATAAAGCCAGCTGGGATTTTGATTGAGATTGCATTGAATTTGTAGATCAGTTTGTTAAGTGTCACTGCCTAATAGTATTAAATCTTTTGATCCATAAACCTGGGATAACTTTACATTTATTTAGGTTTTCTTTAGCAGTGTTTTGTAACTTTCAGAGTACATGTTTTGCACTTTTTATTAAATTTATTAAAAAAAATTTTTTTTGATGCTGTAGTGAATGAATTATTTTATTTTAAATTTAAATTTAAATTATTTGGTATTGGAGATTTAATTCAGGGGTGCTTTACCACTAAGCTACACCCTCAGCCCCTTTAATTTTCTATTTTGAGATAGGGTCTTGCATATTTCTTAGATCCTTCCTAAATTGCTAAGGCTGCCCTTGAATTTGCAATCCTTCTACCTCCTCCTTCCAAGTCACTGGGATTACAGGTGTGCGCCACTGCACCTGGCAGTGAGTGGATTTTTTAAATTTTATTTTTAGATTATTCATTATTAGTGTGTTGACATAAAGTTGATTTTTATAATTGAGTTCATATCCTATAACTGTTGATTCCAATAATTTTCTAGAACTTTAGTTCTAATAGTTTTTATGAGTCCCTTATGATTTTCTATGTACAAGATCATGTCATCTACAAATACAGTGTTACACATCTTCCTTTTCAACTTGATAACCTTTTTTCCCCAGTCTAAATGCTTTGCATTGAAGTGCTAGTTCAGTGTTAGTAGAGATATCTATGGTGGACATCATTGTTGTGTTTCTCATTTTAGGGGGAAGTGTTCAGTTTTTCATTATTAAGTATGGTATTAGCTGTGAATTTTTCATAGATGTTATAGCTGAGATTTATACCATGTTTGTCAGTCTTGAAATGAAGTGTTATACCCTTTTTATGTACAGTTAATAGCTTCAAATTTGTCAAAAATATTGTAATTGTTTAAAATAACAAATGACAATATATTTTTTATTTGCTTAAATTTTGGCTTTTTGTTGATAAGCTTTGTGGAAATGTTAGGATTCTTTTTTCGTGATGAAACACTTTTCAGTTTATAATGTCAAAAATTTTAAATATTTAAATTCCATAAATGCACCAGTATGGAAAAATTAGAAAAGATGGTGTAATCCAAGAGACAAAGATTTCAACTTCCTGTACAACTCAGAGGTAACCCACTACATTTTGGTATATTTTGTCTTTGCCCTTGTATAAGCTATAGTTTGATAATGGGAAAATCATTACATAAATTATTACATAAATAATTATATAGTACAATTGGGATAAATTCTATGAAGAAAATGTATTGCAGGATATGTGTAGGTGGCATGCATGTCACCTGACTCTTTATGTCCTAAATACCTCTTGATCATATTCATTTTTTTCCAATGCTACTACATGAGTCGAGGCTGTCTTCGTCACCTGAGCTACTGGACCATATCTCTTTTCTACTGATATCTCTACGATCTTTTTTCCAGAGTCATTTTTTTTTTAATCACAAATTTGAATATGCCATACCTTTGGCTTCAGTGATTTTCCATTGCTTTTAGAATGAAGGATTACATCCTTAGTATGACCTTTGATCTTTTACATGTAACAGCCTCTTCCCTTCCTCTCCCTTCTGCCCTCATCAACATCTTTCAACATAGGTTAAGAATGTTTCTTAGCACCTTGTGAGATCCTCAGCAACTTAGTGAAACACTGTTTCAAAATAAAAAATAAAAAGGGTTGGGGGTGTACCCAGTTGTAAAGTGCCCCAGATTAAATCCCCCCAGTACCAAGAATGAAATAATACGCTTTTCTTTCCAGCACAGGCCATTGCACATGCTGGGCTCTTCCTTTGGAATACTTTGCTCTCACCTGTTCATTTCATTTAGTGAATGTCTACTTATTTTTCCTCCAAAGTGTCACTTCTCCATGGAGCTTCTCCTTGCCAGTTCCCAGTCAAGGCCAGGTTCCTTTTTTATGTATTTTTATAGAAGACTTTTTTCTTCTTCACAGTGCTAACTTCGTTTGAATTACACATTTAGTCTCTGTCTCCTTTACTAGACTGCAAACTCCATGAGAGCAAGAACTGCATCGGTTTTTAAAATCACTGTTTGCCTCCGTAAACACTTGTTGAAAGAACGAATGACTAGGTACTACATATAGTTTTACTCCAAATATATGTATTGTGGATAATGAAGGAGCACATTTCATCAAATTTAAGACTGCATTGATTTTTTTCTATACCTCTGAGAAAGAAGGAAAGACTGTACTGTTAAACCATTGATAGCTATCAATTGTAACACATACTCTGATTTCAAAGATGTTAATGTGAAGAAATGTGCCTCTTGGAATCAGTGTAGTGATTTTTTTAAAAAATGAGCTTTATTTATTTTATAATATGCCTTTCTACATATGTACATAATGTGAAATATTTTTAGATGTCAATAAATACCCTCTACCTTATCACTTAAAATGTCTGCGTAGTATTTCATTATGCAGATTTTATCCTGGATTTAAAAAATATGTCACCTTTTCATATGCAAAAGAAGTTCACATTTAAAATCCTCATATCCAAGTTTAAGATCCCCTACCCCCAATTTGCTAATGCTGTTTTGTTTCCAGTGAGGCAGCACCCATGTGTTTGGAGTAATATTTTGTTTAAAATTGTTATGATGGTAGACCACATTTAGCCTGTAGGCCATAGTTTCCTGACTCCTCTTTCCACTAATAAAAAAAAAAATCATTGAGGATCCTAAAGAACTGTTTATGTAGCATGTATCATTAATATCAATATATACTGCATTAGAAATTAAAGCTGGAAATTTTGGAGATGATAGGAGATGGGAAATAAGATTATTTTCTTTCTTTCTTCTTTTGGGGGAAAGGTCCTGGGGATCAAACCCAGGGACACTTTACCACTGAGCTACATCCCCTGCCCTTTTTAATTTTTATTTTGAGACAAGAGTCTTGCTTAATTACAACCTCACTAAGTTTCTGAGGCTGGCCTCGAACTTGTGATCCTCTTGTTTCAGCCTCTTGATTTGCTAGGATTATAAGTGTACATCACTGTGCCTGACCAGGATTCTTTTCCTTGTTTACAAGTTTGTTTCTAATTTCATGTTAATTATAGCCACTTATATATGGTGTGAACTTGTAAGAAAAAAATTGCCTCTTGTATTGCTCTCAAGGAGGGAAGAGAAACAGTTACCTCTTATATATAGCTTTTCTGGTTAGGTAGAAGCAAACAGGTGTGAACAATAAAACATTTAAAAAAATGTAGGTGCACACTTTATAGCTATCAAAGCAATGACATCTTCACATCTTTTTCATAGATGTTATAGCTGAGATTTATACCATGTTTGTCAGTCTTGAAGTGTTACACCCTTTTTATGTACAGTTAATAGCTTCAAATTTGTCAAAAATATTGTAATTGTTTAAAATAACAAATGACAATATATTTTTTATTTGCTTAAATTTCGGCTTTTTGTTGATAAGCTTTGTGGAAATGTTAGGATTCTTTTTTCATGATGAAACACTTTTTAGTTTATAATGTCAAAAATTTTAAATATTTAAATTCCATAAAGTCTAACAAAAAAGTGAGAGATTACACTCAAAATTTTCAAAACTAGGCTGGGTACAGTGGTGTACATGCCTGTAATCCCAATGACTCAGGAGGCTGAGGCAGGAGGATCACAAGTTCAAGACCAGCCTCAGTAACTTAGTGAGGCAATTTAGCAAGATCCTGTCTCAAAAAATGTTTGACTGGGAATGTGGCCCAGAGGTTGAGTTATCTCTGGATTCAATCCCCAATAACTTAACTAAGTAACTAACTAAATAAATAAATATTGAAACTGGGTTTCCCTTTAAATGTCATCTCTCACAGCATGGTAGTAACTAAATAAATATTTGGATAATACCTGTGAATGGATTAACATTATGTATTTATGTTTATTTACTGGTCAATTTCAATTGTATTGATTAAAGAGTTCATTTATTTGCAATGCCTTCCTTTTTTGACTAGTGTTAATGCTTTAGTGTAAAAGTGTTCAGTAATTTCTTTTTTCACTCTGAATTGATGTTTAATGGCTTTAATGTTTCAGATTCGTTACATTTCACAAACCCAAGGTCTGCCAGCTGAATATCTTCTTAGTGCTGGAACAAAAACAACCAGGTTTTTCAACAGAGATCCTAATTTGGGTTACCCACTGTGGAGGCTTAAGGTTTGTGTTCCTTACTGTATTACCCATTCCTGTACTCCCATCCTCAACTTTGAATTCAGACTTCATTTATTAAATTCTTGAGGTAGAAGAGGGAAAGGAGGTGAGGAAAGTATGTTTGCAGGAAGAGACACTTTAAAAACCATTCATTGTACCCATGTGGCCTTATCCTTAGTTAAAAAACAAAATAAGTGCCGGTTCAGTTATCTGAGATTATTTTGTATATATTGAATCAGCAGTTGAGGGGGATGTGGAGAATATTGCTCATCATTAAGTGGTATGAAGAACTAGAGAAATTTAGTAATGACTTCTATAGAGATTTTTCAGTAAACATGATAAAACAATATACTTTTCAAACTGTTCTCATTCAAGCCTTGTATATGTTCCTGAAACAAGTATCTGAGCCTGTTCCTTTCATTTGAGAAATCAGAGTGATTTGAATAACTCTGACACTGTGCCTCTGAGCCTCTTGAACAGTGAACAGTTAGCATTTGAAATATCAATTCATTTCAAAGTGGCTTCACTAGAAAAATGGTAATGGCTCTTCTTACTTGACATTCTTCAGGAATTGTTGCATCATTCTTGCATGTTTATTTTAATCACTGTTGAAAGGGTGGGCAGATATCAAGATCATAGCTCTTTGTATTCTGGTTTTAATTTAGAATAAAATGTGAAAATAGTATACAGATAGAATTTTTAAAATCTGTATTTTATAGACACCTGAAGAACATGAATTGGAGACTGGAATAAAATCAAAAGAAGCCCGGAAGTACATTTTTAACTGTTTAGATGACATGGCTCAGGTAAGTGTGGCAAATTTCACCAAGTCAGACATTTATGTGTTTCTTTAATCAGAGACACACTTCTGTTGGTTATAGTAAAGACAGATTTAATCTTTTGTCTTTTTAATGTTAGTTTTCAGTTTTTTCAAAAAAAATTAGTGTTCTGCCATGTGTTAAAAGAATATTTAAATCCTAACAGGATACTTTTAGGATTATCTCTACTCCTAAACATCCCAACTCCAAATACCCAAAATCCGAAATGCTCTGAAATCTGAAACTCTTTGAGCACTGACATGATGCTAGAAGAGTTTTGGATTATAGAACTTACTGGATTTTTGATTTTATGGTTAGGAATGTCTGACCAGCTGGTAAAGTCAATGCAAATATTCCAAAAAGCTCTTGTGGTTCCAAGAATTTT
Organism: Sciurus vulgaris; assembly: GCF_902686455.1. Classification (NCBI taxonomy): domain Eukaryota; kingdom Metazoa; phylum Chordata; class Mammalia; order Rodentia; family Sciuridae; genus Sciurus; species Sciurus vulgaris. The sequence goes on from NC_136461.1 coordinate 102,680,569, forward strand.
GAGTAAGGGATATTTAATCTGTGTGTATTTCTTTCTTTCTTTTACATTAAGCATGGTTTTATTACACATCAGTATTTAAAATACTGTTTTTTCTTGTTCCATTTTTTTCTACTGAATAATTAACTGCATAAGAACTAACATTTATTGAAAGCTGCTTATATTCCAAACTCTGTTTAAAATTTTTTTTCCCCCCAGTGGTGCTGAGGATTGAACCCAGGGCCTTGTGGTTGCAAGGCAAGCTCTCTACCAACTGAGCTATATCCCCAGCACTGTTTAAACAGTTTGTACTTACTATGTTATTTAATTTCCAATAATAGAAAATTTTATATTTAAGTAGTAATAATCATTTTTGCTTAATGCTTTTGTTTTAAATATTTATTTATTTAGGTACTGGAGATTTAATGAAGGGACATTTTACCACTAAGCTACATTCCAGCCCTTTGTATTTTTTTATTTTGAGATAAGGACTTACTAAGGTCCTTAGGACCTCACTAACTGGCTGACCTTGAATTTATAATCCTCCTTCCCCATCCTCCTGAGTTGCTGGGATTACAGGTGTGTGCCACCATGCCTAGCTGGTGTGACACCATGCCTAGCTGTTGCAATTTTTAGAGATGGTTTTTATTCAGCTTTATTCTGCCACTTAGGCAGCATAAGGAGTTTCCTTCTGTGACAATTATTGTACTATAATAAAAAGAATTTCCCCAGGTTTTTCTTTTCTCAAATGCCAACACTAAATATTTTCTCTGTTTTGGAAAAACAAAAGCAGATGCATTAAGTGCTAAATACACTGTTTAAGTGAAGAATTTAATATTTCTAAATTTTCCTTGGAAGGTGAATATGTCTACTGACTTAGAGGGAACAGACATGTTGGCAGAGAAGGCAGATAGAAGAGAATACATTGATCTGTTAAAAAAAATGCTAACAATTGATGCAGATAAGAGAATTACTCCTCTGAAAACTCTTAACCATCAGTTTGTGACAATGACTCACCTTCTGGATTTTCCACATAGCAATCAGTGAGTATGGTACAGTCTGGGACTTTTATCATGATATGGTTCTTGATTGAGTAACTGTCTTATATGGAACTATGAAGTTAACAGCAACTTTGGTGTTTATGTATCTGGCTTACTGATGCTTTTCTTTCTCATTGAAAAGTCACAAGATTAAAAATTAGATGTGTATCTTTCATTTTTATGATTATAAAAACTGAGTTGTTTTTTCTGAAAGTGCTTGGGGGAAGAAACTTCATGTATTTGTCTTGAGTTATTTGCTATTTAAATTTCAGCATTCATTTAGTGAATCTTTAATCTCTTTCAGTGTTAAGTCTTGTTTCCAGAACATGGAGATCTGCAAGCGGAGGGTTCACATGTATGATACAGTGAGTCAGATCAAGAGTCCCTTCACTACACATGTTGCACCAAATACAAGCACAAATCTAACCATGAGCTTCAGCAACCAACTCAATACAGTGCACAATCAGGTATTCAGTAAATGATTTTGGAAACTCCAGCCTAAGTTGCATAGAGACTAGTAGGAGTGCAGGGTGAGGTAAAGAAACCAAAACCAAACTTTGTTTTGGTGGTATTGTTACTTCATAAGAATTTTCTACTTGGCAAAAGTGATGAAATACAGAGTAAACTGGTATACCTATCGGTTACTTGCTGACAAATGAAACAAAGGCTTAATCCATGCCTTCATAAATTTTAGCATAGTCAAATAAATGGGCTGTTGTACTACTTACTGCTGTTGATCTGAATTTAGTCAGATGATTCTTTCTCCCTGTTATTAGAAGGACTTTATGTCTTATCACTTTATTGAAGAGCATTTCCAATAAATTAAAGGTAATTGTCACATTTGTTTGCTATCTAGTGATATTTACATTTAAGTTTGTTTCTGAAGTTTGTAAGCTTTCCAGTTTCTTAACTAGGTCTACTTTCTAAATGGAAGGGCATATGAGATGTAGTGGAGTATTGCATCTAGCAATTTTTGTGCAGAGGTAATTGAGGTTTATATAGCTATAATCAATATAGGATCAAAGAATAACCCCTTTTTATTCTTTTGTTTGCATATTTGACCATATGGTAAGCCTTAAGTTTAGGGACTGAGAAAATTTCTTGAGCAGAGTTATTTCAAAGATAATCAACATTATATTTTAGAACATTGTTCTAGGTTTTTCAGGATAGATTCTGTATATATAATATAACCTTTTCTATCTTTAATTTATACCAGTATATAAATATAATTATTTTGTTTTTAGGCCAGTGTTCTAGCTTCCAGTTCTACAGCAGCAGCTGCTACTCTTTCTCTCGCTAATTCAGATGTCTCATTACTAAACTACCAGTCAGCTTTGTACCCATCATCTGCTGCACCAGTTCCTGGAGTTGCACAGCAGGGTGTTTCCTTGCAGCCTGGAACAACCCAGATATGCACTCAGACAGATCCATTCCAACAAACATTTATAGTATGTCCACCTGCTTTTCAAAGTAAGTGGGAAACTCCTATACTGTATGTCTTTAAGCAGACCTGCTTGCTGTAGGTGGATCTAGTTGTTTAATTCTGATCTCTAATAAGTTTAAACTCTGTTTCTGATGTGATGATAACTGAAATTGGGTAATATCACAAAGTGATTTTTCTTTTTACATTTGTTATTTGTCAACTTATGATGCTATTTGACACATTATAGGAACTCAATTTATGTTTTCTTAATTGAAGTACCTGATACCAATTTTTTTTTACCTATTGAGACATTGTATCAATGTCTTGTATAATCATGTATCTCCCAATATGTAGAACATATACAGTCTTGGGGAAAATTTTTGTTTTAAGCAGAATTGCTTTATCTTGAGTCTAATTTTCTATATTATTCCATCATAAAATAAAATTATGTCCCAAATAAAAGGTTATTTTATTCTAAAATGTAAAAACCATGTTTAAGAATATAGAAATCTCTTAAATTATATTCAGTAATAAAGATCATTTATGGAACCGAAAAATTCTACAAGCTGAGATGCTTGTGTTGGGAGGCATTAAGATTTATATGCTTCAGCTTATGACTCATATTGTTCCTGCAAGTTCTGTTAACAGGAACAAAATAGCTGAAGAAAGAGGCTTACTCCATGTGTTACAGTAAGATGTTAATTTTCACATTCCCATCCTTCTTCATTTTCTCATTGTTGTTCTGTAATTCAGTCTGTCCAGTTCCTTTTCTTCTCATATATGGGGATGTGTGTTTATTGATTGGGTAAGCCATGTAGAAGGCTAAGTTATGTTATAGATATTTCATGATGACTTGCTTGACTTTCCCAATAAAAAATCAGCATCAGTACCCTGTGGAAATAAATGGGAATTCAAGCTTGTCATAGCATTTTACATAGAAGCAGGTAGCAATTATCTTTTTTAACTTTTTAGTTTTTTATTGACTATGACTCTTGTGTTTGTTTGGTTTCTGACAGAGTCGGAGCAAGCAGAAGGAAATGAGGGGCTAGGGGAGACTGACAGATTACCGGGAGGACAGGAGAGCGATAGCGATGTAAACCAGGGAGAAACCACAGGGAGATCCGAGGAGCAGATTCAAAATCCGTAAATGCAAATTTAGCCTAACTTACCACATTACTTTCTACATATGCTTCATAGTAGTAAAATCTATACTTTGAGTTGCCAGATATTGAGTGATTTTTCTACTAATTTTAGCTAATTAGCCACTTCTTCCCCAACTTTTTCCAAAGTGGTTTTTACTGGAAGAATTTTCAGATGTGGGCCCTGAAGTTTACTGCTTCCTCTCAGATGATACATAAAAGTTGAAGCAGAACTTTGAGATTCCTTATATAAAACAAAATGTAAACTAAAGAGCTGGGGTGGGGGGAAGTGGGATAGTAATCCTTTTTGGTATAATTAGGTAAGTATAAGATTTGGAAATTGTTTTCCTATCTAGGAAGTCTAAATAACCAAAGGTGCTAATAGATAAAATTTTAAATTTTTCAAAGGGAGTTTTGACATTAAGATGGTGATAATGATACCTGGTATGTATTACCAGATGCCAGATAATGTTCTGAGTAATTTTACTTTTTAATTTATCCTCACAAACAATCCTAGGAGGTAGGTAATATCATTACTCCCAATTTATAAATGAGGAAATCCTCATCTGCCCAGCCTTTTATAACTATTTATGGCAGAGCCATGATTTGAACCCAGAGAAGGGGATTCATGCATTTTGAAATTTTATTCCATTTTGCCTTTCAGTATTTAAACTCATATAACCGTAAAGAGGCGTCAGTTGTCTTGACAGCCATCACCATATGCTCATTTCTGCCCCAGTCCTCTGGTCTAGCTTGCCCATTTTTCTTTTACCATCCATTCTTTTAAAAGATGCCTATACTCAGAGGAGGAAAGACCCTTTGAGTTAAGCAGTTTCAGTCTTCTTTCCATACACCCATGGTTCTTTTTTTTCCTTCCTAAATTTAATTATTTACTTTTATTTTTTACAGACTGCATTTTGATTCATTGTACACAAATGGGATACATCATTTAGTTTCTATGGTTGTACACAATGCAGATTCATACCGTTTGTGTAATCATACATATACATAGGGTAATGATGTCTGTCTCATTCCATCATTTTTCATACCCCCCCCTCATTTTCTTCTACATAATCTAAAGTTCCTTCATTCTTCTCTCACTGCCCACAACACCCACCCCCATTATATATCATGCTCCACTTATCAGGGAAAACTTCGGCCTTTGGTTTTTGGGGATTGGCTTATTTCACTTAGCATGATTTTCTCCAATTCCATCCATTTATTTGCAAATGCCTTAATATTATTCTTCTTTATGGCTGAATAATATTCCATGGTGTATATATACCACAGTTTCTTTATCCATTCATCTGTTGAAGGGCATCTAGGTTGGTTCCACAATCTAGATATTGTGAATTGAGCTGCTATAAACATTGATGTGGCTGTGTTACTGTAGTATGCTGATTTTAAGTCCTTTGGGTAAAAACCAAGGAGTGGGATGACTGGGTCAAAAGATGGGTCCATTCCAACTTTTCTGAGAATTATCCACACTGCTTTCCAGAGTGGCTGCACCAATTTGCAGCTCCACCAGCAATGTGAAAGTGTGCCTTTTACCCCACATCCACGCCAACATCTATTGTTTGTGTTCTTGATGATAGCTATTCTAATTGGAGTAAGATAAAATCTAATAGTTGTTTTAATTTGCATTTCTCTAATTACTAGAGATGTTGAACACTTTTTCATATATTTATTAATTGCCTGTATATCTTCTTCTGTAAAGTGTCGGTCCAGTTCCTTGGCCCATTGATTGATTGGGTTCTTTGTATTTTTGGTGGGAAGTTTTGTAAGTTATATTTAAGGGCCATATTAGGGGCTGGAGAGATCGCTGTCGGTAGAGTGCTTGCCTTGCAAGCACAAGGCTCTGGGTTCAATCCCCAGCACCACCAAAAAAAAAAAAAAAAAAAAAAAAAAAAGGCCATATTTATTAGGGCTTGGGATGTGGCTCAGTGGTCAGGTGCTCCTGAGTTCAATCCCTGGCACCCCAAAACAAAACAAATAAAACAAAAAACCAAAAGTAACATTAAAACAAAACAACAGCTAATTCTTTTAGGTCTGAATTCAGGAAGAACCTTCCCAAAGTGTTACCTTTTGTTACTCTTTGTTTCCATTTTGTGGTGGAAGGAAAGGAGTTTTAACCTAGCTCCACTGTTGTGGCTTAGCCTAAATAACTGTAACAGTCTTATACTTAGTCACATTTGTAGGTCAGTACTATAAATTCCTTTTCCACACTCTTCCAAGTTGACCAAAATAGATACACATTTTGCTCAGGGGTAACTATTCTTTTGTAATTTTGTCCCCTTTTACTTTGTCACCCTGAGATCCATGGGATGAACTTCTGTTGTGAACATTTCCTCCTAAATTTGACCTCCTCTCTTCCTACTACTTTGTTAGGAGTCTATTGGAATGACATAGTATTGAACAAGTTAGCTTTGTGTCCTGGGACAACAGACAAGAATTTTGTTGCTGGACTTTCTTATTAGGCTCATTATCTGAGGAAGCATGGCTGGCAACTTTTTAGTCTTGATATCTCATTTACTTTATTTTTGCTGTTACATAAGTATCATTTTTTTTTTAAAAGGTTATCGTTAGGATATTTTAATTCTGATTTTACTAGTCTCTTTGTACATTTCAAGAAGATATTGTTTTGATGACAACTTGTTACTAAATCACTTATTGGGGTGAAAAATTAGAAGTGTGCTGAAAATAGCAGCATTATGGGTTTTGAGTTATACTTATTTGACACTAATTTAGTAATATTAATAGAAAGTAGTCGGTGATACCACGAAAATGTCAGTGATGGAGTCGTCTAATTAAAATGTTTGTATCACTTAAAATTATAGGCACTAGTGGGTCAGAGGCATAATAGGAACTTGAAATCTATATATTGAAAATTTTAAATAGGTTAGGTTTAGAAGAAATCTTGGAGGGCTTTTTTTTTAAGTCTTGGCAAAAATAAACAACTATCTTGAGCCCCTTTCCCTAGAATGAGATGTTCCTCTTTATAGGAGATATTTATTCAGAATTTGTGTGAGTAGCACAAAGAAAAATAAGAAAAATAAGACAAGGTCACTGTTTTAATGGCAGCAAAGAGTTCTTGATTTTTCTCGCTATCCACAAATGAGCCATATTTAAAAACTGTCAATGACAGGAGCAGATTTCTAAAATACAAAGAAAGTTTGCACATGCCAAAATGTCTGCTTGTTAAATATTTTTATCTTGGACATAATTTCATTTTTTTGTTGGCTGAAGATAAAATATATGACTCTGAACTAGGTTATATTTTTGAGGAATGAGGGGAAAAATTCTTTAGCCATTTTTACTAAAAAGTAACTTGGCTTTTAAATTACTGAGTTTTTCATAGTTTTTTTGTTTAACCCAAAGTTATAACTAATTCAACTCTTTTCATTTAATGGATTATAGTTTTAGAAACACTTAAGTCTCCCCTCTCCAGTGTATTAAAAGATGAATGTAACATTAACTGAAGGAAGGTTGTTTTTTTTGCCTACAATGTTGTTGGGGATGGAATGAATATTGTGTTTTAAATTTTGTAATGTTAAAAAAAATTAGAATTTCCTTAAACCACCCTTCCTGTGTCACATGTCTTTGCATTAATCTAACCTGAAGGTAACCACTTCTCTACTTCTCCTCCAATTTCTTTATTTTTAACTCCTGAGACGTCTATGAATGGAACTTCTTTGTCTTAAGTGTCCAGAACTAAACTAAACTCTTAAGTAGTGGAAAAGCTAAAAAATAAACAATAATTTCCCAAATAGTACTCTCAGATCCAGCTAAGCAATTTTACTGTGATACTGTTTTCACTAGCTGGGCTGCAAGCAACAACAAAGCATTCTGGATTCCCTGTGAGGATGGATAATGCTGTGCCAATTGTACCCCAGGCGCCGGCTGCTCAGCCACTACAGATACAGTCAGGAGTTCTTACACAGGTAAAAACCAGAGCAATGTGGAAGCTCAGTATTGCTGATGTACTACTGAGAAAATCCTAGAAAATGGTATATGCTTGGAATATAAGATCTTTCTTGGTCATGATTCAGTGGTCTTAAAATGAAACATCTATAATGGAACCATATTGTCATTCCTAACATTATTGTAATTCTTCCAGTGTCTTGTAGGGATTAGTATCCAGACACTGAGAAGTGGTCATTTGAGTAAGTTTACTCTAATTTTGTGGGATGATGTCCTCTCTCCCACAGCATTTTAAAGATATAGTACATAGTACACATGCAATGTTTTTGATTCCAAAAGATAAGGTTCCTTTGTGTTCCTTTTACTTACTGTTAGAATTTTATCAGTTGAGAGGCTAAATCACATCAGGATGCCTCTTCAAGTATTAACATTCTCTCATTCCTTGGGGGTTTTTTAACCATTGTGTACAAGGCTTTAAAAATTACACTTGCTGTGGAACAGAAAACTAAGGTGTTTGAGAAAATCATGAAGTATTTATGCAGTGTAACAACTATTTTTATAAATTCTATATGGAAATATTTATGACTCACAACAAAGAAAATTCTGAAATCCAAAAACCCTACATTATGAGCAGGAGGAGGAATTCTTGATAAATGCCTTTGTTTCATAGAAGTGATCCTCTGAGTCTGGCCCAAGAAAGATTTCTATACTTTTTTGCTTTATGCCATTGATACTTGACCTAATGGGCCAATGCTTTGCTAGTTGAAGGGGAAAAGTTGCATTCTATACATGCATTTTAGGTGATTTGAAATGACTGTTGTTGGTAATAACTTGGGGGGAATGAGAACCCTTCTGAATCCAGATAACCTGCCTAGGTGTTTGTTTCACTCACCTGCCTAATCTACATTTCAGGGAAGCTGTACACCACTAATGGTAGCAACTCTCCACCCTCAAGTAGCCACCATCACACCGCAGTATGCGGTGCCCTTTACTCTGAGCTGCGCAGCCGGCCGGCCGGCGCTGGTTGAACAGACTGCTGCTGTACTGGTAATTCCCCTCACTTGATTGTGTTACTAACGGAGTTTCTTTGGTTTCTTTCTTTTTTTTTATTTTTTCCTGTTTGTTTTTGTTCTGTTTTCCTCTGGTTTTCTTATTTAAAAAAAAAAAAAAAAAATTTTAGCTTAGTCTTTGCAGAGGGCATGGAAGCATGTGCCATCTTGTGGCTGTGTTCTTGCTACATCTTTAATGTCTCATTGTTTTCCTCCTTAACATTTGCTGAAGCACTGTTTGACTCTGATGTTCAGTGAGGCTCTATAAAGAGCCAGTTTGATTCTTCTTTGCCAGCCTTGTGTGGTAAAAGCTCTTGATATAGCCTCAGAAGAGCTTCAACATTGTTACCTGTTTTCTGCCCTATTTTTTACCCTCCGATCCTTGAGAATAGAGGAAACGGCCTTTAGTTGGGCTCTGCTACAGGTACCTGGATGGCCAAAATTTAAACTCCTTGGCAAGTTAGCTTCTTTCCTTTTTTGTTATTTCAAGCTTCTAAAATGTCTGTGCATATAGAAATGCTTGAGATGCTCTGAATTTATTGTTTTATCAGTTAACATTAACCTTTCTTCTGTGAACATGTGAAGATAGCTCTTTTTGGCACTCATGATCAGTGGCAGCTTCTATCTTCCATTTAAAGATGTTCCCTTTGGAATGTTCTTGTAGATCACTTCGTTTATTGAAATTAAAAGTGAATTCATTTTTAGGGGTATTTGGAAAAAATTATTATTTTACAAATAGGTCTTAATACAAGAATGAAAACAATTGACAAACTATGTGAGCACTTTGTTATTAAAAGTCATGGGAAAAGTCATTGAATATAGATGCAGTTGTAGTGGTATCAGGCTTAGAGGAAAAACAGGACTTTGAGGTGTATTTCAGGATTAGTAACCTTCAGAGTGATTATTTTGGATGTGTTTTTGTTTATTTGGGGAAGTTAGAATTATTTATTTATCAGATTTCCAGTATTTCATTATTTGAAATTTAAATTTAGGTAAACATTTGAAGACCTAATTGCTACTTTTAAATCCTGATACTTTTCATCTTTCAAAGTAGTTTTAAATTTCTTTTGTTCTTTTTAAAATACTTATATGAGTGAAAACACTTCCACAAACATACTTGGTTGGAACTTGTTTGGTTTTCAGTGTAAAAGTCTCTGTCATTTCCTCCTCAATTTTCTCATAAATAAATTAAACCTGAGTGCAAGGGAATCAGATACATTTCCAACTTGGTCAATCCAAGCCTCTGCTTTCAGCTCACTTACCTATAGTTTTGAGATTGGGAATGTTAGTTGATACTTCTCCTTTGCTTCTTTTCTTAAGTTTGCACTAGCCATTTGCTAAGCTTTGCATATTTTTGTTCTTCCTCTGTCAAAACAGTTCGTCGCTTGGAACGCCAGATTTCTGCCTCACGTTGGAATGTTATTTCTTGCTTTGTATTAAACTACATGCTTTGTCTTGTGCAGGTGTTGGCTTATGGAAAGACGCATGGTGTGACTTAACATACTTCTCTTATTTTCTGTTTTGTTTTGTTTTGTTTTGTTTTAAATTCTGCGTATGGTAGCAGACGTGTTTGCAGTTTCTCTGCTTTGAAGGCTTCTTGTTTGGAACCGGTATTTGTAACAAGTGGATCTGTTACTTGCAGAAATATTTTTAAAACAGGGTGTTTGATGGCCTTGCAGTTTGAAATTCATGAAACAGAACCATATGTACCAAGTATTGTAGGTAATTGTACCGCAGAATTCAAGTTTAAAAAGGAAACGTCCAAATCTGTTCTCATTATTTAAGAAAATGCCAGAATTTCTATAAGATGTGCAGAAAACACATTTGTTGCTCAGTCTATTGCAAGTGACAAAGCTTGTTAAAAACTCGAACTGATGTATTTTCTTGTAATTAGTTGAAGTATATTTCTATAAATGATACATAAAACAAATATATTGAGGCAACTATTAAAAACACTATGATCCTTTCTGCATCTATTTCTTAAATATTTTATTGCTTTAATTTTTAATTCTATCATATGACTATAAATGATGATGTTAACTTTCTCTTGCTGGCATGAGCATGTTTGTTCATCTACATCTGGCTCCTTTTCTAAGTACTACCCTTTTAGAAAGAGGGAAAAATTCTACTCCATGTTTTATGGATTGAATTGACATGATGTCTTATCTGATTGGCATACCTCAGTTTTGGCATTTCTATTTTTTAATCCCAAGGGGGTCCTCTAAATTCTTTCTAGGGATGTATATTTTACAGTTGTTACAAAAATGGTACTCCAGCATTTAACCAGAGCTGACCTTTGAACTTTCAGACTCCCTACTCCAGTATAATACAAACTGCAGGAATCTTCATTTTTTAGCACTCTGTTAGCCAGGTTGTGGAGGTAGGCAAAAAAAAGCAGTATGTTCTCTTTGTTTTTCATATGACTTGTAGTCATGAACTTCTCTGAACTTTCTTTATTAATTACTGCAAGTTAACAATCTACAAGCAACTTTTTTAAGATACAAAAAAATTTTTTTTTCAATCTAAAAATATAAAAGGAAAAAAGAAAAAAAAGAAAAAGGCAAGAATGAGTCAAGTTTGGATGTTTTTGTGTGTGTTTCCTTACAGCAAGCTTGGCCTGGTGGAACTCAACAAATTCTCCTGCCTTCAACTTGGCAACAGTTGCCTGGGGTAGCACTACACAACTCTGTCCAGCCCACAGCAGTGATTCCAGAGGCCATGGGGGGTGGCCAGCAGCTAGCAGACTGGAGGCAAGTACCTTCCATTTTTCTTTGGGAGATTTGCAAGGGCAGATCCTATAGGGTAGGAGCACTTGATGATATGGAGAGACACAGAAGAAAATAAGGGAAAATTTATCTCTATTTGAAATCCTTTAAAAACAACACTTCATATAAAAGGAGATGGAATTATAAGAAAAATTTGAATATAGTAAAATAATAGGTTCTAAGGTCAGGAATCATTTGTTCCATAGTTAAAGAAAATCTTAAGCGATTGGAAATGACATAGTGAGATCCTCAAGTTTTATAATCCAGGTGCCTGACTTTAAAAATAAAATGCAGCTGTATTGAGTTGTCTTAAGCACTTTTAGCAACTGTTTGGTCCTGATTTTCCCTTGGTTTTAGGATTCATGCTTCTGTTTCTTTCTGTTGGTGTAGGAATGCCCACTCTCATGGGAACCAGTACAGCACTATCATGCAGCAGCCATCTTTGCTAACTAACCATGTGACATTGGCCACTGCTCAACCCCTGAATGTTGGTGTTGCTCATGTTGTCAGACAACAATCCAGTTCCCTCCCTTCAAAGAAGAATAAGCAGTCTGCTTCTGTCTCTTCTAAGTAAGTATTCATTAGAGCTATGGTTAAAACTATGCCAGTTGGAGAGACATGTTGCCCAGTATTGGAGTGTTGTGTACATACTTGGTATAAGCAGCAGGTACCTGCCAAATTGAGCAAGAGCTGACATTTTCATCTGGATCTGCATACCTGGTGTGTGCCTGGTTATAATCATCCTTTTTCTCTTCTGCAACTTTGAATCCAGGCCACTTTTATTATACTTTAACTTTTTTTTTGCCAACTGTGCAGAGTGAAATTTAACTCTGGGGTAGAGCACAAACACAAAGAAATAAGTTTCTTTTGAATTTTGCTATTCTTGTCCTGCCAGAGTAGTTAATTTTTCACCAAAACTTTGATAGTTAAAGCCAGGTGTGGTAAGGGCACACGTGTAATCCCAACTACTTAGGAGACAACGATAAGAGCATTACAAATGAAGTCCAGCCTGGGCAATTTGATAAGACCTTGTCTCAAAGTAAAAACTAAAGAGTGAAGCTCAGTGGTAGAGTGCCCCTGGGTTCAATTCCCAGTACTGTAAAACAAAGTAAAACAAAATTTTCAGTAAAGTGTATTAGCCTAATGGTTAGGTAAAAAGGAATCAAATTGCAAATTGGGAAGCAGTCTCAGGAGAAGATGTACAGTTTGGGGGACCAAGAACTGATCAGTCTTTCCTTGTAAATTTTCTCTACAGATCCTCTCTGGATGTTCTGCCTTCCCAAGTCTATTCTCTGGTTGGGAGCAGTCCTCTCCGTACCACATCATCTTATAATTCTCTAGTCCCTGTCCAAGATCAGCATCAGCCAATCATCATTCCAGATACTCCCAGTCCTCCTGTGAGTGTCATTACTATCCGAAGTGACACTGATGAGGAAGAGGACAACAAATATAAGCCCAATAGGTAAGATGGATGAATGGAAGAATTTTAAGTCTGTTGGACTTGAAATGTTGGCTTCAGGATGGGGTACAGTTTTGACTATGAAAAAAAGGACAAAAGGGAGGTGCTTTGGAAGTGTGACCTTGGATGAGTCAACCAAAATACTTAAGTTCTCATAACTGAGCATTGCTAAGTTTTCCCTAGTGTTAGACATACTCATCAGTTACATCAGTCATCAGTCTTCCTGATATATAAGAGAACAGGTTTATATCAAGTTGTTTGATTACTCTGGCTTGAAATGCATGTTATACCACAGACGTGATTGCTGTCCTCAAGGAGAAAATAGGTACTATAACGGAAGTATATGAACAGTTAATTAGAGTGAGTAGATAGTAAGAGGTATTTGAAGTTTATTCAGTTTCCTAATCTGAACAGACTTTTTTTTTTTTTTTTTTTTTTGCGGTGCTGGGGATCAAACCCAGGGCCTTGTGCTTGCAAGGCAAGCACCCTACCAACTAAGCTATCTCCCCAGCCCCAGACTTCTTTTTAAAGAGGTACAGTGGAGGGCTGCTTTCCTTTTGCTCTCTGTAATGTGGTCTGAAAACTGAAGAATTTAAATACCAGAATATTTCCTCCTATCCTAGCACCTTCCAAGTTCTTAACTAGGCAGTTTACTGAAAGAAGTTTAAGAACTATGATGCACACTACTCTTTCAGTGTGAGCATAGTTAATTGCCTTGATTCTTCTGTGTTACATTCTTCTTTGGGCTTTTGGTGTTAGGCATATAGAAGAGGGACTAATCCTACTTTTACCTGAGAAGGCAGAGTTCACACAGGAAAGTAACTTAGGAGACTTTACAGAGTCAGATAAAAATAAAATTTAAATTATTCTGAAAATAAATTTAGAAGAAATTTAGAGTCTCTTAGTTAAAAAGGGCTATTTGTAAGATAGTGGATTTGAAACTAAGATTTTAAAAGTGTCATTGAATTAATTTGGGGAAGAGAAAAAGTAAACCTTCCAGCGAGGGAAAGTGGTATACTAGTAGCAAAAGTTATGTATGAGTTCTAATCAGCCTGATTGCTTTGACTGGAGCCAGTCTTATTAAAAATAAGGAAAAGTTACTATGTTAGTTATCTTTTCATCACTATGACAAAATATTTGAGAAAAACGAAAGGAGGAAAGATTTATTTTGACTTACAGTTTCAAAGATTTCAGTCCATTGTCAGCTGGCTCCATTGTTTCTGGCCCTGTAGTGACAGGTATGGCATTGTATTGGACAGGTATGGCAGAGCAAAGCAGAAAAAGAGAGAGAGATTGAAAAAAGTACCCCCCAGTGATCAAATTCCTCCAACTAGGCCCATCTCCAAAGTTTCCACCACCTTCAGTCATTTCCCAAAAGCCCCACCTGAACACTGCTGCATTGGAGGCCAAGTCTTCAATACACTAGTCTTTGGGGAGCATTCCAGATCTAAACTATAACAATAAGGGAGAACTCAGCAGAAGAACCTTTTTAAAAAAATGTATGTTAAGAAGTTTGACTAGGATAGTAAGGAACCATTTGTAGTTTAGAGAGGTGATAGAAAAAAAGGTGGTGTTTGAAGAATATTGTTGAAATAACTGTGCATGAGAATGACTAACAGGCAACATGGAGTAGGTATGAACTCTGGAGTCATTTTGCCTTGGGTCTGAGTTCCTGTCTTCAGCATTTACCATATTTCATTATTTTACTGCATAATTTTTACCACCACATTGTTGTATGAGTATTTCTTATAGCCTCAACTTGTACCAAAGACAGTGAAGTAATAAATGATTTTTAAGTAATACCAGTGCATTTTTTTTTTTTTTTTTTTTTTGGTGCTGGGGATTGAACCCACAGCCTTGTACTTACAAGGCAAGCACTCTACCCACTGAGCTATCTCCCCAGCCCCGTAATACCAGTGCATTATTTTTAAAAAGAAGCTTCACGTGATGGTCACACCCCACTGTTTTGCAAAAAAATTTGGCATAAAATCTCCAGTCATTACAAGGTGAAATGTCATATTCTTTATGTGACCTTGAATGAGTTCCTTAATCTCCCTATGCCTCAGTTTCTTCTTCTTCAAGATGGGAATAATAGTAATGACTTCATGGGAGTATTATAAGGACTCAATGAGATATACATAGAGCATAAGAATGGTGCCTGATAGTAAGCACTTAGAAGTTTGCTGCTGCTATTATTGTCATTACAATAATCATTGTTCTCATGAAAGAATGAGAGATCATGTAAAGCATTTTGCTTAAAAGGACAGTTGAATTTTCACATATTTTCTTTTCCTCAGCTCTGGCCTGAAGCCGAGGTCTAATGTCATCAGTTATGTCACTGTCAATGATTCTCCAGACTCTGACTCCTCCTTGAGCAGCCCATATTCCACTGATACCTTGAGTGCTCTTCGGGGCAATAGTGGGCCGCTGCTGGAGGGACCTGGTAGAGTTGTGGCAGATGGCACTGGCACCCGTACCATCATTGTACCTCCACTGAAAACTCAGCTTGGTGACTGCACTGTAGCAACCCAGGCCTCAGGTAGGTGGTATCTTCACAGCTAGAAACAAATTCTCCTTTAATGGGTGTATTCTTAATATTTGCTATAATATACTTATGCCAGTGGTCCAGACCAGTGGCATAGATATTCTTAAAGAATACTTAATTCAGAAATTAGTTCTCTGTGATCGAAATTATTTTTTGCTATCAGTTATCTTCCAAGGTTTGTTTTACTTGGAATAATATAAAAATGAGATTGTAATTGGTGTCATTTTAGTTTTTCAAAAACATTCACTGCTGATGGTAGGAAGTGGACAAGATATATGGCAGAAAGATTTACCAGGAAATTAGATTTGTCACAGATAGTTTGAATATGGCAATCTAGAAGAGGACAGGACTTGATAATGTTGACTATGACCACAAAAGTGTTTTGGAAAACAATATGTCCTTTAGATTTTTGTCACAGGAGTAGTGCTTTTGTTGGTTTTATTATCAGCCTAATCACCTCCCTTTTTTGCTGTTAGATACTGGAATTTAGGCTCTGATTCAGTCATTGTGTTAGTTGACCAATACTAGCTTCAGTAACACATCCCAGAATTCTGTGGTTTAACATGATAAATTACTTTTTTACTCATATAACTTCCCAGTGTAAGTGTTTCTAGTTGGCCTGTAGTGAGTTAAGGACCACAGAACCTTGGAACCCTCAGCATCCAATCAAAAGGAGAAAAAACGTTTGGAGTAGGCAAGCCTCCTTTCTTAACCTCTTTAGCCTGGAAATAGTGAACACTACTCCTAGGGCCCCACATAGATGCACAGAGGCCCAGTAAGTATAGTCTTGTCTAGGCAGCTTCTTCTTGGTGGCAACTGTGTGCCAGGGAAAAAGGAGGATGAATTTTTGGTACCAGCATAGCCATCTGCATTATACTTATATAAATGGTGTTTTGTTAGGATAACGTTATTGCCGTAGTCAGACAGGAGTCTAATTTGAGGATATTGTTTTAAGTCTCTGTTTAGTTCTTCTCAATGGCTGTCCCATTGACGACAAGGTAGAACTTCCTGATACCAAGCTACTGAAGAATTATTAGGACCTCTGCCCACTCTTGGGCCCCAAAAATGTAGACTCTTAGAAGTCAATAAGAATTCCATGCTCCAGTTTACCTACTGGGAAACATAGAAAGGAAAAAAATGCATTCAACTGAAATGTGAAGACTGCAAGTACCCAACAGGATAGGATCTTGCATTCTTTTATGAACCCTTTTGACATTTAAATATCCTAAAAATTACCAATATATCAACTCCACATTATCGTCGTTACTTATTTAATCCCATCCTACATAAAACTTTATGATTCTTGGAGGTAGGAACGGTGTCTTTCTTACGTTAGCATTTCCAGTGGTTTCTTATATATAACAGGTGATTAGATAATATTTATTCAAGTAAACCTTTTGAGGATCCTTTGTGAAGTTTGGAAAGATAGAAAAGAAATACATGTTCTCTTCTAGTGTAGATGTAATTGAAGAAGAAAGATACACTTGAGACCTTAACTCTTATAAACTGAGTACAAATGTGGACTGACTGACTAAGCCCTGACTCCTTTTTAGGTCTCCTAAGCAGTAAGACCAAGCCAGTGGCCTCAGTGAGTGGGCAGTCATCTGGATGCTGTATCACCCCCACAGGGTATCGAGCGCAACGTGGGGGGACCAGCACAGCACAGCCTCTCAACCTTAGCCAGGTAAGCGCTAGGGGCTGCTGCTTTCTGTTTGGGGCCCCCCCTGTTGTTACTCTCTGGAGAACCCTGCTTCTGGCTGGACTGCTGAATAAAGCCAAATGAAGCTCCTTTTGTGTCACTGATTTGGTGTTCTGTGGCCTGCGTCGTATCTGCATGTGCTGTGTCTCTTCATTTGCTCTGTGTGTTTGGGATATGCATTCCAGGTTTTCCTGGAGACCTCCCTTCTCTAGCCTAGAAGATTAGAGAAATGTCTGGAATTTAGATAGAGCCTAAGATGCTTTAGCAATGCCTGGTGCTGCACCACCACATCCTGAGGCCAGATTTTTCTTTTATCTCGCAGACCATAAATAACCTGAGCCTCACACTGTTTACTTGACTCAAGAGACAGTGAAAGTTATTTTTCTCCCAGTTCAGTCATCTAGTTCTAATCCACCTGTTGCTCGAGGCTTGAGTCTAGGATTTGTCCCTGCCATCTCATTCTCTGATGGAGTAGTGAGGGTTAATTTATTTCTATTTGCATTCACTCTTTTCTCAGCCAGAACTCTGGTGTCGATAGGGTATAATAGTGTGTGAGAAAGAGCACATGCAAGTGCAAATTAAGTTTAAGTTCATTGCATGTGTTTTAGGCTCCATGTTTCAAGAGGAACATGAAGAATTTAGAACAAAAGAAAGCAATGGCAAGAAAGAAAGGTTAGGGAAAGTCAAAATCACTGATGCCAGGATAGAGGTGAATTAATAGTCACAAATTTGCAGGAATGAACAACCCTGTGAACTCTTGATTCTTCCCCTTCCTCTGTCACACTGAAGAGCAAATCATTGCTGTCTGAGCTGGGTTAGGATCTGTTCTGCTTAGTGGTAGAGGGATGGGTGGCTGACTTCTGACAGCATTCATTGCCAGTCTGGGAGATTCTGTGCTATGGCAGTCCAGAAACAGTACACATCAGAACCTCCATTCTTCACTTGGCCTTTAGTGCTCTGAACCAGAGTGACCTCAAGATTCCTCATTCCCTTCTTCCTCCTTCCAGAACCAGCAGTCATCGTCAGCTCCAACCTCGCAGGAGAGAAGCAGCAACCCTGCTCCCCGCAGGCAGCAGGCATTTGTGGCCCCGCTCTCCCAAGCCCCCTACGCCTTCCAGCATGGCAGCCCACTGCACTCGTCGGGGCACCCACACCTGGCCCCAGCCCCTGCTCACCTGCCAAGCCAGCCTCACCTGTATACGTATGCTGCCCCCACCTCTGCTGCTGCCTTGGGCTCCACCAGCTCCATTGCTCATCTTTTCTCCCCACAGGGCTCCTCAAGGCATGCTACAGCCTATACCACCCACCCTAGCACTTTGGTGCACCAGGTCCCTGTCAGTGTTGGGCCTAGCCTCCTCACTTCTGCCAGTGTGGCCCCTGCTCAATACCAACACCAGTTTGCCACCCAGTCCTACATTGGATCTTCCCGAGGCTCAACAATTTACACTGGATACCCGCTGAGTCCCACCAAGATCAGCCAGTATTCTTATTTGTAGTTGGTGAGCATGAGGGAGGAGGGTTCATGGCTGCCTGCTCCTGGCCCTGAGTTCTTAATAATGGGCTGTGGTAAGCACCTCCTTTTACCCTCTCTTAAAACTCCTTAGCCAGCAACTTGTTCTGCAGGGGCCCACTGAAGCAGAAGGCTTTTCTCTGGGGAACCTGTCTCAGTGTTGACTGCATTGTTGTAGTCTCCCAGTTTGCCCTATTTTTAATTCTTTATTTTTATGACAGCATTTTTGGTATTTGGAAGAGTTCAGAAACTCTGCAGTTACCAAGGAAGAGAGATCATTGTGAAGTTTCCCTTGGAAAAATATTTTGTCTCTCTGACTTGATTTCTATAAACACATTTGAAACTAAGTGAAGCCCCTCTTTATTTAACTTTGTTTTATTGCCATTACTGTCAGAAGGAAAATACAGATAGAAGGATTTGAAATCTGGTAACAAATGAGAAAAGAATTATTACTTTTTGTTTAAAAACCGAGACTGAATTGCCTGTTTATTTTCAAAGCAGCTTATGCAAGTTCATATTTTACTATCAGGCATTTCTTCTCAAAAAAGTTTACCTTTGTTTATGGGACATTTAAACTCTCAGTGTTTTGTTTTTATGTCACATTGTACTTAAAGGACAATTTTTTATTTTTGCAAAACCAGTTACGTGTTTTGCTGTTCTCTCAGTTGCTCCTGCATTTATTACAAAGTGATGTTAAAAAGGTAGCTCACCATCTGCTGGTAACTCAATGTGAGGGAATCAATGCCAACCTTGGAAGTACCAAGTATTTTATGCTTTTAAATGAAACACCATGAATTTTTTTCTAAATTATTTTTAAAAAATCCTCTCTCTCTGATCCAACTTGCATTTTATTAATAGAAAAGCCATTAAGGTGGTTATTATTGTATGGTGGTTGTCTTACTATATGCAAAATGTCTTTCTATTGTGAGATATTGGCATTGGTGAGCTGTGCTTACAGGTTGTTGGCATTGACAAACTTGGCCTAATAATCACAATGAATTTTCAGTAATACGCCTCTGTGTTTTCCTCACATCTCCCTTATGTTTTATGTGATTTATTTGGGGAGAAGCTAAAGGATCTGAAACCAGATGAGAACGTTGTTGTGTATAGCTTTTATACTTTAAAGTAGCTTCCTTTGTATGCCAGCAGCAAATTGAATGCTCTCTTATTAAGACTTATATAATAAGTGCATGTAGGAATTGCAAAAAAATATTTTAAAAGTTTATTACTGAATTTAAAAATATTTTAGAAGTTTTGTAATGGTGGTGTTTTAATATTTTGCATAATTAAATATGTACATATTGATTAGAAAAATATAACAAGCAATTTTTCCTGCTAACCCAAAATGTTATTTGTAATCAAATGTGTAGTGATTACACTTGAATTGTGTATTTAGTGTGTATCTGATCCTCCAGTGTTACCCCGGAGATGAAATTAATGTCTCCATTGTATTTAAACCAAAATGAACTGATACTTGTTGGAATGTATGTGAACTAATTGCAATTATATTAGAGCATATTACTGTAGTGCTGAATGAGCAGGGGCATTGCCTGCAAGGAGAGGAGACCCTTGGAATTGTTTTGCACAGGTGTGTCTGGTGAGGAGTTGTTCAGTGTGTGTCTTTTCCTTCCCTTTCTCCTCCCTTCCCTTATTGTAGTGCCTTATATGATAATGTAGTGGTTAATAGAGTTTACAGTGAGCTTGCCTTAGGATGGACCAGCAAGCCCCCGTGGATCTTAAGCTGTTCACTGGGATTTATCAGAACAGGATTAGTAGCTGTGTTGTGTAAATGCATTGTTCTCAGTTTCCCTGCCAACATTGAAAAATAAAAACAGCAGCTTTTCTTCTTTACCACCACCCCTACCCCTTTCCATTTTGGATTCTTAGCTGAGTTCTCACAGAAGCATTTTCCCCATGTGGCTCTCTCACTGTGCGTTGCTACCTTGTTTCTGTGAGAATTCAGGAAGCAGGCGCGAGGAAGTCAAGCCAATATTAATAAGCATTTCTTCTTTCTTTTTAAAGTATGTGCAATCACTTTTAGAATCAGATTTTTTTTTCCTTTTCCCATGTGGCAGTCCTTCCTGCAAATAGTTGCCATTGCTAGTAAAATATTTGCTTGTTGAAAAACATGTAACAGATGTGTTTATACCAAAGAGCCTGTTGTATTGCCTACCATGTCCCCATACTATGAGGAGGAGTTTTGTAGTGCTGCTGGTGACAAGAAACTCAACAGAAAGGTTTCTTAGCCGGTGAAGAATATTAAGAAAGCACCAAAGCCTGTTGAGTCATTGAGGCTTTTGAGGTTTCTTTTTAACAACTTGTATATTCTTGGGGCCCTTCAAGCTGTGAAATTTTCCTAGTACTCTCAGCTCCTCTATGGATCTGGGTCAAATGGAGAAAGTACTGGGGACAGGGACTTTCCTGCCTATAAAGGATTTGGGGGAAGAAGGTTAACCCTAAGATACAGATGTGTTCCATCTGAATTGAAAATTATATTTGAGGGATAATTCTAGGACTGGTTTTATATAGAGAGATGGTGTCAAGGAGGTGCAGGATGGAGATGGGAGATTACATGGAGCCTGGTCAGCGAGCTCTGTACCAGGTTGAACACCGAGGAGCTGTTAAAGTATTTGGAGTTTCTTCCTCATAGGGAGTAAGGGCTTCCAAGATGGGGCAGGTAGTCAGTACAGCCTACCAGGAACATGTTGTGTTTTCCGTACTTTTTTTTTTTTTTAAATCATTGTATTAAGTTGTATGTTCACTATATTGGTCAAGACAGCCAAGCAGTTTGTGTAGTTTGTCACTAGTATTATGCAGTTTTCTGGTCAGTGTATGTGACCTTTGTGTCTCCCTTTTGCCAAGCACATTCTGATTTTCTTCTTTAAACGCAGGTCTAGTTTCTAATGGAAACTATTTTATTCCTTATCTTTCACAAGGAACAAGATTTGTTGTTTTTTTAAGAAATGAGATGCAGGGGGAAAAAACAAACCCCATACTCCTGTCCCCTGTCCAATAAGTAGATACCATTTAAGATAGGAATCTTAACTCCATGGGAAAAGATAACACCCTGCGAGTTTGTATCATTACCGTGGTCACCTGACTAGCAGTTGTGTGGCTTTAAAAACTGTAGATTTTCAGTCTTAGTCTGCAAATTGACCTTTCAGATTTACCAAGATAAAAATCCACCTGTGTCTGCTGAATGTGTATGTGCTTGATGTGGCTTTACATTTCTGTCCCTGGGGCTTAACATTGCTGGCCCTGACAGCATGGGGGAAGTCCTGTGAATGTAGTGAGCAGCTGGCCTGGGTCACCATGGCCTGACCTCAAACCAGCTTGAGGCTTTAAGTCCTTAAGTCCTCTGAGAACTTGCACTTCCAGCTTCTCCCTTTCCTGGTGAGAGAGGAAGTGGGGAAGGGTTAAGTATAGCCAGGGAGGCTCATCAGGACACTTGATCACTCTGGAGTTTTCAGTAGCTCTCAGGAGGTGATGCCACTGTCAGTGTTCAATTGAAATGCCAACCCCAGAAATAAGAACTTCATTTCAAACAGTTCTGGCCATTCTCAGCCTGCTTTCCTGATTGCTCATCCATCGTCCTCCACTAGAGGGGCTAAGCTCGACTGCCCTTAGCCAGGCAAGCACAGTCCTGTGTGTTTATTCAGCATTGTTATGCAGAAATCCACTAGTTGAGATGGTTTGTTTTAGGATAGGAAATGAAATTGCCTCTCAGTGAAAGGAATGGCCCGAGCCTGCTTCCTATTTTGATTTTTCTTTTAAACTGATGGATGGTGCAGCATGTCTACATGGTTGTTTGTTGCTGAACTTTATATAATGTGTGGTTTCAATTCAGCTTGAAAAATAATCTCACTACATGTAGCAGTACATTATATGTACATTATATGTAATGTTAGTATTTCTGCTTTGAATCCTTGATATTGCAATGGAATTCCTACTTTATTAAACGTATTTGATATGCTAGTTATTGTGCGCGATTTAAACTTTTTTTGCTTTCTCCCTTTTCTGGTTGTGCGCTTCCTTTTACAACAAGCCTCTAGAAACAGATAGTTTCTGAGAATTACTGAGCTGTTTGTAATGCAGATGTACTTAGGGAGTATGTAAAATAATCATTTTAACAAAAGAAATAGATATTTAAAATTTAATACTAACTACGGGAAAAGGGTCCATTGTGTAAAACATAGTTTATCTTTGGATTCAATGTTTGTCTTTGGTTTTACAAAGTAGCTTGTATTTTCAGTATTTTCTACATAATATGGTAAAATGTAGAGCAATTGCAATGCATCAATAAAATGGGTAAATTTTCTGATTCACGTGGCTGTTTTTACTTCTGTTATAAGGGGACAAAAGGGATCAACAAATGAAACCTTTGGAGTAGCTAAACACATTGCATTTGAACATTAGTAGAGCATTGGAACAATTTCGTTCTTCATACATATCTACATAATGGAAACAAATGCTGTTTGGTAGGGAATTCTTCCCAAGAATGGAAGCCCAGAGTCTGAACTTTTAGATGATTGAATCTGACCCTTTGAAAAAAGTAGAAGATTCTGAGATGAGCTAGTTTAACTTTGTTTTACCAAACATCTAAGGTAGCAGAATGAAAATAGAGTCACTACAGGAAGATGCTATTGTTTCCCTCTTTTGGAGCTGTACTGTTAGAGATGTGGTCCTTTTAGAGATGGAGCACTTTGATTAGATTTCTCTTTATGCTCAAGTGAATGAAATTTCTCCTGGCTTGCGGAGATGTAGCTCAATGGTAGAGCACTTGCCTGGTATGTGCCAGGCCCTTGGTTCAGTCCCACCACTGGAAAAAAAAAATTCTGATAAAGAAATAGGAATTTGTCTAGATTTATCATTGCAAGTTTCTGAATAAATGCTGTAATTGTTTTACCATTTTTTTTTTTTTGGGACATTGGGAATTGAACTTGATGAGACAGGGTCTCAGTGCTTTGCACCTCGCCATTGCTGGCGCTGGCTTGGAACTTGTTCTCCTGTCTCAGCTTCCCTAGCTGCTAGGATTACTGGGCATGTACCACCATACCCAGCCCTTTTTATTTTTTGAGGCAGTGTCTCATTAAGTTGCTTAGGACCTTGCTAAATTGTTGAGGCTGACTTGGAACTTGTCATCCTCCTGCCTCACCTCAGCTTCCCAGATTGCTGGGATTAGAGGCATGTGCAACCACACCTGTTTGCCTTCTTTAATCAATTTTAGGCTTCTGCAGCTTTAGTTGAAATATCAAAATGAGCAACTCTTAGGAATACCCTTTGGAACCCTAATCCAGAGAAATGACCAGTAGTCTGTTCTCTCTCAGTAATAGGAAGGTCAGAATCTATTTTATTTTGGTTTAGACTACAACATATTGTTTTTCAGATTTCTCCCTTAAACCAGTGAATGTAAAATAGTATGAATTTGCTGAACTCCCTGCAATTTTGGTAAGAGAATATCCCCAGAAAGCCATGTAGAATAACTCTTCTATCACTCTCACTTCCAGATAATTAACAGTTATTAACCAACTTCTCAATGACTTTTTTGGTGTTCTTACTTTTATTTGATCCTTGGGTTGAGAGAGGCTGGCATAGCCCCTTAAAGAAACTGGGTAGTATGTAGGGAAACCCACATTTTAATGATGAAAATTCTTATAAATTGAATTCACTTGGCATGCTTTGTGGAAAATTTTCCATGTGGTGTGAAGTCTAAGCCTTGGTTTCACCATTCCCAAATCAGCACCAAGTACTTAGCACAAGATGGCGCCAGTGAGCTATAGAAGAAGTTCCACTTGACCACTTAGACTTTTTTTTCCCACCTCCTCCCCTCAAAGCTCATCTCCCCTGCTTCCAGCTTCCACTGAACAAGGCAGACAATCCATTCTATTATTGCTGGAGAAAGAAAGGATTAATGATGTCAGTTTCTTACAAATCAGCTCTGGAAGCACTCTCCTGAAACAGAAATGGAGCTTGCTGAGTTTTCTTAGGGGTCTCTGCCTCCTGCAGCTCACTTCTTTCCCTTTGTGACTGCCCAGAAAGCCTCTATCCTCAGATTTCCACCTCTTTCCGCTCCTGAGGAGCCTAAAGCCAAGGCAGAAGGTGGTTAAGGTTTCTGGCTGCTGTGCAAGGGGGCCATCTGTGTTTGATCAATCCAGGCAGAAGGAGGGGGTGGGGGTTGTGAAGAGACTGAAAGCATTCCAGAGTAGTGAGAGAGACTCGAGATCACAGAAAGAAGGCACCACCCCCGCCCCGCCTCCATGGCTAACCCACAGACTCAGGGGAAGAGGCCAACAGCACACTCTTTCTACTCTGGCCCCATTCTCTAGGCTGCCATGGGGCCCAGCGCACCTCTCCTCGTTCTGATCCTTTTGTCCTGGTCGGGACCCCTTCAAGGACAGCAGCACCACCTTGTGGAGTACATGGAACGCCGACTAGCAGCCTTAGAGGTGAGGGACCCCTTTCTCTTCTAGCCCAGCCTGGGAGGATCCATATCTTCTTTTGATTCAACCAACTCATCGGGGTTCTCGGGATGGTAAGATGGGCCTCTGTAAGAAGCTACAGAAAATTCTGCTTTTTAATAAAGAGGATCCTCAAAATTATAAGCCCTGATTTTTCTCCGTGTAGAGCAATTCCTGAACAGATAGACCTTTGTGTTTTACCCCTGGGGTTAGATGAGATAAAAAGGCAGAGTGGAAATAAGGGCCAGGATTGGGGGGAATGCATCTGAAGAAGAGCTGATGATTCTTTTGAAGTTGGAGGTTCCCAGAAAATCTGCAACTTCTTGCCCTCCTTTTAAAAAACAGTTTAAAGTTCCTAGCATCTCCCCACTACACACATTGAAGTCCATAGCATCTTAATTCCCAAGAGGAGAATTGTACAATGGAGCAGAGACCCCCTTCTCACCCTCATGCACTAAGACCTCCCTAGAGGCCCAGATGACTCAGTGGCACTGCTCAGAGAGAACACAGGTTGAAGGACTGTGACCTAGGTGGATCCGAGCCGTGCTCCTTGCACATTGAGCACTTCTGAACCTCTGGTTTCCTTTGCTCTGGGAGTAGATGGGGATGTTGAAATCTAGCTGAGTTTGCTCATTTTCCCATTCCTGACTCCCTGGTTTGGCCTCTCCCTGCCTGGGAGTTGTAACCCTTCAGCCCACCCACACTCCCTATTCCCCCACCCATTCAGGAACGGCTGGCCCAGTGCCAGGACCAAAGTAGTCGGCATGCAGCTGAGCTGCGGGACTTCAAGAACAAGATGCTCCCGCTGCTGGAGGTGGCAGAGAAGGAGCGGGAGGCACTCAGAACTGAGGCTGACACCATCTCGGGGAGAGTGGACCGTCTTGAACGGGAGGTGGACTATCTGGAGACCCAGAACCCAGCTCTACCCTGTGTAGAGCTTGATGAGAAGGTGAATGGAGGCCCTGGGACCAAAGGCAAAGGCAGAAGAAATGAGAAGTACGATATGGTGACAGGTAAGTGGTCTCGCAGCAGGTCCCTCACACCTTCAGAAACTCTAGTCTTCCTTACTTGATTCTTTCTCTTTTCTCTTTGTCCCAGTCCATTGTGACTGTCTTCTAAAATCTGTTAGAGAAAAAAAATCTCTGTAATGACAAGTTTGTTAAGAAATTTCCGCGAACCCAGGTGTCTGGTGTCCTGTCTTTCTCAGCCCTCCCTAAGACTGGAGGCATCCACAGAGCAGATGCCCACTGTTCTCCAGATGGCCCACCCTGCTGGAGTTCTTGCTGTAGGCATCTAACTCCTGCCTCTATTTCCTTTTCTCCTTCCCCACCAGACTGTGGCTACACAATCTCTCAGGTGAGATCAATGAAGATCCTGAAGCGGTTTGGTGGCCCAGCAGGCCTGTGGACCAAGGATCCACTGGGGCCAACAGAAAAGATCTACGTGTTAGATGGAACACAGAATGACACAGCTTTTGTCTTCCCACGGCTGCGTGACTTCACCCTTGCTATGGCTGCCCGGAAAGCTTCCAGAGTCCGTGTGCCCTTCCCCTGGGTTGGCACAGGGCAGCTGGTGTATGGTGGCTTTCTTTATTACGCCCGGAGGCCTCCTGGAGGACCTGGAGGGGGTGGTGAGTTGGAGAACACTTTGCAGCTCATCAAATTCCACCTTGCAAACCGAACAGTGGTGGACAGCTCCGTGTTCCCGGCAGAGAGGTTGATTCCCCCCTATGGGCTGACAGCAGACACCTACATTGACCTGGCAGCTGATGAGGAGGGCATTTGGGCAGTCTATGCCACCCGAGAGGATGACAGGCACTTGTGTTTGGCCAAATTAGATCCACAGACACTGGACACAGAGCAGCAGTGGGACACGCCATGTCCCAGGGAGAATGCCGAGGCTGCCTTTGTCATCTGTGGAACCCTGTATGTCGTCTATAACACGCGCCCTGCCAGTCGGGCCCGCATCCAGTGCTCCTTTGATGCCAGTGGTACCCTGACCCCTGAACAGGCTGCACTCTCTTACTTTCCCCGGCGATATGGTGCCCATGCCAGCCTCCGGTATAACCCCCGTGAGCGCCAGCTCTATGCCTGGGATGATGGCTACCAGATTGTCTATAAGCTGGAGATGAGGAAGAAAGAGGAGGAAGTTTAAGGAGCTAGTCTTGTTGTTTATGCATCTCTTACCCCATACATTATATCCCTACTAGATTTCCTGCTCTTTGTTCTTCAAATATATAGGCGAGTTGTGCCTCAGAGCCCCTATTTTTTTAACCTTGGCAGCCAAAGTCTCACAGCTCCTTTGTTTCATATGGAATGCCAGATCTTGAGTGAAACTTTTTTAGCTAAAATAGTAAAAACCCTAAATATTCACTCCTGATCTTCTGCCCCCATCCACAAATTTCGGCCCCAAAGGACCCATACCCAGTCTCTGACCCTCCCTCACGGGAAAATGCCAGGCATCAGGCAATAGTGTTCTTGCCCTCAGTATGACCCGGCGGGGAGAATAGAAAACAGACACATCTGCCCTCTCTCCTTTACAAATCCCTCCAGTGTCTGAAGATTGGGGCTTTCTCCGAATCATTTTGTATTGCAATATTTTGCATTAAAATAAAAATCCACTGCTCCTCTCCTGTGTGTGTTTGGGTAGACCTCATACCAAGTTCTCCACATGGCCCACCATTTTATCCCTTCCACACATCTCCTCTCCTTAAGTCACATTAGGGACTTGGCTGGGCTCCCTCAGCTGAAAGAGTAAGGGTTTCTCTAGTTACAGATTTGACTGTGAGGCACCCGGGAAGCGGCAGAATCCCGCCACTTTATGAGGCTGGACAAAAGTCCTGCCTCCACACCCACCAGCATCCACAGCAGCCATCCCAGAACCGCCAATGGCACTGTGCCTCTGGCCACAAGACACTGGGCCTAGGGGCAGTGCTTCCAATTCTAATACTCAGAATTCTGAACCAGAAAACAATGTTACTTGCTTTGACGTCCAGTGTGGAAACCAGAGTGCAGAATACATGTGTTTTTAGTGAAGACTTTAAGTCTTACCTCTGGAGTGGATTCTTCCCCTCACCCTAAACCCCGACTCCCACCTCCAGCACTGGGCTCCTCCCCAGGGCTGGGTTGCACAATCCTCGGTCTGAACCGCTCTGATTTTCCTGCTGCCACAGCGTCTGCGGTTTGGGCCGGGAGGAGGGGCAGTGGCTGTCCCAGATGTTGGTCTCACCAGCCCCCCAACACATCTCCTTCCCTCTACCCACATTATTCCACCTAGCAACCCAGTCCTGGGACCTGGCTGCAGACTGCCTGGGAGGGATTCCTGGAACTTAACTCTTCCTGTTCTAACACCCAGCCTCTGGCACAGGATTGCAGATGACATTCTGGGGAAGACAGAAAGGATGGGAGGAGAGAAGCTTCAGGCTTTGGATCCCATCATCTAGCCATCTGCTAATCTCTGCACCATGGCCCCCACCTACCCTTGTCCCCATGTTCAGCACTCAGGAACCTGATGGACAGAAGGCACTGTCTTGATAGGGCCATTTGCCTCAGGCAGCCCTGGGAGCATTCTGGATTATTTACCCTTGCTGGAGGGGGGAAGGAACACAGTCTTCTCTCCAAAGTACAGTCCTCCCTCCCTCCGCCCAGGACAGGGTGGATCCTTCAGGGTCTGTGATCCTCCTTTTGTCTTCTTTTCTTTCTCCTCAGACAGAGCAGCTCCTGACGTAGGTTGGTGAGGAAGGAGAAAGAAAGGCAGTGAGGCACCTCACAAAGGCTCTATTGTAGGGAGCCTGGGGCGGGTGGGGGCTCGTTCCCATTCAATTCTCTCCTAATGTGGGGCTGGCAACAGTAATCACCGCCTGTCAGCCCACAGAGGGGTCTGCCCACGGAACATCTGGCTCCAGAGCAGGGCTCACAGGAAGGGGCGTGGAGGAGGAAGGGAGTTCTCAGTGGAGGCCTGGAGAGCAGGGTCCAGTCAGTGAGGGACTGCAGTGGTGCTGTGACTATGTATGTATGTGTGCGCACGCAGCTCTGAGAAATTGACTATTTGTGTGCATGTGCAGGGGCAGGGCTTGCTGGTCATATCCCAGTGTGACTGGCTGTGTCTAATGAGAAGCTACTAAAGGGTGGGACTGGGTCTGTGAAGTCCTTGGAATAGAACTAGACATGGGGGGCAGCTTTTTGATGACCCTGACAGGGAAACAGCTCTGACATTGTGTGTGTAGATGACATCAATTCAAGGAGCAAGTATACAAAGTACATTTAAAAAAATTTTTTTTTATTCATCAATGGACTTTTATTTTACTTATTTACATGCAGTGCTGAGAATCAAACTCAGTGCCTCACACATGCTAGGCAAGCGCTCTACCACCAAGCTAATACTCCAGCCCACAAAGTACATTTGTAATGCCAGTTCCGTGAAGACCTGGTCCTTCTGCCTCACACAAGCGTGTGCTTGTTTGTCTTTGTGACATCTTTCTTTGCCGGGTTCCCCAATGAGAAGGGAAAAAGATGTTTCTGGGTGTTTGTTTTAAGCTTAAACTTTCCTTGGAAAATTTCACTCAGACGTTTCTGAAAGGGCAGAAATCTCTGGGGTCTTGTCGCTTATTATTTTTCACGTTTTGTTTTTGGCTTCTGTACAGTAGTAGCTAGTGCTGTTTTTCAAAAGCATTTTGGAAGGTGAATGGAACTGTGTGGGCAGATGCAATGAACTGTCCAAATTCATTAAACTAAATTATCTTCTCAAAGAAATAGCCTGGGTAGCTGAATCCTACGGTCGAAAAGCAGCCTCATCACCCCTCTCAGACCCTCCCTCGCCCGTCACTTGGCTGAAATCTCTGGTTTGGTTGAACAAAAGACCCTGGAAGGCAAAGACCCTAATGGAGGATGGAGAGGTTAAAAGTCCACTGAGAAGGTCTGCATCTGTCCTCAACCCTGGTCCTACGACAGTTGGCAGCCAGGATGGGGTGGGGGCTAGCACCAAGATTGCCCAGCTTGTTGGTCCAGCTGTTGCTTTTCCATCACAAAACAGAGTAAAGAGGGCCCCTCAGCCCCACAGGGCCTCAGGGTTTCCTGCCCTACCTTCTAGCTCTTCCCTTTGTTCTCCTTGTCCTTGCCTCCCTGATGCTGGTCTTAGCTTCCTCCTG
This sequence comes from Sciurus vulgaris, assembly GCF_902686455.1. Lineage (NCBI taxonomy): Eukaryota > Metazoa > Chordata > Mammalia > Rodentia > Sciuridae > Sciurus > Sciurus vulgaris. The sequence continues at coordinate 102,710,699 of NC_136461.1, forward strand.
CAGTGGAAACCAAAGTGTTCATCTGGTTTTTTTTTGAATTGAGGCCTGTAGCCAGTGTTGTCAGAGCCCCGGATAGTGGGGAGGCAGAGGGCAGAGATGTGAAGGAGGGAGCTGTTGATTCAGCTGTCACTGTTTCCTCTTGGCTGGGGCTAGAGCGAAACAGGAACCCAAACCCTTTCCCTCCTCTTCCTCCTCCTCCTGCCTCAGATTTTTCTGAATCCCTTCTCAATTACTCTTCTTATACAGGCACCCCTCCCTGAGCCTTCTGGGGACGTCCTTTTGCACTGCTTCCTGTCTCCCTACCTGGTTTATGTCAACGCATGCTCATTTTGAGAGCTCTTGTGACTGTGCTGGTAAGTCTCCTAACCTGCAGGATAGGTCTCTTCAGGGCCTGCTGTCGGCCTCTCTCTGATTGCCTTTGCAGTGTGGCCCAGGAAAGTCTTGTTTTCTTTGGCCAGAGAGCCAGGGCTTCCTGCCAAGCTCAGCCCTGTCAACGGCTGCAGCCTCTGGGCTCCTCTGCCCCAGCCACCAAGGAGGGTAAGTTCTTCTCCCCTTGCTCTTTAACTTCTGCTCTTCCAAGGCAGAGCTTCACAGATTAAATCTTTGTCTATGGATTTAATAACTGCACAGAAGAATTAGAAATGTGGAAGTGAGTGTATTATTAGAAAGGGCAGAGTGAGAAAGTAAAAAGGAAGGACTCCCAAGTCTCTCTTACCAGAACATGGATTTCTGACAATACCTCTGGTCCAACGTCTCTCCCTTCAGAACACTCTGGCATGACCTCTAAGAATAGATGTCCTTGCTCCCTGTCCATACTTGTGTGGCCCAAGAGGAACAAATCAGATTCTCTCTCCTAGGAATTAAGAATTACACAGATCTGAGATGTTAGATCCAAGGAAGTGTCCGGAGGCCCCTTTGCCCTTCTGCTGAGAGGCAGTGAAAGCCAGACTGTAGGGTGAGGTGGATGCTCAGAAACAGGCAGGAGGGTGAGAGCCGCTGATCTTGGCTGGTGTTCATGGCCTGGCTCCAGTCTTCCCTCCTGGGCTCACAATACACTCTGCCTCTTGGGTTCTACAAAATGCCTGAATCCTTAAAATAAATATCCCCTTTTTGGGTTTATTTGCCTTTTTTTTTTTTTTTTTTTTTTTTGGCTTATATTAGTATGACTGGGTTTCTGTTTTCTGTAACCCAAAGATAATTCCTCATCCTCACCTTACCTCCCCTTTCTCTCCACCAAAAACAAAACAAGACAAAAAAAAAAAAAAAAAAAAAATCACCCCATGCCATGGGCCGCTGGAAAAAAAGATGGCTTGGAGTGTTATTCCCTGCATACCACCCAGAGGACTGAGAGGACTAATGGAAGAACCGCAGGAGGCCTGTTCTGAATCATCTCACCAAGGATCCCTCAAGGCAGACCCCTATGACACCTTGCAGGCAACCGCCTCAATTGCTCTTCTGCTTGTTCATGGTCGTTATGGTTGGATCTTAAGTGGCCCTCAAAGCTCATTTGTAGAAGGCTCGGTCCCCAGCTGATGGCACTATTGGGAGGTAGCACCTGTTTCCCATCACAGTTCTCTGCATTACCAGTGACAGTGGAGTTAACAGGCATCTTGCTCCAGCTCCCGGGGAAGAAAGCAAGGTGTGCTTCATCATCCCCCACCTCTGTGCCTGGACCAGCTCTGCCAGGAATTGTGTGTGTGTGTGTGTGTGTGTGTGTGTGTGTTTCACATAGTGTTCCCAAGCTAACTTTTCCCTTCTCTCAAAGATATTTTAGTCGTCCAGCATGTGTCCCTAGTAGCAATCACTAATGACTTTTTAAACTTAATCTTGCCGTTGATTTTGACAGATTCTTCAACATAGCTGTTTGCACTTCATCTTACAGATATTTATTATTGTTCAAAAGCACATGACAATAATATTTTGTAGTTGCAGAATTTTGTGTTTCAGACCTGTAAATCCATGCAGTTGTCAAAACATCAGCTGTTCTCCATCTATTCTGATTGCCCTTTTGGAGGAGGGAGGTAGTGTGGAAAGAGCAAAAGGGTAAGATGACCTTCCATTTCTGTGTGAGTGGACCCTGTGCCTGAGTGTCCTGGCTCTGCACCTCATTAACCGCGGGGCCTTGAGGAAGAGGCCAATCCTTCTACATCTCAGTTTGCTCACTTGCAAAATGCGACTATATCACCTGCATTATCATTTCCTAGGATGGTTGAGGTTCAAACCCAGATGCATAAAGCATTCAGAACTTCTAGAAAGGGCTCTTAGGAATCATCTACTTTGTCTCTCTCATCTTTTCATTGGAGAAACTCAAATCTAGAGGGCATTTTGAGGGCAGGGATCAAGCCTTCTCCATTTTTCTATCTCTAGGGTCAAGACAGAGTCAGGCACATACTGTGTGTCCAATAAATATTTTGTAAATGAGTTAAGTGACCAGCTCCCAGTGACACAGCTGTAATTTAACTTCTCTTGATGATTCAGTCATTATCAACATCAATTACTATACTGCAGTGCAATGCCATGATGCCTTCGGAACCAATTATGCCACACAGAATGTGGCTGTTTTGTGCATTTGCTTTTCTACTCAGTGCTTCTTGCCTGTCCTCTCTTGCTGTCACCTGTCAGTTCTCCCTGAAGCCACTGGATCCACTTTGAGGAATCTCCGTCACTGTTTCTAATCAGCTGTCCACTCTAGTCAGGGGCAGTGAAAGGACTTTGAAAGATTTAGTCAGTATGTATGCCATCCCTTTATTGGAGTCACAAGTACAGCACAGTATTCCACAGACCAGAAACATGGCTTATTTGAAGCTGGAAGAGTCCATGAAGTCAACCGGTCCAGTCTTTCAGTCCTTCAGTCCTTCAAGCGAATCCTACCACACACACCCCTGCCCAGTTCCCTCCGCACATGATATTAGTTCACTTATGACTCACGAAAGTAAGTTCATGTAGTGGCTGAGGAAGCCATGATTTCTGGCCCCTGAAATCTCTACCCAGTAACCTGGGTTCATGTGCATTTTCCCCTTCCTACATAGGGGAGATTAACATACATAGAAGTGAATTTCCCTGAATTCTTTTTTTTTTAAATTTAAATATTTATTTTTACAGACTACATTTTGATCCATTGTACACAAAAGGGGTGTTCCCCTAATTCTTAAATATAATCTAGCTAATTCCCTCCTCTCTGTCCTTTCCTTCCCTCTTTAGTCCTAATTGAGGTGAAATGGTTTTTACTGTGGTATGTTGCTTAGATGCCTAGGGAAAGTTTTAAAAGTATAATCTGGAAACACTTAAGGATAATTAAGTATGTAAGGGGAGACTGGAAATGCTAATTGTATCACTGGATTTTAAATTGAGATAGAAGTAATCTTATTTGAACCAAACCTCAGTATTCATTTGAAAGCCTGTACATCAACAAATTATTGGTCAGAAGTAATGATAATAATAAAAATGTGATTTATGTTCTGTGGGTTTTTAACAAGGCCAAGTGAAGCAGAAAAGCACCCTTACAATTCATGTTGTAGAGAGGATTAGGTGGGTTACTGTTTCTCTGAGGGCAGTGTAGTCAAAGTACACAGAGCAGGTGTCCAAGGTTCAAGCTGCACTTCAGCTATTCTCTACCTGCAAGATCTTGGTTTCCTCATTTGTAAGATAGCAACCATATTAATATTTCCCTCACAGGGATGGTGTGGTGACTAAGTGAGATAATGTACATAGAAGCATTCTGTAAATCATAAAGCTACACAAATGCTGCTGTTCTCATTACCCAATACTTAGCAAACAGTATTTTTTGTCTGTGCTAGGTTTGGGGCAGCTAAGGATGGAATAGGTCAATAATCAGTCTGGCAAGGAGAAGCAAAAGGATGCTGTACAAATGGAAAGTCATAATTAGGGGAGTTGAGTATTAAAAGCAAAAGTGAATTGTAGATATCCCAAACTCAAAAAGGGGATATGAACTCCATCTTCCCTGGACCATACCAGGGAATTCAACTGCTGTGTGTTGTTATCAGCATGTAGGACATAAAAAGTCAGAAATGGCATTCAGGGTGCATAGTCAAAACACATGAGAAGGCGAGTGTAGTGGCCCATGCTGACAAGCCAAGTTACTTGGGAGGAGGAGGTAGGAGGACTACTTGAGGTAGGAGGACTACTTGAGGTAGGAGGATCACAAGTTTGAGACCAGCCTAAGCAATTCAATAAGACCCTGTCTCAAAGTAAAAATAAAAATAAAAGAATAGCGTGACAGGGTAGAGCAAGACCTAGAGCTTAGTTCATGGAGCAGACAGAAAATCAGGGGGCAAGACAAGGGTTAGAGTTGGGATTAGCCACTGAGAGACACTGAAGTCTGAAGGGAGCCTGTGTAAGTGGCAGAATCTGTGGGAACACTGAAGAGTCAAAGTCAACTGGGACAGACAATTGATTAATTAAAACCTTAATGAATATTAATGGCATGTTTACTGAGTGCTATGTACTTATTCACAACAGTGAATAGAACAAGACATTGAAGCTGGGTGCAGTGGTGCGTGCCTGTAGTCCCAGCTACTCGAGAAGCTGAGGCAGAAGGATCACTCAAGCCCAGGCATTCCTGGTCAGCCTGGGCAACAGAGTGAGACCCCATCTTGAAAAAACAAAAACATTTTAAAAACAAAGCAAAATCGATCTGAGCCTCACCCCCACCTCCACCCCAGTTATTACCTTGTCTTCTCAGTCTGGAGACTAATGGGATGGAGAGGTAACCACATTCCAGTGTGATAGGTGCTGGGTACCCTAGCCCTGCCTGGGTGGGGGATGGTCCACATTCTGGAGGCCCTTCACCTGAGCCCAAGGGATACTCCTCCCCACACCCACAAGTCATTGCTGCATTATTGCTGAACTGGCTATTGCAGGGGACTTCTATCAACTTTGCCAGAAGTTTCTCCAGCTCCAGTGTATGAACTCTCACCTCACTGTGTGTCCTTATTTGTGTATGGACCCATTTCCCCTAGAGTCTAGATCTTGAAACTGACCCCTTCTGTGGGGAACCAACCTCTGACAGGACAGTAACTTTCTCTTTTCAACTTCAGTGCCTAGTGGTCTGGCTCAGGGGAGGAAAAGGCTGGAAGGCACAAAGGAAGAAAGGGGGTCTTTAACAGTCCAGGAGCTGTCCTCTTCTTCCCAGGACATTCATCATGGGCATGGGGGGTGGTGAGCACCCTGATGCCATGTCCTTTTGCAGGTGTGTGCTCTCCCAGAGGGAGCTGCTCTTCTGAGCATAGAAATATTCCAAGGCCAGCAGCCAGGAAGCCAGAACCCAGGTAGGAGCCACAGCCCAGTTGCTGTCACACACAGTTTCTTTTTAAGTTTCCTGGAAACAGCCTTTTTGCCAACTTTGTGTCCTGTGGAGCCTGGACACACTGAATTCATCCATGAATGCACCTTTGCCTTGGGCTACAGCTTCTGCAGGACACTTACCTCTGGCCCGTGCCACTCACAGAAATAATGAACAGTAGCAGTTTTTGCTGGGCCCTTTCTGCCCACTGGACATGGCACTAGTGCAGTGGTCTCAAGCCTCAGAACAGTTGATACCTCCAACAAATATCTCAGCTTTGTGCTGGGGGCCAAGGGGGGGATGGGATCTTCTGCCCTTAGGAGCTTACAACTCCTTGGGGTGGGTAGGAGGTTAAGGATGGGATGATAAAACAGGTTTCTCAGTTTCTCTCCACTACCTGAGCCCATCTTCGTGATTTAAGATAAATGCCTCCCTCAAGAGGGACAGTGTGTTGTACGAATTCCAAGGAGGAAGAGGTCTCACTCCAGTGAGGGATTGTTGAAGAGGCTTCAGAAGAGTAGAAGTGGCTCTCAGAGGAAAGAGAGAGGGACTGAGAGGATGTTTCAGGAGGACAGACAAACACAACACAGGGAGGAAGTGGTCAAGCACACAGGGCCAGGAAACAGTGCTGGGTTAGTTTTATGAGAATCTAAGTATGGATGCAGAGAGAAATAAAAACCAAGCCAAACCAAACCAAACCCCATAAACTAAAGCAAAGCAAAGTAAAACAAAAAAATCAAAATGAAACAAACAAACAAAAAAAACCTGAAACAAAAACCAAAACTAAAAATCCTAATCAGGGCCATATTGCTGCAGGGGCTCATTTGAATGGAGGTAAATATGTGGAAGCTGTGAATGATCAGTAAGTGACACAGATTGAGTTAACAGTATGTGCACTGTGTAATCATTACTACAAGCCTACAGATTAGGGTTGGTATTATCCTCATTTTAAATGAAGAAATTGAGGTTTGGACACACAATTTACCCAAGATCATACATTACTACCCCTCAGGAGGCCTCCATCCAGAGTAGGAAATTGTGCCAAAGGCTCAATGTACCATTTGGCTCCAAAGATCTTGCTCTTGACCCTTTTGTTGTAGCAACTGTATGGGAGTGGGTGAGCTTGTCGAGGGAGAAAGCAGAGGTGGGAAAAGAGATGTGAGGTTCAAGGAAGCATCTGGATTCAGTGACTGGGAGAGTGAAAAGGAGCCAGGGAAGGAGAGAGACTGAGTGGAACTAGGGAAAGTCCTCATCTCAAAATCCCATAGAGGTCCAAGAAGAAGGTGGCTGCCAGGAGTCCCCACATTCAGCAGATCAGGCAGATGAGGGCAGGGAGCTGTAGTGAGACGGAAGGGAACGTGCAGCAGGGCACCAGGCGGAGAGAAGGGCAGAGAAATAGCAGTTACTTCTGGAGAAATGGTGACCAGGCACACAGGGAGGGCAGGAGAGGGCAGAGAAGAAGCAGCGCTGAGGGAGGAATTTCTTGATTTATTTTTATAACATGACTAGTTTAATAAAGAAAAAATGGAAACAACCAACAAAGATGGAATCTGAAAATAAATTATAACTGGGTGCAGTGGAGCATGCCTATAACCCCAGAGAATTGGGAGGTGGAGGTAGGAGGATTGCAAGTTTGAGGCCAGCCTTAACGACTTAGTGAGATAATATCTGAATAAATAAATAAATAAACAACCAGGGATGTTGCTCAATGGTAAAACACCCCTGGTTTCAATCAGAACCCCAAACAAACAAAACCCTTAAAATTATAATATATTTATGCATTGATTATTATGTAGCTATTAGAATAATATTTTAAAGACTATTTAATCTCATAAGAAAGTGAACATGATAAGTTAGCATTTTAAAAATTACCTCAGAATTAAAATTATGTAAACATCTACAGGGAAGGATTTTTTTTGCGGTACTGGGGATCGAACTCAGGGCCTTGTGCTTATGAGGCAAGCACTCTACCAGCTGAGCTATCTCCCCAGCCCCCAGGGAAGGATTTTTAAAAGGTATTTTTAATTATGAAATATTTTGTATATACAGAAAATAATATAATTGGCAACATGAACTACCACTCAGACTTAAAATGTTAACATTTAGGACTCCTTGCAGATCTTTCTCTTCAAAAAAAAAAAAAGACATCAGCTATGGCTCCAGCTAGCCCTCCTCCTACTCTAACCTCTCCTCTCTCCCTTCCTGCGGGGGACCACTATCCTTAAATTAGGATCATTCCGTGGCTTTAAAAAATATATACTCATTACATATCCTTCCACCAATACCATTGTACAATCATGTGATTTTAAGATTCACATAAAAGATATCATTTCCAAATACATATATGCGATTTTTAAAAACTGCCGTATTACTCTTGAGCTTGCCGATGATGACTCGCACAGCCCGGTTCACTCACTTTAATCTTCCTTGTTTTAGTGAGCCACTTTCCCTCCCTGCTTCTGGACACTTCCATCATTGCCATTTCTCAGGGTGAGCAGTGGTTCTGAGCAACAACCTGGCAGCATCTCTGGTGCTCCCAGGAGAGGATCACTTTATGGACCCCAGCTGTGGAAGCACTGCTATGCCATTGCTGGGTCTGCCATCAGTTTTCCTGGACACTGCCACAGAGCCCACTCCATCTTCTGATTTCCCATGTCCCCAACACTCAGTGTGGTAACACCTGTTGATTTTTGCCAGCTTCACCAGTGTGAACAGGTATTTCATTAATATGCTAATTATCACATATGAGGAGGAATTTTTAAAGATAGGGGAAACATTCCCCCCCACCCCCAGGGGAATAGGTAGCAGCTGGGCAGATAGTGAAGCAGTAATGGAGGACGGGGAGAATGGAGAGGGGAGGAGCCCAGGCTGGATGAGGGAGAAGGGACAAGACTGCTGAGATATCAGAGTGAGGGGACAAAAAAAAAAAAAAAAAAAAAAAAAAACAGGTGGAAATGGAGCAAGCTCCTGCTGGAAAAATCCATCCTTTGGTGGAAAGTAGCATCAAAATGAGCTGCTGAACTAGGCATGGTGGCTATAATGCTAGCGGCTCTGGAGGCTAAGGCAGGAGGATTGCAGGTTCAAAGCCATCCTCAGCAATTTATTGAGGTTGTAAGCAACCTAGCGAGAACTTGTCTCAAAATAAAAATAAATAAATAAAAAGGGCTGGGGATGTGGCTCTGTGGTTAAGGACCCTTGGGATCAATCCCCATTAAAAACAAGAGAGAGAGAGAGAGAGAGAGAGAGAGAACTGCTGAGGGTGAGAGGATGGGGAGCATTTTAGAGTCTGGAGCAGGGAGCAGAAAGGAACTGTGAGGGATGATTGAAATACAACTGAGGGGAAGTGAGGGCCAACTGCATCTGCAGTAGATCCACAGTGAGTCCCTCATTGCATCTACTCTTCCTGGTCTGGCCAGCATGGTCCACTGGCAACAACCAACAGCTCTAGCCTGTTCTGAGCTCTTACCCGGTATACTTGATAGGCATCTTTCCAGGTCACAACCACCTAGAGTTGCATTATAGTTTTGAGAAAAAAAAAAAAAAAAAAGGTTTAAGGGTCTTTGTTGCTGAAGATTTCTTAAGTAGATATTATGTGATGTGGCTGCTCAGAAAGATGATACTCCTTAGGCTGCATTATTAGGAGCATGGCCTTAGTGTAGAGGAGGAGAAACAGTCCTGTGTTGCTGCGCCCTGGTCAGGCAGATGGTTATTATCTCCATTTTACAAATAAGAAAACGAAACCTCTAAGATGGTAAGTTGCATGCCAAGGTCCCTGAGAAATGGAGAAAATAATATCAAGAAAAATACTACTAAGGAAAACTTTCTGGGAAATAAGAGCTCTGTCTTCAAAAACCAGAAAAATCATCATGAGGAAAAGAGACAATGCTTATTTTATCTGACTCCAAATGCAGAAGGAAGAAAGAGTCACCCATGTGCCAGATTGCTTTATTCCCTGATGGTAATGAGCTCCCTGTTCCTGGAGGTATTCAAGCAAAGACTAGATGAATGTTGGGCAGAGCAATACCAAAGATGCAAATATTAGGCCATAGGTGAAAATTGATGCCCTTTGCGATCTTTTCCAACATTCAAATTTTGTTTCAGTTTTTAGCAAGAGAAAAAGAGGAAAGGTCCAGAGGGAAAAGGTTCAAAGGTATTGGAAGGACTGACCATGAGGCAAACATCACATGCTGCATTTAGGAAATGAGAAGGGTTTTTCTGGCTGAGGGGAGAACTGAGCCTCTGCCTTTCCAGCAACCTGGCCAACCTCAGGTGAGAGGAAGAAGTTCAGTGTCTGCGTTCCTGCTTGAACTAATCCCCATCCATTTTTCACCAGCTCTGGCGCAGGCGGCTGGCTGTGGTCTGAATCTGATGTTTGCATTTCTGTAGCAGGCAGCTGCTGGGACTGGTTGCAGAGGGACAGATTTGCTTTGCACATAATTTAATCCAAGGGTTAGGTAATGAGCTTGCTCCCCCTCAGATGAGGGGAACCAACATGCTCCCTCCACCCGCCTGTGCTTGGTTATTAGCAGGGATGCTGCCCTGTGGACCTTGTTAGATCGCTCTTCCATTCATGTGGCACAACTCAGGGGTGATTTACTGTAACTCCTGATATTAAAAACCTCTGAGTGAGACAAGCAAAATGAATAATGCTCTGTAGTGAATTTTTTAATGAATTTCCTCTCTGCCCCTAAAAAGAAGGGACTGGAAAGAAAGAGTGTTGGGCCAGGGAAAGACCATGCTACTCTGCAAGTCAGTGTTCTTGATAATTCTGAGGGGAAAATAATCAGAAACAGTGTCCTTCCCCTGCCCCCCTCCCCCATTCTGGTCTCAGTTAAGGACTGTCAGATGGCTTGACATCTTTCTGGTATTCTTAAAATAGATAAATAAGCAATCACCTGAAAAAAAGAAGAGGTTACGATTCAGGGTTTAAGTCATCTCGGCTGGCTCCGATTTGCATATATATGAGAGTGTGGCCCTGTTCCCAAGGTTGATTGCTGGGAGACTGGACTCACAAGATGCAGATCTACTCAGTGACAGGTGAGGAGGCCCTGAGTCTTCCTTTCAACACCTCTAGGTGTGGTGCCCTTCACAGACCCTCGCCCTGGGTCAGGGTGTCCTGACCAGGGCTGGTTTCCTGGATGTGTGACCCTTTCTGTCGCATAGGGCCTTCAGGTTTCGTGGTTGGTTTAATGTTTTTCTGTTGCTGTCCTGAAATTTCTTTTTTGTTTTTGTTTTGAGTTTGGTATTAGGAGTTGAACCCAGGGCCTTCCACATGCTAGGAAAGCACTCTACAACTGAGCTACACCCCTAGCCTTTTTTAAAAAAAAAAAAAAAATTTTTTTTTGAGACAGGTTTTTGCTAAGTTGCTGAAGCTGACCTTAGACTTGTGATCCTCCTGCCTCCTGTGTAGCTGTCATTCCAGGTGTTTTAGTCAGCTTTTTCACTGCTGTTGACTAAAAGGCCTGACCAGTATAATTGAAGGGGAGGAAAAGTTTATGTTAGGGTTCATGGTTTCAGAGGTCTTAGTCCATAGAAGGCCAGCTCCATTCCTTGGGGCTTGAGGTGAGGCTGAACATCATGGTGGAAGAGTGTGGTGGAGGGAAGCAGCTCACACGACGATCAGAAGGCAGAGAGAGCAAGCCGTATACTCAAAGCCGGGCCCGAATTCCCACCTCCTCCAGCCACACCCTACCACTCCAGTTACCACCCAGTTATTCCCAGCAGGGATTAATTCACTGATTAGGGTAAGGCTATCGTCCAATCATTTCTCTCTCCAAACCTTCTTGCATTGTCTCACACGTGAGCTTCTGGGGGACACCTCACATCCAAACCATAACAACAGGAGGGCACCGTGGTGCTTGGTTTGGGATTATGTAGTTGGCACTACTAATTGCACTTTCATTGTTGGTGGCTCTGCCCTGTATTCATCTGCCCTTTGCCAACTCTGGCCTTTTTTTATGGACAAGGTGATATAAAGTTAGAGAGAAAAAAAAAGAGTAAAAGTGTATCTGTCTTTTAGGAGGACACTTAATTGTTTTTTTCTTTTTTATGCCCTGATTTAAAAAGTAATACATGTTAATTGTGGGAAATTAAAAAGATACTAAGAAAAACATCCATACCCCCAGTATACAACAATATATCTTTCCAATCATTTTTACATTTTTATTCATACTTTTGTTCTGTCTTTTTGTCATTGGAAATACACTGAAATAATGTTTTGGAAAATGCTTTTTAAAGATTTCTAATATAATGAGAATTTTTCTTATATCTTTCTTCTTTCTTTCTTTTTTTTTTTTTTTTTTTTTTTTTTTTTTTTGTACTGGGGATTAAACCCATAGTGCTTATATCCCCAGTCCTTTCTTTATTTTTTATTTTGAGACAGGGTTTTGCTAAGTTACTGAGGCTGGCCTCTAACTTGCAATCCTCCTGCCTCATTCTCCCAAATCACTGGGATTACTGGTGTGCACTACCATGCCCACACTTTCTTTTCTTCAAAAGAGTTTTGATGGCTAGATCCCATCAATTAATCAATGCTTTATTGTTGGGTCACTTAGGTTTATTACAAATAGCATTTCAAAGACAACAGATGATTTTTTTTTTTTTTTCTTCTTTTTGGTACTAGGGGTTGAATCCAGGGACCCTAAACCACTGAGCCACATTCTCAGACCCTTTTTAATATTTTGTTTAGAGACAGGATTTCACTGAGTTGCTTAGGGCCTCACTAAGTTGCTAAGGCTGGCTTTGAACTTGCAATCCTTCTGCCTCAGCCTCCTGAGCCACTGAGATTAGAGGTGTGCACCACCACACCTGGTGAGAACACAGGAATTTCAAACAAAACAGATTATTTTCTTGGGGTAAGTTCCTAGAGGTTGAACTTTTTAAATCTTTGACATACATTGCCCAATTGCCCTATGGAAGACCCTTTCCATTTAAAGTGGCAAAGGAAAGCTAGGCTGAGGTGGGGGGTATGGGGGGAATGATTGAAAGAGGGAGCTGGGGTTCTGTTTGGTTCTTTGGGTTCCGTGAATCAATAGTCAAGTCTTTCTTTTAGAACCAGTAGACTGCTTTTAGAACCAGTAGATTGCTGTACGCTGTGGTGATTCAGAGCACTGCTGATTCTTCCTCTAATCCAAAACCTTTCCTGGAGGTGCCTTGTCACTGGGGTTCTGCCTCCACCAACGCTGTCACGGACAAAGCGACAGCCCTGCCCAGGGGCAGCTCCCAGGAGCCTTTCCACATTCGGTCTCTGCAGGACAACAGCACTGTGCGCCTCTGCGGAGTTGCCACAGGGAACATTTTAGGGTGCTGGGCTTGATTTAATGTCATTTCACTCTTTCCATTTCTCCTGGGGGAAGAAAAATGACATTCCAAGCTGGAAGCTGAGTCTGGGAGAAGAGCGGACTTCAGAGGAAGCCCTCTTCCCAGGCGGGCGGGCGGCAGCGACTGTCTCCCAGATGAGTTCTGCATGTCAAGGATCTCCCTTGGCTTTTGCAGAATGAGCCTGCTAGTTGCTGTCATGATCGGTTAGACTTGTGTTTAGGTTCAGGGAAGGGGACTGGGGAGCGGTTGATCTGTTTACTACTGAGGACTTGGCCTGCTGACTACGTGGGGAAGGCTGCCATATGCTGCTGTTAGGGAGGGAGCTCTCCAGCTCTCTTTAAAACCCACACTGGAAACTCTCTAGATGTTTCCACTCTGAGACTGTGGCCAGGGTGACTCCCAGAAACTGACTTCTGCTGGCGAAGAGGAGAAGCAGGGAGCGTGTTTGGGGAGGCTGGGCCGAGAAGTGGCATTTATAGACCATCTGTGTAGCAGACCCAGAGGGTCCTCAGCCCCTGCAGGGCTTCCTTGCTGTGGGTCTGGCCCAGGGAAGGAGCAAGATCCTCTATATTTAGCATCCCAGATCTTTGCCTTGAGTTCTGTCTCACCCTGGTGGTTTCTCATCTGCTGGACAAGTAACATTTCTGAGTTACTTTGTTTTCCCTGAACTTTTTCCTGCCTCTGCCCACGAGTCCTGTCCTTGCCACAGTCTAGCTCCCCTCAGCCTTGTGCTGGCTCCAGGGCTGGGGGCGGGGAGGGCAAGCCCACCAGGAGCCTGGACCCATACCGGGCGAGACTTGCCAGGGACAAACCACTGGCCTTTTGTCTCCTCCTCAGAAGCACTCCCTCCTGCCCCTGTGGGCACAACAAAAGGCTCTGGTCTCTGCAGGTCACCACCAAGAAATGTCCCCTGGAGGGAAACCACACTGCCATGGGAAGGGGCTTCTGCCTTCCTCGGCCTTTGGTTCTACTCCAAATCAGCTTAGTAAACAAAAGCTTCTCAGATTCTGCAAGTGTTCCAAGAATTGCTTGAATTTTGATTTTTCAATGCCCAAATATGCTTTACAAAAAGTTCTTATACCATTTATAAAGGAAAAAACTTTTTTTTTTTTGTTCTGGGGATCAAAACCAAGGGTGCTTAACTACTGAGCCACATCTCCAGGCTTTTTAAAATTATTTTATCTATAGTCTTTCACCTGATGAGACATATGTAAATAAAGATTGCTGGCGTAACTCTTTAGATCTGCTTCTCCATCAGAGAGCAGAGATTCACCTGACCCCGGCTTTATCTTTAAAAAAAAAAATGTTTTTCAAAGTTAGAGACAGGATCTCATTGAGTTGCTCACAATCCTCCTGCCACAGTCTCCCAAGCCACTGGGATTACAGGCATGCACCACTGTGCCCAGCAGGACGAAACTTGTTTTAAGTCAGGGTTTTTGTATATGTGTTCTCGGGCATCCTATGAAAAATTTCCTCCTTTAGAAGGTACTGGACTTTACACAAGTTTGAGAAACACTCCGCAGTGCCTCCAACGATCACAGCTGCCTTGTGAAGCCCTTAATCAGTGGCAAACCCCATGCAGTGGCTCACTTAGTTTCTTCAATAGCGCTATGTGATAGGCATCACCATCACCATGTCTATTTTGAAGAAAGGAGAATAAAGCTTAGAGGCAAAATGGCTGACCAATGCCACACAGGGTAGAAAGCCATGAAAGAAATGCCAATCTGATCCCAAAGTCCTTACCCTTAGTTTTATAAAACTCTCCCTATGAGAGGCACCCTCCTGGGAAGTACAGAGACAAGAACACAATGTGGATACAAAAATTAATTCCAGCCGGGCATGGTGGTACATGCCTATAACTTGCAAGGCTGGGACAGGAGGATCCCAAGTTCACAGGCAGCCTCAGCAACTTAGCAAGGCCCTAAGCAACTTAGTGAGACCCTGACTCCAAAAAAAAAAAAAAAAAAAATTCTTGGTCAGTTAGTTTGTGACCTGGTCAGTGGTAGGGTGGGGGATCTAATGTACCACACAGAACCAATAAAGACTGGGCTGTGACAAGTACAGCAACCCAAGTGCAAGCAAGTGCTTGAGAGCAGAGAAAAAGACCAGTGCTAGCTTAATGACTTGGGTGTCAAGAGGGAAAGAAAAGAGCTTGTTCATTTTTAAACTGACATTTAATTGAGTTTCTATTATAGACAAGGAGTTGTGCTGAGCAATAGAGATACTGAGATAAATAAAAGCCACTGTCCTGCCTTCTAAGAAAGGCAGATGGATGAATGAATGGCCAATGAGATTTGCCCTTGATGGGAAGCTCCTGGCTGGCATGTTCTCCTCCCACCTCCATGGTGGTTAGCAGTGCCTGAGCAGTTGGAAAGAGCGAGACAGCAGATAAGCCCTGCATGCATTTGGAATAAAAAACACATGAGAGGCTGTGGTTGACCCTCTGAATGAGGATCCCTTGCACATTACAGAGCTGGGGGTGTTGCTGGGATAGCGGCAGTGGAAAAGTTAGGGAGGCATGCCCAAGTTCCATTCACAAACTTGTATACTCTGACAGAGAAATACACCTCCTGTGGAAGTCTCAATAATGCAAGTTGCAAAAAGCTGAATCTGGTGACACTAGCAGGCAGGGCAGAGGCCTCAGGGAGGCCAGATAGGAAGCCACAACAGGACATAAGAGAGAAGTGGAACATCTCAGTCATGTTCTTATTGCACTCAGAGTAAGGGCCAAAGGCCACTACAGTGACCCTCCAGGCGGCACATGGGCTGACCCTGTAACTCTGTGACTCCATCTCCCTCAGCCTTCCCGGCTCAGCCACACAAACCCTTGACCATGCCTGTTATACCAACCTCAGGGCCTTTCTGCTCCTCTCTGGAACACTCTTCCTCAGCTACCCACGTGGCCTACTCCCTCATCTCCTTCCAGCCTTTATGTCTCCTTGTCATCGAAGTGTTCCTAACCATTTTATTTGAAATAGTCCATACTCTCTACTCCCCATGCTACTTCCATGTTTTATTTTTCTCTACCCACCACACCATATCTTTTACTTAAGTTTATTTTCTGTCTCCTTCCAGAAGGACGGAGGCTCCCTGAGGGTAGGACTGTCTCTTGCTCACTGTTGACTGTAGTAACTATAGCAGTGCCTCACATATAGAAGGTCTTGATAAATATTCAGTTAAGTATTTGAATTTCAGTCTGAAATTCAGTGAACTACTGAATTTCATGGATAAAAGGAAAAATCCACATGGCAAGGTTAGTTGCAGTGGGACTGGGAAAGGGGAGATGTGGGAGGCGTTTAGGGTGCCTGCCAGCAGGTCCTGGGATGGCCACATGCCTGCAGGGGAGAGAGAGTCGAGGGGACTCTCAGGTGTCTGGTTGCAGCATGGGGCTGGTGGAGGGCTGTCCAAGAAGCTAGGAAAGTGGCTTTATACTGGTCAGAGGACCCCTGGGACTTTTCCTGAAGCCATTTCAGAGGCTATGCAAGGGAGAAAGGGGACTGCTGAGCAACCAGGCTCCAGGTATTTCTCTATTTTGCTTTTGGTTTCCTTGTTTTGGTTTACTTTTTACATCACTGTGGTCAGCAATCATAATAGATTATGGTTATTGAGTTCTAGATATTAAGCTAAGCCTTTAAAACGGAATGTTCTCAATTTACTTTTGTGACAGCTCTGTGAGGGTGACACTCATATCATCCTTCTCTTTCTACAGTTCAGGGAACTGAGGAAGAAGAGAGGTTAAGTGTTGTCTTAGTCACACAGATAGTCCATGGTGAGCAAGGGTCTAGAGAGAAAACACACAATATTTAAACAGGTGGAGACAAAGTATCACCTTCTTTACTGAAGAAAACTCCCACATAGACACTGAAGTGGGGTTAAGGACCATGACGCTGAGGCCCCGCTTCCAGAGGCACGCAAGCCTGGAGGACAGCCTGGAAGAAAGCGGCTTCTACCCACCTTTTTGTTGGCCAATCAGGAATGAGGGTGGAGCCAGAGTTGGCTCAGGTGGACCCACCCCAGGTAGGGCGTCCAGGACTGAAGGAAGAGCTCTCCATCCACCAGATCAAAGGGCAGGAGTGTGTGTGAGGCTTTGCACGGGTAGGGACAGTTACTACCAACGGAGTGCAGGGGCTTCAGGCAGTGAAAACCAACTACTGAAGAGAAAGGTTTATAAAAATCTGAGACAAAGGATCTAAACTGGGGCAGGGCAGGAAGAATCATCAAGGAGTAATTGGCTCCCAGTGGGGAGGATGCAGATCCATGCCCCATCTGAAGGGCAGCTGCTACCCTGAGCTGGCCAATTTTGCCACCAGGGAATGTAGACTCAGGGATGCCTCATTTCCCAAAATCTTTCAAAAGCCAGAACTCCAAAATTCTGTGTGAAATCCTCTGACTTTTCTATGTTGGCAGAAACTCCCCAAACACTGTGAGGTCCAAACCAATAACCTCTGAGGGCCATTTTTGGCCTGTGGGCCATGATTTTGTCTGGGGACAAGGATTCTTAACCTCTTTGGATCTTGAGAATCTGATAAAAAATTTTAGGCATTTTCTGGGGATGAGGAAAGGCCTGAACAAACATAAAAAAAAAATTGGATATCATTTCTGGATATCTCTGTGCCTTGGAATGATCCTTTCTAAAAAAAAAAAAAAAAAAAATATATATATATATATATATATATATATATAAATAAAACTCCTTTTTTTTTTTTTTTTTTTTTTTGTACTGAGGATAGAACCCAGGGTATTCTACCACTAAGATACACACCCAGCCTTTTGTATTTTTTATTTTTTTAGGCAGGGTCTTGCCAAGTTGCTAAGGCTGGCCTCAAACTTTTATCTTCCTGCTCAGTCTCCCAAGTAGCTGGGATTACAGGTGAGTACCACCAGGCCTGACTAAGGTGCATTTTGTAAAGACAAAAGTGATAAGAACCTCTGGAGAATAGACCTGAGGTCTCACAGGGTCCACGCTGATCTGGTGAGACTGAGGCATTGTATCTGAAGGAGATGACAGGGTATAGGGATCAATCTGTCCACCTCTGTATGTCCTGTTAGTCACGTTCTATGCTCACCTTTTCTGCTTGGTCTTGACTAATCCCTGCCCCTGAAGCAAGTATGGGGCAGGGAGGCAGGGAAGAGGCTGGGCCCTGGTCTGGAAGAGGTAAGAAGAGTAGGTATGGAGGGAGTGAGGGACTTGATGGGCACTTTTGAGCTGGAGTTTGAAGGGTTGCTAAAATTTAAAAATAGGGAATGAATTGCTTTTCTGCTCTTGGGCAAGGAAGAAGGGTGTGGATTTAAAGTTGGAATGCCCTAAATGCCAAGGCTGTCTGCATCGAGGACAGGTATTGTATGTGCTAGGTTCTCCTGCCAGCCAAACATGTATGCTAGCCAGGTTCCTGAACTTCCACAGGTGGCTGTTCAGCCTATTAGAGAATATGGGTCTGCCCTTAATTGGTAACAGGGAGGAGCTGAACTCCATGTACTTGTCAGAAAACATAACATTGAGCTCCTGGCAACTGAACATTTCCAAAATGCTTGGTTGCAAAAAAAAAAAAAAAAAAAAAAAAAAAAAAAAAAAAAAAAGAAAAGAAAAGAAAGCATCAATGGAGGTAAAGACAGGCATTCCCTCCATTCCTCTAGATTCTGTAGGTCTTATCCACAAAGAAGTCAGACCTTTTGAGAATTGGGTACTTGAACACATACTTTTAGTCTCTAGTTGGCTACCTCGTTTGAAGAGGGTTTCTCTGCTACGCACTGGCCTCTGGAGGCACTTACCGTTAAGAATGTTAACGATGAGGTTCAATGGGTCAGGCGATTATCTACTTTTTGAATACTCAAATGGCAGCCTCCAAGATGGCCCCCAACGATCTTGCCTCCTAGTAAGTCATAACTTTGTGTAGTCACTTCCCACACTGAATAGACCTCACTGTGTAACTAAGAGGATGTACCAGAAATAATGGAGTGTGACTCCTGAGGCTAGTCACAAAAGAAACTGTGACTTCAGGGGATGGGGTGTAGAGCATTTGCCTAGCATACATGAGGTCCTGGATGATCCCCAGCACTGCCAAAAAAAGGATATTGTGTCTTCTACCTTATTCTTTCTTATATTGTCCACTCTGGGGGAAGTCAGTCACCATGTTGTGAGGAGGCTCAAGCTACACTGTGGAGAAGTCCATGTGATGAGAAATGGAGGCATCCTATCAACAGCAAGCAATAACTTGCTATCATGTGAGTGTGCTGTCTTAGAAGTGAATCCTCTAACCCTGAATTTTGCAAGCATTTTTTTTTTTGGTATAGCTTCTTGTATGCCATTTGTTTTTATTTAAAAGCATAGTATTTCTCTTTTTACAGTGACTGTTAGGAGGCTCAGAACTCAACCCATGACCATTTAAAGTGAAGTGTATAGAAATTTATGGGATGCATTTTCACCTTGGATTTATATTATTTCTTCCTTTAACTTTACTTTTCCTTCCCAGTCATGATTTCACTTTAAAAAAAAAAAAATGTTGTAGCCAGGCACAGTGGTGTATACCTGTAATCCCAGTGACTTGGGAAGGCTGAGGCAGGAGGGTCTCAAGTTAGAGGCCAGCCTGGGCAATTCAGCAAGACCCTGTCTCTTAATAAAAAGGGCTGGGGATGCAGCTCAGTGACAGAGCATCCCTGGGCTCAAGTCCCAGTACTGAAAAAAAATATTATTTTGTAGTCAATGTATCCTTGTTTACCACCCCAAACCCCTTTTCGAATGAGGAATGGTGTGAATACATGAATTTTATCCCACATAGTCAGAAACTAGAGTATCAAAGAATGGAACACAAGGTAAAACTCTTTTTTTTTTTTTTTTTTTTTTTTTTGTGGTGCTGGGGATTGAACCCAGGGCCTTGTGCATGCAAGACAAATACTCTACCAACTGAGCTATATCCCCAGCCCCCAAGGTAAAACTCTTCAGAAGCAGCAGCCAAGAATGAGATGTTGGAAATTAAAAAAAAAAAAAAAATGATCTTGCAAACTAAAGGAGCAGCATAAGATAAAAACTGAGAAGTGGATCAAGAACAGTTTTAAACTGTGAAGAAGCCAGGGCAGTTTCCCCATGAGTGAGATGGGCTTCTCAGCTTGCTTTGTGGCTCAGCAGAAGCACTGAGTTGGAGTTAGGAGGGATGTGGACCTGTGAGCCATCATGATCGGGGCTTCTTTGCCCACTCAGCCTCTGCTGGCCCCTAGCCCTCCCTCCCTCCTGGCTTTCAGGCACCTCAGTGTGCCTCTCTTTATTAGAGGAAGTCTTGGAGAGAGGAAAGGAGGGAAAGAGGAAAAGGAAACAGCTTTCAGGTAATCTTATCAACAGATACTTGTACAAATAACTATGTATGGAGTATCACTTTGGGAAAGTTGGAAAATTGATTGCATCCAGGGGCAAAGTGTCTCTGCTTCAGTCCATGTGAATCCTTCATTTGTGCCCTGCGCTCACTTTTTTGCCTCCTTCCTGAAGGTTCCCTCCCACCCATCCTCCCCTCTTTGCCTGTTTCTTGACTCTCTTTCACAAAACCTTTTCTCTGTATCTATGGGTGTTGCTTTCATCGTTTGAAAATTCCTTCTTTGATTCCTGTATTCATGGTTTCATCTTCCTCTTTCCCTTCCTGAAGAGAATTTCCTGCTATTCAAACTGCCTCTGCTTGTCTCTGAATCCACTGTAGCAGGGATCTACTTCCTGTTATCTGTGGTCTTTTAGAAATGTCTGTATCTGTATTATTTGTCATATTCATCTCAGTCTTGCATTATTTGTTGATCCCGGCTTTCTCCTTGAAACCTCTCTCTGACTTCCATGACTCATTTATTTTTCTTTTTCCTTATTTGTTTTAAAAGATGGGGGAGATTCTCCCTCTGTTGCCCAGGTTGGCGCCAAACTCATAGGCTCAAGCAATCTTCCTGCCTAAGCCTCCTGAGTAACTGGGATGACAGGTGTACGGCACAGTGTCCAGCTCATTCATTCTCTGGTTTCTTAGTTCTTTCTACAGGTTCCAATTTCTCCACCCATCTCTTAACTGGATGGTTCATCCTTGGCCCTCTTCTCTTTGTGTCCTCAGATCTCCCTGTGGCTTTGTGTTGCCATGCTCCAAATACAGATATTTCCAACCCAGTGCCCTCTTCCAAGTTGTGTGTGTATACCACCCCCAGCACTCCAAACCTCATCTCTTCCAAACTGAGCTCACTTTCTTACCTGCAGCTGTCCTTTCTTCTGGATTTCTTATTCTGGAGAATGGCTAGAACCAAGCCTTGATTTTTGTTGTTGTTTTTTTTTTTTTTTAAATGTTTTATTTGGGGGCTGGGGATATAGCTGAGTTGGTAGAGTGTTTGCCTTGCATCACAAGGCCCTGGGTTCAATCCCCAGCACCAAAAAGAAAAAAAAAAAAAAAAAAAAAAAAAAAAAGTTCTATTTGTTGTGTTCTGTTATACATAACACAATATATTTGACATATCATACATACATGGAGTATAATTCCCCATTTTTGAGGTTGTACAAGATGTGGAGTTACACTGATCATGTATTTATATATGAATGTAGGAATGCAACATCCAAATCATTCTACTATCTTTCTCATTCCCATCCCCTTCTCTTTCCCGGCTCCCTCCAATCAATCTGACGAACCTCCACTCCTTCCTCCCCTTTGTGTATTATGTGTTAACACCCACATATCAGAGAGGACATCTGGCCTTTGGTTTTTTGGGATTGGCTTATTTCACTTAGCATGAAAGTCTCCAGTTTCATCCATTTATTGGCAAATGCCATAATTTCATTCTTCTTTTGGGCTGAGTATTATTCCGTTGTGTATATATACCACATTTTCTTTATCCATTCATCTGTTGAAGGGCACCTAGGTTGGTTCCATAGCTTAGCTATTGTGAATTGAGCCTCTATAAACTTTGATGTGGCTGCATCACTATAGTATGCTGATTTTAAGTCCTTTGGGTATATATTGAGGAGTGGGATAACTGGGTCAAATGGTGGTTCCATTCCAAGTTTTCTGAGGAATCTCCATACCACCAAGCCTTGGTTTTTGAGTTAGGAAACCAGACATTATCTCTGGTTCTTTCTTGCTGTACCCCATATCTAGTCTGCCATCTATCTACATACTCCTGAATTCTCTCTCTTTCTTAGGACCTTGCTTTCTTCTTTCCTTTCCCAAAGCCACTACCTCCCCTCAGGTCCCCAGGGCTCATACAGCCTCCTAAATGGGCTCCACACCCTCAAGTTTCCCTCCCTTAATTCCTTCTCTACGCTGTGCCCACATGACTACATGTGATCTTCTCCGGGTCAAACCACATCAGCTTCCTTGCATTCAGGGAAAATCTGAACTCCTCTTGTTGATCTCAAAGGTCTTTCAGTCTGGGCTCCTGCCTGTGTCTCTGGTCCTGCTATGCCATGTGGGCCTGTTCTGAGCCACACCTTCCTTTGTTCTCAGTCCCACAGAACTTGTGGTTTCCTAGGCCTGGCCTTTCTTTCTTTCTTCTTTAAAAATAACTTTTTCTTTTATTTATTTATTTTTATGTGGTGCTGAGGATCTAAACGAGTGCCCACCCATGCTAGGCAAGCGCTCCACCACTGAGCCACAATCCCAGTCCTAGGCCTGGCATTTCTGTCCCCACCTTCTTCACCAGACTGACTCTTCCTCTGCTTCCCACACAGCTTGAGCTTCGATCCCCCTCCTTCCTCAGGCTGGGATGGTGCCTCTTCTTGACGTGGCTTTGTCTGGACCTCAGTCAAATACTATCTACCATATTGTGTCATTTGCTTTCTTCTCTGTAAACAAAAGGATGTGAGGGCAGGATGTTTGTTTCTAGCTGTATAGTCCCAGGACTTGGTGAAGTTTGTCTTGTTGTAGATGTTAAGCAAATGTTTATCAAATGAATAAATAATTGAACCTCTTGAAGAAAGTATTGTCAACCCTCTCTTACTTCACAAAGATGATGCTTTATAATAATAAACATTTTTCTTGGATCTCAAGTACACAGGGTTGAATGAAGCTATCCTGTAGCTCATGTCACGCCATAATGGTTGGTCCATGCAAGGTCCTGGTCACTATTCATTCATTACTTCATATTATCCTCCATCCTTAGTCCCATTTCTATTCTGATTTACTTAATGCTGAATCTTTAAAAAGCACAAATGATTGCCTTGTGAGCATACATTTTTAATTTATGTGAATAGTATTGTGTTTTATAGCTCATTATGTTGCTTGAATTTTCTATTCAAGATCATGCTTTTAAAATCCAACCATATTGCTACATATACATCTAGCTTATTGCTGTTAACTGTTTCAGCGGTCTCCTAAAATGAAGCATTTAAATAGCATCTTTGTTTCCAGGATTTTTGTTGTTGTTGTTTTTTTTTTTTTTTTTTTTTTTTGCTTATAAATGTGATTTTCATATTATCAATGTGAGGAAGTCAGGGAAAATCTGAATATCTCTATTTTATAAAGGAGGAAGCTGAGACTCAGATATTAAGTGACTTGTCCATAGTTATTCAGCATTTTTGCAGTATAATTTGAATGTGGCTTCCAGACTTCCAAAACGAAGTTCAGTTCCTGTTGGGGAACCTCACTCCCCTCTCGGTCTGGGTGTATCAGAGCTGTAGCTGGAGAGGTGGGAGATCTGAGCCTGCCCTGAGCTGAGGGAAAGGGGCTTCCAGGGCAAGCCTCCCTGAGGGTCTCCTGCCAGCATTCCTGCCCCTCAGAGTGAGGTTAACATGAGAAGGACTGGGCAGCTGGGGGTGGAGGTGGGGAAGAATACATAAAGGTCACAGATTCTGGGTAGGGATTCATGTAGACTCTGGGGTGATGGCTGATTCTGTACATTGGACATTTGCCTCTCCTCTCTTCAGTTAGCCATTGGGAGTGACTCTCAGAGAAACGGCCCCTGTCCCCAGAGCCTAGTCTTGTGGACTTTCCCAGCTGCCCACCATCATCACTGAGTGACTCAGGTACAGGTATGTGCTCTGTGTGCTCTGATAAGTGACATCTGTGTTTGTTTTTCTCAATAATGAAAACTCTAGAGGTTTCAAGATGGCGGACTAGAGGGTGGCCGCATTTCATGTTGCTCCAGGACTCAGGATTCAAAAGAGGAGAAATTGAGAGACTTGGGACCAACTCAAAGCAGCCGGGTGAATCTCTCCCGCTGGGGAGGCGTCCCAGATGGGGTGGTCGTCCCGGAACGCAGGGAACTTTGTGAAGTAGAGCTGCCCGGCGAGACACCCCTCCCCCCGCTGGAGCAGTGAACGCGGACAACTGGGAGCGTCATAGAGGAGGCCACTCAGCACAGCGCTGGGACTCGAAGCAACCACTGGGGCTCCAGGCAGCGGCCCAGAGGAGGGGCTGCGAGCAGAGCTGTTTGGACTCAGAGCGACCACTCCTGAACACCAGGGCCTGCCCAGAGGGGGAGGAGGAGGAGCAGTGCGGCGAGGCGCTTGGACTTGGAGCGACTGTGCCAGAGCTACAGGCGGTTGCCAGAGGAAGAGCTGCTCGGCGAGCTGTTTGGACTCGGAGCGACCATTCCTGAATGCCGGGGCCTGCCGCAGGAGGAGGAGGAGGAGCGTGGCTGCTTGGATTCGGAGTGACTGTACCAGAGCTACGGGCGGTTGCCAGAGGAGGAGCTGCGTGGCGAGCTGTTTGGACTCAAAGCGACCATTCCTGAACACCTGGGCCTGCCCGGAGGAGGAGGAGGAGGAGGAGGAGGAGGAGGAGGAGGAGGGGCGCGGTGGGTCGCATGGACTCGCAGTGACTGCGTTGGAGCTCCAGGCGGCTGCTCAGAGGAGGAGGCAAGTGGTGAGTTGTTTGGACTTAAAGCGACCACTCCTGAACACAGGGGGGCTGCCTGGAGGAGGCGTGCAGAGGGTCACGTGGACTCAGAGCGACTCAGAGTGGCTCACAGTGACCGCTCCTAAACACCCGGGGGGCTACCTGGAAGAGGAGGAGGAACGGGGCAGGTCACTTGGACTTGGAGTGACTGCCCAGGGCTTTGGGCGGTTGGTGGGAGGAGGAGGCTCGCAGTGAGTTGCTTGGACTCCTAGTGACCGCACCGGAACACCGGGCGGCTGTCTGGAGGAAGAGGCGTGCGGCGGGTCTCTGGGACTCTGAGCGATTGTACGGGGCTCCAGGTGGCTGCTCAGAGGAGGGGCCGCATAGCCAGACAATTAGGTGCAGAGCAGGGTCCCAGGACCTAGGAGTCTTCTTGGTGGAACAGCCCCACAGATACATGCTTAGGGGCGGAGCAAAGGTTCCAGGACTGCGGGCAGATTCTCTGAGGAGAGGCAGCCTAAGGAGACTCATCGGCGAAGGGTGAGGCTCCCAGGCCCAGGAGGTAGGGCCGGGCCCCTGGGAACGTTGCAGAGGAAGGCAGCCCAGCCTAGGCAGTAGTTGTAGATTGAGGGGAACCTCTAGGAGGGGAACCGACCAGCGAGACCTCCCCAACAGGTGAGTCTTCCCTGCCGGGTGAGGTTTTCCCACAAGGACGGTGAAACCAGAGACACAGGCCCAAACAGGCCTTGCCTCAGCCCGCAGCCTAGTTACCCTTTGGACAACCATTGGTCAACAAGGGGAGACACCTCTGCCCACTAACAGAGAATATACCCCACCTGAAGGCCACCACCCCTAGAGAGGCAGCTTCCTTGTGGAGCACCGTACTATCAACTTCCTCCAAGACTTCAGCCTACTGAAGGCTAAGAGGGGATATACTAGAAATCTTCAGGGACATTATAAGTCAATAGAGGAAATCTGCAATATCTCAGTGGTCCACTGATACCTGAACAACATGAGAAAACAAGGGAAGAATATGCCCCAAACAAATCTAGATGTTACATCAATAAAACCCAATGACAGCATGGCAGAAGAAATGACAGAAAAGGAGTTCAGAATGTACATAATTAAAATGATCAAGGAAGCAAACAATGAGATGAAAGAGCAAATGCAGGCATTGAATGATCGCACCAATCGACAGTTAAAAGAGCAAATACAGGAAGCAAAAGATCATTTCAATAAAGAGTTAGAGATATTGAAAAAAAACCAAACAGAAATCCTTGAAATGAAGGAAACAATAAACCAAATTAAGAACTCCATAGAAAGCATATCCAATAGGATAGAACACCTGGAAGACAGAACCTCAGACATTGAAGACAAAATGTTTAACCCTGAAAACAAAGTTGAACAAACAGAGAAGATGGTAAGAAATCATGAACAGAATCTCCAAGAACTATGGGATATCATGAAAAGGCCAAATTTAAGAATTATTGGGATTGAGGAAGGCTTAGAGAAACAAACCAAAGGAATGAACAATCTATTCAACGAAATAACATCAGAAAATTTCCCAAATCTGAAGAATGAAATGGAAAATCAAGTTCAAGAGGCTTATAGGACTCCAAATACACAAAATTACAACAGACCCACACCAAGGCACATTATAATGAAAATACCTAACATACAAAATAAAGACAGAATTTTAAAGGCTGTGAGAGAAAAGAACCAAATTACTTTCAGGGGGAAACCAATATGGATATCAGCAGATTTTTCAATCCAGACCCTAAAAGCTAGAAGGGCCTGGAACAACATTTTTCAAGCCCTGAAAGAAAATGGATGCCAACCAAGAATCTTATACCCAGCAAAACTTACCTTCAAATTTGACGATGAAATAAAATTCTTCCATGATAAACAAAAGCTAAAAGAATTTACAAAAAGAAAGCCAGCATTACAGAACATTCTCAGCAAAATATTCCATGAGGAAGAGATGAAAAACAAAGAAGCAAATTAGCAAAGGGAGGAATTATCCTAAAGGAATTGTCAAATAAAGGAGGAACCAAGTCGTGTCAAATAAATAAATAAGTAAATAAAATTTAAAAAATGAACCAAACAACCGAGAAACCAAACCATATCTCAATAATAACCCAGAATGTTAATGGCCTGAATTCATCAATCAAAAAACATAGACTGGCATATTGGATTAAAAAGAAAGATCCAACAATATGTTGCCTGCAAGAGACTCACCTCATAGAAAAAGATACCCATAGACTAAAGGTGAAAGGATGGGGAAAAACATACCATGCACATGGACTCAGCAAAAAAGCTGGAGTATCCATCCTCATTTCAGATAGTGTGGACTTCAAGCCAAAGTTAGTCAGAAGGGATAAAGAAGGTCATTTCATACTGCTTAAGGGAAGCATAAATCAGCAAGGTATAACAATCATAAACATCTATGCCCCAAACAGTGGCTCATCCATGTATGTCAAACAAATCCTTCTCAATTTCAGAAACCAAATAGACCATAACACAATAATACTAGGTAATTTTAACACACCTCTCTCACCACTGGACAGATCCTCCAAACAAAAATTGAACAAAGAAACCATAGATCTCAATAACACAATCAATAATTTAGACTTAATGGACATTTATAGAATATACCATCCAACCAAGAGCGAATAAACTTTCTTCTCAGCAGCACATGGATCCTTCTCTAAAATAGACCATATATTATGCCACAAAGCTACTGTTAGCAAATACAAGAGGATAGAGACACTACCTTGTATTCTATCAGATCATAATGGATTGAGGTTAGAAATAAATGAAAGAGTAAAACACAGAAACTATTCCAACATCTGGAGATTAAACAATATGCTATTATATGATGAATGGATAACAGAAGATATTAGGAAGGAAATTAAAAAATTCTTAGAGGTAAATGAGAACAAAGAAACATCATATCAAAATCTCTGGGACACTATGAAAGCAGTACTTAGAGGGAAATTTATTTCATGGAGCGCATTTAATAACAGAAGTAAAACTCAACAAATAAACGACCTAACACTACAGCTCAAAGCCCTAGAAAAAGAAGAACAGAACAGCACCAAAAGTAGTAGAAGACAGGAAATAGTTAAACTCAGAGCTGAAATCAATGAAATTGAAACAAAAGAAACAATACAAAAAATTGACAAAATAAATAGTTGGTTCTTCGAAAAAATAAACAAAATTGATAAACCTTTAGCCACACTAACAAAGAGAAGCCGAGAGAAAACCCAAATCACTAAAATTCGGAATGAACAAGGAAATATCACAACAGACAGGATTGAAATACAAAACATAATTAGAAACTATTTTGAAAATCTATACTCCAACAAAATAGAAAATTTCGAAGACATCAACAGGTTTCTAGAGACATATGAATTGCCTAAACTGAACGAGGAGGACATACACAATTTAAATAGACCAATTTCAAGTACTGAAATATAAGAAGTCATCAAAAGCCTACCAACAAAAAGTCCGGGACCAGATGGGTTCTCAGCCGAGTTCTACAAAACCTTTCAAGAAGAGCTCATTCCAATACTTCTCAAAGTATTCCATAAAATAGAAGAGGAGGGAACCCTCCCAAACTCATTCTATGAAGTCAATATCACCCTGATACCTAAACCAGACAGAGACACATCGAGGAAAGAAAATTTCAGACCAATATCCTTAATGAACATTGACGCAAAAATTCTCAACAAAATTTTACCAAATCGCATACAGAAATATATTAAAAAGATAGTGCACCATGATCAAGTGGGTTTCATCCCAGGGATGCAAGGTTGGTTCAACATCAGGAAATCAATAAATGTAATTCACCAAATTAATAGACTTAAACTCAAGAATCACATGATTGTTGCAATCGATGCAGAAAAAGCATTTGATAAAATACAGCATCCCTTCATGCTCAAAACACTAGAAAAAATAGGGATAGTGGGATCATTCCTTAACATTGTAAATGCCATCTATGCTAAGCCCATGGCTAATATCATTCTAAATGGTGAAAAACTGAAAGCATTCCCCCTGAAAACTGGAACAAGACAGGGATGCCCTCTTTCACCACTTCTATTCAATATCGTCCTTGAGACTCTGGCCAGAGCAATTAGACAAACCAAAGAAATTAAAGGGATATGAATTGGAAAAGAAGAACTCAAACTATCCCTATTTGCTGATGATATGATTATATACTTAGAGGAACCAGGAAATTCCACCAGAAAACTTTTAGAACTCATAATTGAATTCAGTAAAGTAGCGGGATATAAGATCAATGCACATAAATCTAATGCATTTTTATACATAAGTGATGAATCTTTGGAAAGAATAATCAGGAAAAATACCCCATTCACAATAGCCTTGAAAAAAATAAAATACTTGGGAATCAATCTCACAAAAGAGGTGAAAGACCTCTACAATGAGAACTACAGTACACTAAAGAAAGAAATTAAAGAAAACCTTAGAAGATGGAAAGATCTCCCATGTTCTTGGAGAGGAAGAATTAATATTGTCAAAATGGCCATACTACCTAAAGTGCTATACAGATTCAATGCAATTCCAATTAAAATCTCAATGACATACCTTACAGAAATAGAGCAAGCAATTATGAAATTCATCTGGAAGAATAAGAAACCCAGAATAGCTAAAGCAATCCTTAGCAGGAAGAGTGAAACAGGGGGTATCGCAATACCAGATCTTCAACTCTACTACAAAGCAATAGTAACAAAAACGGCATGGTATTGGCACCAAAATAGAAAGGTAGATCAATGGTACAGAATAGAGGACACGGACACAAACCCAAATAAATACAATTTTCTCATACTAGACAAAGGGGCCAAAAATATGCAATGGAGAAAAGATAGCCTCTTCAACAAATGGTGCTGGGAGAATTGGAAATCCATATGCAAGAGAATGAAACTAAACCCATATCTCTCACCATGCACGAAACTAAACTCAAAATGGATTAAGGACCTCGGAATCAGACCAGAGACCCTGCAAATTATAGAAGAAAAAGTAGGTCCAGATCTTCAACACGTCGGCTTAGGACCAGACTTCCTCAACAGGACTCCCATAGCACAAGAAATAAAAGCAAGAATCAATAACTGGGATAGATTCAAACTAAAAAGCTTTCTCTCAGCAAAGGAAACTATCATAAATGCGAAGAAAGAGCCTACAGAGTGGGAGAAAATCTTTGCCAATCATACTTCAGATAGAGCACTAATTTCCAGAATCTATAAAGAACTCAAAAAACTCTACACCAAGAATGCAAATAATCCAATCAACAAATGGGCTAAGAAAATGAATAGACACTTCACAGAAGAAGATCTACAAGCAATCAACAAACATATGGAAAAATGTTCAACATCTCTAGTAATAAGAGAAATGCAAATCAAAACCACCCTAAGATTCCATCTCGCCCCAATTAGAATGGCGATTATCAAGAATACAAGCAACAACAGGTGTTGGCGAGGATGTGGGGAAAAAGGTACACTCATACATTGCTGGTGGGGCTGCAAATTATTGCAGCCACTCTGGAAAGCAGTGTGTAGATTCCTTAGAAAACTTGGAATGGAACCACCATTTGACCCAGCTATCCCACTCCTTGGCCTATACCCAAAGGACTTAAAATCAGCCTTCTACAGGGATACAGCCACATCAATGTTCATAGCTGCTCAATTCACAATAGCCAGATTGTGGAACCAACCTAGATGTCCTTCAATTGATGAATGGATAAAGAAACTGTGGCGTATATATACAATGGAATATTACTCAGCCATGAAGAATGATAAAATTATGGCATTTGCAGGCAAATGGATGAAGTTGGAGAATACCATGCTAAGTGAGTTAAGCCAATCTCAAAAAACCAAAGGTTGAATGATATCGCTATAAGTGGATGAGGACACATAATGGGGGGAGGGAAGGGTTAGTGTTAGGGTTAGATTTAGGGTTAGGGAGGGGGGCAAAGAATGGAGGAAGGAAGGACTGTATAGAGGGAAAAGAGGGGTGGGAGGGGTGGGGGGAAGGGAAAAATAACAGAATGAATCAAACAACATTACCCTATGCAAATTTATGATTACACAAATGGTATGCCTTTACACCATGTACAAACAGAGAAACAACATGTATCCCATTTGTTTATAATAAAAAAATAATAATCAACACATACCTTCCTGTTATGCAAACCTTTATATTAAATTATGTATCTCCTTTCCTTCTTTTGCTTTAAATGCAAACTGAGAGAAAATTCTTATTTAACTAAAAGCTATTTCTATATTCCAACTTCTCTTGCAAACCTGCTGGCACACATATTAGGAGGTAGTAGAAATCTTGGAGTTCTTTGTGATGTTATATATTGATTCAATTAGGTATGCACAAATGTTATTACTTTCCTATTTTTAATTTATGGAACATGGTAACTTAAATTTCTTCAATTGCTAACCAATTAGTCACACTTATTTTTATAATTTTTTATTAAGTCATGTTATCTGTCATTTCCTAACTTTTATATCTAATCGAAATTTCATTAATAGACTTCCCCATTGTTATCTAAGGATCTTTAAGTGTTCTATAAATCCTAGACTTCTTATTAAACTATCTGAAGGCAAAAATAAATAAATAAATAAATAAATAAATAAATAAATAAATAATGAAAACTCTAAAAGGACTGTCTATGAGTGAACCTCCTAGAAGAAAACAGGTGAGCTCTCTATAAATCCCACTTGAGAGAGTTTCCAGGGTTCAGGTCCCTGGCTTTTACCTCTGCCCTCTCCCCATTAGTGGAAAAATGCATAATTATGATTATAATCACAACTAGTATTTGTGATTAATTGCATATTGTTTATCAGGTACCCCTTATTTCATTTAATACTACCATTTCCAACACATTGTTATCACTGCTATCCCTCCTCCCTACCATTTTTTTTTCTCTGTACTAAAGATTGAACCCAGGGGTGCTCTACCACTGAGCTGTATCCCCAGTCATTTTTATTTTTTTCTTTTGAGACAGAGTTTTGCTAATTTCCCAAGACTGGCCTTGAACTTGTGATCCTCCTGCCCCAGTCTTCTGAGTAGCTGGGATTATAGGCATGAACCATTGCATATGGTCACTATCATTTCTATAGATGAGAAAATTGAGGCTCAGAGAGGGTAAATAACTTCCCCAAGATCACAGAGCAAAATAGTGTCAGAATTGTGACTTAGAAAGATCTAATCTGGATTTTCTGATCACTGTTGCCATGCCTGATACACTCTATCCCACCAAGGGCAGATGTTCAGTTTTTTTGTAGAAAATTCCCAGGTTAGGGCCCCAGACACAGTATGAAGATGATCCTCTAAAAAGACATTGCTCATATTTATTCAGAGAGTTTCCTACCTGGAACAAGGGTATCATCCATTTTTTAGCAACTATGCCCTGAGCCCTTGCTGGGTATGCAGCCAGTTCTGTGTGAGAAACTTCCAGGTCTCCTGTCTTCAGAGCAACAAAGCCATTTCCCAGTGACTCACAGGTGACTAATTAAAATGCACACTTTTCTGGGCTCAGTGGTTAATTCCTTCCCAAACTGGGTAGAATTGCTGCAAGATGAAAAGAAAGCCGACAACAGGAGAGGGGGACAAAAGAGCAGAAGGGAAGAAAGGGAGGAAAACAGAGGGAAAGAAAGAGGGAGGAAGGGAAGACAGGAAGAGGGGGAAAGAAGGAAGAAGGAAAGCCTGTCTACTTTGCTTAAGGAAAACAGGTAGATTTTCCAAGTTTCTAACAAATTTATATTTACTAGCATTTTATAATATATGCTATGTCAGTTGTGTGATCCCATTAAGCCACATAAAGACCTTGCATTTTAAGTAAAATATCACTATAAAGCTTTACAAATGAGGAAACTGAAATTTTGGAAAGTTGGGGACCATTTAACCTTGGAGAAAACCTAGAAGAACTGGAATGAACTGGGATTTTGTCACCCAACTAACCTGGATTCAGGCTACCTGTGTTTTAGCAACATGGTCTTCCTCTCATTACTGAACATCTCAGAGCCTTGGATTCCTCTTCCGTTGGATGAGGATGATATCAGCACCAATCCTTTAGGGTTATTTTGGGGATTAAATATGATAATACATTGTACACAGAAAGGGCTTAATAAATGCTATCTTGTTTCTGTATTATTGTTATCTGCCACTACTATTACTAAGTATCTGGCACAGTACTCATTCTTAAAACAGTATATATCCAACAAATATTAGTCCCCTGCACACAATCCCACATCCCCACTTTCCTAAGGTAGTGGAGCCAGTAATTGTTGGGTGCAGGCTGGCCATGGCATTGAACTTGATTGCCAGTACTCCTCCACACCCTATTGCTACCCAGCCCTCTATTTAGCACCTTAAAAATGCAACCAGACCATATTGTATGCCTCCATAACTCTAAGATTCTTTCTACTTCAAAAAGGATATTTAGATATCTGAAGATCAATTGTTCAGAATATTTAATTATCTTCTACTCCTTTGGGAAGGACTTGCGATACATCTGTATTCTAACCCAGGATCCCAGGAGATAATGTTTCTTCTAATTATTTTTAAGTTTTAGTAGACAATCAATTCTGTACACACAACACACTAAGAAGCCTGAAATAATGGGCACAGTTTAGCACTGAAATTAATCTTAAAGCAAAGTTAATCAACACGTAATCATCTTTGTGCTACAGGGTGATTAGGTATAAATGAAAACTATTTGTGTAAATGAAAATAATCAGTAATATTTTGTGCAATCAAACCAAGCACTTGCAGAGAATTCTAGGGGAGAGGAGCGATCCTGAACGTGGGTGGGTAATACAATCATAGCCACCAGTATCTCTAAATTGCTTGCGAAAGGAATCGGCCACAGAGTGCCTTAAGATGCTGACTTACAACAGTGCCTAGCAGTTGTGAATGTTCAGTAAATGCTGGCTCCTTCTCTTCCATGTCCATTTCCTCTGTCTTCACTCTTCCTCTCCCCACTGTTGTTATTATTGGTATTATTATATCTTAGCCTTAACTAAATTGGCCACAGGACCATTCCCTCAGTTTCCAGTATTTGAGAGCAAATGTTACAGTTTGGATGTGGGGTGGCCCCCAAAAGCTCATGTGTAAGACAATGCAAGGAAGTTTAGGTTATGAGAGCCTAGACCTACTCAGTGCATCAGTCCCCTTAGGGATTACCTGGGTGGTAACTGTGGGCAGCTAGGGTGTGGCTGGAGAAGGGGGATTGATGGAGTATGCCATTGGGGGTTTTATTTTATCCACAGTGAGGGGAGCAGTCTCTTCACTTCTTTGTTGTCACATTCTGAGCCTCTTTCCCCTACCACACCTCGGGCCCAGAGCACTGGAATTAGCCAGCCATCTATGGGCTGAGACCTCTAAAACCATGAGCCCCAAACAACCACTTTCTCCTCTAATTGTTCTCGTTAGGTCTTTTGGTCGTGGCAGTCAAAATCTGACTAAAACAGTAAGTAATTAGGAATTAAGGGTTTGGAGACCCCCATTCAGGGGGTCTGGAAAAAAGAAAAAAATAAACTATTTTGAAAAATGAATTTTAGGATTCATTAGAAAGTCCTAATAACAAATAATACTGTTGTGGTTTAGATGTGGTGTCCCCAAAAGCTCACATGTGAGACAATGCAAGAAGGTTTGGAGAAGAAATGATTGGGTGACAGCCTTAACCCAATCAGTGAATTAATCTCTGATGGGATTAACTGAATGGTTACTGAAGTGGTGGGGTATGGATGGAGGAGGTAGGAATTGGGGTGTGGCTTTGGGTATATATTTGTATCTGGTGGGTGGAATCTCTGCTTTCTGATCATCATGTGAGCTGCTTCCCTCCACCATACTCTTCTGCCATGATGTTCAGCCTTACCTTGAGTCCCATGTAGTGGAGCCTGCTATCTATGGATTGAGAGCTCTGAGGCCACAAGCCCTCAAATAAACTTTTCCTCCTCTATAATTGTTCTGGTCAGATCTTTTAGTCATAGAAGTGAAAAAGCTGACTAAAACAAATACTTTCTCAGGTAAGAAAAGCAACAAATAAAGGACCCAGAATATGGTCACTTTTAACAACTTGGAGGTTAACAAAGTTCAAGGGAACAGGACAGCAGTCACAGACTAATGTCCACACAGGGTAATGATGTGGTTTAGATACTTTGGAGTATTGCTGGTTTGCCCTCAGTAACCCCTTTGCCTGAGAGTTCCCCTTGCCTTGCTCTGTGTGCTCATTGGGATGGTTTCCCAGTGCATGTCAGTATCTGGATCCGTGAGTGGATTGGATCAGGAATGGACACTTGACTCCAGCTGAGCCAATCACATTCTTTCTCATCGGAACCTGGGGTTGTGATTCAGCAAGAGTGAGGTCCCATGTGTACCTAGAACTGAGAACATTTGAACTTGAGAGCTGAATGGTTGCTATCAGGTAGAGAAAAGCAGAAAAAGGTAGTCTGCAGAGAGAAACATGAAATAGAGGTGCAGAGATGAAAATCAATGTGATTCTAGATTGAAAGATAAGAAATGACTGATTGGCTTCCTATAGGTTTTCTAACTCCTTGCTTAAATCTTTCCTGAGACACATATCCTCCCTTATCTGTGAGATACTCTTATATCCATATAATTCATTTTCCCATTTTGTTTAAGCTTACTCAAATGGATTTTTGTTATTTGCAACCAAAATACCTTAACCAAAACACAATGATAATCTGATTGCTTTCTCAATGCCTTTTACAAAACAGAGGAATTTTGAAGGTTTTTTTGGGAGGTAGTATTGTCCAAAATAGATTGTTTATTCCTTCTTAGAGACTAATGCCAAGCTAACTTAACCTTCCTTAAATAATTTTTCTTCTTCTGCTTCCTGATTTGGAATAATTAGACCAGAATGGGAATGGGTGATTAGGGAGGGGCCAGGAGACAAACCACAGGATAGAGACTTTTGTCCCGTGTGATGTTATATTGTCAGAATACAGTAATCATGTCCAGGACTTGTCATCTAAGGCTTGGTTTCCTTTCAGCTGACTCTGCTTCCTGCAGACTTTCCAAGGGCCTCAGGAACTTATTGCCACAGTTCTTACTGCTGGACATGAACAAGCTGCCCAGTGGATTTTGAGTTGGAAACAGGTCTTGAAAGGCTTCAAAGTTAGTGGGCCACAAATCTTCATCATGTCAACTTAGGGCCTGACTTCCTTAACAAGACTCCAAAAGCACAAGAAGTAAAATTGAGAATTAATAAATGGGATGGATTCAAACTAAAATCTTCTTCTCAACGAAGGACACAACTACATAAAGAGAGAGCCTGCAGAATGGGAGAAAATCTTTACCACACACACTTCATATAGAGCATTAATCTCCAGAATATATAAAGAACTCAAAAAACTTAACACCAAAAAAACAAATCAATAAATGGGCTAAGGAACTGAAGAGACACTTCACAGAAGAAGAAATACAATTGATCAACAAATATATGAAAAAATGTTCATCATCTCTAATTAGAGAAATGCAAATCAAAACTACTCTAAGATTTCATTTCATTCCAGTTAGAATGGCAATTATCAAGAATACAAGCAACAATAAATATTGGTAAAGATGTGGGAGAAAAGGTACACTCATACATTGCTGGTAGGACTACAGATTGGTGCAACTACTCTGGAAAGCAGTATGGAGATTCCTCAGAAAACTTGGAATGGAACCACCATTTGACCCAGCTATCCCACTCCTCAGATTATACCCAAAGGACTTAAAATCAACATACCATAGTGACGCAGCCACATCAATATTTATAGCAGCTCAATTCACAATAGGTAAACTATGGAACCAACCTAGATGCCCTTCAATAGATGAATAGATAAAGAAAATGTGGTACATATACACAATGGAATATTCTCAGCCTTAAAGAAGAGTGAAATTATGGCATTTGCAGGCAAATGGATGGAGCTAGAGACTCTCATGCTAAGTGAAATAAGCCAATCCCCAAAAACCAAAGGCTGAATGTTTTCTCTGATAAGCGGATATTGAACCGTAGTGGGGGGAGGGAAGGTAGGGAAGAATGAAGGAACTTTGGATTATGCAGAGGGGAGTGAGGAGAGGGGTGGGGCAGTGGGGATGGGAAGAATGGTATGAGGCAGACATTATTACCCTATATACATGTATTATTACACTACTGGTGTGACTCAGCACCATGTACAGCCAGAGGAATGAGAAGTTGTGCTCCATTTGTGTACAATGTGTCAAAATGCGTTCTACTGTCACTTATAACCAATTAGAACATATTTTTTAAAAAGTCAGTGGGCCAGTGGAAGAAGAGAACTGAGGGGAATGGAGAAATCAACTTCCAGGTAATACAAATCGACTTCCATTTATTACAAACAGATGCAATGCATCTGAGACTAACACCAAATAGACTTAATTAAAAAAATTAGTCCTTAGTTTTTTTCTTTGTTTCCCAAGGCAGAAAAAACTCATTTTCCTAAGCAGTACAGAGTGGTACGAGATGCAGAATGACTAGCAAGGGGCTCCAAATGTGTTTTCTGTGTTGAAAGTAATTAAAAATCCAGGAAGCATTTACATATCTGAGCTCAGTTAGCCAGTCAGGTCTCAAGTTTGAGGCAGGTCAACACTTCATGCACATGGTGGATGACTGTATCTTGATGAAGAGACACCCTCTACAGAACAGAAATGGAGGGCACATTGGTGAGTCTTATCGATGCACACCAATCACCCAGAAAATTCTAAATCCAAGAAGAATAGAATTTCTAGAAGAAAGGTTTATCTGATCATCCAACCGGTAAGTACGTGGCGAACATTTACTTGGGTCACAGTGCTGTGACCTGGGAATGGTGAAAGACACCAGAGAGACAACAAAAACACAAACCCTGGTTTGAGAACCTTAAGGCTTCATCCAGGCAGGCAGGCAGGCAGGCAGCCTTTATGAAGCTCTTGTTCTGTGCCAGATTCTATTCTGGGCACTGGAATAAAGCAATGAACCAAGACACATGAAGCACCTGAACTCATGGAGTTTAATTTTTTTTTCTTACTAGGGATTGAATCCAGGGGCACTTAATCACTGAGCCACACCCCAGCCCGTTTTATTTTTTATTTTGAGACAGGGTCTTGCTAAGTTGCTCAGGGCCTTTCTAAGTTGCTGAGGCTGGTGTCGAACTTGCGATCCTCCGGCCTCAGCTTCCCAAGCCACTGAGATTATAGGCGTGCGTCACCATGCCTGGCTCATGGAGCTTAATTTCCTTTGGAGAGACAGCTGTCAGAAATTTGTGTATGTTTACATTTGAATCAATAAGACATTGTCTCTTTTCTCTGAAATGAACCTGGAATAGTAGGGCCCCTAGTCTGGTACAGTGGCCCACGCATGTAATCAGCCTGATGCAAGAGGCTCGCAAGTTCAAGGTCCTGGGAAGGACAGTATTTTTGTACAGAAGCCTTGAGGAAATGTTTGCGGACCACAGAAAGTACTGCTAATGAGTCTACAGAGACAAAGACCAGATCAGAATAGCCCTGTGGATCATGGAAAGAGCTGCTTTTATTTGAAGTGCAATGGCAGAGCATTTGGAGGGTTTCAAGCAGGATAGTAATATGATCTTGTTTGATAGAGCAGTAAACTCAGAGAACGTTGGTGGCTAGAACCAGTGTGGGGACAGTGAGACCTGATTAGATTTAATATCCAGTCTGAGGGCTGAGGATATACTGGTGATTCCTGTGGGGGGTGGGATGGTGGGGAAAGTGAGGATAACTCTGGGTTGTGGCTTGAGTCAACACAGAGACCCACAAACCATGACTGGGAAGAAAAGGGAAGGAAACATTTTATTTGGGAAATTGAGAAGATTTGGAAGAGAAAATGAACACTGCCATTTTGGACATGTTAAATTTGTAGTGATTTAATAATTTAGTGTTTGGTTGAATCAACATAATCATAAATAGGGAAAAAAACCACAAGTAGTATAGAAAGCATGATACCCACAGAGGCTTCAAATAGACTAAATCCCCATCACATTTAAGATCCTTTCAACAAATGATCCTGTGCCTTCAAGTTCCAACTCCACCAGTGACCTGGATGAGTGTGGGTGTGTACTTAACTCCCCAAAGCTTTTACTCCCTTCTTGGAAAATGTGGATAAAAATACCTGTCATAAGATTGTGGTGAAAAGTAAGAGGTTCTGCACAGAGGGTATTTAGCTCAGCTCCTGGTCCACAGCAACCATTCAATAAATATTAGCTATTGGTAGCTGTGTTCATTTCCTAGGGCTGCTATAACAAAGTACCACCAACTGGGTGGACTGAAAAACCCAGAAAGGTACTGTCTTGCTGTTGTGGCCAGAAGTCTGAAGTCTAAGTCTTGCAGGACTGTGCTCCCTGACACCTGTGGGGCACAAGCCTTGCGCCTGTTCAGCTGCTGGTGTTCACCGGCCATCCTTGCCATTCCTTGGGTTGGAGGTGCATGAACCCAATTGCCTCTGTTGTCACATGGTTGCCTTCTCCTCATGTGTCTCTGTGTCTTCACCTGGTATTCTCTCTCTTCTCATAAGAAGACCGATCATTTATAATTAAGGGCTTGCCCTACTCCAGTACAATAGTATGACCACACCTTAACTAACCACACCTGGAAGAACGCTTTTCCCTAGGCCACAAAGCAACTCTTAGACAATGAAAAATAATTGCTAGAGTTCTTTATCAGATCATAATGGAATGAAATTAAAAATCAACACCAAAAAAAAAAAAAAAAAAAACCCTACAGAAATTATATAAACACATGGAGATTGAACAATACACTTTTGTTTTTTGTTTTTTTTTTTTGTATTGGAGATTGAAAACAGAGGTACTTTATCATTGAGTTGCATCCCTGGTTCATTTTTAAAATAACTTTATTTTATTTATTTTTCTATGTGGTGCTGAGGATTGAACCCACTGCCTCACACATACCAGGCAAGCACTCGACCACTGAGCCACAACCCCAGCCCATCCCCAGTCCATTGAAAATTTTTTAAAAAAATTTCGAGTCAGTGTCTCACTACGTTGCTATGGCCTCACTAATTTCCTGAGGTTCCTTGGGCCTTGCAATCCTCCTGTTTCAGCCTCTCAAGTCCCTGGGATTATAGGAGTGCACCTCTATACCTGGCTCCAAACAATACACTTTTGAATGATGAATGGGTGATAGAAGAAATTAGGGGAGAAATTTAAAAGTTTATAGACTCAAATGAAATTAGTGATATAACATACAAGAACCACTGGGACACTATGAAGGTATTTCTAAGAGGAAAGTTTATAGCTATGAGTACCTACGTAAGAAAATCAGAAAGATCCCAAATAAGCAAACTAATGATGCATTTCAAGGTCCTTGAAAAAAAAGATTGAACCAATTCCAAAACCAGTAGAAGGAAGATCAGAGCCCAAATCAATGAAATTGAGAATAAAAAAAAAAAAAAATAGACTAAAATAAAAGGAAACAAGGAACCCCTTTTCCAAATAAGGTCCCATTCTGAGGTATTAGAGTTAGGGAAGAGGGACACAATTCAAACCACAATGGTAGTATGAATAATAAAATGGATAATATACACTTCAATATCTTAGTAGAACAAAACCATTTACAATCCGTTCTTCCAATTCATGGAACAGTCTTTGTCTCTATAATGAACTTGAGTCTATATAGGTGACATTTTAGAACAAAGAAGGTTGAGATGATCTGTTTATATTTAGAACTGTGGAATTTTTAGTAGGGTTGAAGTGACCAGAAATAATTTAGTTCAATTCCCTCATTTGATGGTTGAGAAAATGGAAACCAGCAATGTGATGTGATTTGACAGAGGGCACATATCTGGACAGCAGTGAAGCTGAGTCTAGAAGCTTTATCTTCTATCTTGTGTGTAGGGGGGAAGGTGCTAGGAATTGTACCCAGGACCTCATGCCGGCTAAGCACATACTCTACCACTGAGCTGCACCCCAGCCATTAGAAACTGTGTCTTCTCACTTGTAAGACAGCTTTTCTCCATTCTAACTACTTGGTGCTATAGTCTAATAGAGTTGTACTTCATTACCTGCCCACTTTGAATCACATCCCAACCATGCCACTTACCTCAGATCTAACCATGCTTTCAAGAGGAAACACCGGATATGGAGATCCCGGAGTCAGGAGGGAAAGAAGATGAGAACAGAGATAACTCCCTCCTTCTTTAGCTGGAAGAACACTTATTTTTTCACTTCCTACTTGACTCTGGAGAGGTTACGCAGCAACTGAGAGAAGCTAAAAAATATAAAACTCTAAGCAAACATGATGAGTTATTATGACTCCATCTGTATTTCCTGCAACCTGAAAATCATGTTATTTCAAGCAACACATTTTTAAAAAAGCAATTGGAACATGACAAAACATGTTGTAGTTACCTTAGAGTAAATCAAAGGCTAAAATATGTTAGTT
This sequence comes from Sciurus vulgaris, assembly GCF_902686455.1. Taxonomy (NCBI): domain Eukaryota; kingdom Metazoa; phylum Chordata; class Mammalia; order Rodentia; family Sciuridae; genus Sciurus; species Sciurus vulgaris. The sequence goes on from NC_136461.1 coordinate 102,751,553, forward strand.
AACATTTTTTCAGCTGCAAACTGAATACATGTAGCTAAAGCAGGCAGGGATTTGCTATCTCACATAATGAGAATATTCGAATCAGGTAATTCAGGGTTGCTTACCTTGATAGCTCAACAAGCAAAGGGAGCCTGTGGGTTACTTCTCAGGAATTTGGTTTTTTTCTTATGTCACAAGATGGCTGCAGCTCCAAGGACAAATGCATTAATCATACCTTTCATTTTCTGTATTTCTGATGCTTTGACCTCTGGTTGCCTGATGACCTTTGAGAAGGTTTTCCTCCCAGGGCCAGTCAGTTCCTGGAGATAATGAATGATTTGTCCAGCAGCATACTTTTCCTTTACAAATCAGTCGAGAGCCCACACCCCTAACCACCTCTTTTAGGAGGCTCTTGCACTTTGGGCCACCATCCACCTGCCTTAATCACACCTTGGTCAGGTACTGGTAAGTAGGGACAGTCCTTATGCTCCGGAGTCCACTGAAAGTACTTAAACTAGTCAATCCGAAGCCTGTAGAAAGGCCTTTGCCTACCTTTTCCCTTGATCTCTCTCCCAACCACCCCTAAGGCTTCCCTCGGTGGTCCTGCATGGTGTGGCATATCTCCTCCTTTTGGAAACTGAGTATCAAATTATTTTTTTAATGGCAACTCTCTCCTTATCTGTTAGTCTCACCCTATCTGAAGGATAATAAAGCCCACATTTTAAGACAGGAACGTCCTCACATGAGGAGTCCACAAAACACGAATGGGCTGGGGAAAGGACACCTTCCTTGAGCACAGTGGGAGGGGAAGTCAGGGTTAACGCTGCTTCTGATACCACTGGACCTGAAGGGACCTAGTGACCAAACTTTAATTTGGGGGATTCTACCTGAAGGAGAGGGGTAACTGAACACAGTAACTTCTGACCAAACTTTTAATTTGGGGGATTCTACCTGAAGGAGAGGTAGAGATAGAGATCAGGTTGTTTCTGCAATAAGGGAAGGGAGTAGCCTTTTACTGGATATCTGGGGTGGGCTATGATCTAGTCCATCAGGACCTCAGTTCTGGTTTTGTGAAGTGACTCTGGAGAAGCCTTATTGCCTAAGGGGGCAATCCATTTCCCATGAGATTGCTCCTGTTATAGGGGCAGCTTCAGTCCGTCATGGGGTAACTACTTCCACTTAGTGGGCCATCTCATGGGGTGATCTGTCTGCAAGGCTCTGCTGTTCCTGAAATCCTGTAGGTTTAGGGCAATGACTGGAAACTTCTAGGTCTCACTCCAGGGGATTTGGAAGGCGACATTGTAAAAGCTGGCAAATCTTAAAAATACCTTGGTTACTCTTCTCTTGGTGTCCTCAGTCCAGAGGGGGACAAGACAGGTTAGGTAAACTTAGGATTAATAAACCTTGTCTAAGCCTGATGCAGTGGCACATGCCTGTCCTAGCAATTCTGGATGCTGAGGCAGGAGGATTGTGAGTTCAAATCCAGCCTCAGCAACTTAGCGAGACCCTGAGCAACTTAGTGAGACCCTGTCTCTAATAAAATATAAAAAAGCAGTAGGGATACGACTCTGTGATAAAGCACCTCTGGTTCAATTCCTGATACAAAATAATAATAATAATAATAATAATAAAATTCTGTCTTACCAGTTTTTAGATAGACTAAGTGATTATCATGCCTATAAGCAGAACTGAGCAGAAATCTATCAAGAAATTCAAGGCAGAGGTGGCAGATACAAAGTGAAGGCAGAGATGCCAAGCCTTTATCCTTTTTAGTTACCCACCAGGTATCAGCAGGTCCATGTGAAGTCAGTACTCTTTAGCAAAAGTAGCTTCTCTAAGTCCTGTTATAGTTGGGGACTCAGGCTCATCCAGTTTTTGTGGTACTTTAAATGGGTCATGAGTCAAGGCCTCAGGAGTGCATTTGCCCTTTGTCCCTGTGGTGGTTCCCATCAAACTAGAATATTGGGAAGGCACTACACATTGTCATAAGTCCTAAAAGAACACATGCAAGAGAAAAAATTAAAACTGGGTCAATCTGGGTGGGGTTGTGGCTCAGTGGTAGAGCAGTTGCCTAGCACATGTAAGGAATTGGGTTTGATCCTCAGACCCACATAAAAATAAATAAAGGTATTATGTTGGGTTGGGGATATAGCTTAGTTGGTAGAAAGCTTGCCTTGCAAGCATAAGGCCCTGGGTTCAATCCCCAGCACTGCAAAAAAAAAAAAAAAAAAAAAAAAAAAAAAAAAAAAAAAAAAAAAAAGTATTGTGTCCATCTACAACTAAAGAATATTTTTTAAAAAAAATTGGATCCATCTAATCAAGGAAGGCTTTCGGGAACGCATGTGCTCTGGGTTAGATCCTAAAAGTCCTAGATGGACTTGGGGCTTGTGGTATGTGAAAGCCGGAAGGCAGTAGAGGCAAAAGAGAAAAAGGAAGCAAGTGAGTTGTTACCTTGCTGAGGATGCAAACAGGTGTATGTGATGAGTGAAGTAAAAGCTTTGGCCAGGAAAGGTTGTTGGAAGATCCTGATCTTTCTTGACTTTAAATCATTTGGCTTTGGAATGGAAGAAGACCAATATCTCATCAGATGAACCCACCTGGCTGCAAGAAGCAGTCGAATCCAGTCCCAGTTGTTACAGATGCAACAAGACGTCTGTGACAAGGAACAGTGGGTCATAAGATCTATTTCTGCCTCCTGCCTATGACTCACTGGATGACTCAAGGTGAATCTCTACCGATCTCCGAGTCTGGCCCCCATGCACTGAGAACAGAAGATCACATCGGCATTTCCCTTGGGCAAGGTTGGCTGTCTCCGCAGAGGCTGTGCAAAGACCACCAGACCGCCTCCTCTGCTGGCTCACTTCCTCTTCAGCCTTCCTGGTTCTTTCTCCCCCTCCCACTTTCCAGCTTTATTTTTCCTTTTTCTCCTTTTCCAAATAGCGCTGTTCCAAAGTAACACTGGGCATGTATCCTGGGGACAGTTCTGCAGGCTACCCCTGAGCTGCAGGGAGTGGGCCTGTGATTGCTTGCTATTAGCAACTCCTCCGTTTGCAGGATAAATAATGGGAACCTGAGTGCTGGCCCCTGTGGGCTGGGGCAGATTTCCATTTTGCAGCGGTCAGCTTCCATTCCACTGGGGTTTGAATGTTAATTGGCATCTCTCTCCAGGTGCCCTTCTCAGTTCTTTACAGCACACCAGTCCTGATGGGACCTTCCATTGGAATCCTACAGAGAGACTATTACTCTTCTCATTGTGTTCCTTACAAATTAGTTTCTGGATTTAATGGCTCTGGCTGCTGAGCAGATTTAGAAAATTGGGGCGGAGGGTTGGATAGGGTGAGCCAGAGAGCCAGTTAGGGGTGCTTGGCTATTGGATGTTTCTGGGCATATGGGGCTTGGGATTTAGGTGGAGTTAACTCTCCTGGGTTTCTTGGGGAATTGGGGAGTGGGGGTGAGTCTTTTCTTCCCTGAAAGAAATTGTGTTAGTTGTTACTGCATGTTTAAGAAATTGAGAGACATTGTAGCGGTGGAATACAATAGATAGACTACAAAGATTCTCAATGGGATGTGGGGGTGTATGGTGTTGCTCACTTGCGGGAAGATTTGGAAGACAAGACTGGAGATTGAAGACTTTTTTTTGTTTGTTTGTTTGTTTTTATTAATGCCACCAAGCACAAAAGTAAAAAAAAAAAAAAAAAAAAAAAAAAAGAGGGAAAACGAGAGCATCCAGGGATACCCTAGTGTTAGGAGTGTGGGCTCAAGTGTATGCTGGGTGAGAGGACAGGGACAAAGGTGTGAACTGTGCACAGTTCCAGGAGGACAGGGGTGGGATAGGGTGGACCCTGGAGGGAGTCGCAAGGCCTGTGAGATAATTGGTGGGACCTGCTAACCTGAGTGATTCATCTTTGGGTTTAGGATGTGTTAGTCATCTCTGTAGCAAGCTGAGACCAAGCGGTGCCCTTCAGGCTGGTAACTGCCTCTGAGTGGGAGTTCCCACAAGGGGCTGGAGCTTCAGGGTAGGAAGATGGAAGTAGACAGGCTGAGCAACAAGAAAAACAACTATTATTAAAAGAGAAACTTGGGGATCAGAGAAATTACACCAAGGAGATGGTGCCATTAGTCTTCCAATTCAGGAGGAAGCCTTTTCGGTTAATGGGGAGATGCTTTGTAATAAAGAAAGAAAGAAAGAAAAAAAAAAAAAAAAAAAAAAAAAAACAGGCCAGGAAGTAAGTGAATGGGCCTTTTGGTAATAAGGCTAAGATAATTACTTCTCAAAGAGTAGGGTCAAAGCTGTGTCAACCAGAATATGCATTCCTTCTAAATACTGGACTGTGGTCTTTGGAACAAAATTAATTGTTGCTGTAGCAAGGGGTGTTTATTTCCAGGTCATTTAGGAAAAGCAGGCTGCAGCCTTTGCTATGGAGAGAAGCTGAAAGGGAGTTCAAACACCCTCTTGCTGCTGGTCATTCCCCCCAACACACATGCACAAATCTCAGCTGGCGAGCCGAGCCCCGAGAGAGGAGGACCACAGGAGGACCACACTGACATTCACCAGAGGGATTGGCGGGACCAAGAAGAGGGAGGCAGAGTCTTGCTTCATCCCATGGGAGGGGGAGAATAGCCTGCAGAGGAAAGGCCTCAAGGGAGGACTGCTAAGGGGAAGAAGAAAACGAGGAGAGTTACAGAATAAGGAATGTTCCACCTGGGGCCTTGCTTCCCTTTGGGTGCAAATAATAGTAGCTATCATTTATTTGAGGATCTACTCTGTTTTAAGATACTTTTCATTGCTGGTCTCATTTAACCATCACAAAGATACTAAGAATGCACTATTTTCTTTTTAAATATGTTTTTAGTTGTAGGTGGACATAATACCTATATTTTGTTTATTTTTGTGTGGGACTGAGGCTCCAACCCAGTGCCTCATATGTGCTAGGCAGGCGCTCTACCACTGAGCCACAACCTCAGCCCTGAGAATGTACTATTATTATCTACCTCTGTTTTGTAGATGAGGAACTGAAGGACCCAAAGCTTCTGTGACTTGCCCAAGGTCATGGCACTAGCGAATGCTGACACCAGGCTCCATCTCAGACAGGATGACTCTAGTCAGGCTCTGAAACCCCATATGTACTGGTTCAAGGAAATGGAAACTAGATAGTCACAACCTTTAGTGCTCTGGCTCTTTGTAGCTTTGGATGCCTCTGGTAAGGAATTGCTCATCTGCCATCAGAGGTGTGGCTAAACAGTCTGGTGAAGACCAGCTAACCTGTGTCAACAAAGGTACTCCTTGGCCATCTGACGGCCTAGACCACAGTTTTGATTACCCATGCAGAGAAGATGACCAAGCAGCAGGAACTCCCCCTGCTCTTTGGAAATTTGGAGTAAGGAGGGATCTGTCACATGGATTGGGTTGGAGCTAAGTGGTGACAGTGGCATTGATCTGCCACATTACATGGCAGTTAGCAAGATACAGCTCTTATAGTGTCTTAGGACAGCAGAAGTCATAGAAGACCTGACTCCATCTTAGCACCCATCTGTCCCCTAAGTCACTGCTGTTCAGAGGTAACAGAAACAGAGTGGGACTAGGGCAGGCCTTCCAGAGAACAGAGTCATGGGTACCTGAGGAGGGTAGTGAAGGGCCCTCTGTTCATTCATTAATCAACAAATGTTCCTTGAGCAGGAGCTATGAGCCAGATGTGGTGTCTGGTAGTAAGGACACAGGGCCTGGTGTAGGCCTTCAAGGTTTTATTAGCATAGATAGACAAATAATCAAATAACACATGATCAAGTGTGGAAGAGGGAGCAAGCCCTGTGTGCTAGCCTGGGGTTGCGTGAGATCAGGTGTGACTCCTGGGAAAGTGATACCCCACCTGATACCTGAAAACCAATGAGAAGGTGGGGTGGGGTAGGTGGCAGGGGAGAAGGCTTATAGGTGAGACAACTCCATGAACCTAGTTCTTTCTAGTTGAAAGCTGTCTGGGGAGTCAAATCAAAGCAATGTCATGAGTGGCCTTGTGGACTTTGTCTACAAGTATGGATTTTGTCCTGAGGTGGTAGCAGGGCATTGAAGCATCTCAGAACTGGAGCAGTGAAATCAGATATATACTTAGGTCATTCTGGCTGAGGGTGAAGGATAATTTGGAGGGAGACTAATTAGGGTACTATTGAAGTTCTTCAAGCAAGAAATGACAGTGCTGTGGCTCTCCTGGGCTGTGTAGGATACCCAAAATCCAGAGGAGAAATCCGTAGGTGTGGTTTGCAGCCAGGTTTTCCTTTGTCATTGTGCAGGGATCAGGAACAATCCAGAAGTACTAGGGTGGGCAGCTGTAGAGTGAGAAGCAAAAAAACTCATAGCCTGAGGTGCCCTTGATGAGTGAGGAGAGTTGGAAGAAGATTCTGAAGAGCCCCCAAATTCTATCAGGTGTAGAAAGGTGTCAAATAGATATCCTTGTGGTAAAGCCTAAGAAGCTTATTGTGCCAATCAATAAGACAGAAAGTGCAGTGGATACCAGGATGAGAACTATTCCCTCTGGGACTCTCTGAAGGGGAATTGGAGAGACATGATGGGCTGAGGGAATCCTAAGGATGATGACCTCTTTGGTTCTTTATCAACTTTCTTATAACTTTATGATTTATATAGATCTATCATTTTTAATCTTTTTTCTTTTCTGTAGGAATTAATAGTAATATCCTTAAAATGCAAAGGGCCAATACTTGTTCAGAGGAAGAACTTTGTTTGCCTTATTCATTTTTGTATCCCCAATGTCTAGATGAATGACTGACAGAGTCAGCATTCAACTTATATTTGTTAAATGAATAGATACTTAATTGTTCCTCTCCTCAGGGAGTTCTCAGTGTATGGTACCGACAAGAATATAAATAATTGGAACTCCAAGAATGATCTGATAGAGGTAGGTGTGGGTATCACGAGGACAGAGGAAAGGCATGTAACTCAGGCTCATAGAGATACAGTGCAGTCAGGAAGTCTTGATATCCAAACTGAGTTTTAAAGAGCAAAGAGGGTTGCCCAGGGAGTTGAGGCAGGACTAACATCAGAGAAGATGGCACAAATAGAGAATGACATTGCTGGGTGTCTAGAATCTCTGAGTCACTTTATTTGAAGGGGTGTGTGGTGGTCAGATGGAACAGTCATAGGGAAGTTTCAAAATTGACCTCAGGCACAGCAGGAACAACAGCATCAGGATAGCTCTGGGCCTTCTTCTAAGGAAATTCACTGTCTCTTTTGGTATCTCCACTCTACCCTGCCCCCCCTGCAAACAACTGGCTTATTTTCATCCTCACTCATCCTTTCTCACCTTGCCTTTTAATTTCTCAACATCTTGGTCTGCTCATAGTTCTGCTCATTTTGTCTGTTGGTTCACACTTGGTCACCTTCAAGACTCAGTCCAAGCTGGCATAGTGATACACACCTGTAATCCCAGGTACTTGGGAGGCTGAGGCAGGAGGATCCTGCTCCCAAGCTAGTGTGAAGCTATTTTGGGCAACTTAGTGAGACCCTGTCTCAAAAATAAAAAATAAAAAGGACTCGGGATGTAGCTCAGTGGTAGAGTACTACACTATGGCAAACAAACGAACAAAACTAAGTTCAAGAATGATTTCTTTCATGATAAATTTTCCCCTGTAAACTTGATCTATTTTTTTTAAATTGGGGATTAAACCCAGGGGCATTCAAACACTGAGCCACATCCCCAGCCCTCTTTTGTATTTTATTTAGAAATAGGGTCTTGCTGAATTCTTAAGGCCTTGCTAAGTTGCTGAGGCTGGCATTGAATTCATGATCCTCCTGCCTCAACCTCCAGAGTCTCTGGGATTACAGGCATGTGCTACTGTACTTGGCTTGACCTATTCTTATATATTCTTATAGTCCCATCCTTACCTTTCATCCTGTCCATTTCCATACATACTGCCGATAGCCTCATTCTCTTGAATAAACCTGATTGGTTGTTCTTATCTAGTTATGAGTTACAAGTTTGGCTGTCCTTGGGACAGATACCTGTCCTTGATCCAAGTTGTGGTGGCACAGGGAGGCGGGCAGGGGTATGAGGTATAAAGAAAGTCCATGGAGCTGCCTCTTCAGCAGAGTGTGATTGCAGGGAAAATTCCCTTAGAAGGGCCATGAGCTGGTGTGGGGGGATATCTGCTGTGTGCTGCTTTAACAGAATGCCACAGACTGGGTAGTTTATAAACAATAGGAGTATATTTGGCTCATGATTCTGGAGGCTGAAGAGTTCAAGACTGAGGGGCTGCATCTGGTGAAGTCCTCTTCTGATAATGGCATTAATCCAGAGCCCTCAGAAGAAAATCACCTCTGAAATGTCCCAGCTCCTGTCACTGTTGCATAAGGGATTAAGTCTCCAACCCAAAACAGACTTTGAAGAACATACTCAAACCATAGAAGAGGACGTGTGTCAGGTGGAAGGGTTGGATCTCATAGCAGACAGCTTTTAGTGTCCTGCATCCTGTCTCCTTGGCCCCACCTCTGTGTCCAGTTGCTGCAGGGGTGGAGGGTTCTATGCAAGCTCAGGTTCATGGCTCATGACAGGTTCCACATCAAGCACACTTCACCTTCCACCTTTGGGCATCTCCAAGACCAAAGGAAAAACTCCACTTAGGGAGGGAAGAGTGGTTAATGTCCTCCAGGACAAGTTCATGTGTGGAGGGCTGAGGCTGGTGGGTCAGTGTTCTGGCTGCGGGTCTTTCAGGTGGGAGGTTCTAGAAGTGACTTGCAAGCATCTCACAGAATCGATCACCACTGCCTTTAGTATGTGGTGTCCCTTCCATAGTGCATCGGCTTCTTTGTCTCTCTTCCTCCCACACCTGCTTTCTGGATCACCTCAGGAGCTATATTCATCTAAGTCTTTTTTTTTTTTTTCAGTACCAGGGATTGAACCCAGGGGCACCTAACCACTAAGCCACATCCCCAGCCATTTTCTGTATTTTATTTAGAGACATGGTCTTGCTGAGTTGCTTAGGGCCTCACTAAGTTGCTGTGGCTGGCTTTGAGTTTGAGATCCTCCTGCCTCAGCCTCCAGAGTCTCTGGGATTACAAGTGTGTCCCACTGTACCCAGCTGCATCTAAGTCTGCATCTTAGATTCTGCTCTCAGGGAAACTCAACTGAGATTTTTTTCTGAAGCCAATAGGGAGCTCTTGAAGTAATTTTTTTCCTCTCTGATAATAATCGTATAATAATAATCCTCCCTGCACTTTGCTGGGCAGAAAGGACATAGTATAATGTGTTGTGGTCTCTGAACTTAAGGAGCTTGTAACCTCTTCCCCCTCCTGCAAACTTTTCAAAGTGTTTGCATTTCCATTATCTCATTTGGCCTTCTCAACAACCTTTCCAGGAAACCAGTGTCAACATCATTATCCCCACCTTAGAGGAAAAAGCAGGAGACATAGACAGGTCAAAATGGTTTACAAGGTCACACAACTAGTCAGTGGCCTTTTAAGCAATTAAAATCTTCAACTGGGTATATGAATTATCTTAATTACTCAGAGAAAGTGACGTTAAAAGCAACACATTTGCGATAATTTAATTATTCGCTTGCCTCCATTATTTTTTCTTTGCGTTCTCTGTTTCTGCTTAACTTTCCAAATATTGTACTGGCTTTTAATCAGTGCTATATAATTTCTTCTGTGAAACTAGGTCAATGTACAACGTGTTAACACAGCTTTTCCTTTTACAGTTTAAACAAAATTTTAGTAACATTTAAGCTTAAAAGAAGAGGAAAAAAGACCCTTGAGTGTCATTGTATACTTTTAAGCAGAATGCCATGATTGGATTTGCATCTTAAAGGGACCAGTGGAGTGGAGGGCAGTGTGGAGGACAGGCTGAAGGGTAGGAGTCTACCTCCCCTCCCTAGGTGATTCTATCCCTTCCCAAGGCTTTAAATAATATTTTATGCTTGGTGACTCACACATTTCCATCTCCAGCCCTAACTTCTCTTCCGAGCTCCAGATTGACACATTCAGCTCCCTAATTGACATTCCTCCTTGGATGCCTCACAGGCGCTCAAACTTAGGTCCAGAACGAAACTCTTGATTTCCGCTCTTTGCCCAGACTCTTCCTTCCTCGGTGTTTCTTCTCTTGGTAAGTGGCATCAACCTACTCAACTGTTTAAGCCAGAATCCTGATAGTTGTCCCTTCTCTCTAGCCTTCTATATCCATTCAATTAGCAAGTCTGGCAACTTGTACCTTTTAAATATATTTCGGACTCATGTATTTCTCCCCTTCTTGGCCACCTCTCCAGTTAAGCCACTGTCATCTCTTGCCTAGAATATGGTTATGTCCTGATAGATCTATCTCCTCTCCCCTCCTCTCCTCTTCTCTCTCTCTTTCTCTCTCTCCCTTAGGGACTGAATGCAGGGACACTCTATCACTGAGCTACATCCTCTGCCCTTTGAGACAGGTTCTTGCTAAGCTGCTTGAGGCTGGCCTCAAACTTGTGATCCTCTTGCTTCAGCCTCCTAAATTGTGGTGATACTGCTCCTGGCCTGATGAATCTCCCCCAACTTCTCTCCTCTGCTCTTGCTTTCTGTTGAGGCAGAGGTAGTCTTCATGCTCCTGTTTGAAGGCAGCATGGTAAGGTAGCTCTGGCCCCTCTCAGTAATCTGAGTGACAAGCTTAGGATGTGGAATGAGCACACAGGGTTCATATACTTGTATTCTTTCATGAGAATATTGAGATGTTTTTAAAGAATAAATCATGCTTCAGCAGTGTTTTAAAATCAGGAAATCTGTTAGCATCACAGAACATTGCCCCCAACCCCCAAATGATTGAGCTGCCCCCAGGGAAACATATTTGTAGGTTTGAATGAAAGCCTTGGAATCTCTTCTTTACAAAAGCTTCTCAATTGATTTTGATTGGCCACCAATAAAAATGGTTGAACTAATAGGTTTTAGCCTTAAAGTGCTATTGACTAGATGGATCAGGTAATCAGGTAATTAGCAGAAAGTAAGGGAGGTCACATGGATAGTGGACAGATGACCACTATCTGAGGGCTGGGCTCAGAGGCTATCCAGTTAGGTTTGGAGGTCAGGAAAAAAAGAATCTAGTATGAGCTTAGCAGCTGTGAGCAGCCCCCTAAGAACTTAGAATTAAGGTTGCCTCAGAGAGAAATGAGATAAAGGAATAAAAACAACTTTTGGTGGACATGATTATCTATGGGAACAAACTGTCAATAATGTGAGATTCACGAATTTAGAAACACTCCAAACTCCACTCGAGGTTCTTTGAGAATCTCAAGAAAGTAGGGCTAACATGTGATTGTAATTTAGTGATTAGGTTCTAACCATTGCATGTATTTTAGGAAAAGTCTGTGCACAATGACAAGGGTTGACCAAGCTAAACCTGAATACTGCTAGCCGCTTTTGGGTGGTCTCTACACACAGTAGAACTTCCCAAACTCCTCCTTGCCTATGTTCCCACTCATTAGGGCATCTGTTCCCCGCCCTCTTTCCAGAGTCTCCAACCCACCTGGCTGCCTCTTGACTTCTCTCTGGTTCACCCTCCTCTCACCTTCTGAGTCTCTCTTTTTTCCCTGGTGTCACATGTTCCGTAACATAAATCTGATTAGTTTTTACTCTCTCCATTCCATCCATAACAATGCAAAAATAAAGGGATGGAGGGCGAAACACTAAACACATGAATGTTTTTGTCCCTATCTAAAACTTCAGGACCTCGGCTGGGGATGTAGCTCAGTGATAGCATGTCCCAGTACTGCAAAAATAAATAAATAAAAATCAGAAAAAGAAAAGAAAATAGCTGTATGTGGTGGTTCATACCTAGAATCCCAGGTATTTGTGAGGCTGAGGCAGGAAGATTCTAAGTTTAAGGTCAGCCTGGGCAATTTAGTGAGATGCTGTCTCAAAATAAAATTTAAAAATAAGGCTGGAGATGTAACTCAGCAGTAGAGTACTCACCTAGCATGCATGAGGACCTAGGTTCAATTCCCAGCACCGCCCACAACACACACAAGTAAATAAATAAATTAATTAAGGAACTTTAATAGTTAAAGTTCTTTCAAATCAAGTACAGTCATTTATGATTTAATGATGGGGAAGTGTTTGAAGAAATATGGTGCTATGGATTTTGTAGTATGAACACCATGGATGTACTTACCCAGACCTAGATGTCAAAAGTCAATCATTTAATGTGACCTCTTTGATGCAATCAATAGATGTGATAAACACAAGAATATGAAGCTGCTGTTGGCAAAATATAGCCTACCATTTTATAGTAAATATAAAATGGTACAGTAAAAAAACATTTTTAATAAGCAGGAAGAGCACACTCTAAAATATGTATGATCTATTAACATGTATAAATGCATTCTACTGTCATGTATAACAAACTAGAACAAATAAAAAATTAATTAAAAAAATAGTAAAAACATAAGCCAGTCACAGTCATTTGTCATCAAACCAGTAACGCTCATCATCATTATCAAGTATCATGTACTGTACGTAACTCCATGTGCCATAGTGTTATATGACTGGAAGGCAGTAGTTGTGTTTACCAGCATCAACACACAAGTGACAAGTTGCATTATGACATTACCATATCATTACACAATAGGAATTTTTCAGCTCCGTTATAATTTATGGGACCGCCACCATACAGGCAGTCTCTTATTGACTGAAGCAGCATTCTTTGTTGACTAATGAGTTGTCTGGCAGGGTGAGAATCAGGGCAACTTGTGGGGCTCAGTTATTTGTGGATCCTTCCTCTAGACAGACTCATTGTGACCCACTGAGGAATGGCAAAAACCTTGAAACCTTTCAATTATTCTTAAGTTTGGAAAGCTAAAAAAAGTCTGTTTAGCCAGATGCAGTGATGGATGAACGCCTGTCATCCCAGCAACTCAGGAGGCAGAGGCAGGAGAATCGCAAGTTTGAGGTCAGTCTCAGCAACTTAGCTAGACCCCATTTCAAAATAAAAAGTGAAAAAGGGGCTGGGGATGTGACTTAGTGTTAATGTGTCCCTGGGTTCTATTCCCAATACTGAAAAAAAATAAAAAAATAAAAAAGATACTACATGAATCATCATATTAGTAACACAATCCCAAGCGGGGACTGTGTAATACATATGCACGTATTGGGCAGGATGAACCTTATTTAAACTATAATGCATAGTTTCAAAGTCTTAATTATTGACAAACTGTAGGCCTAAATGATCACTCCATACAACAAACTAAACTGATAGTTATACAGCTAAATAAACCTGAAGCCAAATTTATAGTAATTTATAATTAATGTAATTGTTAATTAATGACCAATGGAACTAAACTATCAAAACCTACAGTTAATTCAAAGCAACACGGATGGTGCACTGACAGTAAAATGCCATTGCTCCCAACTGCAGGAGCTTGAGCTCCCCATGAACCCATGCTCTGGGAGAGTGCACATCGTCCCACCTCACTGTGGCCTTGTGTAGATGGCCTCCTTTGCACAACACCAAATTAGAGTTCTCAGGGCATTCATGACAATCATGTCACTGTGTATTCCTAATGACCACTTCATTGATTAGTAGAACATAGACCTTTGCAATATACAAAAAGTGTATGGCATTAGGTATAAAAATCACTTGCACATAAGAAGGTTCATCTAAGGACTTGCATTTTGAATTCATTTAAGACTCACCAGTGAGTTGCTATAGTAGGTTAGGAGTCTGGAAATATCCCATGAGCACATCTCAGAAATAACAGCTCATCTTTCTTGTATAGAAATCTCCAAATCCCAGGGCAGAGATTCTGATAGTCCTAGGCTGGGCCACGTGTCCAATCTGGACCAGTCATCCATGGAGTTGAGTGATGGAAAAGAGAGGAGTCAGGGCGTCCTAATAGAAAGATGTTCTGTTTTGTTGCTGGGACTATCCTGGAGACAGAGGCACTCCATAGATGATAGTATCCATTAAAACAACAATACATACTATATCAAGGTCATAACACACCCTGGAAATCCGAAGGAATTGGAATTTCTAGTTTATCTCTAGCTTTCCCAAGTTAAAAATGTAAACAATACCTCCAGGAAACGTTCAGTCTTTCTGTCTTCCAGCTCTACAAGCCTTCTGCCTCGTTCCCCCAACCCTCCACCCTGCCTTGAAATCATGTGAGGGTCTCCTAGGCTCCTGGGGTTGCCAGGGCTCTAGTTCTCTACTCTAGTCCCCATCACTGCTTGTACTGCCTAAACCAGCAGCTAGAGGGATTTGTGATCTGGTCTCTCTAGGCTTAGTTGGGGCCCTATGTTACTCCCCAGCAGACTTCCGAGTTCCTGGCTGGGTGGGGATCCTTCTGAGTTTCTGCTGTGTCTTCTCCCTGGCTCCCTTACCTCAGGTCAGCTCGTGGTCTTCTCTTTGCTGAAACTCCAGGAGCTGAGAGAAGCACAGACAAGCAAATTAGACCCCCTTCTGCCTGACTGGCTACTTGGTCCTTACATCTATGCTTTGCCACATGAAGGTCTCTATGTCCTTGGTATTTTTCATTATCTGGTTATTTCAGAAACTCAGTGCCAATAATATGTCTGTGTTGGAGGTTTGTGGAGTGTATGTGGTGGGATGTGTGTGTGGGGTGTGGCATGTATGTGTGATATGTGTTATGTGTAATATATGGTATGTATGTGTGGTATAGCATGTACACGTGTGTGGTATAGAGCAGATATGTGGCATGTGGTATGTGTGTTCTATGCTCTGGTATGTGTGTGTGTGTGTGTGTGTGTGTGTGTGTGTGTGTGTGGTGTGGAACATGTACTATGGGGAGAATTTTCTCTTTTCTTTCTTTTTCTCACCTCCCTTTCCCATACTCTTGGGACTGAAAGAAAAGACTATAGTCACAGCCCCCATTCATCACAGAGAAGCTTCCTGGCTGTACTGGCACTCTAAAAGCTGGTTCTTGATACATTAAAGAAAAGAAAAAGGAATTTTGAAGATGACAGCTTGTACTTTTCGGGTACTTTGTTCTAGATACTTCCTAACTGCTTCTAAGTGTTACAGAGCTTGGCATCTAAAAAAAGCCTCAATGAACATTTGTTGAACATTTGCTTTATGTGAATTAGCTTGTTAAAGTCTCATAACAATCCCCTGAGGTAAGACATTCTTGTTATTCCCATTTTACAGATCAGGAGACTAAGTCATAGAGAAATTCAGTAACTTGCCCAAGGTCATACAACTGATAAATGGCAGAACCTGTATTAGGCCCAGATACTGTGCCTCTGAGTCTGTCCTTCAGTCAATTGGGAATTCTGTCTCTCTCAAGATAATAGCCTGGATCTAAAGATTAGTGCCTTGCTGAGAAATCTCATTTTAAATGTCAATAGGAGAATATTAACTTCTTATTTCTTTTTGTATTATTCTGTAACAATTTAATCTCTCCCCAGGCAGATGGATGTTTGGGACCAACCAAGGAAAAAGGTCATATCCTTTGAAAGGCAAAAGAGAAAAGTACATTAATCATTTCCCCAAATATTGCCCTCTTTACAATAATAACAGTAAAAACAATAATAATGATACAGAAACAAAAATATAAATGTGACAGGGGTGAATATGTATGATGCCATCCAAGTCCCATTCTGGGAGAGGTATTCTTGACTGAGAAGACTTGTCCCTAAGATTTCCTCAGCAAGGCTACTTCCGATACCTCCAGAGGTCCTCAAGCGACTGAGCTGAGGGGTATGAGGCAAGATGCTGAGAATCCCCTAGAATTGCTAGGGATTCTGTGCTCACTGAGGGACTTTCTTGAGAGGCCACATGCCTCTCAAGTTTCTCACCTATAGGGAGAAGATGCCCTGCTAAGGCGCACTCAAGAGTCTGGCCTATTTGGCAGTTACATTTTCTGCAGAAACTAAACAGTTGGGTGTCCTCTGGCCTGGGTAACATGAATTGCCCCTGAGAAAGATCCCCTCTTTGGTTCTGAAGGAGTTCAGTTTCTGACCCAACAAGGCTGAAGGGAAGGGTCCATTAATCAACACCTTCTCAGGGGACACACCTGGGCAGCAGTCATTGCCAGAGTCAGTCTCTGTTTCCGTCTGTGGGCTGCTGCTTCTTCTCCTCCTCCTCCTCCTCTTTCTTCTTCATATCAGGGATTGAATGCAGGGGGGTTTAACCACTGAGTCACATCCCCGGCCCTTTTTTATATTTTATTTAGAGACATGGTCTCATTGAGTTGTTTCGGTCCTTGCTAAGTTGCTGAGGCTGGCTTTGAACTCAAGATCCTCCTGCCTCAGTCTCCCAAGCTGCTGGGATCACAGATGTGCACCAGCAGGCGGAGCATGGGGATTTTACAGGAGAGTGGGAACTAGACAGCACATGTGAGAGCCAGAGCAGGGAGGCAGCATGGAGGGAGAGTGAATTTGAAGACGTGTCATTGAGTGGGATACTTGCTGGTTGCTGGGTCATGTGAGATGGCCTGGGAAGCTATTTAGCATGTGTTCAGAACCATATTTGGAGCAAAGAAAAAGAAAGCATTTATTTATCAGTTCCCATCTCTCTTTGGTCAGAGGTTTTTCTCTCCACAAATTGCCCAAGGTGAACTTCCCAGCATTTCCAGGTTTCTCTAATATAGGCAGGAAGCCCTGCATATGAGGGAAGCAGTGTTGAGGGATGGTGACCAGGTGTGTACCTGAAGGTGGTCTTGGTCCAGGAAGGACCCACTGCTGCATAGAGAGGTAAGGCTAAGAGCGTCTGAAGGGATGGAAAAGAGGCATGTATTCAAAACCCACTTTCTTCAAACTGCCCGACAACCAGCAGTGTGAGCTGGTAACTCGTTTCAACCCTCAGGTCACGTTAGCAACATTTTCCTAAAGGCGAGGGCCTGAGTAGATGGGGCCTTGGCCTCTGAGGTCCCTTTGATTCTGATATTCTTCATCGAATAAAATGTTGATGCTACCTGAGGAGAAAGAATGGGTGAGATGCAAGACTAACAGGTAGGAGACTTGCCAGTGGAAGATGAGACTTGGGGGGTCAAGCGAAGGAGCAGGGTGGAAGTAAAAGATGTGGGAAGGCTCTTGGGGTATGGGGACAATGAAAACTCAGCTTCTGTAGAACAGGAGGTAATTTCAGGATTGAGAGGAGGTGCCAGTCTTTTTGGTGGAGGTTTTGATGTGTGGTGTGATGGAAAGAGTGAATAAGAGGTGGGCTCTGATCCCAATTCTGTCACTAACAAAGCTGTGTGACTTTGGACATGTCACCAGTCAGCTCCAGGTTCCAGTTCTTCATCTGTAAAGTGAAGAACTGGTGTGCTGGAAGGTGTACAGGGCTCTTGGAGATTTGGGTGTTTCCTCACAGCAGGATGGGTAAGAGTGAAGGGCCTTACTAGGTACAACTAGTAATTGGCAGCTGACCCAAAAGACGGAGGTGGCTATGGCCTTCACAGTCTCATAGAACAAGGCATGGGTGTCTTTACTGATGGAGCAGGTGTATATTCAGTTCTAAAACTCCTGATGACACAGCTGGGTTTTTGTTTGTTTGTTTGTTTGTTTTACAGATAATAGAGCACTTTGGGGAAGCTGCACTAAATAACAGCTGGCACTAGGAAGATGCATCTTGGATTAGCTGGGCCCAGCTATCTAGCTGGGGTTCATGGTCTACACTGTATTCTACTTGGAGAAGGACTTATTTACACAAACAAGGCAGGTCCCTAGTCAGTTCCTCCAAAGTGGCCCTTGTGACAGCAATGGTGACTGACCACCAAAGATGCACACTCTCCTTCCACAGTAAGAGGTATTGTCAGAATGCATTTGTTTAGTGAGGCACCAGAATCCTCAAAGTTCTCTCTATCTGGGCCCAAAGGACTAAGTCTGGCCAAAAGAATGGAAGTAGAAATGCTGTGTGTCATTTCTGAGCTGAAGATATTAATTACCCGTTATTTTTTCCTGTATAGCAGTCTTAAAGGCTGCATGTTAAAGATGGTGACATTACAAGATAGAAGAAAGTAGGGTCCTGAGCCACTCTTCAGAAGGGAGCTGTATTCTCTTGGAACTTTTCATGAGCAAGAAATAAACTTGTTTTGTGTTAACCCAATTGTATTATGGGTTGTTGTCACGATGGCTTCTCTAACAGAGCTATCTTAGAAGCTTCCAATGAGCCCCAAAGCAAAAGCTCAGTTATTTGAGGACCTGCAACTTAGGGAGCCTAAAGATGAGCCCAAATATCTTAGATGGTATTTATCCTAAAGTGTTTTTGGGGTGCCTATTACTTGCCAGATCTTCTTGGTTCTGGAGTACAGTGTTAGGATGACAGAGTCCAATCTTTTGAGGCAGTGGACAGAGACAACAGGCTGGTGGTGTGCTAAGTACATGCTTTGTAACACTGAAGAGTAAATTCCTTTTGGTTTTCTGCTGCCACCGAAAATATATTTGGTGGGAGCGAGCTGTTTCTGAGGTGGGAACGGGGTGGATCCCCTGGTTGCTCTGTTCACTCCCGGGCGATAGGCAATCCTTTGGTCACTTTAAGTTGGAAACAGCCTCCATCTAAAAATAGGAATGTCTGGTGGAAGATGATTAGAGGTTTCAATTTTATCCAAAGGTTGAATTTGCATCTTTGAGTTATAGCCTGTAGTTGATGATTTCCTGACTCTGGGGACAGGATGTAGCCAGTTTCTGCTTTCTCTTGTTTCATCTTTTCCCCCATCTTATCTTTTCCTGGCTGGTATTTTGATTTTTTAGAGGGTAGAGGTTAAATATGTGTGGATTTGGTGGTAAGGAAATGGGGCAGTTCCTATGAGACTGAGGGTCTCTGGGCCTGCAGATGCTTCAAATTTACTTTTACTTTGGTTCAAGTAGATGCATCTTAAATGTGAACAGTTATTTGCTCTTCTTCCTTAACCTCTAGGAAAAATAGGCCACACTTTCAGTTTCTCGTTGCTTCTTGTACTGCAATTCTAGGTGCCTGCAGAACCCAAGACAACGCTTCTCCAAGTTTTCTTACATGGTCTAGGCCATGGTTTGAACATGTCCTCCAAAAGTCTCATGTTGGAAATTTAAACCCGAATGCAATCAATAGTGTTGAGAAGTGAGGCCTTTGGGAGGCATTTAGGTCATGAGGCCCTGTCCTCATGAATAGATTAGTGCTGCCATACTAGAGTTTGTGGATATAGGCACTCTCTCTTTTATTCTTTTGCCGTATGAGGATCACTGTTCTCCCCTCTGATGGATGCAGTGTTCAAGGTGCCATCTTGGAAGCAGAGACTGGCTCACCAGACACCAAAACTTGGCAGCACTTTAATCATGAATTTCCCAGCCTCCAGCACTTTGAGAAGTAAAATTCTGTTCTTAATAAATTACCTAGCCTCAGGTGTTCTGACATACCAGAACAAAATGGACTAAGACAATCTACATTGGTCCACAAAAAATACTTAAACATCTCTTAGCACAATAGACTCCAGAGGTATAGATTGAACACAATACAATGCCTCTATAGTTTCCCAACCTACCTTTAGTTTTCTAAGGTGAAACTTAGGCATATCTAATATCAGTCACCCTTCTCCCATGTGAGAGAACACATAGTAAATTCTCTAAAGGGTCCTCTCTCTCCAGGCTTGAAAGAGGTAGCACTCTCCATCTCCCTACCTCTCTTTCAAGACAGCAACAACTCATTCCAGAGAAATTCTCTATAAATCCCTTCTTCTTCATTCTCTGACCTCTTTTTTGTTTGCTTTTTGTGGTGCTAGGGATGGAACCCAAGACCTCCCACATGCTAGACAAGTGCTCTACCACTGAGCTACATCCCCAACCCCTCTTAACTCTTTTTAAAAAAATCTGACTGAAGAGTCCAAGAATCATGGAAAGATTCTTGATAATGTCTTTTCTAGATTTTTCTTGTGATTTTCTAGCTTTGAAATTTCACATTTATTATCTTGGCACTTAGGCGGGAAACATCTGTTTTAACATCCTGGTAAATAGGTAAACAAATAAATTAGAGAAGAGAATTTCAGATAGTCATAAACTTGATGAAGAAATGAAAAGAGCCGGGTATGGTGATACATACCTGTAATCCCAGCAACTCAAGAAGTTGAAGCAGGAAAGTCAAAAGTTTGAGGCCAACCACAGTAACTTAGCGAGACCCTAAGTAACTTAGTGAGACCCTGTCTCAAAATAAAACAATTAAAGGGCTGGGGATGTGGCTCAGTGGTTAAGCACCCCTGTGTTCAATCCCTGGTACAAAAAGAGCAACCTGGGGAAGAAGAGTGAATCTAGAATGTGTGGTCAGGGAAGGCATTTATCTCTGAGGTGGCAATTTGGCTAAGACCTGGACAAGATGCCAGTTTTGCCAAGATCTGGGTGTGTGTGTGTGTGTGTGGTGATGAGGGTAAAGTGTTAGGGGCAGTGGGAACAGCAAGTGCAGAATCCTGGGTGGGAGCTCTTTTGGTGTGTTAAGGAGGACCCTGGGCTTGATTGTGTTGAGCTAGTGGTGAGAACAGTGGGCGGGGCAGGGCCCGTGCAGGCCTTGGGCGTGGTTGGGGTTTGGATTTTATTCTAACTGCAAGGGGAAGTTGTTGGGGATTTTAGGAAGGGAATAACCTGATTCAATTTACATTTCATTTCTTTTTGTTCTTACTTTTTTTTTTTCATGTCAGATAGGCCATATTCTCATATCCTAAGAAGGTTTGAGGGAAGCATCTCTCACACAATGATGTGGAAACCCAACCATCATGCTTATTTTGTTAAGTGTGAGAATACTATGGTTCTAAGGTTAAAGGAAAGTATGTGGTAGTTTAAGATGCATAATGCAGAAGTGTTTATTGGTGTCATGTTATGATGTCTAGGATGTGCCCAGAGATGTTTCAGAAAAATTAAATAGTTGAGGTTTCAGATTCTCTCCACTTTTATGTCTATCCTTTTTTTCTTATGTTTATCTTTTGTTGTACTGGGGATCAAACCCCAGGGCCTCGCACATATTAGGCAAGCCCTCTACCACTAAGCTATGTTCCCAGCCCTTTTTTATTTTTAGACAGGGTCTTGTTAAGTTGCCCAGATTGACCTTGAATTTGTGATCCTCCTGACTCAGAACCTCAGGTTGCTGGGATTACAGGTGTGCATCACTATGCCTGCCCTGTCTTTTAAAAAAAAAAAAATTAAATGCATATTAAGAGTTGGGGATGTAGCTCAATGGTAGAGTGCTTGGCTAGTATGTGTGAGGTCCTGGGTTCCATCCTCAGCACTGGAAAAAAAAATATGGTAGAAGTTACAAAGAAAAAATCCAGCTGTTGTGTGTGAATAAGAAATTGGAGGGATCTCACTTTGTGGAGAAAGAACAAACTTTAAATTCAGTTTCTCTGCTACATGTTCACCACACAGATAACTTCTGTGCATGCATTTCTCCCTACTAGCAAGCAAGCAAGCAAGCAATTTTGCAGCAGACACTAGCTAGATCTCCTTTAATCCACTTCAATTCCAACATTATCAACCTGGTGATAGCAGCAGATCTCATAGCTTCAGTGCTCAGTCCCTGAGACCATCCCCACTTCACATGCCAGTTGCAAGTTCAGGCCTCTGGAAACAATCAACTACAATTGGGTTTCCATGGCCATTTCTTTGGGTTGATAAATTTGCTAGAGTTGCTTGCAGAACTCAGGGAAATCACTTACTTACATTTACTGGTTTATTATAGAAAATATTTTAAAGGATACAAATAAACAGCCAGATGACGAGATACATGGGGGAAGGTCTGGAAGGGTCTGGAGTGCCAAAGTTTGGTCTCATGGAATTTTAGTGTGCCACCTTCTCAGCGTATGATGAGATCTTGTTCACCTTTGTGTAACCTTCCATGTGTTGAGCTGTTCAAAAGATCTCTGAATCCTGTCCTTTGTGTTTTTATGGAGACTTGGTGATACAGGCATGCCTGATACAGGAACATCTGTGTAGAAAGGTGATTGGACAAAAGAATTTGATCTGATGTAATTGGCTAAGTGGGAAACTCAGCAAGGCAAGGCTTGTCTGTGCAGATTCTTCTTGGCCTCTCTGTGCAGCATCCCTTTCTTCTGTGCATGGGGGCAGGACCCCTTCTGAATTGGTGGGTATGGGTGTTATGATCTACTATTACAGGTTTTTTTTTTTTTTTTCCTGGTATGAGGGATTGAACTCAGTGGTACTTAACCACTGAGCCCAGCCCTTTAAAAAATTTTTTTTTAATTTAGAGATCAGGTATCGCTAAGTTGCTTCTGGCCTTGCTAAATTGCTGAGACTGGCTTTGAACTTGTAATCCTCCTGCCTCAGCCTCTTGAGTTGCTGGGATTACAGGTATGTACCACCGTGCCCAGCTATTAGAGAATTTCTTTATGGCTGACTCTGAGACAGAAGGGCAGGGGAAGATTAGAGTTCCTATAACTTACTTCGAGGAAAAGAAATTCTAATTTTGTGGCTTGCCTTGGGGGAGAAAAAGGAGTAAGTGGAGGTCAGAGATAGAGACCTTGCTTTCTGGGCCTAAAGCACCCCTACATTATATTTTTTAAAAGTCTTTCAACTTTATCACTCTGAAGCTGTTCTGAGGTTACTTCAGGAACGAAGGACCAAAGGTGAGATACTTTAACAAAATATATACTTATTGTTCTAGTTATTTAAGAAATAATAAGGGCTATGGGAATTAGGAACCAGGAACTGGAGGAGGAAGCCAAAATGTGTATGTTACAATATCACAGGGAATAAGATTGGAGTTCAAGAGACCAGTTAAGAGGCCTTGGTGGGAGGTGGGGTATGAAAAATGGTGGAATGAGACAGACCTCATTACCCTATGTACATGTATGATTACACAAACGGTATGAATCTACATCATGCACAACCATAGAAACGAAATGATGTACCCCATTTGTGTACAATGAATCAAGACGCAGCCTGTAAAAAATAAAAAAATTAAAAAATAATAATTAAAAAAGACACCTTTGTGGTAATCCATAAAGAGGAAAGATGCAATGATGACTACAAGTGGCAGAGGGGGACCTGGAAATAGAGCTTTTAGAGACAGAGCCAAAAGAGAGTGCAGACTGGATGTGAGGGATGTGAGAGCAGCCCAGGCAAGGGTTATTACTAAAGTGACTTTGGGGACAATATGGGGGCCCATTTTTCCATACCAGTGTTTGCATTCTCAAATTAACCCCCCCCCCCATATTGGGGATAGGAAAGTGGGGAACTAAGCCTCTTCGAATTATTTATGCCTGAGGTCAAATTTATATTCTGGGTCTTAGGGATATGCTGAGCTCACATGAAGAGTACAACTATGGGAATGAGAGGGCTGGCGAAGTTCAGAATAGCTAGAAATTCTGCATATACAAATATAGTTTTTCTGTATTGGGGATTGAATCTAGGCACACTCTACTCCTGAGCTACATGTTCAGTCCTTTTTAATTTTATTTTGAGACAGGGCCCAGGCTGGTCTTGAACTTGCTATCTCCCTGTCTCAGTCTACCCAGTTTCTGGGATTATAAGTGTATGCCATTGTGCCTGGCAAAATTCTGCAATTTTACAAGGTAGTTGTATTAGTCAGCTTTCCATTGCTCTAATAAAATACTTGCAATAATCAACTTAAAAAGAGGAAAGGTTTATTTGGCTCAGTTTCAGAGGATTTTTGGTGCATGTTCACTTTGCCTGTGGTGGCATAGCACATGATGGCAGGAGCACATATTGAAGGAGGCTTGTTTACCTCACGGTGGCCAGGAAGCAAAGAGAAACAGGAGGGGCTCAGAGCTCCAAAATCTCCTTCAAGGGCATGCCCCCAATGACCTATCTTCCTTCCATGAGGCCCCATCTCCTGAAGGTTCTGACACCTCCCAGTACTGCTATGATCTGGGGACAAAGCCTTCAACACATGAACTTTTTGGGGACATGAAAGATCTAAACCATAGTAGTAAACAACTGGAAGAAATCACTTCCCATTAAAAATTGCAGTTTTCAATATTTAGGCAAAACCCTTGGTTCATTAGTTCCTGGAACTGATTGCTTTTTCCATATTGGGCCATATGACAAAGTATTTGAGCAGTGAAGCCCAGCAAAACAGATCTTAAGTTTACTCTCAGTTAGATCAATTATGCAAACACATGTCTAGCTGTAGAACCACCCTGTCAGCATTTAGGGAGCTTTAATTCAGCCACAAGGACTGGACCCAACAAAGGAACTCCTGCTGCCCAAGATCTGCCCACAGGCAAAGCTGTTTGTTGGTAGCTATTTGTTTTCATTCTTTTCCTTTCTGTACAACTGGTAATACAAATGGAGATGTGCATCTGTCACTGTGGATCTGTCAATGGCTTGTGGGTTTCCTAGATATAATCTTATTTAATGGAGTTTATTTAATGGAGTCAGGTCCTTTTTCTTTTCTTTTGCTTGAGTATTCCCCCTATGTGTGAAGCATTTTTTTTTTTTTTTTTGTTAACACATTCTGATGTCCTGGGACTAAAATAATAATAAAAATCACAACAGTAGCAATAATGCTCTTATGGATCATCAGGAGAGGAGGCTCTGAGTGGTGCTTGAAATACAGCTGGGACAGTGCCTTATGAGTTTGACCCCTTCTGTATTTATTCTATCATCCTTCCTGACCCTTGATTTCCTTCCTGTTCAGTCTACCTTGTCATGCTGTTCTCTAGAAAATCAGGTCACCCTGTACCAAACTTTTCCCTGGCCAATGATTTTTAGCTGCTTACTGAGCTCGTTGTATTGTATTTAATCCTTGCTCAGTCTAGCCATGTGCATTGCCATTAGGGAACATCATAAATCATCACTTAAGGACTGTAATATCCACTCTAATAGTTGGAACGCAAAGTCACCCCTCCTCCCTGTGTTCAAGTGGCAGTACAATCTCCTGGAATAGGTCCCTCATCGTCTTCCTAACAGTTTTAGGATCTCCTGAGATAGGGTCTCCAATCTCACTACTCATATCACATTTTCCTTTCAAACCTGCTCATTCTTGTATTTTCCTTGCTATCCAAGATTGGTGCCTGCTCTCTAGCTGTGGGATTCTCCAACAGGAACTGGCAATTAGCCGGGCAAGTCACTTAGTTTATATGAAGCACATTACCTTCTTAGGTATATAAGAATAACATCCCTTCTTTCCTTCTTTCCTGACATTGTGCCAGAGTTGGGAATATTTTGGGTGATGTTTTCTGGGATGATCCAATGAGACATGACTTGTGAATACCCTTTACAAAAAGAAGACCCTACACAAAGCAGGTAATCATTGTGATGACAAAGAAGTGCCTACATTGGGTGGGAGATATGTATGCATCTGTGTGTGTGTGTGTGTGTGTGTGTGTGTGTGTGTGTATCTCAATGGGAAAATGTGCCTTTTTTATTTGACAAAATGTTAAGTATGCATCAAGTACAATGATAAAAAAGACATAGTCCATGCTTTTAAGGAACTTGAAGTTTCTGTGGTATATACAGACAAGGAAATGGGCACTTTTAATCCAGAGTGATAAGAACTATGATCATGCTAGGTCCCTTATGAGAATACACAGAAAGCATACCTAATCTAGACGAAGAGAGGTCAGGGAAGGTTTTCTGAAGGGATATTGGGCAAACTGAGCCCAAAGAGAAACTGAAAAATGTGGCTACTTGGAACTATAAGCTGTTCAGGAAAGTTCTAGGAGGAAGTCAAGATGAAGGCTGGAGAGGTAGGCAGAAACTTGCAGGACCTTGAACATTGAGGTACAACTGTAAGGTTTCAAGCAGAGTGACATGACCAGATTTGTCTGAATACCATTATGGGAAATGTTTTGGAAAAAAGAAAGATTGGATGAGTGAGATCAGTTAGAAGTCTGCTGGTTAGAGGTTAGAATAGCCTGATCTAAGATAAGGCTGGAGGGTTGCAGAGAACTGGGTGAATTCAAGAGGTATTTGGGAGATAAAGTCAATAAGGTCTCATGTCTATTTAGATTTGGGGAGTGGAGTAGACGAAATAGTGAAGGATAACACCCTCATTTTTAGTTAGAGAACTCTGAAACCATTTACTGAGATCAGAATCATAGAAGGAAGAGAGGTTGAGGTATTGGAAAGATGAGAATTTCAGTTTGGGCTGTGACTCGTTTTAGGGACTGTGGATCCCATGTAGTAATTATACATATTTTATGTATATTACTTGGACATTCTGCTATTTATGTTTTATAATGTTTGGCTACTCACAACTCCAGTAAGGGACAGAATTACAGACTGCATGTTTCCCACATGACTACCACTGCTAACTAGACATGGGATAGATGTCAGAAACAAGGGCAGCCAATGCACTGGCTAACCAGTAATTTTTCATGTGTGGTGAGGCTCAAACAAAGGAGTTATGCCAGTCAGATTCTGTCTCTGGAGAGTTTCAACCAACCAAACTGCTTGTTTCCTGGGAAAGTCTTATAGACTTGGGCCGTGGCAGTCAAGCGACCCAGGTGTAAATTGTTGAGAGGACAGCAAATTGGTTCCCATTGTCTTCCTAAAAAGCCTGAAAAGAAAAGAGGGTAAAACAGACCTAGATTGATGATGAACTGACCATGGTCTTGCCATCTCTGTTTATCTAAGAGGGAAATACACTCAGAGAAAGAGAAAGAGAAGGTGCCTAGTTTATATTCCCACTTTCAGTTCTAGGTTTCTTGAACCTGGCTGTCCTTGTGCATTCTCTCTCCCTCTCTCTGCGAGCGCACACACACACACACACACACACACACACACACACACACACACACATTTAGATATTAAATATTTATTTTTTTAAAGTTTTTTAAACTTTAGTTCTTTTAAGTATAAAACCAGAAAGACCATAATTTAAAATAGAAGCTGGTACCAGGAGTGGGGTTTCAGGTGGCTGGCACTTTAAATGTGACTAACTATGGTATCATTGGAATGAGCTATAACAGGATAGGAAGTTTTCAGTCTGCAATTTTTGGTGGAAAAACAACTAATGTTCATTTGCAGTGCCTTGAGACCCTGATCACGTACATATCAAAAGCTTTGGGAAGTTTGATGGCTGAATGTAAGAAGAATGAAGACTATTTATCATTTATTATTTATTTCCCTTAGATAAAACCAGCAGCAAAGAGACAGGTTTCTATCAGAAGGACTGTCTATTGGCAAATAAAAAAATCAGGATGATTATGTAATTCTGGTGCAGGAAGCCCATTTTGCCTGTAGCTGGAGCTCTTTCATTACTTAGAGTCAAGTTCAGAAACTAATGGTCCTTGCCAAATTGTGGCCTAGTCCTAATTTTCTGTCTCATTGAATTTCTGGTGCCAAAGCTAAAGCTCTGATTGACAAAGATGGATATGTGGGCCATGGGAAATGACTGGGAGGAGTTGCTGAGGAACATGATACTCCCAAAAGTTCCTCTAAAGAATTTCTTCCTTTCCCATTGAACAAGAAGACCCCTTCCCACCAAGAGGCAAGGCTCACTACTAGGATTTCAATATGGATAAGGAAAGATAGATTAGGAATGACATACACAATGCTTTTTGGCTATATCCCTTTGTTTAAAATATGGCATCAGCCAGAAGAAAAGAACAGGTTGAAGACACTAAGCCTGGGCTCTAAACAACAGAAAAATGACAGGCCTTGTCCTCATGATTCATTTCAATTATTGAGAATAGGCAGCTTCCCAAGGACACTGGCCTTACCTTGCTAGCCAGGGTCATTTGTAGCTTCAGAATTTGATGTATACTTGGACAAGGAAGCCATGTCATGGCTTTTGCCCTAAAGATCTCTTTCTTTCCTCTATTTTTCAAAGTAAATCATTTTTTTTTCTCCCTGTTTTTGCAACACTCTTGGATGCTGTGGGCATGGCCAAAGTTGAATTTGCCATACAGTTAATAGGTTGTATGATGATGAGAAGTCATCTTTGGAAAGGATCTTACAGAACTAAAAGATAAATGGGCATAATCTGAATGTCGTGAATTCTGGGCCAGGTAAATAAAATTTGAGATGATTTCATGATACTTGCTGCCTCTGAATGAGGAGCAGATATGACTTTATGTTGTTTCCTGTGGGGTATATGATTTGGAGTTGTAAATGTGATCAGGTTAGATGAAAGCATTGAAAATATCTGAGTAGGGAAATGGTTATATGTGCCAGGAAGGCAAGAAAAGGAATTATGCTCATCAGATTCTGTCTCTGGAGAGTTTTAACCAACCAAGACACTTATTTCCTGTTGGTGATAGACATTGGCCTTGGGAAGGTCCTTATAGACTTGGGTTATAAAATAAAATCAACAGGCATACATTATTTGTCCTCTCCAGTGATGTTGGAAGGGACAGCTGCATATATCACTTGGTCACTTCCCTCTATAGTGTCATAGCTACAGAATCCAGGATGGACATCTAACCCAGGGCAGCCAATCCTATGACTTCTGTTGTCTGGGTTGAATGGATGTGCTCATCTCCCGAAATTGGAACAAAAAGACATAGAATTTACTATTGTTTGGAGTGGGCTCTGGAGTTGGGTCCTAAACACTGTGGGGGTGATGAGTATGAAAAGGAAAGTGGTGGGGTGGGGAGGAGAACAAAGCAGACTCTTAGGGTGCTGGTGACCCCTGAGAGGGAGAGACAGAGCTGCTGCTTCTGTTTCTTAATGGGTTTTCCTGGTTTCTAAATCTGGTAACTTTTTCTTTTTCTATCCTTGGAGTTCATTAGATGCCAGCTATTTTTTCTTTACTTTCTCTCTTCTCTTCTCTTCTCTTCTCTTCTCTTCTCTTCTCTTCTCTTCTCTTCTCTTCTCTTCTCTTCTCTTCTCTTCTCTCTCTCTCTCTCTCTCTCTCTCTCTCTCTCTCTCTCTCTCTCTTTTAATGAATAAACCTAGGGGTGCTCTATCCCTGAGCTATATCCACAGTCCTTTATTTTTTATTTTGGTACAGGGTCTCACTAAGTTACCCAGGCTGGTCTCAAACTTGCAATCCTCCTGCCTCAGCCTCCACCATGCCCAGCTTATATTTTACAAGCTACAGCAGACCTATGGCTCAGGAGAGAGTTCTGGATGGAGGCATGTTTTCTCAATGCATCAATAGTCCCTTGTAATCAAAAGCCAGGAAGTGGATGAAATCACCAAGGAAGGTGTAGAAGGATAGAGAACATGTTCTTATTCTGAACATTATTTATTTATTTATTATAAATGTCTTGTAGGACAGTGCATTCCAAGATAGGAAATATATGTATATTATTTTATTGATCCCTCTAAGCAACTCTGTGAAGTAGCTACTATTACTTTCTACTTTTGCAAACCAGTGGGGGGTGATGGGAAAGGAACACTTTGCCTGGTTCATGAGGGACTAGGGCTTCTGAATGAGCCCATTTTTCAGTTCTTAGGAACAGAAAGGACTCAGAATTTACAGGGCAGAGCTATATGCTCTGGACCAGAGTCTGGGGGAGCCATTATTCTCATGGGGTGGGCACCACTTTGTAATCAAAAAGTCTTGCATTGCCTGATATTTATGGAGAGGTTGGCAAGAAAGTAAGCAAAGGAGAGGATGTTTGTCCCCAGAGCCCCTTGTTTCCTTTGTGGTTCCCCCACACCTGGCGACTTACCCTACTGCTCTCTAAATCCTTTGGGGGAGGCTACTGACCTGTCCCATCCACAGAACAAGGTCAGGTCTGTGCTCCTTAATTATTCTTCCCCAATTCAATTCCCAGTCCATCAGGACCCCAAATTTTACTAGTTTGGCGGGTGGGGGGTGGGTCAGGATGGTAAATGGTATTTTGTGGGAAAAGGGTTACATGGTGAAACAGTTTGGGAAATGCTGAGTTAAACAAACAAAAAGAGGTTTCTGGACCACAGTTCCTCTCAGAAAGTTAAATGCATTAATGTGCATCTCATAGAGGGGTGTATTATGAGAAAAATTTTCCATATGTACTCAACCACAGAACAACTTCCTATCATGGTAGTACTTCAAGCAGTAGTGAGTGGCAAAGGGGAGAAAGATATTGTGGAGGTGGGAAGCAGAAGGCATACAAGAACATCTCAAAGGCACCTCAAGGGTTAGCAACCACCTACTCTCTATTCATGAGCAACTGGCCTTGGCTGGGAATTTCAACAGATAAGTGGGGGCTTGTTTGTGTGTGCTGAGTGTGTGGTGCAGGCAACTGTGTTTGTGTAGCCACGCACCCACGCTTTTTCAAACACAATTCCTGGCTATCAACACAAAGGCAGGAAAACCAGATGGATTTTTGTCACCCAGCTCTTAAGTTTTCTCATCACCTAATAATTTGCTCAAGTCTCTTTGGGGACTCTGTTCAATGCCTCCAAGTGCCTCTAGGTGTTGGTGGTGGTAGTGGGTGGGGGCAGCTCATTATCATCTTAAAAGTTTAAAGCAAGTTGAGAAGATGTGTGTCCAGACTCCTTGGGGGACTCTCTTCCACCTCCCTACCTGCTAAGGACGTGTTGGAGGAGCCTTTGCAAGGAACTTCTTTCAACTTGACACCCTCTGTTTATTTTTGCACTCCTAATTACCCTTTCAACTTGCCCTGGTTTATTTTTAGAGGTTTCCCATTCACCTCATTAACAGCTCGTAAAAGCTCCTGTCTCATATTTCTACCATTTATTCCCTTAATTAAACACAGTGGCCTTTGTTATCTCAGAAACGGCCTTGTTGGAATTTAAATGGGATGACTGGAAGCTGCTGCCTAACTGATTTTTAAACCTTCCTTTTCTTCCTTCAATCCTTTTGTCTGCCAGGTTTCGAGGGCCCTGTCTCCTCAAGGTCCTCTGTTTCCTTTTTGTTGTTTTTTCATGATCAAGGGCTGAGCCTGCAGAAGCCTTGGGCCTCTGGTTGCTCTGTTTTGTCTTGTT
Organism: Sciurus vulgaris; assembly: GCF_902686455.1. Taxonomy (NCBI): domain Eukaryota; kingdom Metazoa; phylum Chordata; class Mammalia; order Rodentia; family Sciuridae; genus Sciurus; species Sciurus vulgaris. The sequence goes on from NC_136461.1 coordinate 102,782,280, forward strand.
GATTGTTTTGTGGGGGGCACACCCTGGGCCTCCTTCCTCTACACCCCAGCCCTAGGAGTTAGGAGGAAAGAGGTTGACTGGGATTTTTCCCAAGCCTTGGCATTCAATGTGTGAACAGAACAGTGATACTTAATTAAAAGCACACCAGGACCCAGACCCCTGAGCTTACCCCTGCTGATTCTCCTACCTCATCAGGAAAATGCTACCTAATTACCCTTTCCTGCTGGCCCAGTTTTTATTCAAACCTTCTTAGTGGGACTGGTCAAAATATCGAGAGTGTGGATCATTGGAGGCACGGGACCTCAGGTACTGCCCTGAGCCGGGAGGAAGGCTGGTGTGGGGCAAAAGCAACACTTTTCGATCTGGTCACACTCAGTGGCCTGGGCCCAAGTTTCTCAGGCAGAAAGGAAGGCATTTCCTGGCAGGGTTTGGGAGCCTGTGGGAGAGCTGTACTTTGGCCAGGGCAGGGCAAGCCCAGTCAGTGGTCTGTCCTTTGTGCCTGGGTCCAATCTGCCTTGTGGGGCAAACAGAGTTTCTGGCAAGAGATAAACCTGTCACCTGTGCTGTTGGCCCAGTGAGAACCAATGGGGTGTATGTTGAGGAGGTGCCCATGCCTTCCAGGCAGGACAGAGCAGTGAGAATTAGTCTCTTTTATGTTCGAATTTCAGATTTCCCTTTGGCCGTGAGCAGGTCCTTATTTCCTTCCTCATCTGTATAATGAAATGATACTAACAGGACCTACTTTTGGGGTTGATGCAGAACTCAATCAGATAATTATGCAAAGAACTTGGTACATTATAACCACTTATCAGACAGCAACCACTATGGTTGATATTCATGTCTTTGGAAGATAATGACCATTCTGGTCCTAAGTGACCATTCCAGACCACAGGAGCAGTGGACACACTTAGAGAATCAGAAGTGACCCTATTCTGTGTGGAGGGGATGGGATAATTCCGGGCCATTATGATGAGTTGATTGTAACCTGTACATGTTCATTTGCATTTCCATTTACCCAGTATTCATCAAGCACCCACTATGTGCCAGGCACTATGCACTGAACATTGGGGACATCAGTTCTCACACAGTCTCTACTCTAATGGGGGAGACCCTAACTAAAACATATATCAGAATGAATTGTGTACTAAAAAAAGATACAAGTGCTGGACTTAGCAGGGTGGAGAAAGGCTTAGGAGGTGCAGAACTCAGGAAAGACAGAGGAGGGATATTTGAGTAAGAACATTTCTTACTCCATTTCCTGTTGCTTATAATGGAGTAACTGAGGCTGGGTAATTTATAAAGAAAAAAAGTTTATTTAGTTCATGGTTCTGAAGGCTAGAAATCCAAGATTGGGCAGCTGTATCTGGTGAGGGCTTCTTGCTGTGTCATAACATGGTGGACAAGCAGAATGGAAAGCGGACACTTGCAGAAAAAACAAAACACAAAGGATGACTGCTTTATGAAAACCTGCTCTTGCTGTAATGATGAACCCACTCCTATGAGAATAAACCATTCCTGTGAGAAAGGCATTAGTCCCTTTTCATGACCATGTCTCTTGAAATTTGATTGCCACAATAAGTCCAAATTTCAGCATTGGTTTTAGAGGGGATAGACCATGTTCAAACCCAGAAATCACGAAGAATAAGACAGATTTCAAGGGACAAGGAGGGATGGAAGAACATTCTAGCATGAAGAGATAGCATTAGCAAAGTCACAGAGAAGTGGAAATGCATAGATGTTTGGGAAATGCAGCCTGGTTGGAGACAAGAGAGGTATATGTAGGGTCTATTGGTGCAGGACATGAACGCTCTAGGGAAGAGCCTGAAGGTAGAGAAGTGACATTAGGCTTTGTGAGAGATGGTCAGAGAGGACTGTGTGAATATAGATTGGCAGTGGGCCCCAGCCTTTCACTACCAAGAAGCCTCTTTCATTAATTTACCCCTGTAGATATGACAGTTTAATTTCAAATATTGAACACTTCGCATTTATTACTAGTGCATCAGACTTTATTGAAGCAAATGCACAGTTTTTTTTTTTTAATATTGAAGACACCCTAGGTATCTGAGAGTGCTGGACTGGGAACCAGAGAAATAGGGAGGTGGACGAGATGAGCAGGGATCTGAAGACCCTGTAGTATACTCCTGCATCACTTGGGGTAGAAGTGATAAGGGCCTGAGCTAAAGCACACATCGTCTGCATGTGGAGGAGGTAGGACTCGTTCTACAGGTAGAACGGACAGAATTTGGCGAGCAGTTGGGACTGAGGAGAGGGAGGATAAAAAAAGATGACTGAGGGCTCTGGGCCTGGGTGGGGGTGAGAATATTAAGGGTGCCCTAAAAATTGACTGGGGCCACGCAAGAGGAGCGTCGTGGAGGTGGATGCCCTGAGTTAGCTTCTCATAGTCCCGCGTGGAGCTCTCTAGCAGGAGGGTGGGAGCCTGAAGCTTGGAACAGAGGCCACTGCTTTGAGGCAACTCAAAATCTTTTCTCCTGGGTGGAGAAACTGAGGCTCAGTTTGCCTCTCATTCTCAGACTCAGTGGCTAGGACTAGTGTCCTCCCAGGTTCTCACTGCCTCGTTTCCCTTCTGTCTTGGTCAGTCCCCCTTCATCTAGAGTCTGCCTCCTAAGATTCCTCTGTGCCTGTCACTGGGAGCCTGGACAATGCTGACGACTACAGGAAAGGAAAGGTTGGTTTTGGGAAAGGGGCAGGAAGAGGGCCAGGCAGCACTCCCCTGCTGCCTCCTGCCCCTGCTTATCTCCAGCCTGAGGTCGGCCTGGTTGTAATCAATGTTCTCAGTCATGGTCAACTGTCTGCTTCTGCTTTTACTCTGGAGACAGAAGCAGGGATGCGGTCATGAGAAGCAGATGGCTCACCCTACTGTGATGGGGGCTGAGTTGCCAAAACATTGATGGTGGATGAACTTTAGGGCGCTGGGACGAGCTTCCAGAGTGGGTGCTTTGCTATTAAGAACTTTTCCTGTTCAAGCTCGCATTGTGCTACACAGGGGGCTGCTAGACAGAGGTCAGGGGTGGGGACCGCACCCCCAGAGTGTTCATGAACAGGCTGGAGTAGACACAAGCCCCTTGTGATGCCCTGCTGTGGAATTCAGAGCAGTCACCCTGGGTTAGGGTCTTTTCAGGAACAAGTGTCCCACTCCAAGCCCAGTCTCTACTTTTGAGACCCAATGTTCCTGGAATGTGGGCCTGACTTTTATTGTGCATCTGAACCACTGGCCAGTTTGTGGAAATACAGATTCCTAGGCCCCAATGCAAATCTAGTGCATCAGAATCTCTGTGTGTAGGAATTTACGTTTTTTCCATCTTTCCAGGTGGTTCAAATGCACAGTGAAGTGTGAAGTTTGAGAGTCACTGAGGGAGACAGTTCTCAGTTATTTTGTTTTATTTATTTATTTTTTTTGTGGTACTGGGGACTGAACCCAGGGGCAGTCTACCACTTAGCTACACCTCCAGCCTTTTTAAATTTTATTTTTGAGACAGGGTCTCACTAAATTGCCCAGGTTGAACTTGAACTTGAGATCCTCCTGCCTTTGCCTGCAGAGTAACTGGAATTACAGCATGCACCACTACACCCAACTCCTCAGTTAACTCTGAAACTTGGTTTGTTAGAAAGTATTCTCTGAGCCCCAAGTTTGGTATTCTGATCTAGATATTTGACCCTGGTCTTGACTTATTTGTTCCCCTTCTGGCAGATGAGGCCCCTGGATGTGCAGAACAGTGGGAGGAATCCAGAAGAAAAATGAGCTCTGATCGGTCACTGGAGGAGAGGTGTGTAGGCAGGAAAAAGCGAAGGAGATACCAGCATGCAGGAAGAACAAGAGTGGTCTTCCTGGGGGCTGGGGAGATAGCTCAGTTGGTAGAGTGCTTGCCTTGCAAGCACAAGGCCCTGGCTTCAATCCCTAGCACCACAAAAAAAAAAAAAAAAAAAAGAGTGGTCTTCCTGCAGGGCTCTGGGAAGCCTGGAGCCAGGCCCCCAACACTGAATGGGAATGTTTTCCTGGGCATGGGGGAAGGCACCCCATGGCATGGTGGAGTCAGCTTAAGCAACGCTCAGCGAGAGGAAGGGGTTGTGTTTGGTTGTAGAAGTGGTTGATGGAGACCCAGATGAATGCTTTGTCAAATTCATGTAAGACAAAGTCCTTGGTAAAGTTTAAAGTTTTCTGAAATTAATCATCCCTTTTCCCTCCTGTGGACAGAAGGTGAGTCAGTAAAATTTTTCATTAATGGAAGGATGTATAGCACAGGTATTAGGGTGATGGAGCTACTAGGAAAGTGGAGAACAGTTCATTAGGATGCAGAAATAGTCCTCTGAATAGGATTAGTTTGCCCAGAGGGCTTGTTTTTGTTTTTTCAAATTTTAATTTGGATAACTTCAGATAGAGCCTCTGCTTTATGACCTCACATGACTGTGCTACCTGGTCATCCCCTGAAGGTACTGGAGTGTTTAACCCCTGGATTGGCACAGAGGAGGGTGAGAAGTTTAAATTCCAAGTTGGAGAGACTACAGCAGAATTGTGAGAGTGATGTATTGGAGGCCTACAGACAGTGGGTGGTGAGATGATGGAAAAAGACAACACAGAAGAATAAACAAACATGAGAGTGATTGACTGAGGGCAAGAGGGGAGTTAGTTAAACCACCAGGACAATGCTGCTGAAGCCCAGAGGAGAGGGACTGGCTCTTAGGAAAGGTCCCCTTAGGGTATGCTGGGTTTAGGTTGCAGCAGGACATCAAGAGGCCTTGTCTAAAGGCACTTGGCAGTTTGGTGTCAGAAGAGTCATGGCAGCTGGGGATATGGATCGCCCTGTGCAGAGGTGGTGATGCTATACAGGTGGCAGGTGTTGGTGGGGAAGGCAGAAGCTTGGGGAGAGGCTGAGGACTGGGCCATGGGGCTTCTTTCTTCTTGGACTTTGCGCCTAAGAGTTGTCATGGCAGCAAAACTGGATCCATGAAGGAGACCAGAGTTAGATAAGGAGAGAACCTCAAAGAAAATGGCCTGGAATGCTTGCTTTAATAAGCCATCGGCTTTATGTGTTGGTGGGAAGGAGGTGGGCATGAGTGTCCATGTGGCCTGGCTCCCATCCCTAAATGCAGGTGCACTTAGACACTGGAGAGCCTGTGTCTTTGGCTTTGCCTGAGAGGCTGGCTATAAGCTAAGTGGAAGGGTGGCCTCGCCTCAGCATGTCACTGTGAATTCCCTGTGCTTGGCCAAGGCTGAGTTGTTAAGTGGCTTTGGAACACCATGGTCTTTCTCTGTTCTGCAAGCCAGAAGCTGCACTCTGGTGAATGAGCTGGGGTTGCTGGAACTTTGAAGTCCCCTGAGGCCACTTAGACTTCTACGTTGGCTGAACACCAGTCAGTTTTCTGTTTGGGTTTTAGTTGCTCCCCTTCTTTGCACCCAGCAGCCTGTTTGTTGGAGAGATTGGCCTCTCAGCTGTGGCTGGAAGTGGGAATCTTACTCTTGGGGGTGGGGCTTGGAGTTTGGGATGAAAACTGTTTGGTGCTGTGTGGCTTCACATTTTCCCCCAAAGTGAAAATCCAGCTGGTTTTTTCCCCCCTAGTTTGTCTCTAAAGCAGTATTTGGTATTTATAGAGGACCAAACCAAGGGCCAATCAGCTCAGAATGGAAATTCCTGAGCCTGGAGTTCTCTGGAGCAACCATCTCTTGGCTTTCTCTCTCCCTGGAGTTCAGTTAAGGTTTTCTCTTGAAAACTTGCAAAGCTCTGAGAAGTTTGAAGAGGCAAAATAGGGGAATTGACAGGAGAACATACTGTTTTTCTCTTGGGGTAGACATCTTGTGTATTTTTTTTTTTTTTTTTTTAATAGTTGATGGTAAGAAGGTAAGTGAGAACTAGAATAGATCGGTGGGGGACCAAGGAGCAGCTGCAGGGTCCAGCTCTCTGGGGGCCCTGGGCACTGTCTCTTGCTCCTAAAGCAGGTAGGACCTCCTATTTCTGAAGTCACATGCTCATGCCAACCCACTGGGCAGGAGCCAGAACTGTTGTTGTTAGCACACCCCTTCCAACCACAAGGAAAAGGAATTGTGAGACATTTGACATTTAAAAAGACAGCTGAAATGAGTGAGATATCGACTGACGCATTCATTAAATGTCACCACTTTTGTTTCTCTTTAATGCTGAGTGCTTAAGTTATTCTAAATTAATTACACAGCCACTTGATTTATCCTTTACATCCTTCTTCCTGCTCCCTCCCACCCTTTCTGTTTCGGAGCAGCACAGTGGATTCTTTTTCCTTAAGTTACCCAGTTGTGAAAGGTGAGCAGAGGCCCAGGAGACTGTCCAGGCATCTATGCTGCCATACAGCTTCAGGGTACAGGTCAGAAGTTGAGTCAATTATTGCTGTCACTGCAGTCAGACCCCTGTTTCACAGATGAGGGAATAAAGCTCAGAGAGATTAAGAGATCCATCCAGACTAGACTGCTGTCATAGTCCATTTTCTGTTGTTATAATGGAATATCACAGATAACAAGACTGGGTAACTTATGAAGAAAAACGCTATTTGGCTCATGGTTCTGGAGGGCAGGAAGTCCAAGAATACTGTGGCAGCATCTTGCAAGTGCCTTTGTGCTGCGTCATAACATGGTGGGAGGGCAAGTGAGTGCAGATGTGCAAGACAGAGAAAATCTGGTGGGCCCACTTTTTTTTTTTTTTTTTTTTTTTTTTAAAATCAGGACTACATTGCTGTGATGACTAACCCTAACCCATAATAATGATTCTGCCCTCATGACCTATCTATCACCTCTTATAGATCCTACCTTTTAATACTATTACAATAGCAATTAAATTTCAATGAGTTTTAGAGGGGACATTTAAGCCATAGCAACTGGAGAAGCTGGAGACGCCAGGATTTAACCCAGTCTTCTATCTCTAAATTCTTGAGTTTACTGAACACAGTATCAAAGAGCCAAATTTGTCCTTATCTGGAAAATCTATCAGGAAATATTACAGGACAAGCACCTGAGCTGGACAATACAATTCCACCCCCACCTTCACTGTCAGGGAGAGAGTGAGCCAGAATCAGGAGGGCAGCTACAGGCCAGAGTCCAGGACATATGAGAAGCATCTCTCTGCATAGTAAGTCAGGCATATTTTGAAAAGAAAGTTATTGGTAATTTAAAGAAGATGGTATCTGAAGCTTTCCTGGTTCTTTGATTTCACAATCTATTTTAACTGCTGTGTGTCATTGTCAGTAATTTCTCCAGGGAGATGAAAGATAAAGGTACAAAAGGCCATAGTCCTTTCAACTATGATTAGCAAGTCCTCTGTCATCTTGGGGACTCATATTTCCGTAAATTCTTAGAATTACCAGCCACAGGTTTTTATTCCTCATTGCTGCAGCCTGAAGGGTCCTCACAAACCTGGCTCAGGCGCAGACTGCACAATGAAGCCACAGAGAGAAATGTTACATGTCTTGGGAAAGCCTGAGGCACCTGCCTACGTCAGAGCTCTGTGTCTCTCTGGATAATCCCTGATGTGTCACCAAACTTCCCCAATCTGTGCAGAAAAAGAGTCACCTCAGGAAAAAGAGCCACTAGCCTCCTCCATTCCTCCCTCCAGTACTAATTTACTGAGTTAGTTGTCCTCCGCTGAGATCCCTGCAAGAGAGTCACAGCTCTGGTACTGTAGGGAAAGAGATGCCAGAAGACGGAGGCCAGCTAGCCTGTGGGAATGCTGAAGTTTTCAGGTTTTCTCTGAACTCCTGGAATTCTGCCTGCCTCCTCCATGTCAGCTCACCATCCACTTGCCTTTTTCTTCAAGTCTAATGGCTCAGGTTTTGTTTGGAGTTGCATGTTGCAGAGTAATGCTCCCTCCTGCCTTCACTAAGCTCAATGCTGCTTTCCAGAGCTCTAGGTTACACCAAAACTTGACCCTTCCTTGCACTGTTCATCCTAGAAAATGCTATGGTTTGGATTGGAACGTCTGCCAAAGGCTCGTGTGAGGCTGAGGCTCGTGTGTTCCCCAGCTGGAAGAGCAATTGGGAGGTGGTGCGGACTTTAGGAAGTGGGGCCTAGTTGGAGGAGGTATGTCACTGGGGATGTGCCCTTGGGGTAGTATACTGAGAGTATACCCTGGCCCCTTCCAATCTCTCTCTCTCTCTCTCTTTCTGTCTCTCCCCCACCCCTTTCTTCCTCTCTTCTTCCTGGCTGCCATGAGGTCAGTTTTCCTCTACCTCATACCTCCACTATGATGTACTACCAAAAACAATGGAGCCAAGTGATCATGGACTGAAACTGTGAGTCAAAATAAATCTTTCCTTCTCTATGTTGATTTTATCAGTTTTTTTTTTTTTTTTTTTTTTTTTTTGCCACAGAAATTAAAAGCTAACCAATATGGAATATATTTGTGTGGTAACTGACTGGGATTTGGTGCAATGGGCAGATTCCACAACTCTTTAGTGGTTCCTAGAGGAGTAACTGATGTCAGAGATCAAATTAGTATGCATTGACGGTTCTCAATCAAACAGGCCATTGCAGACCCCTGTCTGGGAAGGGATGAGGCTGCAGTTTCAGATGTGCATTTAGGGGGGGTATTATGAAGGGTATATGCACAGATGTTGGGGTCAGGTAACCCTTCTGCGGGAGGCCTTACATCTCTGGTATATCTCTAGCATTGCTTTTACAATATTGCAGAGCAATTTTCTATTCATGTTGCTGTCTTCTATTCTGAATTGTGAGCTCCTTGAAGAGCTATTTCATTAGATGCCAGCTTAGCCTCATGGTTGAGAATGTGAGCTCTGGTTCAGTTGTGTGACCTTGGGCAAGTACCTTAAACTCTTAGGACTGCAGGGAGAATTAAATGAGTTTATGCATGTGAAGCCCTTAGAATGGTGTCTTGAATATAATAAATACTTAGCATGTATTAGTTGCTATTATTAATATGCATATCCTTAGGTCTATCATGTTACCCTTGACATATATCAGGTGCTCAACAAGTTTGTTGAATGAATAAATGAGTAAATACTTATGTGCATGCAGAGAAAGAGGCAAGTCTGCTATAATGAGAGTAAGTTCAACTGAAGTTCTTGGGCATTCTGGGGCTGAGGTGGGGTGGGAGAGAGAATTTGGGCTGCAGAGTTGAGTTTTATTGGTAGATCGAGAACTGGACCAGCACATTTGCAGTTGTGGGAGATGATTTCTACATGATATTGGCAAAAGTTAAGTTTAGTGTCAAAGATATGATTAGTTGGGTTTCCAATCCTTACACTGGTTAAGGATGGCAGTGTAATCCTGCACTAAGGGTTATAACATGCCGCATCCTCAAAAGGGTCAAATTTGTAGATAGAATATGAGCACATGGTACCTTGTGGGGTGATTGCTAGTATTACCCAAAGTGATCCACAGACTCATTACAATCTCTACCAAAACCTCAATGATGTTTTTTAAATAAATAGAAAAATTCATCCCAAGATTCCTATGTAGTATCAGGGAACACTGAAGAGCCAAAACATTTGTTTTTTGGTAGTGCTGGGAATTGAACCCAGGGCCTCAGGCAAACACTGTCCCACTGAACTATGCCCCAGCCCTCAAAATGATTTTGGAAAAGAATAAAGAATAAAGATAGAGGGCTCACACTTCCTAATTTTGAAACTTAATACAAAGCTGTGATAATAAAAATAGATGGTAACTGTCTGTATAAAGACCAACATATGGTCTAATGAACTAGAATAGACAGTTCTGAAATAAACCATCGTATAAATAGTCAAATGATTTTCAGCAAGGATACCAACACCATTCAATGGGAAAAGACCATCTTTTCAATGAATGATGAGGGGAAAACTTGATATTCACATGAAGGGAATGAATTTGGACGCTTATTTTATAGCACATTAAAAAATTAACACAAAATAGATCAAAGACCTACCCATAAAGAGCTAGAACTATAGAACTTATAGAAGAAAACACTGGAGAAAAGCTTTAGGATGCTGGATTTGGCAATGATTTTTTTTTTAAATATGATATTGAAGGCACAAGCAGAAAAAGAAAAAATAGACAAACTGGATTTCATCAAAATAAAAACCTTGCCAGTTTCAGTAGCACAGGCTAAGTAGAATAAACCAGCTTCAAATGACCGACATTCCATGATTTCATACCGTGAAGTGTACCTAGTATTGTCAAATTGACTGCCAGGGGCTGGGAAAGGGAAGAATAGAGAGGTCTTGTTTAATGGGTATAGAATCTCAGTCTTGCAAGATGAAAAGAAGTTCTGTGATCAACGATGGTAGCAGTTGTGCAACCATGTGGATGTACTTACTGTGACTGAATGCTATACTTAAAACTGATTAAGATGGTGAATCTCGTTATGTGTATTTTACCAGTTTTAAAAAGGCAAAGGCAGACCTGAGAGGAGGGGGAAAAGTGTAACAAACGTGAGTGAAAATGGATTTTTGTGAATAAGGTTATATTTAAGCAACTTGGATGAGCTTATGATGAAGAATAGTTTTAGAACACACTTGATTGATCTGCTTTCATTCATCAAAATTTTCATTGATCAACTTTGCTTGGGCACCTTTCCCTTATTATTCATATCACTTTCTTTTTCCTTGACCTCTAAATGATGAAGGTTCTTGAAGAATCTCTTTTTGAGGCTCCCCTTGCATGCTGGGACTCACGTAGCAGTGTCCACTTCCTGTCTTTACATCTCATTTTGGTGCATAAGCTTTCTGCAAATTACTTTCTAGCTTCTCTGCCAAGCTGCATCATGAACTGCAGCTGTCTGCTAGACATCCCTCCAGCATCTCAAACTCAGTTTGGACCAAACTGAACTCATTGATTTTCCTTGTTCTACTATTTCTGGTTTCTAGGGAAGATGCAGAGCACGTGGCTTCCAAGAGTGAAAACAACACTATGCATCCTCCTTCCTTCTCTCTGTCTTCCAACTCAGCTCAACTGTCGGCCCTGTTGCATTTCCCCTCTGTGACCACCACATCTTGTCATGATGCCCTTGTTTCCCTGTGTACTGCCCGTGTCTGGCTCAGGCTTCGTCCCCTCCTGAGTGGGCTTCTGTAGCCCCCTACTGCTCTCTGAGCCTCGTCTTCCCTTGTGGACTTGCTGCTGTTAACTAGCCAGAGGGAAGCCAAAGAGAGGCCTGTCCTGTTCCCTTTCTGAGGAATCAGACTCTAGTTAGACTCAGCCTGAAGGGGAGCAGGGCAGAACATAAATCAGAAGGTACTGAGTAGCTTCTGGTTGAGCAGTAGCCCAGGGAGGGAAGGGGATTAAGTGGGAAGTGGTTTATTCTCAAGATGGAGCAAATTTTGTGTTTCCTGTGTTGGGCCCTTCTGGTAGCAGGCACCAAGAGAGCAAAGGGAAGGAGGAAATGGGACATGTTCCGGGAGAGATGGTTAGGGTACTGGACTGGTCCAGGGCTAGAGTGGTGGTGTGGAGCTCAGGGCAGTGGACAGGAGGGTCCACAGGTACAAGTCCTGCTTTCTACCTGGCTGACCAGTGCAAGTAAGATGGCACGTAAGCTGGGGGATGGGATTCACTGTCTCCCCTAGATCCAGGGTGCTTGACAGTCGTAGGAACTCCTCTGTTCTGGGTCTTCACTTGTTTGGACCCCCTACCTGGACTGTGCCTCTCCCCTCCCCAACTTCCATATCTTCAAATTCCACTCCTTCTTTTATTTTCTTTCTTTCTTTCTTTCTTTCTTTCTTTCTTTCTTTCTTTCTTTCTTTCTTTCTTTCTTTCTTTCTTTCTTTCTTTCTTTCTTTCTTTCTCTTTCTTTCTTTTTTTGGTACCAGGGATTGAACCCAGGAGTACTTAACCGCTGAACCACATCCCCAGCCCTTTTTATATGTTGTTTAGAGACAGAGTCTCACTAAGTTGCTTAGGGCCTTGCCAAGTTGCTGATGCTGGCTTTGAACTTGTGGTCCACCTGCCTCTACCAAGTCACTGAGATTATAGGTATGCACCAACATGTCTGGCCCTACTTTCTTAAAGGCTTAGATCAGATGCCACTTCTTTCTGGAAGCCTTTGCTCATTTTGCAAGCTGTGATATGCTTTCTTGGACATCTTTAACTTTTTTTCCCCTCCCCTATTGTACTTCTACTTTCTGCCTTAAACTATACTTATGTATTGCTATTTTACCGGACTGAAAGCTTTTTTGGGCAAGTTTCACTCAACAATGAAGGAGTTTCCTTTTCTTGGTTTTATAGAATCAGCTATTGTAGCTATCATCCTCCCCAGGCCTGTTAAGTTCTCTATGGTCTTTCCAAGGACTGCTCACTATTTCCGATCTTCTTCTCCTGGGCACTCCAACCCAAAACATATTTTGGGAGGTTAGATGTGAAGGGAATTCAATGGAATGTGAAGAAAAGCAACATATGTTACTTTTTTTTTCTAGAGCACTTAGGCCATATGAGACCATTACTGTTCTTTCCCCTCTAGCATGGCAACTAGCAATGTTTGAGATGTTGGCTTCTTGGTCATTCTGAGTCCCCTGAATAAATACCACAAGAAGGGCCTGGCCGTGCTGATCCATAGTGGGAACATAGCAAGAGAAATAAACTTTTGCTGTTTTCAGTCACTGAGATTTGAAGGTTGTTATTGCAGCACAACCCAGCCCATACTGACAGACACTTTTACCCTGCTGAGTATTCAGCTGTAGATATGACCAGTGCATCACTGAATCCTGCTGGCAGACCTGATGGAAGGCGCTAGCATGGGGGGGGCTGCCGAGTGCTTCTCTCAGCAGTTCAGTTCCCTGTGGAGCACCAGTAATTTAGATGCAGATGTGCAGAAATGGATGTACCTTCCACTCTCCTCTCTACAGGCTGCCTTCTAAATTAATTAAAAGCTGGGGGTGAACACAGAGGCTATCCTATCAAGTTGGAATGTTCTTTTTACATTTTCAAGTCTGTAATAGTATTTTCCCATGGCTTTTCCAAGTTGTGTTTTATGAGTTAGCAGGATTCCTCTCGTGGTGGGGGAAAGCATTGTACTTTCCAGATACCAATGTGACCCACTTCCCTGGAGAGGGAGGCTTTGGCATCTGGAGGGGCTCCTTGCAGAGCTGAACAGCTGAGGGAACAGCAGAGCCCAGTGTCCCAAATGCTCTGTGAGCCGCAAGCCTGACAAAACACAGGTGGGTTCCAGTCTGGTGCGGTGCGCAGCTACTCCTCAGGCAGAGTGAAAAATCAACAAGCGCTTCTGTGTTCCCTGATTGAAGGGAAGTAAGTGGCTATCTATGTGAAATGAACATTAAAAATAAAAGCTTGTCGGTATCCTGTGTGTGTGCTTCCTGCCGAACCTCAGGAACACAAAATGACAAGAGAAATGGGCAAGAGACAGAGATTTAATTGAATAAAAACTCCAGGCTGTGACAGGGGTGGGAAGACACAAAGCAGTAATTAACAACATAATTTTTTAAATGATGATACAATTAATTAACATCCCGGGTAAGCGCAGAGGGGGAAGGGACAGCCCAGAAACACTGCTGAATAAAGGAGAAGGGAACTTTGTGTTTTTTAAATAAACATCTGTGTGCAAATGGCCCTGGTTATCGCAACTTCAACAAAGCCTACAACTACCACCCAAGAGGATTCCCATGCCAGAGAAAGCAGAGGACAAATGAATCAACTTTGAATGTCAGCGGATTCTGAAACTTGGATTTCAATTTACTCTCATCTGCAAGGGAGGGATGGTGGGCTAGATGATGAGCTGGCTGCTGTTTGGGTCTCATTCTTGCTTCAGGTCAAAGACTGGCTTCTCCTAATGGCACTGGGGTGTGTGTGGGGGTGGGGGGGCTGTCCAGGAGCTAAAGCCTCCCCAGCGTGGGTTCTGATGCCTGTAGGAATTTACCTAGACTGCTGGAGCCATAGTGGTAGCAGTTGGTTGGGGTGTTGTGGGGCTGGTCATAATCTTTCCAGGAAATAATCTGAAACTATTGGAATGTTCACTTGTATGAGAAAGCTGCTTGATATAAATCTCTCAGATGAACAATATGATCCCACAATTCCCGCTGATCATACTCCCTCCTCCAGAAGGTTTGAATGGGCCATCCTCCCCTGCCTAAGGTTTTATAGATGACAGCTGGACATGCATTTTGAGCTCACTTCTGAGAAGACCCTCTCACACTAATTTCTGGGCTCCTTATGACCCAGGAAACTCAATTGTCTCCTTCATAGTTGCAAGACTTGCTGCATCTGCTCAATGATTGAGAGGGGTCAGTCTAGAGTCAAGAAACATAAGAAGTTTGTCACCTGCTTGGAGTCTTGTCACGATCTTGAGTTTTTTCTCACTCCAAATGCATGACTACCTGACTAGGAAGACCAATCAATCACAAGAATTTGGGGGAGAAAAGTTACCTTTGCACATTAGTCCTTGGCCTGAGGCTCAATACAGAGTGGAGTTTAGATTCATCTACATTTACTTTTCTAGGTTGGAAACTTCTTTTGCCATGATATCCTGTTAGCCAATCTGGTCACTTTTAGGGCTAGCAGACACTACCTAAAGTTATATTGGCAGAGAAACGTGATAACGTGGCTTAAAATGATGGTTACTTTCTTAAGGTTTTCCTCTTGTGGCGTGTGACATATGTAAGAATAAGATACAAGGTGTGTGAGTCCTTAACCTTCCCTTGTTGAAAGATGGGGTTTGTTCACTGACTTGCTTCTTGTGGGTTATACTTGCAGCTCTGGAAGTTGGCATTGTGTAGGTAGTCAAAACATGAAGTGGAAACCCTCCTCTATGTGCTTCCCAGGACCAAACAGAGATTGAGCAAATCAGCCTAGTTATAGGGGTTGGTGTAAAGGCCACTATCAACACAATAGGAATGTGTTATTACAATTACAAAGTAGTTCAAACTTTTTTTTCCACTATACTGAATTCGGCCTAAGGTAGAGATCTAAAGGGAAAAACAAAAACAAAACCCCTCACTATCACAAAACAAACACTGAATTCTTAGTGATTTATAGAACTAAATTCGAGATGAGTACTGTCCCAGAGTCCTTGGGGCTGAAGTAGGATTAGGCTGACTGGATTTCAACCAAGAAGCTACTCTTCCCAGAAAGAGGGATTCGAGCTGTGACTTGGATTTCGAAACTTCCCATTCAGAAAAGAATATTCTATCTAGGTTTTCTTTTGATCTCTTTAGGCTTTTAAAACAGTTGCTTGACACTTCATGAAACTACAAAGCTATGTATAATGCAGAAATCATTCTGGAACATATGTGCCTGTCTTTCTTTACAACCAAGGCTATTTTTGAGAACAAAGATCCTGTTTTCAAACAAATGTGATCATTAACCGTGATGCATCAGAAAACATATGGCCTGGTTAGTTTGAGCAGAATCATTCCTAAAGAAAGTGACTAAGTTCCCATGAGGAATCAAGACATTTTCAGTTCAGGAGGAAAGCCAATGAGAAAGGCAAGCGAGAAGCCCCTGCACACCAGCGGAAGTTCACAAACACCGCAGAGGTTCTGTGATTTCAACATGGGGTCAGGAGTTCGCATCTTGGTTTATGTCACACCAGCGAAGAACTTCAAAGAGTAATACTTACTCTTGAATTGATTTGCACTGTTCCTGCAGGGCACTGAAAACGTAGCCATAGCTCCACGCCACTGCCTCCTGCAGGGTGGCAGAGGTTGGTGGAGACATAAAATCTTAAAAACTCAATCCACCTCTCCTGCAAAGACCACTTCTATTTTACATTGCATTTTACAGAACCGGCTTCTGGGCGCTCCAACCATTTTGTTTGTTTGTTTTATTTTTTTCCTTACTGCTTGTTTTTTTTTTTGTTTGTTTTCTTCTTTTCTTGACAGCAGACCCATACAAAGTGAAAAACCACAAGAACATCACCTGGGAGACAGAAAAGACTAAGACAGATCTGACCACACGACAAGTGTCTCGGCCTTGACCTACACAGGAGCAGTTAAGACTCTGGAGTGGCAGACGGCCACTGCCGCACCGCGGCTGCACAACACTGCATTTAGACGGCTGAACACGTGCGAAAACAACATTGCTGAGTCCCGTTTGTGTGGCTCGGCCTCGCAGCTCATGGTGTCGGAGGTGGTTTAGGAGATGGGCACGAGCTCTCGCTGTCGAAGCTGGCAGCGCGGCCCTGCCACTGTGGAGAGGGGAAAAGAGCCAGTTATCGATTGCCCAGGGAATTCATGTTTTAACTTCCAAAACTTAACTGGCCCATGCACTGAATTAACCTTCCCCAGCGTCTCAGTAAGCTTTCTTAAATTTAGCTGTCAGCCATGCAAAAACATGAGGAAAACAGCTCAGAGCTTCTAGTTTGGAATACTTGATTAAAAAAAAAAAAAAAAAGAAAAGGCTATACAGAAGTAACTTCAGCTCTCTTTACAATGTAGAATGTGTGTGTGTGTGTGTGTGTGTGTGTGTTTTAATAAGGTTCCACGAATGGACCATTTCTGAGTGCTTCAGCCATTTTTCACACTGAAAATCAGATTATGTTAGCAGCAAAAGAAGCAGTCTGCAGAGTATGGCCTTACTGCCAAGAACCCACGATCATGAATTATTAGCAATTTGTCTGGGAGCTGTTAGTACAGCAAAAGAAAAAGAAAAAGAAAAAACCTGATATTGCCTTGGTCTTGGGCGCCTTAATGTGTCCCGCAGGCATTCACACCTGGCTGTAGGAAGTGTGAGAAGAGGGGGCCTTTCCCCTATAGGTCCTCCAAACCTTGCTCCTCCCATCTTCCTGTCTCCCAGATGGACTCCTCTCAGCCTGGCTCTAACCCTCTGTGGAAGTGGGTGATACAATGAGGTGTAATGGAGTGACAGAGGGCTCCATTGACGGAGGGTGGACCTGGGCCTTGAGCCATTCAACCCTTCGTTAGATGGAAAAGCCAGTCATAGCCACAGCAATGTCTCCCGGGTATGGATGGGACCCCGTGGATATTCTTGACTTGTCTGGGGGCAGTGTAACTTCAGAGTGAATCAGTGTCCACTGCTCATTCACCTTTTCGGGGGCTGAGGAGATTGAATACTCTCCTAGTGCCTGTGAGACCAGGCTCTAGTGAGGGATGTTAGGTAAGTGGTCGAGATGGCCTTCTGAACCACAAGGGCAGCCCCTCTGCTTATCATAAGCTTTATGGGGTCTCCATTGTGGAATGACTGGGCTGAGTGGAAGCTGCAACCATGCTTTTCGGGACCTCTGGGGATGACTGGAGGAGGATACAGTTCCCAACTCAACATGGCTATTTCTAGACAGAGCTGAACCATGTAAAGAAGACTAAGTGGGAAACCCATAAAGCTGAGGGGAGACCAGACCTGAGGAACTACCTCCAAGAGCCCAGCCCTAAGGACAGCCTCCATTGTTCTTCTCTGGGCTCTGTTCATCGTGGGTTTCTCTCTGCTCCCTTTGCAGGCCAACCTGAAGGACCTTACAACTAATCAAGCACTGGACAATCAGGCATCTTTGGCCAACATTACATGACCTAGACCTGAGCAATCTCAGTACGTCAGGAGACAGGCTTGCGAGACCTTCCAGTCTAACCATTTTGTTCTTGCAAATAAGAGAACAAAGACACAGAGAAGTCAAGAGGTAGTTAGGGCAGAGCCAGGACCTGAAACCAAGTCTCCTCACTCCCAACTCAGTGCTCTTTCCACTTCATCCTGTCTCTGTCTCAGCACGTGGCCATACTGGGGGAAGGAGGAGACACAAAATGTAATAAGAAACCTAACCTCCTTGGGTCCACACCAGGTACTTACTCCTAACTCCAGGTGGTAGTCTCTCTGCTTTGCAGCATCCACGTGAATGAAATCACAATCGAGGGTTTCCCTGGTGAAATATTTTAGATAAATGAATGCCTGGTTGTTGAGCCCACTGTGACTTCTGACTCAAGTGTTTCTTTACCAGAAAGTGACATAAGTCGATTATTAATGCTTTCATTTAGCAGATCTTCATTTTAGAAGTTGGTTTTTTTTTTTTTTTTTTTTTTTTTTTTTTTTCCTGTTACAACCTTTAATGTCAGTGAAAGGTACATTGTAATTACTGGCTTCTCCCCTGAGTGAGCATGCTACTTAAACAATCTGATGGATAGGCCAGGTCGGAGGAGAAAACATGAAGTGGCTACACAGCGTACCTTTTTTCCCTTATATAACAGCCCAAATAGTCACACAGAGCATAATTGTTTTACAGAACGAATGAAGAAGGAGCACTGGCTCCCCTGCCTGTTCCTGATTTTTCCTATGAAGATAAACAAAGGGAGGAGATGGGGTTCATGGACAATGGAAAGGTGAATGATTCCACCAGGCTTATCAAGATGGCTCTGAAATAGCAGAGAACCTGTCCCCTGCAGGCAGGAAACTCATTGTTCCAGCAGAGGGTCTTTTGTTCTGAAAAGGATCACGTTCCAACAGAGATCTAAAATCTCTGGCAGATGATCTGAAGTTGGTCTTCCTAATAAAACACTTGGGAGAAAGTCACTGGTCAACCAGCCCCCGTGGATGGTGACAACACAAAAACCACTGGCAAGGGTGCCAGGAGGGGAGGGGCTGGCGCTGCAGCTGGGGAAGGGTACTCACTATGGCTTAATGAATTTTTATTCACGAGAGATCCCAGCTGGGAAAAATACTATTTTAGTACATTTGTTTCCCTCAACCTTATTTTAAACACCAAACCAGTGAGAAAGTGTGGTGCTCTCTGTTCTCCTTAATGAAAACAGAAATGATCGCAACACTTGAGACTTTGCTAAGAAAGGTGCAAGATAAATACAGAGTGCTTACAGATACGATGCCATTTATCTTCCTGGGAACTGGAGAAGATTTCTTTATGGATGATACAAATAGGAGATCTAAGTTTCAGGAACAAGGCTCTTGCTCAATGGCCAGAACAGAACCAAAAAGAAGGCAGGTGGGAGCTCTCGGGTGACTGAGAAGATGTATGTTCAAGCTCAAAGCATCACATGAGCATCGAGTGTTTACTTAACATCAGCCTGGTGGGATTTAGATGCATTTTTATAAAGATACTTAAAACTGGGTGCTAAAAGTGTCAGCGAAAATTCTATACAAATATATACTATTGATAACCTAAGTTGCTGAGATGAGTGTCATTTTTAGCTTTTTCATACAGAGAAATGATCAGCTGAGCAGAAAATGGTAGGATAGCACTGGGGGAGGGGCAGCCTCAGACGTGCAGCATGTGAGGTCAAGAAAAAAGTAAACCCGAAGGATCTGGATCAATTTATTCTCTTTTTGTTTTCCATATACTGTTACTTTCCTTTTACTGTCTCATCAAATATTCATTTTCAAGGGCTTGATTCTACTTTATCTTTCTTTCTTTTGTAGTCTGGACTAATGAGTCAGAGTTCTCAAAAAACAGGACTTGGAATCAATTATTTGACTTAATTAGGTTGTATTCTTTGTCATTCTGGAGCCAAGTTGTGACACCTCTGTGGTACCCTGTATCCCTGTTCCAGGTGCTGCTCTGACCAGTTTGTCAAGGGTAGACCCGGTCTGGTAATCGCCCATGGGTTATAGTTATCACAGGGAGGGTAGAGGCTAGAAAGTCAGTCACAGTGCAACAGGTGGGCTCCTGGGCCCAGTTGTTGCTTACGGTCAAAGTTTCCCTGAAAAGCAAAGATGGAGGGCCTACCCCCTCATTTATCAACCGGGAAACAAAAGACTGAAGTGGGTTGCCTGAGTCTCCACAGCCCACCAGAACTTCTTAGCTGCATTCCATGCCCTGCCTCTAAGCCACTCTGAACAGCTTAGTACACTTATTCTAATCTTAAATATTTCCACAAGAGGGGGTGGGGGTTGTCACGGCCACTTCCTGGGTTGAATCCACACTGCCTTTAGTGAGGGCCTAGGTTGTCTTCAGGTTGCCTAGGGTTCTGCCCAGTAGCGCCACCTGTGCCGGTAGTGGGTACTTCGCCCACACTGCAGGGAGGCCCTCCTGGAAGAGAGGAGAGGCTACCCTGGGTTAGCTGCAGAGCAAAGAGACTGACTTCATTAAATCTCCAGCTGTGGAGAATCAAGGCAACCCTGAGACAGAAACACAAGGCCTCAACTGACAGGAACTTTGATCTGTGCCTGAGTCCTTGATGCTGCCTAGAAGGCCATAGGTCAGGAGCTTCACAAAGCGCAGGCCTACCTGGAAAGGTAAGCTGATGGGCCTGGCTCCGAGGAAGCCACCATCTCCCATGGTTTCCATGTGCCCAGTCCCCTCAGTCTCAGTCTCTCCTGGCATACTTCATACTGCTGAAAAGCAGGTGGAAACGACTTCCACCCTGAGAAGGAAAGGGAGTCGGCAGGTCCCCCAGGTTTGCCATCCCTACCTCTTCCATATCAGAGTAGTGGGAGGGGATGACCCTGTTTTTAAGGTGACTTCACTTTTAAATTGAGGGATCATATGATGGAAGGGATAAAGCTTTATTTTTGTATTAGATTTTCCAATTTTGTACAGCTTTCTGGACTCACTAGGGTTGAAGCCTGTTAAGATGAGGGAATAAACACCCAGCTTTCTTGGATGCACTGGAGTATGAGATATTGAAAATGAGTTTTAAGATTTGCCTGGTCACCCCCACCTCCCAGGCCATTTGAGAAAAAACAGGTCACCAACGTGATAGATCACAGGATCTTAAATTGGTGGGGTTTGTAAATATTACTCAAATGGGCATTTTCTTTGTAGCTGAGACAGAATGGCAGGCTACAGATTGTACAGCAAGTCAGGAGGGGTCAAGATGGAAGCCCTCGTCCCAGGACTCCCAACCCAGGATTTGGTTAGAATTCAGTTTTAGCCAGAAAGTGTGACACCTTGAGGCCAGACTCCCACCCCCAGTGATGGTGAGAACCAACCTTCACAAAAGGAGGAAATCTGCTCTATGGTCACATCTTCAACCAGGCTGTGAAAACTGCCAAGTGATTGCCTGGCTTGAGCCTCAGGGAACTCGCTGTTCCCACAGAGGCAGGATTTCTTGCCAAGTTCTGATCTCACCCCCTCAGGGCTCTCTCCTAAAGGACTAACTTGGCCCACCAGCTTTGTGAAGGCTTTTTAGGCCTGGCACAGTGGCCTGCTGGGAAGTCTTCTTCAAAGTTTTTATTTTCCATTAAGAACTCACTGTTGCTTTCAAATGCCCGACATTGGGGCTGTTTGCCAGGCATCCTCCATCTTCTTTCCCTGACTGTCTGTTACACATTGGGTGAGAAGCATGTGGCCCCCCAGACCCCCGTCCCACCAAAGGCTGAGGGATGCACAGCAGCCAACTGTCATTCTCCAGCCCACACTGCCATGCAACAAACATGCTGGGGGCGGGTGACCTCACCCACCTCTTTGAAGGATTTCTTTACTTCCACCAAGGAGTGCCAGTGTGCGATGGGCTTCCGTGGGTATGCCAGCATCTCGTTCCAGTGGTCCCTGCCCAGGCCTTCAGCATTGATCCCCACACGACAGACTCCTATGATCTCATTGTGACCCACTCTGAGGGAGAAACATAGGTCCCAACATCAGCTATAAGACATGGTCTCGGAAAGGGAGGTCCTAGAAGGGTGGGACTCTGCCCAGTGAGTCTAATCTTGAAACATGAGCCCTGAAAATGGATGCTTGGCAGGGCCTCAGGGTATCAGCATCTGTGAGGCTTTGTCTGGCCTCCTCAGGTGAGGGTTGGACACAGAGAGATGAACAAAAGGTTATAAACTTGTTTGGAATCTCAGGACATAGTTGTAGGTGGCCTGACTCTGAGAGTTTGTCTTTTCCCTTATTTTGACTTAACGGGCACATTATAATCTCTCTGGAGATGTCTTGGAAATAAATCAACCTGCTTGGAGAATCATTTCACCACGTCCCCAGCGGCTAGGGTGTGATTTATTCACTCAGGAAGAACATGAATCATCACTCAAGTATGTTCATCAAGTACCTACTATGCCTGAGAACTTGAGCTAAAAATCCAGGATGGAGGGTTTATTGCATGGTTTCTGTCTCCAGCTAAAGTGACATCTGGACAGAAGGGGTCATGGAGGCTGGAGTAGTTGGAAAATGTTTTTGAGCCAGTCTTGATGGGAAAGCAGGAGAAATAAGAGAGAAGAAATATATCCAAGGAAGGGGAGATCAGGTTGAGTGGATATGCTGGGTCAAGATTATGGACAATCTTCAGAGTCTAGGGGAAGAGTCTGGACAATAGGAGCCAGTGATGGGTCTTGAGAAAGGCGCGACCAGGAAGAAAGTATCCAGGAAGCCATGTTTTTTGTCTGTTTTCAGGATTGGGGAAGGGAGTGAAGAGGTCGAACAGCCATCCTAGAGTGAGGGTGGTAGCAGTCACAGAAATAAAGAGGATAGAAAGGTATTTTAAAGGACACATGGTAGATAGGGCTCAGTGCCAGATGGACCAATAAGGATAGTGAATTCAGGGGAAGCTGACTGATAAAGTTGCTCCACCATGGAAATAGGCCAGCTGGGAAAGGAAGCTGGAGCTTTGGCCCAGGGGGAGTCCATGCTCTTCCTCAAACTCCTGTGCTCTTCTTAGGTGGAGCCAGAGTTGAAGCCAATGGGCATCTGAGACTTGAACCACAGGTCTGAGGTCAAGGAGCCCTATGTTGCATTGGAGTGGAGGGAAGGGGCAGGGAATCATGTCCCTCTGGGACTCAGACCTACCGATCGTAATCCATCACTGAGATGAGCAGACTGACTTGATCCATGTTTTCTGGGGGAATGTCAAAGATGATGGCCTCATTGTAGACAGGATTGAGAGTGTTCTTCTTTATGGTTGTTTTCTTCTTCTTCAGCCTCCGCCCATCACAAAGCAGGGACACTTTGACGTAGGGATCTGTGCCAATGGGGACAGTGCAAAGGGAAGGGAACGCATTCAACAGATGTCCTCAAACATCATTTGCAGCAGAGGGACTGAAGCCCTAGACCTACTGCTGCTCATCAGATGGTATCAGTGGGTTGTTAAAATAATTAAACCACCTTGTATTTATGTAGCACACCTGTCTCCGAGGAGACTCTGTGCTTAATAAACAGAATCTTTAGCTACCCTGGTATTCTTGGAAGACTGCCTAATGGACTTTCACTAATAGGGAAGCTAACCCCAATTCAGACAGGACATTTGCCCAGGGATGTGCAGTTCCCAGCCTTTAATCTCAGTCCCACAATGGCTGGCTGGCTCAAAAGGGCGTTGAAGCTAACAAAGGCACTGCTTTTCACCTTTATGGAGTCCTTTTCTGTTTTTTCCCCCCCAACATTGTTAACCAAAGGATAAAGAGGGTAAAAATAGAACTCAAAGATGTCCAAGAAAGAGTCACATGTCAGAGTGAAATGAACAGCAACAATCACAATGCTGTTCACGTCCTCCCCACCTGACAACATGATTTTGAGTCCCAGTGTCCCAGTAATCTCACTGCCATTTGGCATCAAGAAGGGGAGAGTGGCCCTGCACTCTGCTTCCCTGGAAGCCATTTCCTGCCAACTTCTGAACAGTGGAGGGGGAGGGAGCTGTGGCCAGGGGAGGGAGTGAGGTGGTGTCCTGAGACTCAGGGCAGCTGGTTGACATTTCATTTCTCAGTGGGATCTTGGATGCTCTCCATCCTACAAAGAGATGTCTTTTTATTCAATTTTGATGTGCCTCCTGATCTTGTCTCTTCCTTAGTTTTCTGAATAGGTATTTCATGGTCATCATTCTACCCTGAAATTTTCTACTCATCCAAATGAAGTGACACCAATTGTATCTCATAGCACAGGTGTCTTGGTCACCATCATAATTAGTATTTATGCTGCATGGCTCAAGAAACAGGAGGGTGACTCACAGGTAATAATAGCTTTTGAGATGCTGATGTGCCAAGACACCTTCTTGCCCAGAAGCCAGAGCTCATGTGAATCTGTCAGGAGATGCTGGTCAAGGCAGCTGCTCCCTGGCTCTGTGATGCAGAGATGTACGGCTCTCTCTCCTGGGCAGCCAAGCCCCACTTGACCCTCATGCTCCCTGGCTTCATTCTGGGACAGCTGAGGTGCATACCTGTGGTGGAAACTACAGAAACTGCAGCACCCTGCCAGAAGCCCCGAGCTTTAACGGTTTTTCTGTAGACATGTAAATAAGCTGCTGACTAACCAATGTGACAGTGGCAGCTGTGCCTTAACCATAGGGACACTTAAGTTTATGGAGGAACTGGGGAGACCATGAGGAATTTAATCAACCTGCTGTCTCTGAGCACACATTTGCAAGGGCCCCTCTCAGAGGGATTTTCAATAAACAGGAAAGAGAGGAATGAACCCGTATGAGACAGCATTCTGGTTCACCAGCTCCATTCTCTATGGACGTGCCCCAGGTCCACACAGACAGGTGAGAAGAGCTGGCCCCAACAGCTGTCTTTTACACTCAACTTCTTAAGGAAGCGCATGGCTTTAGAAAGTGTCTTCAGGCATGAGTTTGCCCATGCGCTGCCCTTTCCTCTACTATACCTGTATTCATGCACTCCGCCTCAGAGCAAATGTTCAAGTCATGAGACTTAGAAAGCTCTAGGCAGAACCACTTGTCCCATGAGCCTCTGGGCCAATGCCTCGGCACCCCTCCCAACTCTGCTCATCCCTACAAGGCATATCCAGTTTATAAAATTCAGTGGACATATTTCTCTTGCAGGAACCAACACTCTCCCCAGCATTCACAAAAGCTAAACAGAGATGAGTCTTCCCCAGGGTTCTTGGGGGCAAAAGTTTATGGTGTCTAGTGGAAGACTGGCCCCTGATGACATGGGAGGCCTGTTGCTCTCTAATGCTCTGTGCTGCTGATTGAGGGGGTATTTCAATTGAAATACACTGATTGAGCAGTGTATTTCAATCTCATTGTCACGGGAGCCATCAGAATTCAGCATCTGGAACGTACCGGGCACTGTGCTAAGAGATGTATACATATCAGGTCATTTAAACTTCACATTGACCCTATGAAATATTTGTTATCAAATCTCCATTTCATCAATAGGAAAAGTGAGGCTTAGAGAGATTAAGGAACTTGCCTCAAAATTGAAGCCAGGTCTGATTTCAAAGCTCACATTTTTGATCCCTAGATTCTTCGCAGCATATACCAGAAGTGGCAGAGATGAGAAGGTTTACTGTCTTCCCCACTGCTTTGTAGCATACTGGTCCTTATTATTTTGTACGATTTTAATTGCCATCATTCTAGCAGAAGGGTTTAGAGAATTGATTCAGGGATTTTTAAATCAAGAAAAACAGGAAGATCGTTGGTTTGAGAGGTCAATGCCATGTATATCTGGAACAGGCAATTAATAAACTCCATTCACTCCCCAGATCAGTCCACCATCAAACCAGTCTGGGCTGAAGGCAACCTCAAAGTCATCCTTGAAAACAGGATATCTAGTCTGAGAGGCCCCTGGCAGCCACGCATGCACTGTGTCACCCTCGGGTCAGGGTCCTCATGCTATACACAAATGCATTCGTTTGTTCATTCACTAATCCAAATTTAATGAATGCTTATTATGTTCCACACATTGCTCTACAAACTTGCTAACATCAGTGAGCAAAATATACAGACATCTCCCATGCAAAGAGGACCCCTACACATTCAGAATTCAGCTGAGATTTAATACCAGATTCCAAAACCCAGTAGAGAAGAGGGGTAATTGTGAGAGGAGGGTTAGAACCTGGCATAAAAATACCTCCCATCCCAAACTCCCTTATCTGGAACAGTCTTTGTGATTACCTAGGGCTTCACCATGAGCCACCTCCTCACCCCACATCACTTTAATTATACCAGAGAAGATAGTGTGGGGACCAGGACAGCAAAATCCTATTTCCCTCAGCAGCCTGGAGAATCCTTAGTGAATTTCTGTCCCCAGCACACACTTATTTTGGTATTAAAATGAAATCTACATTGGCTATATTTTGAGGCAAACTGACTTACTGCTGCCCGAGAGCTTTTTGCATGTCAGCAGAGGTTCCTTAAGCTCTTCACTATGTCCTGATGTGTGTGGGCAGCTTCAGTGGATGGAGGAGGTTGGAGGATGGGGCTTCCTTGGGGGGCTTTTGGCAAGGTGAAATAGTCGGAGACTGGAGCAGAGGCTCCCAGAGATTCCAAGGTGCAGTAAATAAACCGGGTACAGCGGCACATGCCCCTAATCCCAGGTACGGGGAGGCTGAGGCAAGGCCAGCCTCCCCAAGTACCAGCCTCAGCAACTTAGAGAGACCCTGTCTCAAAATAAAAAATAAAAAGGGGATGCAGCTCAGCGGTAGAAAGTCACTGGGTTCAATCGCCAGTGTGAGAGATGGAAAGGGAGGTGCAGTAAATAAATGCAGCTTATACTGAATTCATACTTCCTGACCTCTCGTTCCTGAAACCTCAGTTTCTAAGGCCTAATACCTTATCTTCTTCCACATTCACAAGGTTGCACTTTGCCCCAGGAATTTTCAGCGGGATCTTCTCCTCTGTATGGCATCGTCATTATACTAAGGAGTCTTTCAGGGAATAAGTGATTAATGAATACAAAGGAAAACTTTTCAGTATATTCCCAGCCAAGTTCAGAGTTGTCTCCTTAGTGGTTTTATACTGGTAATGGGAATCATCAGAAGGGCCCCTTGTGGGAGGGTCTAGGGAAACAAATTGAGCCTTTCCCCCATTTGTTGTCCTAAAGGTCCAGAATGTTCTACAAGCCATTGAACTGTTTTTGGGAGGCCTTATCTCTCTTACTCCTGGGGGTAATTTGAGCTGAAGGGGAAGGAGGCTCCTAGGCCTCAAGTTGCTCCTTCGTTATCTCCAAACTCAAATACCTTCTACAACCACTTGTAGGACCAATTCTACACTTGTTGAATCATGGAGGATCAAACCATGTCCAGCCTGCAGGTCTCTGCAGCTGTTCCAAACAAACTTCTCCTGCGCTGCTGGAATTGCACCATATTTCTATTCTGCTGTAGCTCAGCTCTCTTGGTGCTGAGGCTGAGGCTGGCAGCCCTGCAGGAAAAGCTCAAATCGAAATGCACTTGACTTTTCAGCAGATTTGCTCCTTTGACTCAGTATACAGGGCTGCTGCCCTAGGCCTGCGTGGACCTGCAAACATTTACACAAACTCGATGTAACCCTGCTTCAAGTCCTGGGGCCTCATATAAACTGCAAAGATTGTCTTTAGTTTTTTGTCTCCTATATATTTCCTTCTGATTCTCCTTCCTCTAAGAGAAAAAAATGACAGTAATAGCTCAACTCTATGGAGTGCTTAGGATGTGTCAGGCACAAGGCTAAACACTGACATGGATTAACTCCTTTTTGCCAAATGCAACCACTTTTCAGATTAGGAAACTGCTATAATTTGGATCTTGAATGCCCCCCAAAGGCCAATTTGTTGAAGCCTTGGTCCTCAGCCCACAACACTAATAGGATGTAGTGGAGACCTTTAGGAGGTGGGACTTGGTGGAGGGAAGTTAGGTCATTGGGGACATGCCCTTGAAGGGGATATTAGATCCTGGCCCCTCTTCTTCCTCTCTTTGCTTCCTGGTCACCATGAGGTGAACAGGCCTCTGCCATGTGCTATCACTATGATGTAGTATGCTGCCACAGACCAAAGCTACAGGGCCCAGAGGACATAGACTGAAACCTCTGGAACTGTGAACCAAAATAAATCTTTCTTCATTTTTTTTTTTTTTTCAATGCTGAGGATTGAACCTAAGACCTTGCACATGTTAGGCAAACGCTCTACCACTAGGCTATACTCCTATATCTCCCTTCCCTCCTTTAAGTTGATTATCTCAGGCATTTTGTTACAGTGGGGGAAGACTAACAAAGAAACCATAGCATTTACATAGAAAGGAAGTGACAGAAATGGACTTTGAATGCAGGCAGTTTGCCTCCTGAGCTGGTGCTCCTATTCTAAGAATACCAGCAGTTCTGGCCCTTCCTTCCTGAGCACTCAACCAAATCCTAATGCCTGGGTTTGGGGAAGTTGCATGCAAGGCCCCAGGGTTAAGAGAGGTACCTGAATAGCCTGTGATGTCCATCGCCTTGAGGTTGCGACATTTGATCACCGTGAGGGTTAGCCTGCCTGCCGTGGGCAGGTAGCAGAGGGAGAACATGATCTCTCCCAAGTCCACGCTTTCCTGCAAAGAAGCAAACAAGAAGCAGGTGAGGGGCACACAGGCCATGGGCTTCTTCCCTGTGCAGGTGCTATGGGGCACTCTGGGGCCCAGGAGAAAGCCCTTGGAGTCATAGTGCCATGTGCTTAAGACCCAAGGGACTAGTCTCCATGCTAGGAGTAACTGGGTACAAAAAGTAATAACAATATTGCTCTTTCAGTAGAAATTGCCCCCTTCAATATTCTTTCTCACTTCTTTTGAAATTTTGAGACAGGGTCTTCCTAGGTTGCTAAGGCTGGCCTCAAACTTGCTATTCTCCTGCCTCAGTCTCCTGATTAGCTGGGGTGAGAGGCATGTACCATTAGGCCCAGCTTCTCTTTGGCTCTTGATCAGATTCTGGTCCTAGTTCTTGCCATTCTGTTTTGGTTTGACTTGCCTTGTGGACACCCCTTGACAGCAGGGATGGTCCATTCCAGTTCTCCAGTTCGCCCTTCCCCATCTCAGATCCCCTTGACTTCATGCCCATCCAGGATCCAGGTGAGTGGTTGTGGCAGTGTCCTGGATGGGATACAAGCTCTAGCCATCAGGTGGCTCCTCTCCTAGCAGATCTGCAATTCTTTTCTGCCTCTGCTCCTCAGTTCAGTCATTTTTTTTGTCAATCCCTTTGCTTTTGGCATCTTCCCCAGCTCTCTTGAAACCCACCCAGTACTCTAACTCCAAATCTTGGTGTGGACATTAAGGAACTGATACCCTGTTTGAGACTTGTTGCCAACCAAGGAGATATACACTTGCCATCCCCGGCTTGACACCAGGTCTTAGATCTGCTTTGTCCTTTTTCCTTAAATGTGATCATCCTTCAAAAATAAACCCAGCAAGGAATACTGCTGTTTCTCCTGCCTCCAGAATCATCATGGCTGGGGATCCCTGGAGTTTCTGAGAAAACAGAACTTCCCTCCCTAGAAGTTTTAACATCTTCCTAGAAAGATGGCAAGCATGTCCATCTGTTGTATTACATAGCACTCTGACAGACTGCTTCCTCTTCCTGTTCCCCACTTATTGAATTGGGGTGAAGTTGGCAACATACAGAGATGTTTGCTTCCATAGGGCTCCCAGAGCTAGGTTTGAAAGAAGGAGCTCAGGGTTTGGGAAGTCCTGATTTCAGATGGGGCCCTCTGTGTTCATTGTAACATTCATTCAACAATATTTGTTAAGCACCTGCTATATGCTGGGTGTTCATCTGGATGCTGGGAATATAGGAGAGAACAAAAAAGACAAAAATCTCTGCCTTCATGTAGCTTGATTTTATTAGGATCTAATTTTATTAGGAACAAGGACAATTTTTAAAAGTAAATAAATAAGTTAGATAATCTAAAGTATCAAGGAGAAAAATGTAAGGCAGAGGGGGAATATGAAATGACTACAGGTGAGGCTACAGTTCCTGAATTTTTAGCCAGAGAAAGCCTCCTTGAGGAGGTGACTTCTGAGAAGGAGAGAAATTGAGGGGTTTTGTCAATTCCCCTCACAAAGAACCAGCCTCTGCTGGAGACAGTTAGGAGTTCCCACCAGCCTGGACAATTAGCCAAGACTCCCCTACCCAACCCTTTCCAGTGCATGTGATCCCAAAGATCTCCTGTAGGTGGCGCTGGCACCCACCCTTCCCTAACCCGACACTTGTCTTTTTGTCCACCTATCCTCACCCCCAATCAAATTCCAGGCATAGTGACAGAAGGTGACTACCCCAAGTCCCCCAGGAGGAGGGTCAGACTGGAGCCAGAGCAGGATACCCCATAGGGCCAGCCACCTGCTCCAGCACACATGACCCCCTGGCCTCCACAGTGTCAGTGATCCAAGACCAACACCTATGGAGCTTGTCCATGAATGCCTTTCCACCCTGAGGTTCACAGCAGTTCTGTGAGGCAGGGATTATTGCCATTACCCTCTGCATTTACTCAGGTTGAAAAGCCTTGCCTGGCTAGCTGAGCCCCTTCTCTTGGGAGAGTGCTCCTCATATTCCACCATGCGCAGAGGCCCTGACAGCTCACTAGGGCACATCTTAAGGTAACCCTGACTCCCCTATCCCTTAGACCATGCTGCACTCTTTTGTTTGTTGGATGGTTCATTCCTATTTGCTGAGTGCCAGAGGCATGGTGCTTTGTGGAGAGTATAAACTCTGCTGCCCTTAACTTGCATAGTCTAGTCAGGTGTAGCCAGTTCAAGAAAGGTGCTAGGATCCAGGAGCATCTCCTAGTCCCTTTGTTAATGGAGGGAAACAGAGATGAATGCCCTGGTGTTATGGGAGCATGGTCAGATCTCCTGTGGCAGGGATGTTCAGTGGTACATCTGACTGAATGGTCCCTCTCTGACAGAGGAACCAAGGTGCAAGGAGAAACCCAACTCCCTTTATTTCCCTTTTAAACTCTCCAAGGTTTGAGCCTGACCAAAGCCAACAATGGACTGCCCACTGAGCACATGCCAGGCACTTACCAAGTCCTTTGCTAAATTCCCTCTGTGAGTCTAAGCCCTATGAGGCAGGTGCCCTTATTATCCCCATTGCACATGGGAGAAAATGAATGTTTCGTGAAGTTAAGGAACTCACCCAAGGTTGCATGACCAGTGAGTGCTCTGGTGCCAGACTTCCATGTGTCAATGCCACTGCTCATACACCCTCAGTGGCTCCCCTTATTTGGCTTCTGAATCAAGGCTTATCTTCTTAGCTTACAATTGGGGCTCTCAACAATTGGGTTCTGTTTTACCTCCTCACCTGATTTCTTCTTTCTTCCTCTGTGCCAGCTCTCTGCTCCACATGGCTGGCGTATCTTGGGTCACTTTTTTGGGGGGTGTGGTATTGGGGATTGAACTCAGGGGCACTTGACCACTGAGCCACATTCCCAGCCTTATTTTGTATTTTATTTAGAAGCAGGGGCTCACTGAGTTGCTTAACGCTTTGCCATTACTGAGGCTGGGTTTGAACTCACCATCCTCCTTACTCAGCCTCCTGAGCTGCTGGGATTACAGGTGCACATCACTGCACCCGGCTCTTTGGTCATTTCTGCCAGAATGCCTCTCTCTCTTTGCTTGGACAATCCTATACCTGCTATGGAACCCAGGATTGTGTATCCCCAGCTGTGAGCATCTCCCTCCACATCCTGCAGTGTTTTCTGCCCCTTAAGAGCTCACAGGAGCCACCAAGTCCCCCTTTGCCCTGCATCTGTGCCCTTCCCCAGCATGTGGTGTTGAGAGGCCCTTTTGGGACAAGGTTCTTGCCTTACTCCAACTTTTGCTTCAGAGGTACCCAATAGCACACAAGAGGAGCTACATAAATGCCTGCAGGAAGGGATGACTCCATTTTAGCCAAAAGAATCCTGGCAAGAATAGTTCTCCATATCAGTGTTATGATCAAGTTAGGGCCCTGGGAAGAATTCTGGAAGCTGCTACAGCCCCTCTGAGAGGGAGTAAACATAGGCTGCTGTCACCATGTCCCCACCACTGCCATCCTACAGAGGCAAAGTTGTACTTTCACAGCCTATCTCTGTTGGGGACTCTGAGTTGGTTTGTTTGTGAACTTGGGAAGATATAAGGGCTCCCTCAGGGTAAATGGAGTTTCCCTGGGCCCTAGGAACTGCTCTCAAGGGTGGCTTCCCCCAGGAATTCTGGCCTACAGGACACTCTTTTTTCGGGGCTGCCTTTTCTCATAGGACCATGGCACCTGGGGGACATGTGGGTACTGAGTCTGCAGTACACTCTGGAGCCCCCACCCCAGACTCTGCACCCAACAGTGACTTCCACCCTCCATCTATGGACTCCCACAAGCAAAGGGACAGACCCAGGATCCTACTATGACATGGTGGCAGAGAGGGAATGGGACCAGGGCACCTGAAGCCCAGGTCTGGGGGCTTCTGCTGTGGGTGATCCAACCTCATCAGGCCTGAGGGCAAGTTGGTTGCTCTCAGCTCAGAAGATTGAAGGGGTATTGTTCCCTTGAACAAGCAGGCAGCAGAGGACTGGGTTATTTGATAAAGTAAAATAAATAGGTTAATTTTGAGTAAATAGAGAGATGGGAGCTAAGCAAACAGAGACAGTCAGCATCTCCTGGTGGCCACACTCCTTCTCTGGGAAGCTGAGCCCAGCTCAGCCCCACAGCTGTAACCTTATCTGGCCCTCTTTCTGCCCCTCCTGTCTCAGGGGGTTTCAGCCCTAGATTCCACATACCTTTTCAGACTGTAATTCTCATTAGAAATGTTTGCAACTTTGGGCTTTAATGAAACCAGGGGTGACCAGGGGCTGCAGAACAGCAGCACCTTATTGCTTTCATCTCATTCTGCTGTCAGAGAGGCTGCCTTAGGACCCCTGACTGGTAATGAGTTCCCGGGTGCAGGAGAGGTCACTGTAGTCCAGAAAGCTGCAGAAACCAGCTGGGCTTTCCTATCTCCTCACCTACAGGCTGAGAGGGGGGATCTGAGCTCAGTAGCAACTGGTTAGAAGTCTTGGCTAGTGCTTGGAGTGTGTGGGTCTGCTGCCAGGGGAGGAAAAGCCAGGAGAAATCTGTCCTCAAGGTAACCTGTCTGCCTGACATCACTGCCCATAATAGTGGCCTGCTGCCTAGCAGTGCCAAGGGTGCCTGAGCAGGGAGATTCTGCAGGGTCCCCTTGCTGCAGCACTGTTCTTGATGGTACCACAGCAGCCCACCTGCACAGCTGTTACAGATTTTTCTCCTCGATGCACTCATATAGCCCTAGGCATAGGGGGAAAAGGCTGTCCAGGAAAAGCAGTGAGCCACAAGTCAAGAGACCCTGACTTTTAGTTTCTCTGCCACTAATTAGCCATGAGACCTTGACCAAGTCATTTCACATCTTTGAGCTTTAATCTATAAAAATGAAGGGGTTGTACTAGATGATTTTCTGGTAACCGTGAGGACTAAGGATGCAAACTAGAAAATCCATCATTAACCATCATCAACCGAGATGGCCCAAGGGTGCTTAACTGGTGTCCATGGTCCACCACAAGGAATCTAGCAATTTCATTTTGACATCCAAATGCTCTCGTTCCTTCAGTCCTTAGATGCTGTTCTCCAGGGCTAGCCATGCTTCTTCCTAAACAGGTGCTGAGTGGCATCAATGCCTCCAAGTTGGCCTTGGGAATCCAGGTTGAGCAAAGCAAGGACAATGCTTCCCCATCTCTTAGAGAACACTTCTAGTCTCTTAATCATTAAGTGACTCCAGCAGAGGAGCATCTACTCCACTTTCAGGAAAGTCACGGGAGACCTAAAAATGATCTTGGAAGCACTGGGCAGGAAGTGCTGTTAAGTTACTCTGGGGCAGGGGAGCCCGGAAGAGAAATAGGTAGAAGCCAATTTGGCTCTGATGGGCACAGAAACATCCAGTGTGCAACCCCTCTGTGTAGGCTCTGGTCTCAGTGCTGGGGGTACAGAGATGATTCAGCACCAAGGCCAGACACTCAGGGCCAGGAAACTCCCAATGGCCTCCTCTGCATAAGATGTAACCATACCTCAAACATGAATTTGAGACTTATAAGATGGGTGCTTGTGTTCCTCATCAGAGCCTTTTAGAGAGCGGGGATGGGGTCCTGTTCTGTTTGTCACTTTACTTCTCATGTCTAACTCAGCACCCAATGCACAGGAAGTGATGGGTAAATATGGATTTGGGATCAGGCCTTGGTTCAATTTCCAGCTGTGACTCCTATGAGCAGGGTGACTTACTGAACCTTTCATTGTCTTGGTTTCCTAACCTGCAAAATGGGAATATTCTAGGACCTACCTCTTAGGGTTGCTGCAAAGATTAAATGAAGTAATTTGTGCAAAGTGCTTGGCACAAGTAAGTGCTGAGAATGTATTAGCTGCTGTTGTTATTACTGTTGTAAAGAACTTGTGGTCATGGGGTAAGGCAGGGGAGAGAAAGGCATATAAGTAAGTTCTGTTTGGCTTGATGGGATGATAATAGAGGCGTGGACCAGATGTGGAAGTGGAGAGGAAGGAACAATAAATTCTGCCAGGGAATCAGGGTGGCCGCTCGGAGCACTGAGAGTTGATAGTATCTAGAAAGGTGAGTGAAAGGAGTTTTTTAGCACAGAAAAACAACAAGGGCATTTCCAGTAGAGGGGTCAGCAGTGTATTAAGACATGGAGGGGGAACGGAGGGTTCAAGGAACGTGACAGACTCCATGTGGATAGAAGAGCATGGTGGGGGATGGAATGGGGACAGAAAATAGCTCAGATGAGCTGGGAACAGGGTCAGGGCCCAGCCCTGCCTGCCTGGAGGCCCTTACTTGGCATTTGCAGGTAATGGGAGATTCCCTGCTCTTCGTTTCCTACCCAGCCCACACGGGCACCTTCCATCCAGACCCCACGCCAGAGACCATGAGAGTGCGTGTCACTCATTCACTATGCATTGACTAACTGTGAGTCTGGAGAGATGGTCACGATAAGGTGGACCAAGTCCCTGCCCTTCAGGACCTTGTATTCTAGGAGAGAGAGATAAAAATAAGGAAAACAAGATAGTAACCAAGGGAACAAGTGACGTGATGGAGGGTCACACACCAGGCGAGGGGCCGCTTCAGACAGAGTAGTTTCAAAAAATGAGGAGGAGACAGCAACCAAGAGTGGAAAGAAGGGGCATGGTTGGTAGAGAGGCCAGCAAGGAGTGCCACGGCCCTGCACCTGTGTGGAAGGGGGTGTGGCTTGGTCCTGGCTGCAGTGAAGAATGAATGAGGAACAGAAGGAGGTCAAGGGAAGTCTGAAAAGTCTTTGGATTCCATTCCCTGTGAAAAGCAGAGCCCTGGCAGTTTAGAGACCTCCGCAGGCCTGGAAAGAGTGGATGGCCAAGGGGAGAGTGGAAGAGCCCTGGAGTCCTCGGCCTCCTGCCACCCCCACATCCAGCCACCTACCCGGCTCTGCAGACTCTCCCTTCTAGCAGTCCCTGGGCCCTAAGGCCGAGGCTCTCCCCTTTCCCTCCCCACTGACCTAGCTTAGCTCTGACCTCCACCATTTCTCTCCCGACCACTCCCATCCAGCCTCCTTGCTGGAATCAGGAGGCTGCTCTCCTGCTCAAAATTCTTCAGTGGCTCCCCATTTCACTCTTGTTTTGGAGTTGGACAACCTCGTCTTCAAATGAACTGTTACCCAAAAGCCCAAATATATATAATGATGAAAAGGGGCTCAGGGAAAGGGCCCCCAGAGCTCCTACTTCAACCCCTCAGCCTACTTCCTTGGAGCTTCTAGCACTTGGCCTGAAAATCACTTATCCACTGAATCAAAAGGCTTCTTCATGAGTCGGCCCTGGCCTTCCACCGTTCTACCCCAGGTTCCATAGAAACCATTCACATTGATTGAGTGCTTACTATGTGCCATCTGTTCTAAGTGCTTATACATATTAAGGCATGTATATACAATCTTCACAAAAACCTCCTGAGGGGTACTATTAGCATCTCCACTTTTTACACAGAGACACTTTTGAGACAAAGAGGTGATACCACTGGCCCAAGGATGCACAGCTCCTAAAGGGCAGAGCTGAGATGAGAAGCCAGGCCTGGGAGCCCCCACTTTTAGCTTCTACCCCATCCTGCCTCTGACACCCTCTCCCCAAACTCTCTGAGATCTTTCTCCCCTCCACGCTTCTCCCTGTTCTTCCCACTGCCTGAAATCACCTCTCTCTGCCTCTGACTATGCTGAATGCTGGCTGTCCTGTTGCCTCATCCTGGGTCACCTCCCCTGACTCACTGGTCTCATTTGGAGGTGTGCTCCTCCCAATGCCCATGGATTGTAGAGTTTTGGGGACAAGTGTTACAAACACTCAAATGCAAAGGCAGGACATATCTGAGAAAACTAGCAGGATCGGGCGACTTGCTGGCTGAGGGGGCTGCTATAGAGGGAAGCAGAGACTGACACTCAGCCCACTCAGCCCGCCCAGCCCGCCCAGCACCATGATGGCTGGCTCTGCTCCCTGCTGGGAGAGGGGAGCCATGGAGATGGGTGCTTCTCCCCAGGTGTCAACAGGGGGATCCCTGCTGTGAGCACAGGGCCTGGGGTACTGTGGATTGGTTCCCTGCACCTCCACAGGCATGGGCTTCCAGGGCTCCAGCAGAATGCTGGGGGTGGCCGGGATGTGACTGTTGGGATGCTCTGGCTTGGGGCTCCTGCAGGGTGCTGTTTTTTCTGAGGTCCATGCCTGCTTTTTCTCTCAAGTGCTTTTCTGCTCCAAAGGCCTTGGTGCATCATGAATAAATGATCAACCAAGAATTGAAGTGTCTTAAACAAACTTGATACACCCAGCTTTGGCCTGCAGTTGTGGACACAGATAGCTCAGGACATGCTATGGAGGAGAAGGACCCCCAGCTCGTGGGGAACAGAGGTGCGGGGAAGAAGGGTGAGATCCTCCAGGCTGGGCTGGATCCTGGGGGACCCATAGACACTAAAGCACATCAGTGGGAGGCACAATTTTCTGTATCTGAGCATCTTCAGGGACACAGATGGTTTTATTTGGGAGACTTCCTCAGCCTCTCCTTTGTGAACCTGCCCTTGAAAAGAGGTTTAGTATTTCACATGCACCATTACTTTTGGGCAAATATCCATGAGTCAGAACCACACTGGGGGGCGGCTAATGACTTCTAAGAAAGTGGGTGGAGAGGGAGAGAGGACACCAGAGTGTGGAAAGGAGCTTAAGGACAGCAGAGTTTGGAAAAGTTCTAGAAGAGATGGAGGCAATGGCTGGTCAAGCCAGAGTGTCTGTACCCTGAGGCATTTGTCCATGAGAGGCCCGTGCCTTGGAACTCACCTCGGATCTGCTCTGCCACTTGTTCTTCATTAATGATGGGTGGGGGTGGTAAGGACCAGGAGGAAATGGCACAGTAATGGCTTTAATGATAAGAATCTTCATTTCTTGCTTCAGGTTGTCCTGGGGGTGCCTGGAGGGGGGCCGTCAGACAGCTGTCAGTTCCCCCAGGGAGGAGCTGGGTGTCTCAGCAGGAAGCCATCTGCTCTTTGCCCCTCTCTGTAGGAGGGGAGATGCTCTGATCTTAGTGGGGTGGTCCCCTGGGGCAACTCTTTCTGCACATAGGCATGGGTGGGGGAGGGGTGCCAAGCAAGCAGGGTTCCCCTCTCGGCCAGAGGCACAGGCTTGGCAGTGACGCTGGCTTCCTGGTATCTTTGGAGACGGACACCCTGAAGATTGAGGTCTTTATCCAACTCCTATTCCCCACGCTCCAGAACCTCTCAGTTCTGCTGAACTTTGGGCCCTCTTGCCACCTCTCCAGCCCCCTCTGTGGGCCTCTATGCAGTGAGGAGCTCATCAGGACTCAGGCCTGGGCCCTCTTCTCTCCTTGCTCATCCATAATGATAATGCCCATGTCCACGCTCATGACTCCCAAATTTATGGCTCCTTCACAGACCTCTCTTCTAGGCTCAGACTCATATATCCAGCATGACATAGCCATGCAGCCATCTCACAGAAGCCAAAAATGCCTCAGAGGCTCAAGGTGACCTTTTCCTCTTCCATTTACATTCTCCTTTCCTTCTCCCCCAGTCAGTGAACGGCCCTCACATCTGCCCCATTACTCAACCAGAAATGAGACAGTATCGTGGGCCTTCCTCTCTCCTTTGCAATGAGTTCCAACATCACCAAGCTCTGTCAATTCTATCTCCAGATTCCATCTCAAATCCCCCACCTTTCTCCATCTCTCAAGGAGCCGAAAGTCACATCTACCTGCCTGCAAGCACTGTGTCCTAACCGACCTCCCTGCTTCTCTTTCTTCACCTCTCCCTTTTACCACACAGTGGCCAGAGAGCTCTTCCCAAAATGTAAAAAGGATGGCATCACGCTTCTGTTTAAAACCCTCCAATGGCCAGACACAGTGCCACATGCTTCTAATCCCATCTATTCCGGAGGCTGAGGCAGGAGGATCGCAATTTCAAGGCCAACCTAGGCAACTTAGTGAGACCCTGTCTCAAAATAAAAAAATAGAAAAGGCTGGGGATGTGTCCTAGCAACAAAGTGCCCTTGGGTCCAATCCCCATTCCAAAGAAACCCCTCCAACAGCTTTCCTTTGTATTAGGAATAAAACCCAAGACCTGCAAGGCCCCACACCACGGGGGCTAACCTCTTCAGCCTCGCTCACCCAGGGGCTCTCCTTACTGTGCTCAGCCTCACAGACTTTTTCAGTTCTCTACATGGCCTATGTTCTTCCTGTCCCCAGAACATTTTGTTCCCTCTGATGATCATTCTTTCTTCAGCTCTTCACATGGCAGATGCCCACTTGTCTTGAGGCTGCTCCCTCTCCCATCCCCACTCCTGATTATGTGGGGCTGGGGTCTGTGTCACCAGGATGAGGGTGGGGCAAACAGGTGCCAGATACAAAAGTAACGAGGTGCTCACTCACGGGTTCATGCAGTGCCTCAAGAGGGAACGCCCCTTAAGTGTTGTCCCCAGGTGCTTTGCTTGCCTTAGCCTGGT
This sequence comes from Sciurus vulgaris, assembly GCF_902686455.1. Taxonomy (NCBI): domain Eukaryota; kingdom Metazoa; phylum Chordata; class Mammalia; order Rodentia; family Sciuridae; genus Sciurus; species Sciurus vulgaris. Next base: position 102,820,743 of record NC_136461.1, read on the forward strand.
CTGCATTTTATACTCTCCACTCCCAGTACTGAGCACAGGGGCTGGTATATAATACATGCTGGCAAATATCTGTTGGATTATAAACAACTCAGTTTTGTGGGTTTGCCTGGTTAAGAAAGTGGTGAAAAGAACTGGTGACAGCAGTAGGTGCTTGCTTAACCTCAGCCTCTGGTATCCCCAGGAGTGTCACAGCATGGGGCCTGGATGTTTGAATTACTGAGAATGTAACAAAAGGATAAAAAGAAGGATTTTTTTTGAAAGAGGAGATTCTGAGGCTTTCCTGGGTCAGACCCTACCAGAACCACCATTGCAAGGAACACATTGTAACGCAACTGAGGTCATTTGGTACCAGAACTTCCAGGTCAGTTACAACTATAAAAGGACCTCTTCTGCTCTCAGAGGCTGAGGCAGGAGAATCGCAAGTTCAAAGTCAACCCCAGCAATTTAGTGATGCCCTAGGCAACCTAGCAAGAACCCGACTCAAAGTTTAAAAATAATAATAAAAAAGGACTGGGGATGTTGCATGGTGGTTAGGTGCCCTTGGGTTCAATCCCTGGTTAAAAAAAAAAAAAAAAGCCTCTGCTCCTTTGTTAGGCATAAATGAGGGTCCTAATGGATGGAAGCCTGGGCTGGTCCTGGTCCTGGAGTGTTTGCTCTCTATCATCCTTGGCCTTTCTCCTGTGCACCATAAGGCATAATGGAAACTCCATCCACCTGTGCTTCAACCCCTTCGCCCCACCTTCTGCCTCTGGTTATTGAGGATCAGGGGTGCTGAGGACCTGTGTAGGTGTTGAAGGTAAAATTTCTTAGTACTCTGGAAGAGAAAAGTTCTTTTTTTTTTTTTTTTTTTTTTTTTTATTTGCGGTGCTGGGGATCAAACCCAGGGCCCTGTGCTTGCAAGGCAAGCAGAAAAGTCCTTGAGAGAAATCTCCATGACTTAGATTAGGCAGCCCCCTTCTGCCTGCCTGCTCTTGAAAGGAGACAAATGCATGGTGTCCCCTTGCATTACAGATTGTGAGGGGATCAATTTCCTGGTCACCAGAACCATCTAGTGAGGTACCTTGGCCTCGGTCTGTCATTTATCATAAAAAGCACTGATATGTCTGTCATCATCTCACTAAGAGCTACATTGCTCTGGTGGTCACTGCTTCACAGGAAATGAGGAAAGAGCAGGAAGCTGGGCCAGCAGTGGGAAGAACCCCTGGGCTGAGCTCGTGTCCCCAACCCTGGTGCTGTCTGCATAGATCTTTCCACCTGAGCTGACTGGAGCATGGCCACCAGCACTGCGAAGAGGAAACCCCTGTACATAAAGAAGTTCTGAGCAAGTGAAGTGTTCCCCCATTTCCTGAAAGGCTTCACTTTTATTTTCTTGCTTTCTGAGGCCCTGAGGAGGCTTCTTGGGAAAGTCAAAAGTGTCAATCTTGAGATTCCTTCTCTCAGTGTGGGATCTTTAAGGCCATTCTAATCATGTCACTAGGCAGCAAGAGGACACAAGAGATGGGTCAACTCATCCAGTCCCAGCTTCCAAGCAGGACCACACTAAACAAAAAACATCTCTTTGAAAAAAATCACTCCCATTTTTTCCCAGTGTTCTTCTACCCTGAAACTCAGACATTGCCACCTTGATGTCCAAGCCCATGACTCCTGGGGCACTTATGCCCTTCCCTTCTAGCTAGCTTAGGCATTATGCTGTCAAATCTGGGGTTTTGTTTTTCAGTAATGGGAATTTAACCCAGGATGTTCTACCACTGTGCTACATCCTCAGTTCTTTTTTTAATTTTTATTTTGAGACAGGGTCTCACTAAGCTGCTGAGTCTGGCCTCAAACTTGCAATCCTCCTGCTTCAGCCTTCCAGGCAGCTGGGACTACAGGCGTGTGCCAGCATGCCTGCCAAAGCCTGTTTCAGTTTTTACTCAATTTTCTCTTCTCCAAAAGAAACTCAGTTCCCTTGGCCTTCTAAAATTTTCAGATGTTTTGATGGCCATCATCTGGATCTATGACAAACCATCAACAATCAACTCCTGACTTGAGGTCTAGAGGGAAGCTGGGGTGTTGGTCCTTTATCCAACCAGAGGGGAGAGATCAGGAGTCTGCTACAAAGGAGTGAGTACAAACAGTCCCAGTGGGACATGAGTGGAGTTTAGGATTCAAATCCCTGTCCTACTGATTTCCAGCTGTTTGACTGTGAAAGTCACTGAAATCTCTGACCCCCTCTGACCTTGGCAGTATTGTCATTCTTGAGGTGGCTCCATGTTAGGCAGGTGCTCTAAGCCTCTCATTTGGAGGCAACCATAGGGAGGGCATGGCCAGTTGCTAGTGAACAAACCAAAATTCACATACAGTAAGCTTACAGTCTAGAAACCTCTTATTCTCCTGCCATATTGATGCGGGCAGTGGCCCTACATGTGCTGGGCATGCTGTCTCATCTGACTGCCAGATGGGCTGAGGGACCAGGTGGGCCCTGTGGATATTTGAGAGGAGAAAGGGGCAGCTGCCTTGGGGGTGTCCCTGGGTGGAGTGTGGGAATTCTCTGGACTGGCTTCAGAAGCCACAGCAGGACCCCAGAGAAGCTACTCAGAGATGTAGGCTGCCTTTTTCTTCCCTCCCAACCCTGGGCTTCCCTCATCAGACTTTTACCAGGTGAGATTAGGAAAGGCTTTTTCAAGGTCTTCTCAGAATCCAGGTTCTATCAGATGCCCAGCAACAGATGAACTTAAGGGAAATGTTAAACTGAGAGCCAGGAGAACTGGGTTAGAATCGTGGTTGGGCTGCTAACAAGCAGGATGAGGTAGGCAAGTCACTGTGCCTCCCTGAGCTGTGGTGCCCCTTCCTGCTATGTCCTGCTGACTGTGTCTGGCGGCTGGCTGGGGCTGACTTCAGCCATCTCTGAGATGCATTCTGACCACGAATCACTGCATCTCCGGAAGGAGAAGTAAGTTGTGTGGGAGAAGAAGAGGAGGGAGGAGGGAACATGGCTCCAGGATCCCAAAGATGCTCAAGGAAGAATAGAGCTCTTTGCTGGGAGGCTGTTCTGCAGCAGGCCTCAGGCCTCCCTCCTCCCTCTGCTCGCCAGGGAGGAAGATGATGAAATGCCAAATTAGCTCCATTATTGTAACTCCTCCAAAAATTATAGACCGAATGTTCTGCCAGAGCCAGCTAATGTCTCCCACTGGTGAGCAGGTGACACTAATGGTTATTTCCTCCCTCCCAGGCACCGAGTGTGGAGTGGTGAGTGAGTGAGGCTCAGGCTGGGAGGCAGCCCTGGGGGTGGAGGAGAGAGACCTATGCAAAATTTTGAGGCTCCTCCTGCCCTGGCACCAGGACCAACAGCAGTTTTCAGATCCTTCTTTCCTTCCCTCTCTTACAGGAACTGCCTCTTTGCACCGAAGGATGGGGAAAAGCAGCTAGTCCAGGAGGCGGGCCATACTGTAGGCCACACCCCTGGCCCTCAGGCTGACTGTCCCGGTTCCTGCTGTGCTGCTCCCTGGCTCTCCCGGTGGCTCAGGCGTCTTCTCCAAGTCGTGCCCAGCTCTTCCTGCCTCCCACACAGCACAAGTATTTCCTCTCTCACCTCTTCTTGCCTCCCCCACCCCCATCTGCCTCTCCTCTCACACCAGACACAGCCTTCTCCTGTCTATGCCAGCTGACGAGACTCTTCCTCAAGGAGGCAGAGTGGAAATGGCCCCTTCCCAGCAGGCCCCGCAATGGGCAATCAGATTCCTCGACCAGATGCGGCTCCTGGAAATCTGTGACCACTACCATCCACACACTTGGGTCCTGCCAGGAGCCTGACAACTCTGTTCCAGCCCATTCCATTCCTGGAAGAAATGGTGGGAACTGGACCTGCCTAACTAATGCTTCTAAAGAATTCCCAGAGGAGCTCCTGCTGCAGTTAATATTTCAGAGTGAAGACTTTGCTGTGGTAGGCAGAGCTCAGAGGTGCTCTGAGATTACAAAGGTCTCTTCTTGGCTTACAGATCCCAAAACTGAGGGCTTAAAGGGCTGTGTGGCCCTGATGATGCTCAACGGAATCCATTCTGACTTCTGGATTATGATGGAATCCCTTTCTCTTACTTTACAATTCACATGTATATATACACCAAGCATTTACTAAATACAGGGCCAGGGTTCAGTTCAGCGGGGGAGATCCACAGAAACAAGCCTGATGGGTGGCAGTGGAAAGCCAAAGGTCTTGGACTCCAGTGGAATCCAGGGACACAGTGAGGATGATGTGAAAGAGGACCCTTTTCTCATATAGATATTAGGTGTCCCACAAAAGCTCATGTGTGAGGCAATGCAAGAAGGTTTAGAGGAGAAATGACTGGGTTATAAGAGTCTTAACCCAATCAGTGAATTAATTCCCCAGATAGGATTAACTGAGTGGTAACTGAAGGTGAATAAGGTGTGGCTAGAGGAGGTGGGCCATGGGGGGTGTGCCTTTGGGGTATATATTTGTATCTGCTGAGTGGAGTCTCTGCTTTCTGATCATCATGTGAGCTGCCTCCCTCCACCACACTCTTCCATCATGATGTTCTGCCTCACCTCAAGCCCTAAAATGGATCTGGCTGACTATGGACTAAGACCTCTGAAACTATGAGCCCTCAAATAAACGTTTCCTCCTCTACTATTTTTCTGGTCAGGTCTTTTAGTCACAGCAGCAAACAGGCTGACTAAAACAGATCCTTAAAATGTTATTCAAAAACTGGATGCAGTGGCACAAGCCTGTAATCTCAGGAGGCTGAGGTAGGAGGACTACAAGTTCAAGGCCAGCCTCAGCAACTTAGTTAGACCCTGTCTCAAAATAAAAAAATAATTTAAAAAAAGGGATGGGAATGTAGCTCAGTGGTAAAGTTTAATTCCCAGTACCAGAGGGGGGAAAATGGTGTTCCTATCTCTGGGGCACCTGTGCCTTGAGTGGTCTGGATCCAGGGCTTGGTGAGGAGGACCTGACTAGCTGGGACCCAGTCCTATGTCACAGGAAAAACACTTGGTTTTGTGGTGCAAAGGAGCTACTGATGCTGCACTGGTGGGGGTGGGGGTGGGGGATGGCCTGGCCAGACCTTGCACTTCTCATCCTGGGCTGCAGGGTTTAGTTGAACTAGGGAGCTGACCTGTGGAAGAGGGACAGGTGATGACTCTAGGGCTCACCTGGCAATGTCTTCAGTCCCCTGTGAGACTGTAGGGCTCTCTGGAGAGTCTTCAGGATGTTTTGATCATATTATCTGGCAGGGACCAATGGCTCTTCCCACTCCCAACCTCTCCACTTCACTGATGGTGAATGGGCAGTGGCTGTGGCCTCTGGTGAGAGGCTGACCTGGGGTCCATGAGACCTGTGAGTCTGTCCTCACGACCTGCCCCTAGCTGGCATGCCTCCCAGCCTCCTTCCTTCTATTCTCCACACAGCGTCCTTCCCCTCTTTCTAGCCTTCTTCCAGAGCCACTTAACCCTGAAAAATTCCAGGCCCAGCCCAGTCAAGTCCCAACCCCCTCTCACAGTCCAGAGTGGATTCCTGCCCCCCCCCCCCCCCCCCGTGGCATTCATATGACTTTCTAAGCAACAGAAGGTCTTTGGGTTTTATCAAAATGTTAATCATGGTGTTCTTGGAAGAGTGGGCTTAAAGAATTGTATTTCTTTTTCTTTTTAAAAAATTTTCTGTATTTTCCAAAATATCTGAAACAAAAGTGAAATAGTTTGCCTTGAGGCAAAGTAGGCTAAAATATATATTAGAGTGATACAGCATTTTGAAAAACTGCTTTGTTTGGGTTCTCTGCTCTATTACTTTAAAACCATGTGACTCCAGGGAATTTCCCTAGCTTTCCTCATCTATAAAATGGAAATTCTGATTTCTCACTGTATTGAGAATGTTAAATGAGATAATATACTTGGAAAATTCTCTATAAACACATTAAGTATTGGAGCAATAGACTGTGGCCAGGACCCAGGAAGTTCCTTTGTCTTGTTGAGATTTATTGTGTCCTAATCACATCCCTGCGATGCAGGTTATTTTTCATATTTGACTACTGAGGAAACAGAGAGGTGTTTTTTTTAATGTGGTTTGTCTGGGGTCACATAACAGGGACAGGCTTCAAGCCCTGGTCTCCTGACTCCAAGTCCTGCCTCCCTGCACTGAGGGACTGGCACTCTGTCTGTCCCAAATCCTTTGCTGGCCTCCTGGATACTGACTGACAGCCTGATACTGACTGTGTGGCCTGAACAGTTCTATCCCTTATCAGTGTCTCAGCTTCCCCATGAGTAAAATAGAGATCGTTGTCATCCTTCTTTTTCAAACACAATCTGAGATGACACAGTTTCAGACTTATAACCATCCTTCTGGGTATTAATAAGCTGCATAATCTTTAAGGCAAGATCTTCTCTTCCAAATGCAGTTTCTTATGAGAACCAAAAAGTGTCCCTCTCTGGAGTGGCTGGAGTCCTCTGGCGGGGGAGGGAGGAGTGACAGAGAGACAGTCAAACAGGGTAGAATTGGAGCAAGGTCCTCTCAGCTCCCCCAGTGTGCTGGATCTGTGTGTGCTGTGTGCGTGAGTGCGCTCATGTACCCACACGCCTGGGACGGCCAGGGGTCTGGCTCCAGCTGGCTGGACTCCAGGTGGGCAGCAGGGGACTGTGCTGTGATTCTCCTTTCCTATCTCATGCAAGAGGAAAGAGTTCAGCCAGAGTTTCTCTGGTAAAGATTTCCCAAATAGGGTCAGGGGGAATATTTTTCCTTAGGGAACACTCACTCCCTAAAGAGAGCTGGGTGTCTGCCCAGGCTTGGATGGGATTTACTTAAAAAAAAAAAAAGAAAAAAAGCCCTGTCAGCAGGACTTAGAATTACAAAGGCATTTCCCCCTCCTTTTCCCCTGGCCTCTTTTTCTCCTCCAACTTATCAAAAAGCCCAGAAACAGAAACAAGAAAGTTAAGTCCTGGTGATTTCCTATTAAAGCCACTGCAGAGCCCTGACCCTTCAGAGTGCAGGGCCTGCCCTCCCAGGAGGCTTGAGGCTCTGCGTGCTCCTCACCTGGGCTTGCCTTTCTCCAGGGCCCTCTGGGCGCTCAACACTCGCTCATTCTGTGCCCCTTCCTTCCTGCTCTTCTGTTAATCTGAGGTGTTGATCCTGGGGAGGTGCCCGAGGGGCTCCTTACAGGACCCCTCTTAGAGGACTTTCAAGAGTGACTCAGCTGGAGACACTTTCTGACAACGTGGAGGAGGCATTTTCAAGCAGGTGCCTCAAGTCACAAAGCCAGCTCTGTCCCCCCTTCTCAAGGGAAATGCATCTTACAGCGTCATGACACACCATAGAGCTGCGTTCCTCTCTGGAAGTTAGACTGCTCCTAGCATGTGGCCTAATGTGTCACTTGGATGAGTCAACCCAAGCTCCGGGATGGAGTGGGCTTTGCCAGCCCCACGGGGAAGGAGCCCTGAGCCAGTGCTGTTGCAGCCTTCCTGGGGACAGCAGAGAGGTTCCAGAGAAGGCTCACCTGGTGGGGAGCCCTCTGTCTCTCCTCATGGATTTTCCCATTTCCCCTGTAGGTTTTTCTCATTGGTTCTTGCTGCCCCCTCACAGTCTGCCCTGCATTCTCTTTCAAACTTCAATCCAGTGTAGACCCAACTCTTCCTCTTGGTTCCCAAGCATCCCAGAAATAGCCTGGCAATGTAAGTATCTTCTCTAAATACTACTGGTGTACAAGAGGAATCGTACTGGGCGCCAGCCATGTAGTGGGGACACCTTCACAGGCCCCTCCCTGGGTTCTTCCGGGAAGGCTCTCTGCCCATTTCTGGGGAAGAGCACCCTTCCTTTCCCCACATTTGAAAGCCTGTCTCCTTCCTGACAGAGAACCCCATCTGATCCTCCTGCCTGGCTGGGGCCCCTGTGGCCTTACTCTGGTGGAAAGAATTGGTTCATTCTCAGCTGTCTGGCAGCACTGGGAGGGTAGATGGAAAGCAGCTTCCTCCTTTTCCTCTCAGGTGTGGCCCCACACTTTCCCTAAAGAGGGGTCCCTCCCTGAATGTGCAGGGAAATGGCCCCATAAGCACCACAGAATGACAATGGCCATAGCAATTTTTAGATGAGAAGACAAATGTCATTAAAAACCACAATTGCCTTCTATTGAGGGTAGACCATGGAGAGACAATATAATCCCCACTCTGCTGCCCCTGGGGAAGAGGGCCAGTTATTCACTGAACACCTTGTTGGGTTTGAATATGGGATGATGGAGCTAGAACTAAGCTTGGCTGGGTCTAGAGAGACCTGAATGACTCTGAGAAATTTAAAGAGTGGCCTTGTATATTTATTCATTTGGTCTTAAGGTCTGGGCCTTGGAAAGATGGGGGGGAGCTGGCAGGGTGATGGGAGGAGGCACTCTATGGGACCAGAGTCACAGTCCGCTGGCAGTGGTGCTGCTCTTAGCACAGCGTGCATGCAGATGAGGTAAACCCCCATTTTCCCTCACAACAGACCTTCATTAGGTGATGTGACTCACTTTGTGTGGGTTGGGGTATATGGAACTGGGCATGTGTCCCCTGACTGGGTAAGTGAAGGAGGAACCTTTCGATGCCATGAAGATGATGACATTTCACAAGAAGTGGAAAATGGGAGCCATATGTGTTCCCCACACCAGGCAGAGGCAGGAATCTTGGGAAAGACCCTCTTAGCCAGCTCTCAAGAGGTAGAACACAAACCTTGACCCCATTTGATTCATGCCAACCACTGACCCTGTGACCTTGCAAGGGTTGCCTGAATTGCCTCATCTGGAAATTGGACACCATACCAAAACCTGCCCTGCAGGGCAATTGTGAAGACTGCATGTAAGTTATGGCACTTACAGCCTGGCACAGGCAGCTGAGCAACGCCTGCTGATATCTTGCTCAACCAGCAATTGTCATTCATAGACTGCCATCTGAGTTTGATCTCTCACCCCCTACTGGTCTCACCTCCATTCCCACCACCCTGAACGCACTCAGGTTCATGTTCTGTGTTGACGACATAGAACGACTCCTACAGAAACTAATCCCAAAGTCCAGGATGTTGGTGAACTCCAAGTTGTGTTAAGTATAGGCCATCGGCAGGGTGGAACTCTAAGGTGACAGACACAGAAGTCTTCTGAGGTGATCACTGCTGTTTCTCAGGCCATCAAGACTAAGAGCAATACCAGTCTGTGCTGACCAGAGAAGGGTGGAGGATTGAACATCTTGCCCAGCCCTCTTGTCCCAGGGGCTGCCACCTATTACAATCCCTCATCTCAAGGCCAAGTGGACTCCATGGATATCTCTCCATCCCAGATTCTGATGTAACCCTAGAGGGACCCTTAAGGTCTCAGGGACTTTGTCCAGAAAGGAAGACATTATATATTCATGGAGAATGAATTGGTGTCAATTCAGATAGTAGAGGAAAATGTGTCTACAGGGGATGGCTGATGAGGATGAATGAGGGCCAGATGGGCCTGGGGTTGGCCAGGGAGCTGGTGGAGAGGGGGACTGGCTGTCATAGAAAACACATTTTTCTACATCATTGCTGACACTAAAAACCATAAAAATATACTATCAACTGGACAAGGTTGACCTAGACTCTACAGCTTGCCTTGTCTTCTTCTTCCACCAAGGTATAAATATTTATGTACAATGGGGAGGTTTTGAGTGGGGGGTTGGTTGGCTCAGTGTTGAGGCCCTTGATGAATGGCCTCTCTCTCCATCTTGCTTATCCTGCTGACGTAGCTTGTTCTTTGCCTATTTCCTGTTCTAGCAGACCTCACTTATGTGGAGCAGAGGGATGTGGAGTTGGCTCTGTGAAGGTTCTTTGGCACTTCAGCCCAGGGGCTCTGTTGGCCTCTCCTAAATAGGATAGAGTGATACAGGTTCACTGACCAGAATGAAGGCAGTGGCAGTGAGTGGCAGGGTCCCAGGGAGGACAGGGGGAAGAGAGAGGGAGTAAGTAAAAAAAAATTTAAAAATTTAAAAAAAGAGAAACTACACTCCATTTATGTATGATCAATCAAAATGTATAAATGCATTCTACTGTCATGTCAAATAAAGAAAAAAACAGGGCAGAAGAATAGCCTCTAAAAACCTAGAGCCAAAGCAGGGTCTACTAAGGGCACAGATTGGAACTCATGTGACCTAGGTCCAAGGTCCCAATTTGCATCAACTCATTGAGCCAACTGCACAAGCTGTGTGACTTCTCTGGTCTTAACTCACTCATGTGTGGCAGGTACATCTTTGAGATCTGTTCTACCTCTGACCTTCCTCAGGTCCATGAAAACATGGATTCCTAACATTGAGTAAAGAAGAAAATGAGAAGCCCCTGAGGAATGACCCCAGTGCTCCCAAGTCGGTTAGTATTCTGGTCATAGTTACACCCCATGACCCTAGTCTCTCTGAATTGCTGCTGATCTAGGGAATTCAGGGCATTCCCTTCCCCCCGAATGAATCCTGGAATTGAAATGTCCGTGACAGTGTCCAGAGGGCATGTTGGGCTGTTGCATCCCTTGGGACCAAATAATTTCTCTTCAGGAGAATGTCACTGTGTGTTATCAGGTGATGGGAGCTACAGACTGCATGTGCTCTTGGCAGTGAGGTGGGGGAAGCACAGAAAGCGCACCTAGACTGGAGCATAGATTCTCGTTGATGTATGAGCTTGTTGCCTGATGATTTCCCATTCATTCCCTTGTAAGGGAAAGATTAGATATTTATGCCATAGAGAGGCACAGCATGAGAATGAGGGGTACCTTGGGCTGGGGGCAGGGCAAAGTGGGCTTGTCCTGCCAGCTCACTGTGGCAAGCTGTGAGGGTAGCGGGAGGTGAGCCAGGGCCGGGGCCAGTTGTCAGTGGGAGCCAGGCTCAGCAGTAAGTGAGCTCCCGTAGGCAGTGGGGCTGTCTGAATGCTAAGGGGCTCATCAAGGGGAGAGTGGAACTGTCTCCACTGTTGTGAGCCTGCGGCCATCACGAGGCCACTTCCTCTGAAGCTGCAGGGAAGGACCTATTGAGAAAGGCCAAGTTTAGAAATGACTTAAATAAGAACACCTACGGCCAGTGGAGTGGTTATCGAGCAACTCTGCTTAAGGCCAGGTCAGAGCCCTGTCTGGACCAATTAGCCTTGTTTTCCAACACCCCATGGGAAACATTTAACCCTATGTAGCCAAGGATGGTTACTGTCCCAAATGGCCCAAGTGAGAAGGTGTGGGAGCATGGGTGCACATCCATGGCTCTGCAGGAGGAAGAGCTCAGGGACGTGGAACCCTGGCCTGTGGTGGGTTGGCTCTGCTCTTGGAGTGTGGCCCATCTCCTGGACCCACCATGGGGGGCCCTACTTGTGTGATGGAGCTTGGCCCCCATGGCTCTTCTCTTTCCCTTTCTGAATTTTCAGCAACCCTTTTCTAGAGACGCCTTGGTCCCTTGGGCAGTCCTGGAAAAGTCAAGGTCCTTTTGACTTTAGGAACTGGAGCTGGATGCAATGAGCCACTTTCCCAGGACCTGAGCTCTGAGTTGCCAGGGGTGGAAGGAATACACTGGGGGGAGAGAGAGGGAGGGGTACTGAAGGAAAGCAAGCAATTCAGAGAATAATGAGGATAATGAGGCCAGGCCCGAGGGAGTAGGGGGGTAAATGAACATCCAGCAAAGGCAATCAGGCAGCCAGCAGCTCCTGCTGAGCAGGAGTAAACAAGGGGGAGTTGGAGTCCCATCCGTGACAGGGAGGCTTCTGATTTTGATGGTGGTGGGGAGTTGGGGGCTGGTAGGTTCTGGAGGGCCCTGGCAGGCCTCGCTGGGCTGCTCAAAGAGCAGAGCTGGGCAGGGCTGGCCATCGGCATGCATTATTCAGGATGTTCTGCGTACAGGGCTAGGCCCTGGAGAGCAGTCCTCATAGCTCAGTGTTGGCCGCCCAGGCAGCTTTGCTCCCTGGGCACTTCCTGGGGCTTCCATTGATCCTGATTTCTCCTGCAGGCCTCTTTTGGAAAACTCCCTCTGCTTCAATTCTGGCATGGTCCTTCATGGGAGTCCAGACACTTGGGAATTTAAGGCAGAATTCTAGAGATACTGAGGTCTTGCACAAAATCCCTATGGAATGGGATGTCTTGGCCTGAGTGACTGTGAGTGTCCTGGGGGTTCACACTGCCCCGTCCCAACCTTCTCCCCCAGGTAGAGCTCATTCTTGGAAATGTGTAGGCACACTGCAAAGTCAACCTTCCTAGGCCTTTCTGTCTCATTTCAAAAGGTTTCCCCCTCCATAAAGTCTTCCTGAAATAGTACAGCCCTGTCCCAGCCTTCCACAAATAACCTTCCCCAATTAGGCTCCACCAAAATGGCTCTAGTCAAGGTTCACAATGACCTCCTAGATGCTGGACATAATGTTCAGTTCTCAGTCTGCCTCTCACCTCTCAACTCACAGTCACTGATGCCATTGACCCTTCCTTCTCTCTTCCTGGAAACACTTTCTTTGCTCCCAGGACACAGTGCTCTCCTGGTCTTCCTCCCGTTTCACTGGCTGCTAGCTTCCGGTCCTGGTTCTGTTTGCTGATTTTTCCTTGTGGCCCCCACATCAAATGAGAGAGTGCCCCAGGGCTTAGTTCTCCTCTTCTCTATCTAAACTTATTTCCCTTGTGATCTCAATGAGTCTCAAGACTTTAAGCACCATTCATATGCTGATTCCTCCTAAATTTATTTCTTTAACCAAGGCCTCATTCCTGGACTCTAGACTCTATATCCAACTTCCTGCTTAACATCTTCACCTGGATATCCAAAAGGTATCTTAAATATAGCATACCCAGTTCTGGGCTCCTGACCTTCCTCCCCAAATGGATTCTCTAGGATTTTCTAACCCAATGAATGCCCATTCCATCTTGAGCTGCTCAGGCTAAAAATTTTGATTTCTTTTTCTCTTTTCCATGTCTGAGGGATCTAGACCCTGTCTCCAATCTATTAGCAAATCCTACTGATTCTACTTTCAAAATATACCCAGGAATCAGCCACATCTTAGACTTCTACCTGCATCTTTGTTCCAGACAGTAGCTCCCTTCCAGCGAGTTCCTACCTGTGCTCTGGTTGTGAGTCCATTCCTAACCTGCCAGCTAGAGTGAGCCTTTTAAAGTTTTGGTTCCATAGAACCTTATGAACTCTCCTGCCCACTTTCCTCTCTCACTTCATCTGTTCTCACCCCATTTCTGCTTCAGCCACACTGGTCCCCTTACTGAGATCCTTGAACATCCTTGGCTCCTCTGGGTCTTTGCATTTGTCTTCTCTCTGCCTGGACCTGTCTTCCTCCAGATCTCTGATGGCTCCCTACTCCCCATCTTTCAGGTCTGCTCACATGGCTCCCTCTCAGGAGGTCTTTTTGGCTTCCGGTTTTACCTGCCTTCCCAACCCCCACACTTGCCATCAGGCTTCCCCGCTTTCTTTTCTCCATGTCATCTATCACTGCAGATGCCCGGCTAATGATCTGATTTACTCGCCTCCCTCATAGAGCAGAAGCTCCATCTGAGCAAGGGCCTTGCTCACCGGGCTGTGCCGCAGTAGCTAGAGAGGCTCAGAGACTCACTGTGGAATGAGCAGTTCTGGGCCATTGCTCCTTTCACTCCCTCAGTTCCCTTTCCTCTTGGAGTTCCTCCTGCTTGGGACTCTTTGCTGGCCACCCCTTCCTTCCTCTTCCTGACTGTGGGTGTTCCTCCAAGCTCAGCTCTTGTTCCTGAATTCTCCTTCTGCCATCTGTATCCCCCAGCCCACTCACTCCCTCTCCCAGCTTTCGTAGTCACCTCTGTCTCCCCTTATTCCTTTTAATGTGATTTAAGTCATTGTGTTTCTTTAATTACATTTTTGCTTGCTCTGAAACTTCTATTCAAGTGCAAGCTTCTTGAGACAAGGACTACATGTCCCTTCAATACCAACTGCTCTAGGACCCGAGTGTGTTCTTCAAGGGTGCTGGGAACACATGTGGAGTGGATGTAGATCCACCACGCTTCCCTCTTGCTCCTCCTAGTCAGGAAAGATCTGGAACCTGAGATCCAAACTGTGCTCTTTAAAGGCACAGCATCAACTGCTGATCAGTGAGAGCTTCTGGGAGTCCTCATCCCAGGATGATTCAGAGAGTCACAGTATATCAATTAGCCGGTTCTTAGTCTCGACTTGAAAACTCTTCCATGGCCACTCTTGGATCTCACTCAACTTAAGTATATGGTTGTGAGACGAGAAACAAATGAAACACTTTCTGGTAGGAAGGGCAATTTCTTTCCAGGATGTCTGTCTCCCTTCAGCATGCTGGGCCAGTGAGGACTTGCCTATCCCTAGGACAACAGAGCTGCTTTCCCAGAGTCTCGCCTGTCAGACTGTGAGCCTGTGATGACAGACTGGAGTTGAAGGCACTGTGTTCCCAGCCTGGTGGCTGGTACACAGCAATTACCTGGCAAGTACTTACTACACAATGAAAAGAAATCCATTCTTATGTGAAAGAGGTTCTCCCTAGATCCTTCTCCCAATCCAAAGAAAATAAAGAAACATATTCCTCTGTCTCTGTTCACCTTATTTATCTCTCTCTCTCTCTCTTTCTCTCTCTCTGGCCTTCACTGTCATTGAATCCTGATCAAACACTTTCCTTCTCTAGAAATTTTTCCAGACCAATCTCATCTGACTGTTTCTTTTCTCCATTTCTTGTAATCACTTCTGCACAGTGTGTAGAGTATAGTTGCTTGTGTAATTGGGTCAAAAGCACTTTGCATTGGTCTGCCTGAAAGTGTGTTCCCCATGTCTGAGGGCTAGGGGCCACCGAGCATACTCTACAGTTCCTATTAGCCTGTGCCTTCTGAGATGGGGCTCTTTCTTTTCTGCTCTTTCCATAGCCTGGCCCACAGTTCTGTATCCAACAATGATGCAACAGATCAGTACATAGTTGGCATTTAATAAGTGTTTGTTAAATGAGAGAGGATGGAATGTTGAACCCAAGATGCAGGGGAGGAATGCTGGCCCCTAAAATGACCAGATTTTGAGGCAAATGAGGGAAGCTCACCAGCTACAAGGAAAACCCAAACCGAACTCCTTGATGAGCTGCACAATTTCAGTATCTATTTTCTGTCCCAAGAGCAAAGTAACCACACTGTCCTCTGGCCATGCAAGGGTCTGTTGAAGACTTGGGTTCAAATTTTGTCACTACAGTTCTCTCTGGTGGTACTGGCTATGTCACTTAACCTTGAACCTTCATTTCATATTTACTTACAGAGGACAATTGTCAAGGTTGGGTAAGGACGAAACCTGATTAAAAAAAAAAAAAAAACATGCTCCTGGCACCTAGTAGGAGCTTAGTAAGTAATAACCCACATATTCCTAGCAAGTGGGGGATCTGAAAGGACGCAGGTGGGAGGGAACAGAGCGCCAGTGTAAGACTGCCTCATGAAGAAAGAAAGCTTGTTGGTGGGGACTCCCCTAGGGGAAGAACCTCCTGGAGGACATTCCCCAAGGGCTTCAAGAGAGGACTGATTCTCACCAACAATGAAGAGAGAAGACAGGATGTCTAGAAATTCTACCCATTGGCTATCATCCTGAGGTTTGGGGCTCTAATATGGAGACCACACTCTCAGCACCTCTGTTCTGTGGAAACAAGAGAGCCAAGAACTGTTCTGTGGGACAAGTTGAGAAGCTGAGACTCTCAGAACTTCAGAGATAGAAGTTCTTCAGAGTTGGAATATGGAAGGAACTGCAGCCCAGAGAGGGGAAATCACTTTTCCAAGGTCACATAGAGAATGCAGGTCCTAACTAAGACAAGAAATAAAACAAGAACACAATAGTCCCCCTTTGTCTGTGGTTTCCCTTTTTGTGGTTTCAGCTACTCACAGTCAACCACAGTCCAAAAATATTAAATGGAAAATTCCAGAAATGAACAATTCATAAGTTTCAAGTGGCATGCCATTTGAGTAGCTTGATGATATCTTGCACCATCCAGCTCCAGTGTACCCACACTTTATACACTGTCTGCCCACTTAGCCTATGTTGGTAGTCAGATAGACTGGTGTGGTATTGCGTGCTTGTGGTTAAGTAAACCCTATTTTGCTTAATAATGGCCATAAGCACAAGAGTAGTGGTGCTGTCAATTTTATTTCAGTGTATTGTCATGATTGTTCTACTTTACTCTTGTTGTTAATTTCTTCCTGTGCCTAATATATAAATTTAACTTTATCACAGGTGTGTATATACAGGAAAAAAAAAAAAAGGTGTGTATAGGGTTGTGTACTGTCCAAGCTTTCAGGCATCCATTGGGGATCTCCAAATGTATCCACTTGCATAAGGGGTGACCACTGAAATACTATCTAACAACCAGGTGGTCTGAAATAATGCAGAAAGTCAGGCCTGGGAGTGGTAGAGAAGTGACTTACAGGCTGAGTCAGCAGGACAGCACAAGGAGAACAGGACTCAGCAGGCCCCAATGATGCTCAGGGTGCTGTCCTAGGTAGATCATGTATTACATTTTGTTTACTCCATATAATACCATGCCATTATCATCACCATTTCATTGACATTGAAACTGAGTCACAGTTCAGATAATGTCCAGAGGTCTCAAACCTAGAAAGCTAGAATGCAGGCAGTTTGTTTGGCACCAAAGACTGGCTCTTCCTGCACTGTTCTGCTCATTCCCAGACCAGAGGCTATTTCACCACCCGAGGCCTCTCTTTCTCCCTGCAGACCCTGAGTCCAGGCTCCCAGGAAGTATACGGAGCACTCTGTCACTCCCACCAACGCCCACCCTGCGCAAACAACATGCACACACACACATACACACTCATGCACCCTCTAACCTGGCGGGGACATGGCAAGGCAGGAAGCTGGCTGGGTCCATTAGCACCACCAGGCACAACACATATTTATGGCACCAATTACAGCCTTCACCTCCTGCCGCAGTGGAGGCGCGAGAACAGCGACAGGAATGGTTGTGTGCACTGGGGTCTGAGGCCTCTGTAGCAATAACTACAAGATTACAAATCCCAGTGACGGCAGCTCTATTATAATGATAAATCTACAGCTTTATACAGAAATAATGAGATGGGGGAGGGGAAGAGCAGGGTGATTTTAGCCATTCCAGGTTCTGGTTGAAGAGACAGCAGCATTCACCTGGGAATGCCCAGAACACCACCAGGGGTCTTAGTCAAGCCAGGCAGGAGGCAGCATGGCAGCTTCAGGGTAACCCTGCCCAGGACTGGAATGAACGCCATGGATCATGCATTTCCTTCCTAAGACTAGTGTCTTGATTCAGTGGAAGACCACAGGCCTCCAATTGTGCCAGCAGACCCTGCCCGCCTGCTTTTCACCTGCTTGGTGGGAGCTGTATATTAATTAAGTGCTAGGCTGCCCAGGCTTCCCTCCAGAACAGCCTGAAGGTGGGGAGGCCCGGGTCCCTCCCCTGTGGCTTCAGATTTGCAATGAACAAAGAGCTAGACTCCCCACATGTTTACTTCCCTTTCCCGAGCCTCGAAGCCCAGTGTTCAGTGGCTGACAGAAAACAAGACAAATGTGTCAGGCTTTGCTAGCACATACCAACTCAAGGACTGGGCCCGTTACCTGCCTGGTTCCATGTGCCAGGCTGAAGCTGGCTCTTGGGACACGCATGGACCACAGAGCGGTCTCCCAGGGCCCAATTCTCACAGTGCCTCTCCTCCTCAGCTTGTGGGTCTCCTGTGCTGGTCCAGACTACCTGACCAATCTGACCGACTAGTCTCTTTGCCACCCAGGACAATCTACCTACTTGAACCATGCTTCTGAAGGGACGCATAGGTGGGGTCCCTCCCCACCAAGCCTGGCTCTACCCATTTTCAAAATACTACTGAGATGCTCCTCCAGGTTAACCCCACCCAAGTCCAGCTGCTTCTTAACAATTCTATTCTTGCATACCATTTTAATTGAACTAAGTGATTCATCAGTCATTCAACAAGAGTGTGCTGAGTTCTTAGGCTCAGAGAACATATAAGAGAAAGCCAACCATGGGACACAGCCACGCCTGAATCCTCCATAGGGATTCAGGTCTCTAAGATAGAGTATGATGAGGATATATCTGTGACACACAGAGAATACATGAGTGGGGGCGGGGGGTGACCAGAGGAGGACTATAGGGAGACTTTAAAAGGTGGAATGGTTTGGGCTGGACAGAGGTCGGGGATAGGTTGGCCTAACAGAGCCCTGTGAGAAGGAGGCAAGAGGCAGGAATAATGGGCATGTTGAGAACAAGACTGGTTGGGGCAGAAAAGCTGCCATTCAGAGTTCAGGTCCAAACTGTAGCAAAATCAGGTCCATAGGAGATAAAGGAGCCAGCTTTCTATTGTACTCATCTGTCCCCCACAGCACTGGCTACAGGATTTCATACATACTTAGTGCTCACATCATTCCCAGTGACTGTGACTTGGGTCTCCCTGGTTCCAAAATAATTAAATTTTCACACTCTGCACCACAAAGCAGGTAAAAGTACCAGGGTGTTAGCATCCCTTCCCCCAACTCTGCTGGAGTCCTTGCCTGCCAGGGTTTGAGCCTGTTCCTAAGGACTATGCTGGTGGGGCTGCAGGCTGGAGGGCCCCAGGGGTCTCACCTGAGGAGGAGTCTCCAGCTCAGACAGACTGCAAGCAAGATAGGCATGTGAGCATGGTCCCCAGCTTGCAGCTCTGGAAATGGCTTGGCCTGGACTCAGCTCCTGACTGGAATGCATTCCTTTCCTCTTGCCCTATCAGGTTATTTACTCATCCTCTACTGATTATAATTCCCTCACCTGGGAGATCTTCCCAGGCTGTCAGTACTCTCAGGGCTCTTAGAACCATACGCAATACACAGTATTCACTGGTTTGCTTTGCCAGCTACCAAATGGACATTACCTGTTTGTAACTAAATTCCCATGGGTCAAGAAGGCTGTCTTTTATCACAGCCCCACCTTCACCTCCCCAGTATCTCTCATGGTCTTAGGAGGATGTATCCAATGACACTGGCTGGGGAGGATGAGAACGGTGAAGATTTGTCCAGTGCCCTGTAGAGGATCTGCCCTTTAGGGGATCTTCCTTTTTCTGAAGCTGGGCTGGGGAAATGGGTTTGGGACAAGGTTGGGACAGTCACAGAGTTTCAGGATGTGGGAATTTATGTCCCTGTTTGGGCACGAACTGCCTCCTCCAGGATGAAGTTGTTACTCCTGCCTGGAGCTGAGGATAGGAAGGTGAGACTGCCGGGGGTAGAGGAGGCTCCTGGGAGGGTGGAGCGGAGACAGCTCTGCAGCCCCTGGACCTCACCGCCTGGACATGGCCTCAGTGTGAGGAAAACAGAGGTACTTTTCTCCACCTGTCCAGTCACCATAATGAAGCTGCCACCTTAGGAGACCACAAGGGAAGAGCTGCACCAGATGTAAACTTCAAAGTGATTTATGTTGCTCCCGAGCCTGGGCAGGTGCACAGCTGTTGTTCAACCAGCCCCATCTCCCGACTCATCTGGCTGGCTCCTTGTGCTATTCTTGAGGATGTCATTTTAGTGAAGTTTACATGGGGGATACACTGGGATATTTGACTGGACTGGTCAAAGTCAGCCCTGTCTATGAGAATGGAGTGTCCCAGAGACCCTTCCTGGGGCAGAAGTGGAGTCCTCCACATTTTCTCTCAGAACCAATCAAGATTCATGCCCTTTATCAACCACTGTAGGACTGATTTTCCCAGCCTTCCTCCTTGCAAATTTAACAAAGATATTGAATAAGCAGTGTCCAAAGGAAGGGTCTGCAGACAGAGTGAGGTCAGCCCTTTGACTCAGACATGGCTCAAGAAACACCCAGGGAGACCCTCAACCAGTTGGAACTCAAGATATTACATATGAGGCCATCGGATCTTGGCAGACATGAACGTGAAGGGCTCTCAGGCACCCAGGTGGGCTCGGAGAGGCATGTACTAGCTACACTTGCAGGACGTGGTATCCAGCCTTATCAGCTCAGAGGACTGGAGCATATACCATCCACACCAACTAGGGGCTCTGGGTATGCCCTCTCTAGTTCTCTGTGCCGAATCTGTCCTCTCAGCTTTTAAAAATCCAACTTGAACCTCAACTCTTTGAGACCTTCCCTGGTTAATTCCAGATGATTGTGGACAGCCCAATATCCACCCTGACATGTGGATTAACCAGTTGTTCTTACAGACCAACTGCCCCATCTCCCAGACCTTGGCAGGGAGGTCAAAGGCCCTCAGGATATACACAATCAGGCTCTACACTCTTGTAGTCCTAGCGTGGGCTAAAGTTGATCTTCCCACAGCTCTTCATGGCCTCAGACAAAGAACTACTGTATGCAGTCTTTAGTGTTGTTCATTGGCCTTTTCAGCTCTCCCTTTAGATACATGGTAGGATTGCTTCGCTCCTACCTTTTTCATAGTAAGAGTTGTCATGTGAGGTTGGTGCTGTGGTACACGTTTCAGTGACTAGGGAGGTTGAGGCAGAAGGATTGCAAGCTCAAGGCCAGCCCAGGCAACTTATAGAGATTCTCAGCAACTTAGTGAGATCATGTCTCAAAATTAAAAAAAAAAAAAGAAAAGAAAAGAAAAAAGAAAAACAAACAGGATTGGAAATGTAGCTTAGGGTACAAAACCCCTGGGTTCCATCCCCAGCACAGGGGGGAAAATGTTTTTAAGTCTTGCTTTGGCTAATGAAATGTGAGTGGAAGTGACACATCTGCATGGAAGCCTTAAGAAATAATGCATGATTTGCCATATCCTCTTCCTCCTTATGTTTAACTGTGGGGACATGTGTTGAGTGTTGAGATGGAGCCTCTGCTGGCTTGGGTTCCTGAGTAACCTGGTTAGAGCCCCTAGCCAAACTGCAAAGTACATGTAACATGAATGAGAAATAAACCCTGGTTGTCTTAAGTCACAAAATCCTGGGACTGTTTGTTGCTGCTGTCTAAACTGGCTTATCCTGATTGATTCAGCTTGTCCTTGATTGCCTGTTTCCAATTTCTAATATTCATCAGTAGCCTCAATAGATGTTGCTGTGTGATTCAGTCCATAGGCCTAGCCCAATTCTTACCTTTGATCAAGGAGACATATAATAATTTTATAGATGGCAAACCAGAGGCTTAGCAGGCAGACAGAACCATCTCAGAACAATTGGAATCGAAAGATAAAAATTCCCTTCCCCTCCCACCTCACAGTAGCTCTTCAATCCCCCACACCAAGCTAGGAAGAGTTCAAGGACTTTCCCAGTCTGAACTAGGCCTTTGAGCAATTTCTGGTTTCCTTTCTCATCCTAAAGTGCAGAGGATCCCATGTCTAGAGGGTCAGGGAGTTGAAGACATGTCCCACCCAACCCAGAGCTGTGAATCTGCAAGCAGCCAAGGAACAGTGCTGTACTCACACTGGTGGCATACTGGATGTCCTTCCAGATGGAGGTTTCCCGGGATAGGTCAGAGGCCTCAAAGAGGTTGTCCAGGATGACCTCCCCGATCATGTCATGGCGGGAAAAGCGATCGAAGTCAAAGACACTGAGATGCAGCTTACGGTCCGCCAGCTCCTCATAGGGCACAGGGAAGTGGAAGTTCTCATCGAAGGTGGGGTTCAGGGTCTTGCGGTGCACCCGGGTCTGCAGCTTGCATTTGCGGTCAGGCAGGAGGTAGATCTTGACATAAGGGTCAGAGCTTCCACAAAAGTCCTTGGCAGGGAGATCAAAGGCCTTCAGGATGCGCACAATCAAGGTCTCACTCTCGTAATCGTAGCGTAGGCTAAAGTTGATCTTCCCACAGCTCTTCGCAGCCTCAGACTTGGCTTCCTCGCCATCCACCGACTTCTGCTTGTATAGCTCAGGCTTGATGCGGCCGATGCTGGTGGGTTGCTCAGCTGCCGGTGGCAGCTCATTGCCATAGTCTACACTGGAGACGTGCATCTGTCGTGGCAGGTGGCGCTTGAAGGACGTGTGCCTGGTGGAGGGCAGGTGGGGGCGAAGAGTGTGTCAGGGCTCAGGAGGAGGGGATTCTGACAGACCCCGCTGTGTTGGCCCTGACGCAGCCTACCCCTTGGGGCTTATCCTTCCTCCCTCCTGTTGATCCCACTTCCCCTCTGCACACACTCAGGGCACAAGGCTGGTTGTGAGCATTTCGTGTCTTAATATATGTAAAGTAGTTGGAATGGTGCCTGGTGTATAGCAAGCTCAATAAACATTAGCCATTGTTATCATAATCATTTTCCCTGCTTTTCTGTCGTCTGCTTTCTAGGTTTCTTTCCTAACTAGGCACAACTCTGGTTCCTCCATTAGGCCATGACCCCGACTTAGGACCTCCCCTCCTCCTCCTCATCATGATCCTCATCACCAGCATCACCACCTATTATTTACCATACAGCAGGCAGTGGAGGGGTTCAAAGCATAGGCTTTGGAGTCAGATTGCAAAGTTTAATTTTAGCTCTGCTACTTTTAGCTATGTGACTTCGGGCAAGTTATTTAACCTCTCTGTGCTATAAAAATAAGAATAATAAAAGTAGCAATTACATAGGATTGCTATAAAGGTGAAATAGATTAACACATAAAAAGTGCTCAAAACAGGGCCAGGTGTGTAGCAGTCAATATATATGTATTAGAGCTCATTATTATCACATGGATTCTTTAATTGGCACCTCACCACAAGCTTGTAAGAGTCATTAACCCTATTTTTCAGTGGGAGAAAGTGAGGATTAGGGAAGGCAACCAACTCGCCTGAGGAAATATGACAAACTCTGTCAATGTGACCCCCAGCACTTTCATTCCTGCTCTCCAGTCTGATGACCTGACTTCCTTTTCTTTGGTTGGTCCCTGGGAGCCTGGAGAGACATTGCAGGGGCTCAGGAATCCACCAGAGCACTAACTCTGTGTAAATCGAATCTCAAGTACATATATGTGCCACTTCTTTTTAAAGTGTTTTCTGAATTTAAAGTAGGTTTTTTATCATTGTCTTGTTGAATTAAAGGATGTCTTGTGTACAATTGCTGTCATGCAAGGAGCTCTGGGGGGTTTTAAAGGAATCCTCATTCTCAAAATGTTGGCTCTTTTTACTCCCATGTACTGTTGATTACAGCCATGAGGCTTCACTGACATGTCCTCATACACTACGAATGTTTATGCCTCTGGGCCTTTGCATATTCTCTTTCCTTGGCCTGAAGTTTTTCCTTATCTTCAAACTCCCAACACCCCATTACTCCACTCTTCTATTCTCCCCACATCGCCACCTATCCTAAGTGCATACCACATGCACAGCACTCCACCTTAACATTTCCCCTTTAGTGACATCTTTCCCACCAACCACATCTTCCTAGCATGGACCAGGCCGTCTGATTTATTCCTTCATCCAAGGACACAGGCTATTATTTCTGGTCTCTGATCCTCATAGGCTGGAATCTCAAAATGCATCCAATAAGAAAGTTGGCCATGTGAAGATTAGAAAAGGAGGATTGGCCCCTTTACCTGGTGGATGATGCTGGCTCTGTGGTCTGTCGCTGCAGGCGGGTGTGACGCATGATGTGCTCCTTGACAGACATCTGTACCTCAGCTGGGATATCTGGAGATGTGTGGCTGATCTTCACAGCAGCCTCCAGGAAGCCCAGGGTGCTGGGGTCCTTCAGCTTGTCCGCCATATTGCCTCTGGAGCTGGGACTCTGGAGGGCCTCCAAAGGAGGGTTAGCAGAAGAGGGACTGGAGGCCTCCTTGTTCCTCCAGGGCATCCAGCACAGCTTCCAAAAGAGAAAGAGAAAAACTGCCACCAGGGCCACACCACACACAATAACTACCAAGGCAAGGAGGCTGACAGAGGTGCCTGCCCTCAGCATGAGCCAGGCAGGGAGGGACAGAGACAGACAAGAGATCAGGTGACAGCATTGGAAGAGGGGGCACACAGAAGGGACGAAGACGGAAGAAAAGAAAAGAATGATCATGAGAAAAGCTGCCAAGTCTGAGGGAGAGATGGTCTCAGGGTTGACTCTCGATTATCCATTTTGTGAAATATCTGCAGCCTTTATGTTCACCTCAGTCTGATTTCTCCAGCGTTATCCCCACCCCCAACCTCCACCAGCTTGGGGAGCACCTGGCTGTCTCCCCTACTGCCTACTGACATGTGTACCAGGAAGGCATAGTGATTTAAACGGCAGTCTAAGCAAATGTGCAAATTCGTGAAGCGTGCATGTTTAGATGCTGTTTGAATTTCTATTAGAGCTGTTACTATGAGCAGACTTATAACAGTGATTTTTGTATACAGCTCTCTTCCCCAACTGGCTGTGAAGCCCTGCAGGGTATGGGTGGAGGCTAGCTAACTCACCCTCCCTTCTTTGAGTTGACTACAAGAGAATGGGGTTAAGCCTCATCTCCTTGAAGGCTGAGGTTGGCTTCTTCTTCCCACAGCCCTGCATGCACTAGGCCCTGTAAATACTTGTGTTAACTTAGTATCTGATCTACAAAGTATGTCAATGCTAACTACAAAATACAAATGATTCTGATAGCCCTCCTTCTCCATTTCTATGGCTATTTGAGAGCTTTGCTTGAAAGCTGATATTTTTAAGCACTGTGGTTGATTTGGAGGTGGACACTCACCCCCCATGCCCAGCTCACTCCTGACCCAAGAGATGATCATTATCCTAGGAGAACTGTGAGGGGTGACTGCCTTTGTGAGAAATCACTCAGCAAACCTCCCACCCCACTTCCTTCCCCAAACCTGGGAATGAAGCTCTGAGCCTCAGGCCTCTTCTTGCTCTGAGTAGAGAAGTCAGAAGGCTCTGAATCAAGGGCAGGCTTGTGGGCAAAATGGTCAGTGGGCAAAATGATCACTTGCGAACAAGTCAGCAGAAGAGTTTTGTTTGGCTTGCATGATTGAAAAGTCACAAAATTACATAATCATCACCACCCTAGATTTCTGGCTTTTCTGAGGAAGCTGATATCTTGGTAGCTGGACTTAGGTTCCACAAGGTGGGAACTGGTAACTCCCTTTGAGCTCCCTTGCCAGTTCAACCTGCCACTCCCTGTACTCTGTGGCAGGCTTGTGGGGTTGTAGTCTCTGGATTAGTCTGTCTAGATGCCTTAAAAATCTTAGGACTTAAGGTGAGAAATGGCTCCACAGGTACCGAGGTCAGGCTATACTTTTACACACGGGAGCAGTGACCCCAAGGAGGGATTTGCCTGGACTTAAGATTGGTCAGATGCAGAATTCAGACCAGGGTCCAGGTGTCCACTGCCCAGCCTGGCACTCACTGCATTGTCCTGGTCTGTTTGTCCCTGGTGAAACTATAGGCTCCTGTAGGCTATTGTGATCTTGTTTTCACATTGACTTGACTCATGAACTAGCATAGGAACTGGCACATGGGAGTGAGTGAATGAATGGCATATGAAAGGGTGTAATTATCTCTCTCTCTCTCTCTCTCTCTCTCTCTCTCTCTCTCTCTCTCTCTCTCTAAAGGCTGTAATTATCTCTCATTTAAATTAAGTTTAACCAACATTTACTGAGCACTTGGCATGTGCCAGGTTCTGATCTAGGTTTAGGGTACAAAGATGCCCAGTTCTTCCTGGAGAGATGCAGGGTACTTTCACTGAATTCAGGCTCAGGGAAAGCTGTCTCACATCCAGAGGGATCCAAGAAGGAGATGAGAACTTCAGTCACACTCTCTGGAGAGCCAGCATTGCCTTTCAACTCCCCACTGCAGGTAACTTTTCCAGATCCACTATCAGGTACCTCCATTAATAGGGTAGAGAATTTTAAAGTCCTGAGCCACCTACCACCATCCCTGTCCCTGGCCCAGACCCTGCACAGAGACATCAGAGCCTTCCCCTGTCCAAGAGATGGGGCTGGTCCTTCCCCTAGAGACTTCCAGGGACCAGAAAAACTGATTGAGTCTAAGTTAGCTTCTAGGCTAAAAGTCTCTAATGTGGTGTGCACATGTCTTGGGGGCACAGAAAAAGAGATCATTTTAATGTTTATTTAGTATCTTATATAAGAAATCCAAAACTTTATATACAGACCGATAATAATAACAGCATTTTATTATTGGATTTAGTCAATTTATTCAACATTACTATGTCCAAGTTTCAAAATGCTTTTTATGTACTTGTTCACTCAATGCTTTCCAGTGAAATAGGTACGATATGATCCTGATTTTGTAGACATAGAAACAGACACAGAGACTTAAATAGGTTGCCCAGGTCATGCAGATGGTAAAGGGTAGAAATGGACCATAATCCAGCCTATCTGGCTTTGCAGTATTGCCGCTATGGAACATGTATATAACTTGGGGACAAGTAAGCATGTATTAGAGGAACTAACTCAATGTTTTTTTGTTATGTATTCACGCTCTAAATGGCTTGGGATTATTTTTCTAAACCTTTATCTTACCAGGTTCATCAGGAAAGCTACTACAGATATATGTGTCCTTATTCTAAGCGTCTGGCTATCTCTAGACCCTTTAAATCTGTTCTGTTAACAGCTGTTCTGGATGCATTCTCTGCAATATGAGTCACCTTAAAACAAAAGGTATTTCTAGGGCCTTGCTTTCCTTTGATCATACATTTTGCTTGCTCTGGTAATAATTAGAATTTTAATGAGAAGAGGGGAATGAGGGGGAATCCAGAGAGCATAGAGTGCATTTAAATGTTCAGGCTGACAAAAAAAACTGAATTCATAAATGAAAAGAGAGGTGGGGGAGGGGGTGGGCCAGGGGAATCAGTTTTTTCTCAGTGTGGTTGCTATTTTGATTGCTTCTCCACGTGACCCCCAGCTGTTGTTCCCTTAGAGCTCTGATTAGGGAAAGCAGAGGATATGGATTATTGGGAATCAGCACCCAGCACTCGATACTGGTTATATAAGGCCAGGAAGCCC
Source organism: Sciurus vulgaris (assembly GCF_902686455.1). NCBI lineage: Eukaryota > Metazoa > Chordata > Mammalia > Rodentia > Sciuridae > Sciurus > Sciurus vulgaris. The sequence goes on from NC_136461.1 coordinate 102,847,531, forward strand.
ATCCTATGCCTGGAGAATCTTCTTCCAGGACAGCCTGGGCTTTTGACATCTCACAGGCAGCAATGCAAGGAAAATTGGCTTCCAAATGGAGAGGATTCACCTATACAGGGTATGCAAGATAGTGAACAAATAAGAGTAGAGTCAGGACAGGGGGAGGATCTGATTGTGGAGGTTTTAGCCCCTTTGAAATCACCACCTGTGGCCTTAAACTCAACCAGCCTTCATCCACTGGTGTGTTAGTCAGCTTTGCATCACTACAACACACACCTGAGATAATCAACTTATAAAGAGAAAAGGTCTATTTTAGCTTACAGTTTTAGAGGTTTTAATCCATGATCTGTTGATCCTATTGTGACACATCATGGTGGGAACATGTGGCAGAACAAAACTGCTTTCCTCATGGTCAGGAAATAAAACAGAGAAAGGAAGAGGGAGGTGCTGGGGTCTTCCTATCTCCTTCAAAGGCACACCCACAATAATCTGAAGACTTACAACTTTTAAAGCGTCCACCACCTTCCAATAGTTCCACTCTGGGAAACAACCTTTCAACATATGCCTCTGGGAGACATCCCAGATCCAAGCGATAGCACCTGGCTAAAGATGCACTAGGGTTGGGAAGGGACGTAAGCGCCTATGACAACCTAAGGACTGTGCTCAGGCCCAGAGGACCTAAGATGTATACCTTCCTACTTTGGACTTTCTGGGGCCAATCCATCAGTACATGTTGCTTCTCTAGGAAATCATAGGTGCACAAATAGCCTTCAAAACCCCTTTCCCACTCACATCTTGTTTTGAACATCAACACTGGGAGACAGACAGAATTCTATGGGCAACTCTGCTACCTGAGTTCTGACCCTGTGCTCTTCCTGTGTATACCTGGAGTGGCCCCAGGACAATGGGTAAGCCTCCAGTCATGTAGAAAGTGCTCAACACAGCACAACAGAAAAGAAAGTACTTCCTAAGTATTTTTTTTCTTCTTTTTTTTTATTTCTCCCTCAGATTAAAGAGAAAGAAGCATTTCTCTGAAGTCAGACAGGGCTCAAAATCCATCTCCATTTGTTTTAAACTGTGTGACTTTGACAAACTATGCAACCTCCCTCAACCTCAGTTTCCTCATCCATTAAATGGAAATACTAATATTATTTACCTCATAGTGTTTTTGTGAAATTTAAGTGAGGTCAGAGTATATAAAAAATGCAGAGGACAGTGCCTAGTAGGTAGTAATCAGTAGAATAAATATTAGCTATTTTTATTAGAATTACCTATGCCAGACCTAGTTTTGAACATCCCTTAGTTTTGAAATTTGTTTAGTGGGCAGAACATCCACAAGCCATGAACACTAATAGAGACAGCTTTAACCTTGTCATTACAAACCCAAAGCAATCTTGCCAGCAGAAACAATATAATTATTTCCTATATACAAGGTCCCTCTGTATTTTGAGATGCAGTACGCACCATGTTAAAGATCACACATCTCCAAGTTTGTTAATACCCATTTGCTTGCTACTTTCCCCCTTGTTTTGTTGTTACCATTACCACCCATGTGACGAACAGGAGTGAGGTCCAAAGAAGAAAATCATGGAATGAAAATGTACAACTGAGAACATTCTATGTTCTTGCCAAGTTTTCCTGGAAAAGAATTTTTTTTTTTTATGCTGGGGATTGAACCCAGGGGCACTTAACCACTGGACCACATCACCAGTCCTTTTATGCTTTATTTAGAGACAAGGTCTTGCAGAGCTGCTTAGGGCCTTGCTAAATTGCTAAGGCTAGCTTTGAATTCACGATCCTCTTGCCTCAGCCTCCTAAGCCACTGGGATGATAAATGTGTGCCACCACACCAGGTAGTTTTCCTGGAAATTAAGGAAAAGAAGTCCATTCCTGTTCCAATAACCAGTGGGCTTCTGGTTTGGGAAAACAGAGTTGCCAATTAGCCAGAGTCTCTGGGAGAGAAAAGAACTATGGAACTAGGCTTTGAAGACACACCCCAAGGACGTGGCATTTTACAGGAGCACATGGCTTTGAACCCTGGCTGAGGGACTGGACTTCATAAGTGCTTAGATGCTGGGTAGACATCTCAGGTGGACATTCATGCCAGAATGACCACAGAGCACATTTTATTCACATTGCTTTCTAATTGTGTGACCCTGATCTACTCATTTAACCACTCCAAACTTTGGTTTCCTCTTTTACTTAGTAAGGACTCTAGTCCTACCTCACAGGATCACATAAGCTAAGACTTTGAGCACAGATGCTGGTATATGGTGAGCACCCCCAAAATGCAAGCTGCTGTTATTCTTTGTGATATGCGCTTTTGTGTATGTGTGTGTGTGTGTGTGTGTGTGTGTGTGTGGTGTGTGTGTGGGTACACGATAAAGACCCAAAGGGAGGTCTCTGAGGCAGAGAAGGGAGACACCAGATGAAAGGACAAGGCATCTGAGGGATCCAGGACCCTCTTCTTTCCTGGGAAGTTGAGATCTCCCTGAAGGCCATCATGTTGGGACCTGCCTATCACCTTCAATGAGACTGTCAGGGCGATGGCTCATGGCTTCCCTCCTCTTCTAGAAAATGCAATGCTATTAATTAGCAGCCCAGAGCTTGCTTATCTCCCCCTCTGACAATCCTTTCTCTAAAGACAGAGCCCTACGCCCCCTCCCCTTTTCTCTATCCATAGTGTTGGGATTCGTCAGCCAGTTCTTATCACTTGCTATTGTTCCAATTTTTCTAATGGGCTCCCATGTCAGGAAAATCCTTTTTGTAACAGTAACAAGCATTCTCACTAGCAGATCATAATTGAAAAGATAAACTGGGGGGAGGAATTGAGAAGAAAGGACCATTTTCCTGCTCATCCCTGTGCCTGGGGCTGCTGGTGGACTCTAGGGAATGTAAGTGCTCAGGCTGTACAGAGCAGAAGCTGCCTTAGCCTAGCTGTCCTTCAGACACACATAGACCCATGGACCAGAAATCAACTGACAGAGAGGCCCAAGAGCCTAAAAGAACAGTTAGTCTGGGAATTGAAGAGGCTCTGAATAGAACCATTAATATTAATGATTTTACATGCTATTTATGTCTACACAGTAAACACTGTGCCCTTTACATTATCTCATTTAATCTTTACAGCTTCTCAGAGAAATTGGTGTTCACCTCTTAAAGATAAATTAACTAAGTATAGACATATTAACTAAGTAACTTGTTCAAGGGTACAGTTCATTAAAAAGGAGAGCTGGGATTTGAATCTAGGACTTCCTGATGCCAAAATCCAGGCTCTTGAACCAGGCATCTCAGGGCACTGCAGGTGCAACTGAGGAACTGTAGGGTCAAAGTTTGGACGGAAATTAAGAGGGGAAGTATGTCTTAGTTGTAATCAGGAGAAAGTGGGGGCATCCTCTATTCTTTGGCCTGACCCTTGAACTTGGGCATAGCCCTGCAGACTTGGATTATGACTGGACTCCCACCCCAGCTTTCTTCTTCCCTAGAAAGTGAATATCCTGCAGGTGACCCACCAGCCGCCAGACAACTAACCAGTGGCCCCTGAAAAGTACCATACAGAAATATGCCTGAGGAATACCTGAGTGTGTGTGTGTGTGTGTGTGTGTGTGTGTGTGTGTGTGTGTGTGTGTGTTGGGAGAAGAGGGGCTATTCTGTGCTGAGACTCAGACATGGTACATTAATGATAAGCTCTGTTGTGGCCTGTAAATTCATTAGGAGAACTGAATTTAATTAAAATTCAGGGTTAGGGGAAGGGGGAGCAGAGGACCACTGTGTCCTTTTCTTCTTTAGAGATCCAGGACAGGCTACCTATGGGGATAATTAGCAGAGTCCAGAGTCCAAACAGAGAAGGAATTAATGCTCCTGAAAAAGCTGTGAAGAGAGGAAACAATGCCAAGCTAATTACGGCCACACCAAGCTTTATGACTGGGTGCCTACTTCCACCATCATTAAGGGACTATGAGATAAATTGGAGACTAATGTGGAGTGTTACAGCTAACAGAGCATTGGCACTCACTTAGCAATCATTAGTATTAGTATTCTAGCAGATGGTTATTGTACCTTTCTACCTGACCCATCAGAATAGGTAGGCTTTCTGAATCCAGGATCCAGGCTGGAGCAATGTGGGGGAGGGGCAGACAGAAAGCTAGAGAGTTTCTTTTCTGTCTATCCTCTCTGTACCTGCAACTAGTGAAAGGAAAGATCTGTGTGGGTCCTTGGGAAGCAAGAAAAAGAGTTCAGCACTTCCAAAAGAAAAGAGAGGGATAAGGTGTCATCCTATCTTGGAGCACCCAGATCTGGATGCCCTGTTCACTTCTGCTGTCAAAGGTTCCTCTGACTACAATTCCTGGTGACTCAGTCCTTATAGGATCTTTTCCACAGCAAGACTGGCAGAGATGCTACCTATCTCTGTCAAGGCTTTCTCTTACCATGCTCTCCCCAAATCCAGACAACCCTATACAGACCAGATCAGACAAGCCTGATCTGGATGCCTCAGTGCAAGTCCTAATTATTTGCAGCCATATGTTTTATCCCTGACTTCTGTGAATGGGGAAGACAAAGCAAAGTTGGAATGATTAGAAGAACATGCATCTTTTGTACAGAGCTTGAAGGGATGATGCACACTGGAACTATCTTCCTCTCTTGAAGTTGCCACAGTCAGAGGGAGAAGAGAACATTTAGGAATATAAATATAAGGGCTCTACAACTGCTAAATACTGGACCTCACTTCAAGAAGACTAAAGCCTAAACAATACACTAGTTAAAACATCATCCCATGGGTTCTTCAGGATTGGCATTGCTCCTTTCTTCCAAAAAGGCAAAATTTGCCGGATTCTTTCCTTTCAGCAAGAAGAGTGAAGGAGTGGCTAATTATTCAATTGTAGAAACAGGACTCTGTTTTAATGAAATGTTGTACACTTAAATTGCCATCACACACAGGGAAAACATTCTCTGTATTGCAAAAAGCCAACTTCAAAGCCAGGAGGTTGAATCACAGACCATCTCGAGAGTCATTAGCAAAGTGAACAAACATCACATGTAGCTCAAGGCCACAGGTAAGCTGAGAATAACCACTCCTGGTAGGAGGGGAGAGGCAGCTTGGGTCTCCTAACAGGTGCCTGCATTTTCTGGAACATCTCTGTATCTCCGTTTACTACCTTGAGCCCAGAACTCACACTCCTGGCACCTCACCCTCTGCAACTTGGCCTATGGAAAGAGATCATTCACCTCCAGGTACATGATACAGGAAAGGTGAAGAACTGTCCTGTCAGTATCTAACTTGAGTAGGTGTATTATGGAGGAAAGTAGGCCCTTTGCCTTTAGAATTTTTAAAGAGAAGGGTATTTGCTTTTAGTTGGAACAGTTTGGGCATGGATGTTTCCAAGTCAGTGTCTGATTAATTGAGATTTTCTGTGTAAGTCCTATCATAGATTCTGGCATATTGAGAGGGTCTCAGTAAATGATAGTGGAGTCTGAATCCCAGGGTGTTACTAGAAATCCCGCAAGTTAGAGACAGAACAGGAGGGAGGCAGAGGAAAATGTAAAATGGTAAAGGGAGCTGGGCAGACTCTACCCACTTGCATTTTTCATAAAACTGTAAATGAAAAGATCCAGCATTTCTCTGACTGGAGATTTTGGACCCAGGCAAGTGGCTGGGTGTACAAGATGTAAGGAATAGGCTGGGAAGTGAGATACCTGGGCTCTGGTCCTGAATTCTATAGCATCTCCCCAGAGACTGTGCTCACCTAAATTCCTAAGGTCCCAGCTACTCTCAACCACTTTCTTTCTTGTACTATGACCCAGGGTCTCCTCTCTACTCCTACTATGCCTTGCAGCCTTCCAGCTTGGCCCTTGGGCTTCCTGGGGCTTGTGACTCAGCAACCAAAGTTCAAGTTCCACAGGGCTGACAACTCAAACTTGCCTTCTGAATCAGCCTGCAGGCAAGGCATATTGATTCATCTGGACTGACTGGTTATTACCCCACAGGCTTCTCTCACCCTCAACCTGGCTGTCCAGGCAGCTATCATTCCAGACTAAAGAGGATTTCTCTGGACAGAACCCCGGTGCCTCCCTACTGTCTGGATGTGCTACACACATATACCCCAACAACCCCCATCCCCACCACCAGGATTTCTGCCCTGAACAGACAGGGGGAATCCCAGGTAGAATTCGACAGGTGTATTCTCACCCTCTAGACTCTGAGAGGCCAGAACCACCAGTAAGGCCCCACTGGAGATGGGTCATTGGAGGAAAAGATGGAAGGGAGTAGGGAATATGGGGAGACAGGAAGTGACTCTGGCTTGAGGAAAATTCTCTGTATGGTGGCTATGGGGAGTTGGGTGGTGTAGAAGCAGATGACACCAGAGAACCAGAGTCTAATAATACTTGGGGAGCTTAATCTGTTCTGAGAATCTCCAAGGAGAACCAACTGCCCAGTCTTCATCATTGTACCATCCTCCAAAAGTTCTTCATGTCTAATCTCCATTCCTTCTGCTGCAGTAATCAACCCATTGATTAAATATTGCCAGGGCCAAAGAGAGAAGAGAGAGGCACTAGAGCAGGTACCCCTACAACTCATACAGGTCAGAGGTGAGCTTCAAATCACGGAAAGGCTGGAAAGGCTGGATATAGCCCAATCATACACACAAGCCTCCCCTTAGCTCTATTTCTAACCCAGAATACACCTCTTTTTCCTACCCTTAACCTCAAATGACACCAGGGCTCTGGAACCTGTGCCCCTGGGGAACTTACCCCACCTGTACATGCTCCGGGAACCTCCACTCCAGTCCCTGGCCTCTTTTCCCTGGAGAAGCTGGTGGGAGACTAAATTCCCACTTCTAGTGACCCCCCTAAACTGCCTCTCCCTTGCTAGCGGTGTTGAGCCACTGGGCGACTCCCGCATACTCCCTGGCCCAGCGCCACGGGGGTGGGGGTCGAAGGAGAAGGAGGGGTGGAGTCTGAGGCCCCAAGGAACCCCAGCGCCTTGGTCCCTGCAGAATCTCCCCACCCCCCACTCCGCATTCTTCCCAGCCTCATCCTCCGGAGGGGACGCGACCCTGTACATCCTCCCACCCGGCACTCTCCATACAACAGGACAAAGAAACCCCACTGCAGCCGGGAAGCGTGACCGCAGGGTACTGGTGCAGCAGGTAAATACCCAGGGCCAACGTCTGGTCACACCGCCGACTCTCCTGCGGCTCCCGCCGCCAGGGCACGACAAGCAATTCCAGCTGTCGCGACTCCTGCGAGACGTCGCAGCTGCACTCCGGGCCCCGGCCCCGCGGGGCTAGGGCTCGGGACTCACCGGCTCCGGCGAGCTCGACTCGACTCGGGCTCCCGCCTGCACTCGGCGGCCGCCGGGGGCTGCGTCGGGCGCAGAGTCCTGGAGGCTTGGGCTCAGGAGGCGCCCTCTTGGCAAAGTCGGCGAGAGGCACCCGCTCAGTCGCGCACCCGCCGGGCGTCCGAGTGAGTCAGAGAGAGATCGAGGGAGCGAGTTATAGGGGCACGGGGGGTGTGGGGGGGAGGGCGCCGCGACAGCCTCCCCACTCCGTCCCCCGCCCCCCAGCGGAGACGCAGAAAGCCACTAGCAGCCGGAGAGACACCCGGACACAAAGACCTCGTGCCAGCCGCAGACCCAAGTTTCTCCCTAACCCAGGGGGCTCGGCGTTCACTGAAAGAACAGACAAACGGACGGTCAGATCAACTGATGAACTCTAGAGCCTGGACACTCCAAAGGAGACAAGCTTTTTCTGCAGCCCGGATGTCCCTCGGCTCCTGTTGGATCCACTAACCCCTCCCCTGGCAGATCGCCTCTAGGGAGAGCCGAGAGACGCGAGGGAAACTGAGGCCCCGAGGGTGTTGTATCCCCGGAGCCCGGCTTTCCGCCGGGGTTCCCACAACAGTCACACGAGAGGGGCAGGGGGGGTTCTGTCTCTCCGGGATCTCTCTTTGCCCTGCGGGAGATGGGCCAGGGGACGGTGTGAGGCTGGTTGCAAATCCAGAATCCCAAGCTGGAGTTCTCGCTGTATCTTCCCGGCTATTGGGGCGGGTGTTCGGGGCGTGGGGACCGCCAGGATGCGAATCCAAGAAGATAGGGGGTCCTGGGTCTCCCGTTACCTGCGTCGGCAGCGCTCGGACTCCTCTCTGGGGGCTGCAGTTCGAAGCTCCGACAAGTCTCCACGTCCAGCCCAAGAGGAGGCGGCCGGGCCCGGCACAGTGAGGCCAGGACCGCGAGCGCCGCCTGGCACCGAGGCCCTCCGGCCCCCCACACCCCGCTCATGCCCTGGACACCCAGGCCTGCGGAGCAGCCTCTCGAACCCGCACAGCGGCGGGACTGGGGCGGGGCAAGGCGAACCCAAGAAGACCCTCCCCGCAGCGGCCCCCTGCGGCTTCCTTCTGCTTTTAATCACTTCCCCGCAGGGTCCCCGCCCCTCACGTGGCATCCCGCGGCAGCTGGCAAGTCTGGCGCCTCCTGGCCGCCCCCTCTACACTCAGGGGCTGGCCCGAGTCCGGGATGGTTCCAGCCCGGTTATCCAGCACCTTGAGGGGGTTGCAAGACCAGGGAAAGAGCCCTGGTCCCACTCCACGTTCGGTGCCTAGTGTGACCTTGGTCCTCTCTGAGCCTCAATTTTTTTCTCCTGCAAAAGAGGCATAAAGATTGTTTCATGGGCTCCCTGGGATATAAAGATAGTGCTTGTGGAAACACTGGGTAAACAGCCACATGCCACACAAGTGGCAGCTAAATAGATAACCCCATAACAGATGACCTGACTGTGAGTGGGAGGACCTGGACCAAGGTTCCTGACAGAAGTTATTCAGACTTGCCTCAAGTCCCAGCTTCGGAGGTAGAAGACCCCAAGACTGCGGAGCGATGCAAACTGCAAAGAAGACTTTCTGAGCCCCGCAATCCTGCGGTCCACAGTACCCGCACGTTGCTATGGCGACGGGAGGCAGCGGCCGTCTCTCTCCATGGCAACGGGAGGGGAAAGTTTCTGGCGAATAGGAATGGGGGGCATTTCAAGAGGGTGCCCTATTCTCGCCAGACTCACCTCCCTGATCAGGGCAGCCCCACCAGAAACAATGTATCTTTTTCAATTAAGTATAACAAGGACCTGAAGGACTCAAAACTAAACCGCAGGATTGAGGCTAGACTTAAAAAGCAGAGCTCTCCTAGGAACTATGGAGTGAGGCCCAGAAGCAGGTTGGCTGAGGGGCTTTGAGATGCTTGCCTCAGCCCTAGAAATTTGTGGATCATGGCAGTCAGAGGATTAGGGCTCTGCAGAGCCCAGTCACTGGAGTCTCCTCCACCTGTCAGCGGCGCGGCCCCTTTCTACGTAGGACTCACCCGCAGCTCCTTCCCAGAGCTGGGACGGAAACTTTAGCTGGAGCCTCCGGAAACCGCGGGGCTGGTGTGTGCTCGGGTGGGTGGTGGGGGAGGAGGGTCTTTCCTCCTAATTAACACTCTAATTGGAAGAGGCTTGGGCGGTGACTCACGTTCCGGAGGGAGGAGATTCCGAGACCCAGCTCCTGGCGGTCTCTACCGTGAACCATCTGCGCTAGAAGAGTCGGTCGGGCCCTGTACTTGAGAGCCTGGGGCACGCAGTGCTCCGAGTACCAAGGGCACCCTAGTCTAGCCCCGCGGTCTTTCCGCCCAGGACGCCCTGGCTCTGTCCACGGTGCTGAAGAAATGTTGTGTGGGGACGGGGAAGGGCACTTGGGGGGCTGTGGTAGCTTCCACCCTGACCCCTGGCGCTTGCAATTTGAAAGACTTAGGAGCTGAGGCGGGAGGTACTGAGCAAACACGATCCAGGCGATACTATGCAATCCAGGCCACCTTCCTGCGGGTGGTGCTGGGTTGCTGTTTCAAGAACAGGCAAGATTCTGGCGTCTCCATTCACCTTCCGGTGCTTCTGAAATCCCACCTGAGGAGCCCAGAGGATCTATAACCGTCTCCTCCACTCAATACAGACCTCAGCACCCGGGAGAGACTGGAGCTCGCAGGTCCCTGGCTACACGCTCATTAGCAGTTTCTGAAGCGGCGGGTTTGTGTTTATGTAAAACACAAATGGAGATAAACTGCTCTCTGCCCGTGTTTATGGCAACTCTGTCACTCCGCGGTGATTTCTCCCTCCCCCTCTCGAGTTCCTGGGGAAATTCACAGAACAAAGCGCCTTGTTTTGCCTTTGCAGAGAATGAAAAAACACAGGACCGGTCCAAGGGCCCAGGCCTGTGATGCAGGGAAATCAATACTTTGCTTACATCGAGTAGGGGAATTTGCATCTAAACTGAAGGCAAAGGAGCCTGTTTGGAGCAGAGCAGGTGGCAGGAGCTGAGAATTAACAGATAATTTCTCATTGTTCCTGGATTCAGCCTCCACACCCGGCAGAGGGTTCTGCAGCCTCTCTGGTGCTCCGGCAGCAGCTCTGGACCTGGCATTTCTCAACCTAACAGAGAGAAGGAGGTTCTGACCTGACAGGGATACAGGAAGGAGCTGGAGTTCCTGGGTTTCTATTGAATTTGGAGAGTAGGAGTGAGGGTGTATGAGAGTTGCAGAGAGAAGAAAACAGGCAGAGACAAGAGAAAGTGATGGAGAAGCAGAGAACGAGAGAGATACATAGAGCAGAAGATACAGAGGACAGAAACCACTGCACTTATAAAGAGACATGTATTCAGAAAGTGATATTAAAAACATTCTTCTTACATTACAAAGCCTCAACCTAGTTGTCTTCTTCAGTCAGTCCCTCCACAGCAGTTGCTGATACCATTGTGGTCATATAACCAGCCACAAAGCAGAAAAATATCCTCATGTAGAGATGGGAACTTTTCCTTTCCAGAACCCTTTTCCCCACAAGCCCAAACCCAAAACACATCTATGCTTCTTTCCATGTAAAGAGACAAAATTCGGACTCCCTACATCCCACTCAAATACAGAGAGGGAAGAAAGTAGAAACAAGTGGAACTGTTGCCCTTCAACTTTATTTCTAGAGATAGACCATTCTGCATTTGGATTTGGAGGAGAGGCAGGAGAGAAGACAATATGGCATAGTGCCAAATAAGGGCATTAGATAACCAGTGTCCAGAGATATAGGATCCACACACCAAATCAGCCATGGGGACTTTGCATTTTCTATATGGGCCAGTGTCCTTATCTAAAGTTGGATTAGGACCTATTTGAGCCTCCTTCCAGCAACAACACTCTAGAAAGGAGTGGTTTTACCCATGTTCAAATCACTTTTGTCTTCCCCTCCCCTATTGCTCTCATCTCATACAGCTATGGCTGGAGCATCCTGAGTCTAAGTCCCTCAGGCCAGATTGCTCAGAAAAAGATAGGGGGACTAAAGTGGTGTGGGATCCAGAGGAGGTTTGAGGCAGAAATTGGAGGCTTCCCACTCCTATGCCCTCTCTCCTCAACAAAGGTGCACATCCCTGCCCACCCCCCAACAATCCACCCTTGGGCAGGCACCCTCCCTGCTCTGAGTAGCACTGTCTTGTGGAGTTATGCTGCAAATAAAATAAATTAAAACCAAATAATATTTTTTTAAAAAATTGAACCTTGGTAGGAAATAGCTAATGCTGTAGGCGGGAAGAGTGAGCTCCTTTGACATGAGCCGATGTGTCATATTGTCTTTCCATCTCAATGCAATTTCTAAATAGGGAGCCCTCATCCTATTCCCTCCTCCCTGCCAAGTCCCCAGCAGAGATGTAAAGGGAGCAGTCTGACGCTCTTAGTTGAATTGTCTGACGTGCAGGGAGAGACACAGGGAAATAGACACAAGTGTCACAGCTTTGTCAACTGGATGGGAGCCAAAAGGGACACTAACTCAACCTTGAAAGCCCCCTGATCTCCTCTCTCTCTCTCCCTCATCCCCTGCTTACTGAGGTATGTTTCTTCTCAGATCATAGAGGGATATCCAGCAGACACACTGTCCAGAGGCTAACCTGTACTCTTCAGGCAACAAGTCCCTGAAAATTGCCAAGAAGGAATTTATCTCATTTGAGCCTTATATCAACTCTGAGAAGTAGAATCAATGGACACTAATAATCCACCTGGTAGATGAGAAAATTAAACAACTGGTCCTGGGCATACAAACTAGGAGGTGGCAGAGAACTGCAACCCAGGCCTTCTGAACACAGATCAGGTCTCCTTCCTTCTTCAATGCTGGGGGAGGATGGTGGGAGGATGTGAAGAATTCTTTTCTTTAAAAAATTTGATATTTTAAAATTGACTTTATAAGAAATAGAATATTTGGAAATTAACTATAGAACAATGAAAGATTTATTCCTGTGCCTCTTTGCACTTAGCCATTCCAATTGCCTCTTGGACTCAGTTGCTGGTCCAGAGAAAAGTTGGTGTGATTGATAAAACCCAGGGCTGGGGGCAGACAGCTTCACAGGTCAGGACTAGTTTGGTTGCTTTGCTCTTGACAGCGAGGACAGGTGTCTGCTACAAGGGAGTCTCTGTTGTGTCCTGTGGTCAGAGACCAGCTTCCAGGAAAGGGCCAAGCCGTAATTCTTAGACAACCATAACCCCAGTGACTGGAATTCTCCCCAAGGAACCTGGACAGAACTTGCAATCTCAGAACTCCGGCTGTTCCACTAATGAAAGGGAACCAGATAAAATGCCAAAACAAATTAAAGTGACAACTCCAAAAAGGCCCTCCCAAAATCAGATCTTAATCCTTGATTAAGAGAAGTCAGGTGGGAGGATGCTTTGGATAAGGGCCTGAAGCCCCCCTGTGGAAGGGAGGCGCTGGAGCACCTGGAGGGAACAAATCTGCTCACCATATTCTAGCTTCCATGCATTTAGTAAAACAAAAATCCTTTTCTCTCCTAGTTCCCAAGTGCTGTCTGTATTTCTGCTGTTTGCTAGAAGCACAGTAACTGGTTTGGGTGGGTAAGCCCTCTGCCCATTTGGAAAGCACGGTACAGTTTACACAACACTCTCACATATGTTATCTCATTTCATACAACAACCCTGAGAGAGGGATATTATTACTCTCATCTCACTGGTGAGGACCCAGACAGGCTAAAAACAACTGGCTTGGGATTCTTTGCTAGCAAGTGACAGAACTAGAACTCCAGCCTGACTTGTCACATCATTCATTTGCTTGTTTATTCATTTAGTATTTATTGAGGTTCTATTAAGACTCAGTTCATGCCAGGCACCTGGGACATGGTTCTGCATTGTTTCCTGTACCCAGTAGCCTTCAACCACAGAGCATGGGGTTTCTGTCCTGAGAAAGTGCACATAATCATGGAGAGAGGCCACGTGTGAAATTGATTTAAAATGAGTCTTTGACTTCTTTGCTGCATAGTTGCCCATGCCCACATTGACTGTAAAACTCTTCTGTGACACACTTCTCTCTGGATTTTCCTCTTTTTGAGTTCTCCACTCTCCTCTAACTCCTCCCAACCTTCAGTTCTCATCCCTGAGATGAGGCGCTGAGTGCTCTTACCCACTCCTGGGACTTCAAATATTAAACAATATTATTATTAATAGTAGCAGTACTAAATCTGTACTGAGCCTTTTTACTCTGTTCCAGGCTCTATGATGCTTGATTAATATGCATTCTATCATTTAATCCACACAATGACCCTGTATTATCCAAAGTTTACAAAGTGACAGAGCCAGAACTGGAAACCAGTCTCAATCCAGAGCCTGCACTCTAAAGACCTCCCCTTCTCTCTGTTCCATTCCTTTTTCCTTGATTCTACATGTGCAGTTCAGAAATTTCTGTTATAAACAACTTGACCCAGGACCTCATAAATTCAACATGTCACAGACAGAAATTTCTATGTTTTGCAAACCCAGTCTTCCTCCTTAAATTAGGACATAACTCCACCAAATTAGTTTCTTGAAGTACAAGCCTCAGAGGCCTCCGTGACGTTTCCTTCTCCATTGTCCACCAGCATTCAATCTTCATTTTTTTTAACTCCCTAAAATGTTTTGAACCCCTACCCCCACCCGCCCCCATTCTTGCATCCATTGTCACTGTCCCAATCCAGGTGCTCAAAATCCCTCTTCAGGATCATGACAGCGACCTATGTGAAAATAAGATTATGTCACCCTCTCTCACTATCCTTCATAGACTTCCTCCTGGGGTCTCCGGGATAAACTTGACACTCTCCAGACCTGGCCTCCATCCACCTATGCAGCCTCCTCCCCAGACACTTGTGGTGTGCCCTACAGGCAGCCTGTGCTGTGGTCACAGAGTGATGATCCTGTCTCTTCTCCTCACTGCCCACCCACCTTCCATGCTTCCACTCAGTTTGTTCTCTTCCATCTCTGCTCTCTCTGGGTCCTGGAACTTTGCAACTACTTGTCTCTGTCCTGAGCATCTTTCTTCTTTCTCATTACCCAGCTGGCTCCTGGAGGATGTGGTGGAATGCAGAGGTTAGTAGGGTAGACTTTGGAGCCAGAGTGCCCGGTTTCAAATTTTAGGTCTACAATCCAAAAGAATGAATGACACAGCAGCTGCGCAATTTTGGGTGAGTTACTAAACCTCTATGTACCTCCACTGTCTTGTTTATAAAATGGAGATGGTAGTAGTTCTCGCTCTCTCATCAGTTTACTGAGAGGCTTAAATGAGTTGATGTCCATGAAGCACTAAGAACAGCCCCTTGCCTGACTTCTAGAGTTGCCTGGGATGTCTCCTTCCTTGTCAGACCACTGCACTCAATGCTTTCCTTTGTCAAGGAGTTCAGCAAACCAAACTGTTGACTGTAACCTGTGAGCTCCTTGAGCTGGGGTCTGTCTCTTTCTCATATTCCTAACCTCGGTGCCTCACAACTGATCCACATTTAGCCAATGTCTGTTGCTCTGAGGAGAAGGGAATGGGTGGAGGTAATACCATGCAGAGTGAGTGTAGGAGGAATCCTAGAGTAGAAACATGGGCCGAATCAGGGGAGGCTTCCAGAAAGAGTAGTTTTGAGCATATTTTTTAAAAAATATTTTTAGTTATAGATGGACACAATACCTTTATTTTATTTATTTATTTTTGTGTGATGCTGAGAATCAAACCCAATGCCTCACACGTGCCAGGCAAGTGCTCTACCATCAAGTCACAAGACAAGACAAGAATTAAACTGGAAGGAGTTGGGGGAACAGAGTCATTCTAGGCTGTAGAAACAAACTGGGACATTAGTTTTAGACCAAAATAAGCACTTCACGTGAAGGAGAAGACAGACTTTCATAGCCTGGGGCAAAGATGAAGGACAAAGTGAGAAAGGACCCTTGGTGCTAAGCTTTCCCACATCCACTGCTCTGAGGTCCAATCTCTCAGCTGGATTTTTATATAGAGCCCAAATCCTTCAGTCCGTCCAAAGGCTAGGCAGAGGGAGACATGAACGCAGCCCTTCTGGAGATGTCCTTGAACCTACAGGAAGCTGGGAGTCACCAGCTCAAAACTCCTCTGCAGTTTGATAATCCCAGCAGCTCATGAGGATGAAGTAGGAGGATTGCAAGTTCAAAGTCATCCTCAGCAACTTAGTGAGGACCTAAGCATAAAAAAGCCTGGGGGTATAACTCCGTGGTAAAATACCCCTGGGTTCAATCCGCAATACCAAAAAATAAACGAACCAATAACAACAAAAACTCCTTTGCACACACACCCAAGTTTGGGTCCTGATAAGTTTCTTTCTGAGAAGAAATTGCTCATTTTTTCTCAAGTGATTGCTTCTGAAGCAAGCAAGCGGGTGTCTGCTGGGGCAGCTGACTGTTTGCCAGGATAAATTTCTGATAATAACACAAAGTCATTACTGTGCAATTAGCACTGCTAATGAGGAATGCAAAGTTCCCTTCCCACTCCTTCCCTCCCTCTCTTTTTACCTCTCTCTGTTCTTTTCTCTCCCTTTACACACATTCTCTCAATCCCCTCCCTCCAGGCAGTGGGGGAAGGAGGGTTCAGTGTGGGGCTATTGGAAGCTGGATTTTGACTCTCAATCTTCCTAAATTAGCAAAGTGCCTGTAAAGCCAGGAGAGCCACAGAAAACAAAGGGATGTAGGGGAAGAAGAGAGAGAGTTTACCCTTGGACGTGAACATCAGTGATGGAGGGAGGAAGCCAGTAGCCTATGGAGGCAAACTTCTTTTGGATGATGTAGCATGATCTGCTACCCTAGAGACCCTAGCTATTGTCCTGGTAACAGGGGAATTGAAGCGATAGCCAGAGGCCAGGTAGAAGGGCTATGGGAGGGTGAGGCTGTTTCTTCAGGCTTCTGGTAAGAATAGCAGCAAAGCTCAATGGGAACACATTTTGTTTCATTCTAATTATTTCCCCTACACACACACACACACACACACACACACACACACACACACACACACACACAGAGGCATCAGCCACATTCAGACACATGCCACCAGAGGTTCTTCGACATGCTCCTGAAAGCACCTGACAGATTCCCTGTCACTTCTCCCCTGGGTGGTTATTGAGCTTTCAGGGAACCTCAGCAGCCTCTGTAAGGTGGAGAGGGGCAAGTTTAAAAACTGCTGGGAAAATCCTAGAGGGGGCCCACAGCCCATGGAGGCCTCTGCTCCTGAGTGTGGGCTTCTTCATGTTGGGCTGTGGAGTAGCCCCCTGACCTGATGAGCAGAATCCACAGTGGCTGATGGGGCCCCATCCAGGAATAGAAGAGGAGAAAGAAAAAAGGAGAACAAGGAAGGAAGAGAAAAATGGTTAAGCTTCCAGCTCCAGCAGGTGGCCTAAGAGACAGGGGGTTACCCAGGTGTGGCCTGGAAACCCAAGACACTTTTGGGATAGCAGCAGGCATGGGGGTGGGCCCAGGCCACAGCTCCAGAGCTGGGGAAGCTCCAGCCCCACCAGGGGGCTGATTGGCTGGCCTGGCTTCTCTTCTATCCAATTCTTTATGATTCTGTGCTGTGAAAATTGCCAAAAACCAATTGTTTTCCTCACAGCTGTGCTCACCTGGGGGCGGGGCGGGGATGGCAGGAGCCTTTCATTATTCATTGGCCTAAACTGTTACAGCCAAACAGCAGAACAAAGGAAAGCAGGCTGCTTTCTTTGGAAGCCGGTTTAATTGTCAACCAGTTGGTGAGAGAGATGCTGTCATGGGAGGCTCACGGTGGCTTCATGTGGCTTCATTCAGTCTCAAGGGGGCATGCTGAGCAGAACTTGGGCAGTGCTTTCCTGGACTCTCTCAAAACCAGCTCTGACAGTTCCTTGGCAATGAAAGTCCCTCCCCTGAGCCCCCCTCAATTCTGGTGCCTCTCATTCCCCCCACAGGCCAGGCCAGAGGCATAAACACAGCCTTTTCTGTTTGGATATCTTCTTTGGAGGGAGGAGGACTTCAGCCTCCTTATCTGGGTTGGATCCCCTAGAGCCCTGTATTTCTGCAGCTTTAACTGTCCTTAGGGCTTTAGGTAATTGCTAATTTAACTCTCTCCAGGACCAGACAGGCACAAGACCATAGGTAGTGTGAGGGCAAAGCTGTGTCTCTGTTTTCTTCCCCACTTTCAGCATTTCCAGCCTTCACTATAGTGTCTGTTACCTAGTATGTGCTCAATAAATTTTAATTGGGTGGATTAACTGGGATGGGAGTTTCAAAGATTGCTGGGTCGAGATGGAGTTACTTTTAGTTTGATCAATTTCTCCTTGCCTGGGAGAGAAGGGAAAATCACCAAGTGTCTAAAAAGCAAAGGAAAGGTGTGCTAAGCACAGAGTGGGAGAGAGTCTGTCCTCCTCTGAGATTCCTCAAACCTGGCCTCATGGTGAGAACTATACCTTGAGGATCCCCCAGGTGAAGGTTCACGTTCTTCCTGTAGGTCTCAACCACCAGGGCTGGGAGACACCTGCCCCAGGAGGGCCCGTCACCTCCCTCTGACCTCTGTGGCACTGGCACTAGGGGCCTGCAGAGCACCTTGCCTCATGGCAGCTCCTGACTTCTCTCCAAGATCTAGAACCTTGAAACCGTGGTGCAGTTTTCTGTCCCTCCTTTTCACTAGGATCTGTTGTCAGTTCTGCTGCTACCTCCACCTTCTGCTACTAGGACACTGCTCCATCACTTGTGCTCCCACCTGAGTGAGGACAAAATTCTCTTCCTCACTTTTCCTCAACATGCCACAGTAGGCCGGCAGGGGAAAAGAACCTCCAGAGCTATTAAGGAAGGAATTACAGATCAGATCAATAATTTCTGAGAGTTATCACACTTTCGCCAGAAAGAGCAGGTGCCAGGTCACAAAGGACCTTGCCTGGGTCCAGCACAGTAAGTTTGAGCCAAAAGGCTGGGGATTCTCAGAGGTCACCAGAGGAAGAGTGGGAATGAGGGTTCTGACATTTATCCCAAGCTCTGCGGCAGCAGCCAAGTGGTCATTTGTGCTGTACAAGAGAGAAAAAAGCTAATGGTCACCCAAGATCAGAGGCAGGAGCCAGGATCCCAGTTGTAGACCCAGAATGTCAAGGGCAAGTAGGAGTGGGGGGTCAAACAAAGCAGATCAGGTCCCAGGGCAATCTCTGTGAACTCCTGTGAATGTTCAGAGCCAGCCTTCGCAGGGTATTGGGCTGTGTGATTGTAGCTTCAACCAGGGTCAGGGATTTGGGGCAGTGCAGAAAACTTTCCTTCTTTCTAGCCTCTGCCAGGCTTCAAAGGAGCTGGGCCAACTGATTGTGTGTGTGCGTGTGTGTGTAAGAGAGAAAGAGCGAGAGCGAGAGCGAGAGCGAGAGCGAGAGCGAGAGAGAGAGAGAGAGAGAGAGAGAGAGAGAGAGAGAGAGAATTGAACCCAGGGCTTCACATATAGCAAGCTCTTTACCACTGAGCTACATTTCCAGCCCTGTTTATTTTTATTTTGAGACAGCACCTAACTAAGTTGCCCAGGCTGTCCCTGATCTTGTGATCTTCCTGCCTCAGACTCCCATGTCATCCAGAGAATTAGATGACCCCATGTTCAGTTCAAGACAATTTCAGGTGACAAGACACAGATTGGTTAAGAGGATGGGCCTTGGAGTTGGTCAGGGGTAGATAATTTATTCAAGATACATAACCTTCCAAAACATTTTTCCTCATCTATAAAATGGGGGATTGTATGACCACCTATTAGAATTATTAGGAGAATTAAATATGATCATTTCTGAAAAATTAAATTCAATAGTTTCTAACAAAGAGTAAGTGGCCAATAAATTATAGCTATGTGATTATTTGGATTGGATTATGGCTTACGATTAATCTCAAAATCAGGACTGTGACTTTGATGCTAGGTCACCAGCTGAGCACCTTAGTCTGTGCTAACAGTAATGCCCACACAGCAGAAACTGCCCTCAACTCCACGAAGTGATCTGCTCTAAAGCGGAAAACAGGTGTCTGCTAGCCTGGAAACCTTCAGGTGGCCCCTTTCCTTCCACTGAGGTGGACACTAGTGGGGGAGGAGGTGACTGATGATTAAATTGGGCCCTTTAGACATAAATTATGAATCAATGACCTTTCCTAGCTTAATTACTCCCACTGCTGGTCTGGGCCCTGGTGCCAGACCCTGGGAGGCAAATTCTGCTCACAGTTGGGAAAGCCCAGGGCCTAGAGCTTCCGCTTTCATCAACTCCAGTTCATGTGGCTGTTTCTGCAGTAGGAAGGTTCTCTCACTGTGATGAAGGTCATGGCCTAGTCTGGGGCAGGCCCCCTTTGGGCTTTCCTAATCTCTTTGACCTTTGCAGAATTACCTTGTCCATATTTAAAGCTTACTGACATCCTTGCTGGCTCATTTTTTAAAAAGCTTAATCTGAGAGTTATTAATAAAACTGTCATACTAATAGATCTGTGGGTCCTTATCGATCTTTTGCATAGAAAGAGCACAGGACACCTGGTGAAGTGGTGTCCCTCTGGGGCCTAAAGGGGTACTGTCAGTTTACAGCCTCAAGAGAGTATAGACCAAGAGGTTGACTTTTGTTTGATAAAAATTTTCAAACATATACAAAATAGAGCAATTAAATTCCACACACCTTTCACCTAACTTCAAAAATTATCAACGTTTTCCTGATATTGTTTTATCTCTTGGCCCCAATTCTTTATTTACCTAAAGTACTTTAAGGCAAATTCCAGACATTATAATATTTCATCTGTCAATTCTTCTGTATACACAGATGAATTCTGACAAATACATATGACTTTGCCTATATCATCCCTAGCAAAACTATCAAAATAATAATTCTCTAACATTATCCACTACATACTCAAATTACCCAGTTGTCTAAAATGTCTTTTTATAGTTGATGTATTTTGATCCGTAATGGTTGGGTTTTAGTAGTAGCTTCTGACTTCCTACATCCAAATTTGGTGACCCAATGGAATGACCAAGACAGCAGCTGAACAGGGCCAGTCATTAGTGGAGATGTTGGAGTGGAGACAGGAGGAAAAACCCATAATTTCCCAAGATAGGGTCTGGGCAGAAGAATACTGTTTTAAGCTTGGGCTTCTTGGGGTTGTGCATTGGAATCTGGGGTGCAGAGGTATCCATTTGGATTATTATAATTGCCATCCTTTGGAAGAACCTCTTGCGATCACTACAAAACTGGGCATGAGTCTTTATGTTGCCTGGTCTCAGAAGTTGTGGCTATCTGTTTCATTCATGGATTTTCTCAACCCTTATTGGGTGCCTGTCCTGAGCTGAAAGTTGGGGAAGACAGATAAGGAACAGACCAGACACATCAGAAACTTGCTCTCTGGTACCATGCTAATTCAGACAATCTCTTAAGCCCTTTTTCAAATGTGAGCAAAACGCTGCAGGTCAGAGGAGAGAGCCCCTGAGTCTGCAGGAGTCTGGGAAGTTTCAGAACAGGTGACATTTTGAATCAATTCTAGAGGTGTGGAGGTCTGGCGGGGGGGGGGGGGGGGGCAATGAGTCATGTCTCCAGATTCCAGAGCAGAAATAGACAGAAATCAGAGATCTGTATCTGTTTTATTTACAGGTGAAACTGAAAAGGAGAAAACACCTTTGATTCAAGACCCAAAGGAGTCCCTGTTCTTCATCATGAGAGATTTTAAATTAAATGTGATGGGGTGCATAGAGGATGAGGACAAGAGAGTGAGACATTAAACACTGCACAGCTTGTAAAATATTGTGAACGGATCAGGGCTTCATTAGTGTGGACTCTGGAGAGTGACGTTGAGGAGTTGTCTTAGTTTGGGCCAGTTGTGAGCAGCTGTGGTTCGGTTTGCTTCTGGATTGCTGTCTGTCTTGTTTTTCTATTGTATCCCCACAATTTTTCACATAGGTGCTTATTTTTAGCAAAATCCTATTTCATTAACTAATGTATTCAACTAATGACTAAATCACCAACTAAGCATAGGAGATACAGTACTGAGCAAAATCAGACTCCCAGCCTTCGTGAAGCTTATCAACGAATGGTGGAGGTGGGTGATGAGCAAGTGTCAGGTAGTAATAAATGCCAAGATGAAAAATTAAGTAAGAGAAAGAAGATGAAGTGCATAGATGATGTCTTATGGGTGAGTGTTCAGAAATTATTTTTATGAAGAGAAGGCATTTGGTCAAAACAAAGTGAGGAAAATATTTGAATATCTGGAAGAAAATTCCAGACAAAGAGAAGAACAAGTGCAGTGGCCATAAGGTGAGAATGTGCTCAAAATGTTGAAGCCAGAGAGAAGGGGAAGGATTAGGAGGCAAAGTCAGGGAGATTGTAGGTTGTGCTGTCCAATGTAAATACCCACGTGTGGCCCTTTAAATTTAAATTAGAGTGGATTGAAATTTAAAATTCGGTTTCTCAGTTGCTGCGGCCACATTCCAAGTGTTCAATAGCCACATGTGGCTACCACATTGGATAGCAGCAGATATAGGACATTTCCATCATTGCAGGAAGCTATTGGGCAAAGCAGATATAGAACTCTGTAGACTCTAGAGAGGATCAAGGATTTGATTCCAAGAGTGATGGGAAGTTCTGGAAGGGCTTTGGGAAAAAGCGTTTTGATCTGGTTTGCATTTTGAGAGCTCATTCTGGCTGCGTGGAGAATACAGTGCAGGGTGGCAAGTGTGGAATTGGTGATGTTGGTTAGGAGAATGATATGATTGACAATCCTAGAGAAAGATAGATGGCAGCTTGAACCTGGATGGTAGCAGTGGAGGTGGAAGAGGTACTTGGGTTTTGGATATGCAGACATTCCTTTACTTATAATGGTGTTATATCCCAGTAAGTTATCATAAATTAAAAATATTGTAAGTCAATAATGCATTAATACATCTAACTTACTAAACCTCAGAGCTCAGCAACACAGTGGAATATCAATTGGTTTTCACTCATGATTGTGGGTTGACTGGGTGCTCACTTCTAACACAAGATAGCATCTTACCACATATCCTTCACCAGAGAAGAGATCAATTCAAAATTCAAAGTATTATTTCTACTTAATGTGTATGGATTTTGGACCATTGTAGTCAAGAAATCATAAGGGGAACCATCATTAGTCAGGGACTGTTTTAATCAACTTTTCCATCACTGTGACTAAAAAACCAAACAAGAAAAATTTTAGAGGAGGAAAAGTTTATTTGGGGTTTATGGTTTCAGAGGTCTCAGTCCATAGACAGCTGATTCCATTGTTCTGGGCCTGAGGTAAGGCAGAACAGCCTGGTAGAAGTGCATGGCAGAGGAAAACAGGTAAGGACATGGCAATCAGGGAGGAGAGAGAGAGAGAGAGAGAGAGAGAGAGAGAGAGAGAGAGAGAGAGAGAGAGAGCACTCCACTCACCAGCAACAAAATATAAAACCCAAAGGCAAAGGCATACCTCAGGGACCTACCTCTTCTAGCCATAATTGACCTGACTATAGTTATCACCCAATGAAACCACATCAATGGATTAATCCACTGATTAGGTCATAGTTCTCATAATCTAATCATTTCACTTCTGAGAATCATTTTATTGTCACACACATAAGCTTTTGAAGAACACCTCATATCTCTACCATAATAGGGACTATCTGCATTTTGAAGGTAGAACTAAAACACTGCCAATGGATTAGATGTGGGATGTGTGTGTGAGAGAGAAGTCATCAATGACTCACAGATTTTGATCTGAGAAACTGAATGAACTGTGGTACCATTTACTGGGCCAGAGATTCCTGAGGAAGAGAAGTTTTAATGGTGGTGAGGCTGATATGGAAATCAGGCATCTAGTTTGCAGGTCAAGTTTGAGTTATCTATTAGCCATTTAGAGATAGAAGGAAGCAGTTGAATATTCAAGTTTGGAATAGAGGGGAGAGGTAGTGTTGGTGATAAAAATCTGGGTGATAATTTTTAAAGTTGTGAGAATGAATGAGTTATCATGGCCTGAATTTGTGTCCCCCCCAAATTCATATCTTGAAATTCTAACCTGCAAGGTGATGGTCTAAGAAGAGGACCTTTGACAGTGACTTAATTATGAGGGATCTGCTCTCATAAGTAGAATTAGAGCCCTTATATAAGAGGACCCAGAGAACTAGCTAGCCCCTTCCACCATGTAAGGACACATCTAGAAGGCATTATCTATAAGGAACGGTGGTTCTCACCACATTAAACCTGTTGGCACCACAATCATGGACTTCCCAGCCTCCAGAACTATGAGAAACAAATATTTGTTGTTTATAAGCTACCAGTTAATAGTGTTTCCTTTTAGCAGCCTAAAAGGACTGACGTGAGAAAGTGAGGGAGAGAGGAGATAAGGTCCAAGCGCTGAGCCCAGCACTGTTTAGATGCTGGGAAGAAGAGGAGAACCCAGAAAAGTAACTGGGAAGGTGCAGCCAGGGAGGTGGGAGACCAGGAGAGTGGGGTACGTTGGAAGCCAAGTGAAATCATTGTTTTAAAAGGATAGACTATGCCAAAAGCAGCTCAAGGGTCCTGTAACAGGAGACCTGAGAGCTATATGCTGGATTTGGCAACTAGGGACCTTGACAGTGGCCCTACCTGCAGGTTAAGGAGGAAAACACGATTGAAGAGCATGAGAGAGAGAATAGTAGGTGAGATTGTGCAGATGCTTTTAAAAGGCACAGAGAAATGAGGAGAGGATTATGGGGTCAAGGGATGACTTTATTTTTAAGATGAGAGATATGACAGCATGTTTGTGTGCTGATAAGGAAGGTGAAAGTGATGATGTAGAAGAAAGAGGAGGTAGTGCAGGAGCAATGGCCTTGAGGAGGGAAGCGGAGGGATCAGGGCCCAGGCGGACAATTTGGCCTTAGATGGAGGCATTGGACACTGCAGTCCTTGTAGTGGAAAGGAGATGCCCTGTACAGATCCAGGTGGAAGCAGATTGAAGGACACTGTGGACATTTACATTTCTGTTTTCTCAGTGAAGTAGCCTGCAAGGTCATCAGCTGAGAGTGAAGAGGGGATCACAGACAGGAGTGGTTGGGGAGAGGGGAGAAAGTATGCAATAGTCATCCTAGAGAGTCAGGGAGTGAATTAACTAGGTGAGTGGAGGAACACTGCCCGGCAGCTCAGGGCTCACTTGAGGTTTGTGGTCATGAATTTAAAATGAGACAAATCAATATGGGTGTGTGTTTTTCCCAGTCATGATTGCAGGTGAGGAATAGGCAGAGAGTTGGATTTAATCAGGATTGGAATTTTGCCAGGCAAATACCAAGAATGAGAAGGGGCAAGAGAGTTGATTATAATGAGGCAAAGCAGTGATTATATCGACGGCTGTGGGAGTCTAAACTGAGTAAGGAGGGAGGGAGGACATGTGTAGGAGAAGGGAGAGGGAGGGTAATAATGTGATGGTTTGGAGGTCCTTAATATGTATGTGATGGCATCACAGGCAAAGAAATAAGAGCCAGAGGGGGAGAGGCCAATAGGAGGAGGAGCACAGGATTAGGGCAGGAAGCAGGCCAAGGAATGGAAAGGCCAGCACTGTTTATATATATGGCTACAGAAGTCACCAAGTGTCATGACAAACAGTATCTCAGGTGATAAAGCATGAGTGGGGTGTTGGGGAGGATGGTAGATGATTGCAAAAAGGGAGTAAACTGGGTGGTGTAATTCGATTGCCTGTTCTTCAAAGCAATTGAAGAATTCAAGGAGGGAAAAATAGCGCAAGTGGCAAAGAGGAGTGAGGGTGCTGACCCCAGCCCCAAGTCCAGCGACAGATATTGATTCCTGGTGCTGAGAATGAGCTACAAACCAGACAGACAAGGACGCTGATTTTATGGAGATTATTCTTCAATCAAGAAAGTAAATAAATAAATACACAAGATACTATCAGATAATGAGAAATGTTAGGAAGAAAGTAGAAAGCAATGTTATTGATGGTGTCTGGCCCTGGAAGTCGGGGTAGGGCTGTTCTACTTCAGTTGGTCCAAAGGAGATGATTTTGGGGGTGGGAAGTCCAAAGGGGAGAGAAAATAAGTGCAATGGTAACTTCAAAAGCATGGGCTGCTTGAAGCAAGAACAGGAAAGACCAGAATTCTTCCAGATTTAGGGACCTCATATGAAAGATTAGGACTCCAAATCTGAAAGAGGAACTGTGCTGAGCAAACCCTTCAAGAAACAAAGATCTGAACCTTGATTGTTTGTTGACAGTGCCTAAGGATAGATTAGCACCGAAAACAACATTCTAGATGAATCCCTTTCTGCAATTCAGAAGACTTACAGTATTCCCAATACCTGCTTTTCATCAAGTGCTATATTTTTTTTTCTATTGCCCTTAACCAAATCCTTTTTCCTTTGTCTAAAATCGAAGAACATTTTAATTCTGTTTGCATTGTTGGCTGAACATTAAAATTGCTTCGTTGGTTTTCTTTCTCACTTGTTCTCATTTTTTATTTTATTGTTATTCAGTGCAAAACAAAAAGCTGTGATCAGGAAAAGACAATAGAGGGATGGCTGGAGGAAGCTTGTGGAAATAACCTCCTGCTTTGTGGTTTTGCTTTTGCTCTTGCCCAAGATTCTCATATGCATAAAAAGGCCAGGAATTTATCACAAATGGCAGAAAATTGCATTCCATTAATTTCAGAGCCTTTGACTCTGACAGCTCAATCTTCAAGAGCAAGTAACCGCTCTTGAACATCGAGGATGTTCAAGAAAGAGAATAAAAGGTATTTTGCTTATCTGTTTCATATTTTAGGAGAATTTATCACTGCATTATCCAGAGAGATTTTGCTCAAAATCTCATCAGCTTGTTTAGTCAGTTTGCCTGCACAAACCCTCCACTTCAACACGGAGATAAAAGCTTAGAAACTGGGGTGAGGTTGGTGACAGGGTATCTCTTACAGGAATCAAATTAAGAAAAGCGAGATGACTTTTGAAATGAACTGAATTACCTGAGAAACAGAGACTGAAAAGAAAACTTAGAACCTTAGAATCATTATTGCCTCTATTTCTCTGAGATTTGTTCATTCAGTCTTGGCTTGAATTCCTCTAGTATCAAGGAACTCACTACCCTCTAAGACAGATCATTTCATTTTAAAGCACTTTAACAGGGGGAGTACTTCCCTGTAAGATCAGAAACTGATTCCCTGTAACATTCACCTATCAATACCAGTTCTACCTTCCAGAGGCTCCAACACACACAATTCTTCCTGTATCACAAGGCCACTTTCCTGTCTGCCTTGGGTCTCAACGTACCTGATTGCATCATCTTGAGATTGCTGTTTCAGATATTTTAAAATCCAAAACAGGAGGATTTCAGTGTTGCTACTCAATTTCAGACATTTTTGATCTCATCGTGTTTAGGAAATGTTGAGCAGAGTAGCACATAATCAGCTGAGCCTGAGGGACTGGAAGCAACTGTCTACCACTCAGTATTCCCGGCAGGCAGCTGGTGCCACCCTGCAAACCCAGAGCTTACGCCCACTCCTCGCCCACGAAGGCCAAGGCCAAACATTATACAAGCACATGAGTTTCTTACACTTTTTGGGGTCATGAATCATTTTGAAAAGCCAATAAAAGCTAGGGGTATCCTCTCCAGAAAAAAATGAATATCACATAAAATATGTGTTCAGTTTCATCAAATTTATGTGCTCTCCTCTGAATCCCGTGTATGAACTGCACGTCACCTCCACTAGGTACAGAGGCTCCGGGTTAAGAATCTGTGCTCTAAAGCAAATCTACCCAGCCCTGCGCCAAGTCCTCCAATGGCATTTCAAAAGGTTTTCACTCGAGGGCTTGGAACAAGTCAACCCATTTGCCCATCTTTTCAAATATACCCAGTGCACATTATATGTCTCACACACCAGGCGTATGGCTCTGAGCAAGACACTGTGTCATTCTCTGG
Organism: Sciurus vulgaris; assembly: GCF_902686455.1. NCBI lineage: Eukaryota > Metazoa > Chordata > Mammalia > Rodentia > Sciuridae > Sciurus > Sciurus vulgaris. The sequence continues at coordinate 102,874,721 of NC_136461.1, forward strand.
GAGCTCACGGTCTAGTGGGCAGAGAGCAGGTAAGCAATTACTGTTACATAATTACACTATTATAATGACAGCATTAGAACAGGTATAAAGACATGCACGGAGGTGAGGCAACTCACCCAGCTTAGAGGATTTCCGGGAGGTCATTACAGAAAAGGGTGCTGAGTCCTGAAAAGGTTTTATAATAGATTTTTTTTAAAGAATTTATTTTTATAAATTCAGCTTTAATACTAATTTAATAGGCCGAACTGGCCCCATTCTCAGCACAACACAATGTTTCATGTCAAAGACTCCCTGGTTCCTTCGCTGCCCCCCTGGCCTCACCGTAGATGCTCCAAGAAGCCATTCTCCTTGCCCCACGGCCACCTCCTCCCTGGGCACATGGCACTGATTTCTCACAGCTGCTGCTTCTTCCAAACATCTCCGGCCCCCAGGCAAGCAAAATTGGGACACAGCTCCGGTCGCTAATGAGGAGATGATGTTCCTCTAATGAAAACAGGACATGGTGCTGGGAGCCCACCACGGATGAATAATTACAGCCTAATTAAACACTGCCTTTTGTTTCCCACTCATTTATTTAGTAGTAAATGTGAATGAAGTTTGCTTCATGCAAGACTCAGCTCTGACACATTTCTATGGAGTCACCAAGAAGGTATGTCTCTCATGATACTTAGGATACCACATGGTGCTTTTAAAAAAAAAAAAAAAATCAGGATGTATATGTACCCTTTGTAGGTGAAAAATGTCTGGATTCTCTTCAGACAGATGATCTGCTCTGATTTTTTTTTTTTCTAAATGAGATTTGCTTTTCAAATCTCCTTGGCATACTCCTCCCCAAGATTAAATTCATTCTTCAATGCAGTAATGAGCAGCTCTGTTTACTCTTGATGCCCACTGTAGCCAGGAAGGGAGGGTGAGAAAAGATCTCAGCCCGTGTCTTGGCATTAGACTAAGAGGGGAATATTATCATTTCCTGGCACAAAACAAGGTTGACTGGGGAGAGTAGTCAATTCCTCAAGTGCTTGTAGGTTACTTCTACATAGTTTGGCTTTCTTATCTGCTCAGAAGCTTTGCCATTTCTCTGAACATAAGATATGTTCATATTCAAATGCATGTCCAAGCCCAGGCAGGTTTTTTTTTTTTGTACCGAAGAGGCTAATCTAGGGTAGCATCCAGGGCCATCTGTATTTCACAATGATCATGACCCCAGATGGACAGGAGACAGTGTGACTGGTGAAGAAAGAGAACCAGGTGGGTCTCAGGAGTCATGGTAGTGATTAGTCCTGTGTGCCAAGAAGGTACTTCCTGGTTTCCAACATTTGGGCCCATTGGCTGGTTTGGGTCAATGAATGATTAAAAAAAAACAAGTGACATTTTTAGACTGGAACATTTTGCTAATATGAGGGCCTCCACAGTACTCAAACTGGTGATGCTCCATCAGCATGGACCCTTGAGTAACTCTGATGAGACACCTGCTCCCTCTAAGTATGCACATCTATTTATTCTTTAATAAATCACATACACGTACTACCATAATTCACCACACCTCATGCTCTTTTAGGGTGACATTCATTCTTAATAAAAGTAAACATAACTCATTTCAAAAAGAATTCTCATAATTTCTCTTTCTTTCTTTTGGCAATGTCTTGTCAGAACAGACTAGATCATCATAGTTTTAGTCTAATGTGTCAGATGCAGAACTCATACCAGAAGGAGAAACATCATTTCTACCTCTTTCTGATTGCTCACTCAGCTTATTACTAGTGTTAACTCCAAACCACAGGGATCCTTGCAACCTATTTGTCTATTTTATGAGAACTACTTGTTTAAACCTAGGTTATATAATCTCTAACTCAATAAAACTAAAAATTATAAAAATACAAAAAGGTGCACTGACAAGTGAGGATTCCACTTTAGCCCCTCCTGGTGTGGGACTCCCACTTTGGCCTCTGTGTCGCTCTTGGTCATATGTGGTTCAGAACCATCCAACGTATGGGCCAAGTAGAGTCTCCAGTGTCAGTCCTTTCAGTAAACAGTGATAAATGTAATTTTTTTCTTCCTTTTTTTTTTTAAGTACCAGGGATTGAACACCGGGGTGCTTAACCACTGAACCATATCTCCAGCCCTTTTTATACTTTATTTTGAGATAGGTTCTCACTGTGTTGCTCAGGGCCTTCACTAAGTTGCTGAGGCTGACTTTGAACTTGCGATCCTCTTGCCTCAGCCTCCCGAGTTAGTGGGATTACAGGTGTGTGCTACTGTACCCAACTTTTCTTGTTTTTTAATCATGAAATTCAGATACTACATTTTACTGATTGAGAGATGTACATTTTTCACATTTTAAAATTTCAGAAATTGATGTGTCTTACCCAATAGCATGCCATTGTTTAATTTTTTTAATAAAACATTCTTCCTAATGCACAAAAAAATAATGGTAATCAGTGGTATCTGATATCTTTGGTAAATAAAATGTGGTAGATGCAAATTTCAGGACCTTCTTCCTTTGACCCAAATGGATTGTTTTGTGACTGCTTGCTGAGATAGATGCTAGTCTTACTACTCAAATGTGGTTTTTGGAGCCACATCATGCGTGTCAACTGAGGGTTTGTTAGAAGATCAGACCCTCAGGCCCTGCCTTCCTGAATCGGCTCTACATTTTAAGGAGCTCCCTAGGTGATTTGGGTGCACGTGTAAGATTGAAAAGCCCTGCTCTGGAAATATCAAAATTTAGGATTTGTCCAGTGGGAGCTTATTACATAGTGTTTGGTGAGAACAGACATATTTCAAAGGCAAAGTCCTTAGTCACCTAGCTAATGTCTATTCTTTCACGACTTAGCTCTGTGGGTTCCTTGTCAGTGGTGTGCTGGTTCAAGTTTAACAACTGGTTTTCTGGGAAAGAAAGAAAGAAACACACACACATGCACACACTGATTTATCACATTTTCCAGTTTCTATGGCATACGTATAACTCCCATGCCACCAGTGGATGTTTTGGGTGGCATTTCTGGAAATTTGGTGATGGGCTCTGTAGAGCAGGTGGGAGCTACCTCCAGCATATACCCCTTCCCCACGCCCTCTGGGAAGTCCTTCCTGACACTTGTCTTCTCTTCCCAAGGTTGAGTCATAACCACCTTACCTATATGTACTCCTTCCAGGTAGAGCCACCTGTGCAACTTGATCTCAGTCACAGTCCTTAAGGTAGCCAGAATTGTGTCCACCCCCCTCCTCCCATCCAAAGATGTCCTTGTCCTAATCTACAGAATGTCTAAATATGTTATGCCACATTACTAATCAGCTGATCTTCAGATGAGAAGATTATCCTTGATTGTCTGGGTTGGTTGATTGTAATCTCCAGGGTCCTGACAAATCAAAAAGGAAGGCAGGAGAACTTCTTTGATGCAGTGTGAGAAAGACTCCATCAGAGTGATGGAGAGGCCAGGGGCCAAGCCTGGCACTGTCTAATGCTGAAAGAGGCCAGAGAATTGATTCTCCCTTGGATCTCCTAGAAGGAACGCAGCCCTGCCTACATTTTAGTGAGATTGAATTAGCAAGACCTGTCTCAACTTCCGATCTCCAGAACTGTAAGATAACAAATTTGTGGTGTTTTTTGTAATTATGTGGCACTTTGTTATGAATATAGTTTGTCTCTGTAGTTCGGTGCAGTAAATCTTACTGCACATTGAAATCATTAAGAATATGTAAAAATGACAGATGCTTAGGTACCTGCAGGGGTACCCTGCAGAAGAGGTTCTGATTTCATCCTGGCTGAGGCATTGGAATTTTTAAAAGCACAGACAGAGGGAGCCCAGGGCTCTTAATTCCATTTGATAACTCACACTGTAAAGCTTTGCAATACCTTGTTAGAAACGCAGACTTTTGGATCCTAAGTTGATCTACAGAATCAAAGTCTGCATTTTACCAAGATCCCAGTCATTTAGAAATGCATGGAATCTGAGGAGCGCCACACTAGCTTCTGGGCACTTGGGCTTCCTTTTCTGATAACTCTAGCACCAGTAGGGCCTGGCACAGAATGGGCACCAAGGAAATATTAAGTAAATGGATAACTGACTTCTGGAACACCAGAAAAGCTCAGATGCTAGAGGGACACAGAAATAAATTTTACGGTTTCAAGAAGTTCCAAGATGATTGTTTTTAAACTGTTTTTTTTTTTTTTTTTTTTTAAGTAAGGAGTTTCTTCTTCCTGTTTCTCTTCTCCTCCTCCTTTTTCTTCTTTTAATATTTTATATGAATACAGAAGACATAAAAGTGGCATCAGCAGTTTCCTCCTGCTCAGCCTGTCCCCTGCTTGTGTGGAATCTTCAAATTCAGAGAACATGCAGGAAATTCTTGGTGCGGGAGAGAACAGGGAGTGCCTAGGAAACAGGACACTGAGCACAGGAAGTTCACACCGAGAGTAGGTAATTGGGTAGGGTCACTTCCAGGGTCACTCCTATGGTGCAAGTGTACCGGAGTTCAAGGGTGAAGCCTAACCAGACCACACAAGCCCAGTGCCAACTAAGCTGGGGTCAAGACCCAAAGATGACTGCTGGACAGGAGGAGAAAGGAAGACTCAGGCTGGGTTCATACAAGGCAAAAGGGAGCAGATAGACCTGTGTGCCTTCTGTCCCTTGGTCATTTCCATTTATGTGCCACTGTATTCCAGATTCCAAATCAGAAAAAGAGAGTCTTAGTGGCCTAATTTGGGGTCCACCACTTCAGAGAGAACAGTTCACCTCCGTTTACAACTCTGCCAAAATTGTGCTCAGCAGAAATGAGGTGATTCCTTCAGAGAAAACCAAAGTGCTGGTAGGAATGGGCAGGTAGTAAGGCCCACTTTTTAGACAATAGAGGTTCAGGCTAGTTAGAGAACTTGCTCTCCGTTTGCATAGATAGAAAGCAATAGCCCTGGGGTTTGAACCCAGGGTGGTCTGATGCAGAAGCTGGCACTTTCAGGACTGGAACTGAGACATCTTGACAGGGCAAGACCAGCAGCAGCACCATTGATGGCAAGCTTGGGAATTCCTGTGCTCCTTCCTAGGACAGACTTGGGGCTGAGCCCACCGATGGAGGCTGAGAGGGGCAGCAGGGAGGAGCCAGACAAGTCAACACAAGATATGGAGGACCGTCCTCATCACCAGGTAACTGGACTGATCTTAACCAGGGCTGCTGCCTCCTTCCTGTGCTCCACCTCTGTATTACTTTTCTAGGACTGCAGTAGCAAAGTACCATCAAGCTGGCGCCTTTCAAAGAGAGATCTATTGTCTTAGAGCTCTGAAGGTTGGGTGTCCAAATTCAAGGTGTTGGGAGTATTGGTTCCTTCTGGGGGCTGTGGAGAAAGGATCTGTCCCAGGCCTCTCTCCCTGGCTTATGGATGGTCACCTTCTCCTGATGTCTCTTCACATCATGTGCCCCTATGCATGTCTGTCTCTGAGCACAAAATTTCCCTTTTAATAGGATGAGTCCTATTCATTTAGAACCCAACCTAATGCCCTTAAATAAACCTCTATAAAAAAAAAAAAAACAAAAAAAAAAAACAACCTTATTTTCAAATACGGTTACATTCTAAGGTACCAGGCATTAGGATGCCAACATATGAATTTTGGAGGCACACAATTCAACCTATAATAGCTCCCTTCTTGGTGCCAAGAGAAAATTACTGGCTACCATATGCTCCTCCCTGACTTAAGATAGGACTGTACGTGGGGTGTGTTATTTCCAGAAGCTCTGGAGCATCCACTATGTGCTTGGCATTGAATCTCAGCCCTCACAGGACTTGTAGGCTGATGAGGGAGAAAGACTTGTGAATGGATGAGTCTTCAAAGCATTTGATGTCGTGGTAGATGCAGTTTGCCTAGTGGTGAAGAACTCAGAATCTGTGACCAGTTTCCTGGTTCTGAATTCTGGCCCAGTTACTTACAAACTGTGTGACCTTGAATAGGTTGCCCATCCTCTCTGTGCCTTTGTTTTCACATCTATAAAATAGGCATAATAACAGTAACTGCCTCATTGATTGTTAGGAGGATTCAATGAGTACATATTTCTAAAAATGCTTAGCATGCTATGTGTTTGCTAAATGAAACCATTAAAAGGTGAACTGAGGGTGTGTAGGAAACAGGAGATACCAAACTTGGATTTTACACAATTTAGAATAGGCTTTCTCATTTATATTACCTTCCAAATTTGGTCAGTTAGCAAAACTTAATACACCAATTAAAATATTTCTACATATGATGAGAATGTTTACAATTTAAATTTTAGAACTTGTTTTGGATGTGATTATATGTATGAAAATTGTGTAACACTATGCTCATGCTAAAAACCGACATAACGGAATTACTGAAATAAATGTGCTGTGAGGAATGGAAAATATGGTGCAGGTGTCTTGGTCATGATAAATTGTGATTATTCTTTTCAACTCTTTCCAAAAACAAGTTAGTTCTTTTAATTTGAAATTAGATTCCTTTACAAATAACAGTTTTTGTATGCAGGCACCATTTCATCTAATTTCATGTAGTTTGGCTAATATTATAGTTGAACCAAGGATATGCATTGATACTTTTCTTTATGTGTAAATAAAGTCAAAAACAGTTAAAATAAGGAGTATTTTGGTAGAGTATATACATACCTCACTGCCAGTGGACTTGCTTTCCTATGGTATATCTCCTTACCAGAAAAATCTCTAAATAAAAAAAGACTTAAAGAAAAAAAAAAAAAAAAAGAAGGCTTAGAGGATCATTAGGAAGCTTCCTGGAATCAGTGTAGTTTTAGGCTAATGAAAGTTGCTGAGGAGGTTGGGTTCTCCAGGGGGCATGTCATTAGATGTATGAGAGTAAGGGAATGGTGGCTTCTGTCCTCTGGACTATGTCCCCCACTCTTCCTCCAGGCACAGAAGGGGCAGATTTGCCCATCTCAGCCACACAATCTTGGAAGAAGAAAGGTCAACACAAATCACAACCCAACAACTTGAGCCTTTGTACTGACTGGAAGTAGGATGGACTTCTCTCCTGTGAAACCCACAAGTCAGTTAGTTACAAGGTTGGAATCCAAGTCTGGCTCCCTGCCATTACCAAGTGCACGTCTGGGATGCCCCTATGTATGAGTCTATGTACACCCAAGGGTTTAAACAAAAAGGAGAAACTAACAAGCTAAGGTGGATTCAAAACCCAAAACTTTAATTCTATCCCACTGCTACTCCCACCACCCAAATTGCTTTAAATTCTTCCAGAGGCTTTCTACAGTCATCCCAGTCATTTCTAGAGAAACTGCAGTTTTAAAAATTGCCCATATCCCAAGAGCTTCAACCCCAAGGGCATGGATCTTTAAAGATGATCCAATTCCTACAAATGACAACTAAAACCACCTTTGATGTGAGCCTCAAAGGCGCTAATGAGCTCCTTTGCTGACAGGTGAAGAGAGGGCCATGGTGACACAGGGGGACTTTTCGCCGAATGGGGGGATCAGAAGGGCAAATGCTTAAAGGCGTCACTCCCGGGTCCGCAATCAGAAACCAAAGTTGGGGACTCATATGGAGTCAAAGCACCACTAAATCTCTTGGTCCAATTGCAGGGCCATTGTCGCCTCTCTCCCTCTGAGGAGTATAGATTTGATGTTGTGATCATTTCTTGGCTTGTATGGAATTTGTTTCTTTATTGTGAGAGTGATACTGGGGAGTGGATTAACAAGGACAGTGGTCCCCACTGAGCCTCCACCCATTCTTTAGGAGAGGCTGACACACTGAGTAAGGCCCCTGGCCTGGGGGTGGTTACCTCTTGAAATGTCACAAGTACTACCGGCCTTAATGAGGCCAGTGTGTGTGCAGTGAATAAGAAAATTAGTTTCGTGCCGGTGTAAACGCTTCCCTATCGATACACTGAAACTGCAGAAGAGCAGCCTATTAAGTGCTTTAGATGGGGAGGTAGCACACTCTAGAGGAAGACGGAGATGGGGGGAGGGGAAGGCGTTTGTGCGAGAGTCGAATTTGCCAGCCCTTGGAATCGCCTAAGAAGCCACCGGAGTTTTCACTCTCCTTGTGGTCCAAGCCAGAGCGGGGCAGGCAGTGCACCGGCTAAGGAGGCGCAATCGCGCTGAAGTAGTGATGCATTCCTGGTTGGGGTTAGCGTTCCTCCTTTCTTTGCCTGGGAGCCTCTCAAGGACTGGGGGCGTGGCTTCTGTTCATTGCACGAGCGCGTCTGGTACCCGAGGCCCCGCCCCGCCTCGCCAGGGCTCTCACTATAGCGGATTCAGGGCATCGGCCCACACTTTTGTGCTGGCAGAGGATAGGGGAGAGAGGACCCCAGCTTCAACTAGTCACCCCTGGCTCAGAAGCAAGGCGGTAGTTGGTAAAGGATCTGAAGGCTCGCACGCTGGAATAATGCCACTGCTTCGGTTTATGAGCCCCGACTGGGGGGGCGATGCCTGTGTTAAGCACAGGCACACACACCCTCCCCCGGGAGCGCACACCTTCCTTTCAAGCCACCAGCCACGTGGGCCCTTTCTTCTCAGAAGCGGGAAAGGGGAGCCAGGCACAAGGCTCAGATGCCCCTTCACAGACTGCGGGGAGCTATGGAGCCCCACACATCAATATTGTTCCAGAACACACGCATCAGGATGTTTAAAACCCTGGGGTTGGGTCTAGTATTCCCAATTTACACATGAGGAAACTGGAACTGAGAGAAGTCGAGGGCTCTCAGTAACCACTAATGAATGGTAGAATGTGGATCCAAACTCAGATTGGCCTGTCTCCCAATTATCCCACCCCCTCCCAAATACTCACCAAAGGAACCAATTGTGGTGGCACAGGCCTGTGATCCCAGTAACTCAGGAGGCTGAGGAAGGAGGATGCCAAGTTCAAAATCAGTCTCAGCAATTTAGCAAGAACCTTCTCAAAAAATTAAAAGAGCCGGGATGTAAAGTGGTAAAACAGGTGTTTTACCACCTGGAGGTTCAAACCCTAGTACCAGGAAAGAATATGTGTATCACTGAGAGAAGGCCTAACATAAATAGTCAGATCACTGTTAAGATACAGTTGTAGGTGCATTAAAAAACTCAGGCTATAGGGCACAGCCTGTTCCCCTGGTTATCAGTAGCTCCCATTTCTCCATGATCAAACTATGTAAATGTAGAATACTATGTAAATGTGAAACAGCCATTCTATTTATCTGCTCTATTCAAAAGTAAACAATTCTAAGAATTGGGTGCTTAAAGTATTATTAGTAACAAATTATTTGCCACACCCATGCACAGAGGTTACCAAAGATGTGGCATGGTCAGAAGCAGTTTCCCACCCATTGTGATCCACCCAGTCTGGGCCTCAGAAATCTGACTTCTCAGCAGTTTCCCAGGGGACCCTGAAGCCTGTTGCATAGCTCCCCTTTCCTGCCACTTGGAGGAACTCTGCCTAGAATATGCTGTGTCTTCATCAAGTCCTGGGGTAGCAAGGGAAGAACGTGGAAATGGTATCAAGATCCTAGGTTTTAATCTCACTTAGTGGCTCCCCAGTTGCATGGCCTTAAACCAGTCCCTCCAGGCCTTAGTTTTCCCCCAGGGCACTGGCCTGGTTAACCTCTGGGGCTCTCTGTAGCTCTAAGAGTGGATGCTTTAGAGGCACACCCAGGCCTGGCCATGGGGAGTAACCTTCAGGTTTTCTTAAAGGCAGAGAGAAGGGGAAGGAGCTGGAGGAACAGGTGAGGAGGGAGGAGGCTTAATGGACACCTGTAGACCTACTGTCCCGTAAGCAAGGCCTTGTGAATAGGGATGCCCCCAGGATCTTCAGAGGAGGTAAGCCCCCAGACCAGAATTCCTGGAGACTTGTTGCAGCCCAGCCCCAGGAAGAACTGACTCTCGGGGCACTATTCCTTCTGCAGACAGATTTCTGAGAATAAGACTTGACCAAAACAAATGCTAGGAAGGGATTTTAGCGCAGAGAAAAACACTTAGGTGGGAGTAAGAAGTTCTGGACTCTCCTTGCTCTGGTGCTGACCCTGTGAGTCCTGTCCGGAGTTCCTCTCCCTTTTGGGCTTCAGGACCATGCCATAAACAAGGTTCTGAGATTAGATCCATAGCTAAAGCTCCTCTAGGCTTATGATTTGATGATTCTAAGACATCATTCCCACCCTGCAATGCCTCATGTTTTATAGAGCCTGTCACCGTCACCAAGCTGTTGAAGAAAGCCCCACATTGCTGCACGCATCAAAGGTGAATGAAGACGGATGGAGGGAGGAAGCTGTCACAAGCCTCAATTCTATACAAACAAAATATCTCTGCTCTGAATTGCCACTCGTACCTCTGCACATGCTCCAAATTAATGTGCCGTTACTACTTGACAGCCTGTTTCTAATATCGCAGCCGAAATCACTTTGCTCCTGAAGCAACATCAGGAGGGGGTGAGCACAGCACCAGCTGCGCCTGTGAAAATGACTTTGTGTTCCAAGCAGATCCTCTTCACACTGCCCTGAATCCTAACTGCAAGGAAACCAAAGGCACAGAGCAGTGTGGGGAGAGAAGGGAAGGTGCCCTGTCACTTCTCTTTGCAGTGTCCTGGCCCCTTCTTAGGGGCTTTAGCCAGCTGTGGAGGGGGTGGCAGCTGTGTTGCGTTAGTGTCCACATCTTGTGTGATCCCTGTCTATCAGCCTGCAGCCCTGGGAGCAAGTGAGGCAATGAAGCAGGCCCATTTAGGCAAAGTCCTTGTAGGGAGGATAAAATGCCAGGCTAAGTGCAAGTGGCACAGAAAGGAATAAAATCCCCATCTCTAACTATCACCAGCCTTGACTCATGTCTTAGTCCAATTTCTGCCAACAGGAATTACCTGCAAGGCCCACTGGAGGAGCCCAAGGCCAACAGAATTCCCATAGACTGGAGAGGAGCAATGTGGGTCGGTAGGCAGCGCAGTGACCTGGAGCGCTCATTCCACACACCACACTGGGGCTCTCTCTCTGCTCTCCCCTTTTTGCCTACAATGCTCTAATTCAGAGCCTTATAAACCCTCATCCATGTGGCAATGGCCCCTCGCAGCTGTGAGACTGTGCAGGGTGAAGGAGACGGGTTTGTGCCAGGCTGTTCAGTTGGTGGTTCACTATCTCTGCATCTTGCTTTCACTCCAAGGACTCTTTTTTTAGAAATCATAGTCTTAAGATTAACCTAGGTAAAATGCTACTTTTAACTGTAGAAAAGCCTCCGCATTGAGGAGCTGTACCAAAAAAGGACTCTGCTTCTGCTCCCTCATTCTTCCTCGAAGCTTCCAGGCTCTGCACCCCATTGGACCTCATCCTTGTTAGGTAAGCATCTCAGAAGCCCACTTTGATGGGTCACGCTGCTGGCTGCAGACACTCAGATTCAGGCTAACAGATAACAATGCTTTCAAGGACAGCTGTTGCTTCAACTATTGACTCTTCTACATTTCAGAAGCTCTATGGATGCTTTGGACTCAGCTGTAATTTTCACTCATTTCTACTGGGTAGGTATTGTTACTAATGCCATTTTACAGATAGGAAAGCTGAGCTTCAAAGAAGCTAGATTGCCTGAATCATAGTGTAAAAGTGACAGAGCCAGGATTTGAACCCTTAGCCCATGCCCTTGCCACTATATTCCAATGTCTCTTTGTCCTTTTGTGCATCTACTAAATAATGTCATAAACCAGTCCATGCCAGGAGGCAAAAGCAAGAGTTGGGAACGGTTCACAGCCATCTTCTAATGTAGAAGTTTCCAGGGTGAGTTCCACAGGATGAATCGTGAGATGCTGGGCAAAGAAGGTCCCTGTCAAATGCATACCGCAGAGGCTTTAGTGTCTGTCTGCCTGGTGGAGGTTAGAGTGCACACCAGTTCCAAGAAGCTCTCTGGGGACTGCAAGTCTCTCCTTGACTGATAGGGCAATTTATTGAGGTAATATTTTGTATTTTGTTCTCACTGTAGTTTTTCTTCTCCAGTTTCTCTCTAAAAAAGTACCCAGTCTTCAGTGATCTCTTAACTGAGGTGAGATTTATTTTGTAGGATCCCAGTACCATTTTTTTGCACACCCTTTGCCTTTGCTTGGGGCGAATTCTACATCCTTCCCAAAGGGAAGGAAAAAGACAATTATTATTATTATTACTATTATTGCCTGGTAGAGAGAGTGGAATAGGGAGGCAGAAGCAGAGAGAGGAACTACATATTCTCTAAGATGCGAAGGGATAGAGGTTGGGGAGTTCCAGGAGAACTACCATCAGGCAGGAGTTTGGGGAACTGCCAGGGTGTGTGAGGAATCAGAGCCCCTGGTGCTGAGACTCTGACCATAGCCACAATCTCCAAGCCAGAATCTGACAAGTTCAGAAGAACCATTTGCCTTCCTGTGGTCATGCAGGCCTGGGCTAAGAGCCTATTGCCAATGTCACTCTACCCTGAGCCCTGAGGGTCCTGCTGTCTGTCATACCTCAGAACATTGTTATATCCCTGGAATGGCGCAGGCAGGGTCAGGAGGGCCTCTCAGTGACGACTGAGGATGAATCTTCTATTAGCCCAATGGGTTGGAGGCTCAGGTTCAGAGTCAGTAGAACTTTAACAAAATAAGATAAAATGACAGTTTAGCACATCCAAGTTTGAATTTGAATTCTTACCCATGGAATTTGATAACTCGTGCTTTGTCCACAGAAATCTTTTTAAACACATAAAACTTAAATTGGCAACTGTCGGAATTGATGGTAATATTTTGGGAAATTCTGACTTTTAAAGCCTTGATTTCCATGTCTCACTTAACCTCCCAGAAATAGTGGGGATATCCAGACCTGAAAGGAAGGACAAGAGGGTAGTGAGCAGGATGGAAGAGTGGGAGAGAGAGGAAGAAAGGAGAGAGCAAGCAAAGGAGAAAAGAAGGATGGAAAGGACTGAGCTAGAGGCAGGGAAGGGGAAAGGGAAGACTGTGGGAGCAGATGGGGACTTGGCCATGCTGCTCAGAATCAGGGCAGCATCCACCATACCTGTGAGTGAGGCAGACCTAGAGGGTTACAACAGTGAGTGGACTCTGTGAGAGTAAAGAACTGGACATGTGGCTGAGAAGAGATTCACCTCAATTTTGAGGGCAGAATCCTTTCAGGGGTACCCTGGGGCCAATGGAGTTACACTGCAGAATGAGAAACTCCTCCAGATGTTGTAGCTGGAGCTAGAGGCTCAGCTGAGCTGGAATCCTGGAGAGCAAGACAATCATGGCCTGCATTCTCCCTGTTGGTCCAAAGGCAAAGCCCACGGTGCCTGCTGCTTTAGTCAGCTTTTTTGCTGCTGTAACCAAAAGACTTGGCAAGAAGAATTTTAGGAGAAAAAGTTGATTTGGGGCTCAAGGTCTCAGAGGCCTCAGCTGCATTCGTCAGGACTCAAGGGGAGGCAGAACATGATGGCAGAAGAGTGGTGGAGGGAAGTGCTCAGAACACAATAACCAAGAAGCAGAGAAAGTGAGCTCTACTCTTCAGAGTCAGAAAGCATGCACACAATGACCCACCTCCTCCAGCCACACCCTACCTGCCTACAGTTACCACCCAGTTAATCCCTATCAGGGGGTTAATGCGCTGATTGGGTCAAGGTTCCCATAACCCAATCATTTCACCTCTAAGTTTTCTTGTAATGTCTCACACATGAGTTTTTTGGGGACTCCTCACATCTAAACCATAACACCTGCCTTCCCGGCATCCCCCAAGCCTTCTGTGCATTCCTCTCTCTTGCCCTTCTTCAGAAGCTCTCCTCCCACCTCTCTTCCAGGCACTTTCAAAGATGTCCAATAAACCCATTCCTACTAAGTTAGTGCTCCCAAAAGGATGAGGAGTGGGGACAAGGAAATGGTCTATAATTGTGGGGTTCTCATATCCAGGGCCTAGACAATGGGAGAGATACTTTGGAAGGAAGGGGATTGAGAGTTTGGGCCACACTGTTTCTGGTTTTTCTCAGGATGAGACAGATGACTAAGCTCTGACCACCGAGATCAGTGGCAAAGTGAACAGGGAACCAGGAGACTATTAGATAGAGAACTGCCTCAACCAGTTGGCCGTGGAACCTGCAGCTGGTCATTGACTCAACGCTCCTTGTGTTCACAAGGAGATAGAACTGAGGGTTCGACCTAGATAATTTCTCTTGTAGGGTACCTTACAGTTCTGATATTCTGTAGTTCCATAAATGGAGTTTAATGTAAATCAAGTAAAACTTAACCAAATTAACCCAGTACAGATTTGGCCTGTCCTTAGTTGTTACTGAGCTGTATGAATAAATGGTGAATATTTAATTCAAAGACTAGCTATACTTGGTGGTACTTTGCCCTCTAGAACCAGTGTTTCTAGGGTCCCATGCACATTGATGGAGCCAGGAGAGATGGGGAAGGAGTCTGTGGGTTCTGCATTTACCTCTCTTCTAAGCCTCCCCCTCAAGCCCCTGCCATAGGGAAAAGTTTTGGCCTCTATAGACTTTACAGACTTTACCCATGCCAAGCTGTCTTAGGGGAGAAAGATGCAACCCTATGACACAATCTTACATCCCTCTACAGGCTTTGTTCCCACAAAACCCTCGAGGTAATACTAGTCAAGGATTTAGGTGAGGATTGTCAATTTCAACAGAAGAGGGAAATCCAGTGTTGATTCTGCTTTTAGACATGGCTGGAACTAGCAGATCAGATGATTAGGACTCTTGCTTTTTTTTAAACCTCTGGTTACTTCTGCTTGACTTCATTCTTTGTAGAACCTATTCCCATGTAGCACAATAGATGGCTAACCATGTCCCCATTCTCCTATTACCCCATTTCAGCAGTTCCAGAAGAAAGAACCCTTGTCGATAACCCTACCAGAAAGATCCAATTGATCAGTTGGACCATACGTGTCCTTCCTGGTCAGGGAGGATGGACATGTGGCCACACCTTGGTCACATGTCTCCTTGTCACTGGGAAAATGGGAAGTAGGGCTCATCCCATAAAACAGGTTACCCACAGGAAAGAGGGGGGCCAGGGTGCTCTGACTGGACACACCTGGGTCACCTGCCCCTGTCATGGAAGAATGAGATGGAGCTCATTCCATGGAATGGGGTACCTATAGGAAAGAAGGGGGTAGAGGAAGGCTTCTAGACAGATGAAACATCAGATTTCCCCAAACAATGTTTTAAAGCCTGTTTTTACAGATAAAAAATGGAGGATGGATCAATTTAGTTAAGTAACTCATCAAAATTCACAGAAGTAGGAAACCATAGAGCTTGAACCTGAGGTCCCTAATGTCATATTTTAAGCACTACACTCTTACAGCTCAACTGTTCCATTGTCCCCAGGGTCCCCATTATTCTAACTCTGAATACTTGGGGCTTGTAATTCAGTGTTTCCAAAATAACCCAAGCTGCAGGGAGGCTAACTATATATTTGGGATCTTTGGCCCCTCAAGGAGCTTTCTGCCCTGCTATTCCTCCTCTCTGTCTTTCCCCAGACGGAAGGAAGGAACTGGAGGACCTAACATACTTTCATTACCCCTCCCAAGTCCATATCCACCAGTGTGTGAAATAAGCTGAATGTCACCAATTAAGACAAACATTGTCAACCACAATGTGCTCATACTGCATGGTGAATCATTTGTGAGGTTGTTGCAAGTAATTTATTAATAGTTAAAATATGGGAATTTGCAGAGATTTATCTTTTTCAAGAAATAAAACAGAAAACTCAAGGTTAGCCCTATAACAACACCCATTGTGTTTGCTTGTATTTTTTATGTCTTTTTGAGTGGGTAAGAGAGAGGTGGAGATAAAGCAAACAAGCACGAATTTGTCACTACCCTGGGTATAGCCAGGAGAGTTTGTCTTGCTTGAGAAAAAGACCAGAAGGGTTAGGAATTATTGATTTAAGGGAAGACTTCTGCCCACAAATACCTACTTTCAACCCCATCAAGTGAAGATATATTGTTCCAAAAGCTAAAGCTGCTTAGGGAGCATGTTCAGCAGTCACTCACATATTAGTGTGAATTATAGGATACCTTTGTTCAAGAATAAAGCATTCTACAGATCTCAGATGAATGGAGACATTTCTAAATCCTTTCAGATAATAAAAACTTCTGAAGGACTAAAAAAAGTCAAACTTTAAAGTGAAGCTTTAAATAGAGTTGAAAGCTTTGAGTTAATAGATAATTTTATGCAAAATAACTTTCATACTAGCAAGCAGCTTCCAAAATGAGTGACAAAGTAGGCAGCAGGGTTTTTTTTTTTTTTTTTTTTCCCATTGTGGGAAAGTGGAGCTTTATTCTCTTAATTTCTTTTGCCATCTGAATTTCTGAATTTTTCTTTCTTTCTTTTTTTTTTTTTTTTTTTTTTGGTGGGATGGGATGGTGGTACTGGGGATTGAACTCAGGGGCTCTTAACCACTGAGCCACATCCCCAGCCCTTTTCTGTGTTTTGTTTAGAGATAGGGTCTCACTGAGTTTCTTAGTGCCTCCCTAAGTTGCTGAGGCTGGTTTTGAACTCTCGATCCTCCTGCCTTAGCCTCCCGGGCTGCTGGGATTATAGGTGTGCACCACCACATCCCGCCCATCTGAATATTTTGAATGTAATATAGTATGACAGAGAGTCAGAGTGCATACCCATGTTAATTGCAGCATTATTCACAATAACCAAGAGGCGAAAACAACCCAATTGTCCATGAGCCAGAGAAGGAAGATGATGTGGTGTATACTGTTTATACAATGGAATATAATTCAGTCTTAAAAAGGAAGGAAATTCTGTCATGTGCTATAGCATGGATAAAACTGGGAGCCATTATGCTAAGTGAACTAACCTAGTCACAAAAAGTCAAACATTGTCTGATTTCACTTACATGAGTCATCTAAAGCAGTCAGACTTAGAAAGTAGAATAGTGGTCGTCAGGGGTTATGGATGGAGAGGCAGTGGAAGAAATTTTGTTCATGAGGGTAGAGTTCCAATTTTGCAAGCGATCTGTTGTACAACAATTTGAATATAGTTGACGCTACAAAACTGTCACACTTAAAAATGATTAAAATGGCAAATATTGTATGCAGGTCTTTCCCACTGCAGGGGATAGAACCCAGTGGCTTGCACATAGTAGGCAAACACCCTATCACTGAAGTACATGCCCATCCCTTCTTAAAATTTTTTTCTTTTGAGACAGAGTCTCACTAAGTTGCTGAGGCTGGCCTTCAACTTGAGATCCTCCTGCCTTAACCTCTGGAGTCACTGGGATTATAGGCATACGCCACCATTCCCCAGGGAAACAAAATTGTTTTTACTTACATTTGATTAGCCCCTGATTTCTTCCCACCTGACGGCGTACTAGAGGGTAGTGACAAGACAAAGACAACCCTGCTGTGGTGATGGACTCCCAGGAATAGGCCAAGGCTGGCTGCAAGATTTACACAGGGACGTGCTGGGTTATTGATGATGCCATGAGGTACTGTACACAGAGGCCACTTGTTGCAAAATGTTACACAGATGGCTACAAGAAAGCCACCCTGGCCAGCGGCCATGCATAGTGTCACTTTAATGCAGGCTTTTGGGTTGGGAGAGGCTGGCTAATGTGACATTCCCTAAGGGAAGCTGTGTCATTGGCTCTGCCCATTCTGGACACCAAGATCCTGTCAGCAATAGTTAGGCAGAGCTCTTTTCCCAGTCAGATTCCTTTTATGAAGGTACTGGGAAGTGGTCTTTAATTTAGAATTCAATAAAGATAAGGCAAAGGTTAATTGAGAATGGCTAACTATCACATTATGTAATGAGAACTACCTAAAATTTATTGTATGGTCCTGTAACTTGGAAAATTGCAGCTGGGTTCTCTTGTTGACTTTTATGCCTTCCAAACTAAGGAATTGATGATTCTGTTGATTTTATGTCATCCAAGTCTAGCTGATCTGCTTCTTCCATCCCATCTAATTCTTGGCTCATACTGACCTGGGTTCAGAGAGATATTTTCTTTTATCAAGGCTCTTGTTACTAATTGCAGAGAATTCTCAATCTCTCCATCTGTAATTTCTCAAAGTTCAGATTTTAAATAACAAAGGCCACATGAATTGCTCTCTAGGGACGCTGCCCCTTCCAATGCATTCTGCAAAAATGCCGACTGCCAGTTATTTATAACTCCCCAAAATGGCTCCTTTTTCTACTTGAAATATGCTCTTCTGCTCCATCATCAGCATCTGCTTGCCTCTGTTCAGTTGCCTCTATTGAGGGCTGGGTTAGGAACTGGATCTTTTTAGTAGCAAGAATTACTTCCAGACTGAATCTGATCTTCCTTCTTTGGAAAGAACTATAGATTCTAGAATATTGCTTGAACAACCCCATTCAGCATCCCCCTTTGGCTTCCGCTGGTTTCAAGGGACTTTACTCTTTTCTAAGTATTTCATGTTCCTAGATGAGGGCAAGAAAGAACTCAGAGGCTGGGCCACGTTTTATGGGTGTGAGTTTATCCCAGTGAAGGAGGACAGCAGGGCTGGGCTCCAGTCCCCAGGAAGGGAGACCTTGTCTTGGCACAGACATCAGCCTCAACCAAGTCATGTGCTGGTGAAGTCGTGTCCGCCCAGAAGGGGTATCCTTTTCCAATTTACACATCCTGTAGGCTGGCAGCAGCCTTCCCTGAAACAGATGCTGTGGGATGGGGAACTTGAGTTTCTGAAGAGCCTCAAATAAAGTTCACAGGATTGTTCACGGAGGAGGAAATCAGCATGGCCATGCCCAAAGTGAAAGCCAACAATGACAAGCCAAAAAGAACCAACTCCTAACCAGACACAGGTGTGCACATCTGTAATCCCGTTATTCAGGAGACTGAGGCAGGAGGATCTCAAGTTCTAGGCCAGCAGCAGCAACTTAGCAAAGCCCTGTCAACAAAAAAACATAAGGGACTGAGAATGTAACTCAGGAATAGAGCCCCTGGGTTCAGTCCCCAGTACCACAAACAAACAAAGATAAAACAAAATAAAATGAAGATTAATAGGAGTCTAAATCTCTGAGCCCTAGTTGACTCCCCACTGGGATATGCTTTGCTTTCCAGTCTCTTTTGTCCTCTTCCCCTGCTTCATTTCTAAAATGTAAGAGACGATTTTTCTATGAGCATTTGAGAAAGAGAGGGCTTAGATAATGCACTAAATACCACAGAGCCCAGGAGCTAGTTCAGAGATGCCATTACCCCACCTACACCCCCACTGGTCTGGTGGGGTAACTCTCAGGATTGATTGCAGCCAGCCACAGTGAATGTGGCCGGGGCCCATCGATCGCATCAGGCCAACATGCATCACGAGGGCAGCTTTGCTGACCGTGGCGATGCCTTCCCCCAAATGCTGCTTCTCCAGGCCTCCCTTTCATTCTCTCACCTTTCGCACATTTTCTCTCGCTGCTCAAGTTCTGCGTTCTGAAATTCTCGCTGCCTCCCAGACACTGTGGTTCGCTTTGATTGATGCTCTTTGTTCCTTGTGTAAGTGGAGTACTGCCGAAAGGAGAATATAGTCTTCAACCAGCTCTCGTTCACTCCTTTGTTCCTACCTTCCCTGTTCAGGCTCAGCAGGAAATGTGGGGACTAATGTCTTTGAGCATCTACTACGTAATACAGGAGTCTAGATGCTGGGAATACAGTGGTGATCCATCAAAAATCTCTGCTCACACAGAACCTGCCTTCTAGAGGGAGGAAACGAGTGAGAGACAGATAATAAACAAATGAGTAAGATGTATAGAATGTCAGACAGTGACAAGTGTTGAAGAGAAAAATAAAGCAGGAGAGCACGGAGGTAGGGGTGGCTTGTCATTTTTTTAAAGGGCGGCCAAGAAAGCCTTCACTGAGATGACTTGATTACAGATAGGAAGGAGGTGCAGGAGCCTCGGCATGTTCGAAGGAGGACCTCCCACTGACCTGTTGTAATTCCCATGCTTCTGTCTGATTGGCTGCCCTGGGTTCATATTTTACCAACTCTTACCAAGTGTATGAGTTTTCAATTGCCACAGAATAAATCACCCTACAACTTAGTGGCCTGAAGCCACAAAATTTTATTATCTTAGATGTTTTGAGTCAAGCATCTAAGTGTGACTTAGTGGGGTTCCTCTGGCCCAGAGTCTCTTCCACAAGCCTGAAAGGAAGGTGTTTGCTGGGATTGTGGTCATCCCAAGGCTCAACTGAAAGAGGATACACGTCTAAGGTTGCTCAGGTGCCCGTTGGCAGGCCTCAGGTCTGCACTGGATGTTAGCTGGAAAATCAGTTCCTTGCCACCTGCACCTCTTCATAGAGTAGCTCACGACACAGCAAGCTAGCCAGAGTGGGCAAGACAGAAGTCATTAGTCTTTTTATAACCTAATATCGGGGGAAAATGTTATTTTACCATATTATATTCAAAGAAAGCAACTCATTAGGTCCAATTCACACTCACAGGGAAGGGATTACAGATGGGCATAAATACCAGAAGGTGAGGATGATTGGAGCCATCTTGGAGGCTGCCCAAGAGTAGGACAAAGGCATGTGATCCTTTAATAGATGCCTGAACCACACTTCCCAGTCAGTTTTCCCTACAGCAGCCAGAGTGGTCTTTATAGAATGTAGGTGAGCCAGGTGCAGTGGCTCGCGCCTTTAATCCCAGCAACTCGGGAGGCTGAGGCAAGAGAATCACAAGTTCCAGGCCAGCTCAGGACTTAGGGAGACTCTGTCTCAAAATAAAAAATAGAAAGAGCTGGGGTGTGACTCAGTGATAAAATGTCCCTGGGCTCAAGCCCAGTATGTCCCCTCTCCCTGAAGAGTAGGATATCCCTTACCTTTGCAAACCTGCCATCATCCAAGGGTAGGGTCTGCATTCGTGAAGTGGCCTCTGCCTCTCTTGCGTCCCTGGCCTCATGCTGCTCTGGCCAAGGAGTCTTCTTACTCTTGCTTGAATATGTCAAAACCGTCCCTGCTCTTTGCACCCATGTGCCCACTTCCCTCCCACCCCTCAGGTCTCTGTCACCTTCTCAGTGTGGCTTTTTATGAGCACCCGCATCTAAAACACCCCCTACACCACTACTGACCCCTCATTCTTCTGTATTTTCCTCAAGCCTCTCATCACTGTCTAATATCATGTAACTTTTTAAAAATTAATATTTATTTTTATTTTCATTTGTCTGACATCGTATGTTATTTATTTATTTATTTATTTATTTATTTTTTGTCTGTCTCCCTGAATACAAGGTAAGATCATGAGGGCAAAGACTTTTGTATGCCTTGTTCACTGCTGTATTCCCAGCACCTGGGATTAGAGTCTCAGGAAATGTTGCTAAAATAAGCAAATGAATGAATGGCATTCGGATGGATGTAAAGATGGAGTCATCGCTAACACAGTAGTAAGAATAGTTTCCATTTGGAGAGTTTGTTTATCCGAGGCGAATTACTAACATAATTTCATTTCATCTTTACAAAGATCTCAGGAGCTGGGCGAGGTGGTGCATGTCTACAATCCCAGCGACTCAGGAGGCTGAGGCAGGAGGATCACAGCCTCAACAATTGAGCGAACAACCTAGTGAGTCCCTGTCTCAAAAAATAAAAAGGGCTGGGAATATGGCTCGTGGTTGAGCACGCCTGGGTTCAATCCCCAGGACCAAAAAGGATCATAGGAGGTCGGTACTATCATTATCCTTGCCTTAGAGAGGAGGGAAACGAGGCATGGGAAGGCCCTGAAGCCTATGCAAGGTCACACAGTCTGTGGATGAGCTGAGATTTCAACCCAGGGTTGTCAGACTCCCCCGCCCACACACTCCTTTACTGCATGATGTTCTCCCCAGCACGCCGGCAAGGGAGGCAATGACTGTCATGGCCAGCACGTCCAGGAACTCGCGCAGGGCTTAGGCCACCACCATGCAATCACAGTCACCACAAAAACTGCTCTCTAGGAAATCCTGATGTGCAGCCTGGGATAAGGACCTTTTCTCCAAAGAATCATACCTCAGGCTTTAAGAGATAGCAAAAACTATTAATGCAGAGCCTACTTCAGGCTATAATTGAACAGAGCCTTTCATCTCAAGTTAGCTGTGGCAGCTTGGGGCTACCTAGACCCCGCTGAGATGGGAAGCCCCAGGTTTCTGCCCTCCTCATCCACACTTGCTCATACTGTGTCCTCCTCTCTCAGAGTTCTTGTGTCATCCCAAGGGACAGTGGGAGGATAAGCCAGCACTGCCCGGATCTAAGAGCTCTCAACCTCCACTGCTGCCACTGGCTACTCTTAAGAAGAAACGAGCCTCCCCGCCTCACCTTACTCTCCCACTCTTAGCAGTAACAGTCCACTTCCAGAGCAGTGGAAGTGGAATATGCCATTTCCTGCCTCCCGGCATTCCTTGCGCCTGCCACAATGAATTTCTTTCAGCCCCTGAGCTTGTCCTGCCCCGTCATCTACCTAGGACAATCTTTTCCTCAGCAACTGGTTAAATCTTGTTCATGCTCAGATCTCAGTGTAAATGTCACTTCCTGCAGAAAGACTTTCCTAACCATATCACTCCCTGCCTGGGTGAGGTAATTCCCTGCTTTGAGGGCACCTCGACTTCCTCTGGAATGGCAATACTACCTTGGAGTTATAACCATTTAGTACTTCATAGAGGCTCCCTGTGATCGGGAACCATGCCTGCTGGGCATCTGTTTGTAAGCCTAGTGTTACTTCCCTTCCACAGGAAAACAGTTTCCTTTGGGAATCCTTCCTCCCTTCCCACTTCAGCTGTGATTCATGTAGTACTGACACCAACACCCAGACCTAGTTGTGGAGCTTAAACTAACCTTCATTCCCCACCTCTCTTCTCCCTGATGCAGCCATTGGCTCAGGGTTGACATGTGACGGTGCCACTTCAGTCAGACTAAGCCTCAGGGCTCTGCCTGAACATGGTGAGCCCTGGACTCTCTCTGTCCTGCTGGGCATGTAGTCCCCTGGGCTACTGGAAACCTCCCAGCATGATGGAGGTGAGGGCTGTGATGGTAGAGTCTGGCCAGCAGTAGAGCCAAGCAGAGCTAAGAAACAGGTCCTGGTCCCTCCACTTCAGCCTCTGGAGCCACTAATTTCAAGCATTGCCAGAAATTAGTGTTTTAGTTTGTTTTCTGTTGCTAATGACACAACACAAAGACCGGGTAAATTATATAGAAAATAGGTTTATTTTGGCTCACAGTTCTGGACCAAGGTTGAGGGACCACATCTGGTGCTAGCTTTCTTGTTGGCAAAGTCCCAAGGTGGCCCAGGCATCACATGGCAAAAGACAGCTAGTGGAGGTTTGTGTGTGTGCTCTGGTCGCTCTCCTTCTTCTTATAAATGCACCCATCTTTAATCATGGGGACTCCACTCCAATGACCTTGTCTAATTTTAATCACCTCCCAAAGCATCCCCCCAACAAATACCATAATCAGATTAAGTTTCCACCCTCTTAATATCTCACTATGGGAATAAATTTCAACCTAATTTTTAGAAGGGACAAACCACATTCAACCCACAGCACAGAACTAGGTCTAGTCTTGTCAGTTACACAGACCAATAGAATCCCTTTACATTTTAGCAAGTTTGAAGTTTTGGTTTTTTAGCTGTTGTTACTTGTAACCAAGACACGTCCTGACTTAAAATTCTGCTTCATTCATCACTGTGTCCTCCGCCATCAGCCTAGCTCCCTGCCTTTGTGGGTGAATGAAAAAGTTTTTTTTGCTCTGGATAAGAAGTCTCAGGACTAGCAACTCCATCGGGGGTGGCACGGGCGGGGCAGGCACGGGCAGCACTCTGATCTCTGATTGGGTTCCATAATGCTGGTTCTACTTCTTTCTCCTCTGTTCCTACATAAGGACTGGTCAGAGATTCTTCCCTCCACTTTCCTGGATGCTGAAGACCCTGGAGCTCTTCTCATTGGATGCTGAGACGCAATCCCTATCTCCTGACTCCATGTACAGATTATCCCTTTCTAGCTTCATTCAAGTCCTCAACCTGCTTTAGCAGACTGCGATACCTAGAGCTGGTTATGGACCACAGGAGCACCCATGGAGCAAATCTGGAGCACTAGTGATCTACTTGCCTTTTATAAAATCTAGGCTGTGATGGGTTCTTCCATTCGCACACTGAATAAATTCCATGTTCTCGTTTGCGTCGGCAATTTGTTCCTCTCTGTTGCTGAAATCACAGAAGTTGAGAAGGAACTGTAGAGGTCAGCTAGCTCAACCCCACTTCCAGGGTAGGTGCCACCAATGCTACATCTCTGACTGGGGTTTAGCCTGCCTTGGCTTGAACACAACCCGGGACCGGCTGCTCCATCCTTCGCGAGGCAGGCATACTGTCAGACAGCTCAGATTGTTAGAAAGTTCTTCCTGAAATTGAGCTGGAATCTGCTTCCTTGTCATTCCACCTAGTCCTGGATCTGCCATCTGGAGTCCCTGGCATCAGCCTGATCCCTCCCCCACATGGCAGCCTTTGGGATATATGAGGACAGCACACATGTCCCTAAAGTCTGCTTGACTCCAGGCAAAGCATCCCTTGTGCCCTCACCCAGTTCTCATGTGACTTAACTTACCAATATTGCACTAGCCCATCATCCTCTGAACATACTTTGGGGGTGGTTGTCCACTCCTCTGAAGACAGGGTTCCTTGAAAGGATCTCCACGGTGCTGATATGACCTGCCCAGCACCAAGCAGAACAGAGCTGCCCTGTGCTTTGTTCTGGAAGCACCACACCTATTAGACGATGTGGTAGTCTCCATTCCCTTTTCATAGCCACAGTATGCCATTGGCTCAATGTAATCTTAGAAAAAAACAAAACTGTTCCACTGGATCTTCCATATTTGAGCATTGATGTATGGAACTCTACATTGCTTCTTATTAAATTTTATCTTGCTAGTTTTAGACGGAGCAGAATCACTAAGGTGACTGTATAATTTGTCACCCAAATTGTGACAGTTTTGAGACTGAAGGAGGGAGCCACTTTGCTATTAATAACTGTATTGAGACAACAGGCATAATCAGGACTGTCCCAGACAAACCTGGACACAGAGCCATGCCAAGTGAAGTGGTCAGGAATAGAGTCCCGGTTCCAATCTCAGTGAGATCATTTATCAGTTCTCTATTTAATTTCTGGACAGTACTGCTTTCCCATTTTGGAAAGGGAGACAATATTCTTACATTATAGCATTAGCATAAGCATTAAACAAGATCATGTATGGAAAGCATTTAATCCAGAGCCAGGCTCACATTAAGTGCTTAGAAAATAACACCTGTTACTTTTTTTTTTTTTTTTTTTTTTTTTTTGCGGTGCTGGGGATTGAACCCAGGGCCCTGTGCTTGAACACCTGTTACTTTTATCTTGCTGAGATCTTTTTGAATTAGTCCAGCTATTCCTCTCAGCATCATGTCATCTTTAAATCTGGTAATACAGCTCCCCCAGTTTAGTGTGAATTATTGCTCCAAGTAGCCTGCATCAGCGTCAAAGACAGAACCCAGTGGCATGCCACCGGTGTTCTCCATCCATGTCAATGATGAATAATGTCACCATTCTTCAGATATGCTTTAAGCCAGCTAACCCTGGGTATTGAAGGAACTTCACTTCAGTCATGAGACCCCCTCAACCACTCAGAGGCTGAGCAGACTTACAAGCTTATTTCCCTTTGCTATGGTTTGGATGTGTCCCTCAAAGTTCATGAGTTGGAAACTTAATCACCAATGCACTGGTGTTGGGAAGTGGGGCCTGAAAAGAGGCGATTAGGAAATAACATCTCTCCCCTCATGAATGGATGAACGTCATCACAGGAGTGGGTTGGTTATTTTGAGAGTAGATTGTCGCAAGAGTGAATTTACCACCCCTTTCTCCCCTTGCTTTCTTGCTCTTCCATCACTGTGGGATGATAAAGCACAAATGCCCTTGCCAGACACTGGTGCTGCACTCTATGGTTACTGGTCTTTGGAACCATAAGCCAAAACACTTTTCTGTCCTTTATAAATTACCCAGCCTGTGGTATTTTGTTATAGCAACATAAAAATAGACTGTCACTCTTGTATTAAAGTCTAGGCCATCCCCACTTTGGTATGTCATCTTCTTACCATCCGTCAGGGACCCAGGCAGCAACAACTCTCCTGTCCTCAGTCTGTGGCTTCTGTTTGCTCTGTTTGTCATTGTTCCAAGCAGCAGGAAAGGGGATAAAGAGCATGGAGGAGTGAGTATGGGAGGTTTGTGGGCATGTCTCGAGGGGGCACACATCACGGCTGCTCACATTCCAGTGGAGAGAACTAGACACTAAGATGCAGCTGCCTGTATGGAGGCTCCAGGGAGGACGGGGAGATGCAATGTTCACGGGCAGCCAGCAATCTCCACTTACCCCATCTACCTAATGCCTTATCATTCAGCTCACATTTTCTACCTTGACCTTGAGAAAATAAGGTGAGACTTCACCAAACACCGTATGAAATCAAAGGCCTCCAGAATTCTGCCCTAATGCTTGCCAAGACCCCTCACAAAAGGAAATCTTTCCAGGGTCTTATAAGGAGAAGGAGCACAAGCAGCCTGTGCTGTCACTACCTCTGAAAAATGCTTTCACATTTCAGGTGGTGAAATTCATTTAATCCTTCCATTAACCTGTGTGGGGAAGAAACAAAAAGAAGGAAAGAACATAATGGCATTTAAAAAATGACATGAAATGAAATTCCAAGTCAAACAGTAAAGGAATTCCACATAAAAATTAATCTTATGGTTTTTTTTCTATGTTCCTTTTTTTTTTTTTCTGCTGCTGAAGATCAAATCCAGTACCTCCTACATGCTAGGCAAGTGCTCTACCATTGAGCTATACTGCTAAACTAATATGGCTCTTTGAACTGTCCTAAACAACTAAGTATTGCACATTGTACAGGGAATAAATAAGTAAACAGCTGTGGTCTCTGCTCCAGGAAGTGTTTCAGATTAAAAAGGTTCTTGGTTTCTTGGTTGCAAAAACTAGAAACCAACTCTAACTACTTTAAGCAGAAAAATGAATTTGTTAAATAAAATTATTTAGATCACAAAATCTCTGGGGAGCTATATATCTAGAAATAATGCCCCTAAAACTGCAGAACTAGTTGAAAGAAGACAATCCTGGTGTTGTTGTCAGCACAAACATGCAACTTGAACTGGTGACCCTGTCGATGTAGGGCCCTGGATGCTCCCATCAGATGAGACTGGTGGATATGTGCTGCCTTTGCTCTTCCTACACGTCATGGCTTTCCATGATAGGTTCTGGTTCAGAGTCCCGCACGGGTATGTGTGGTGCCCACATAGCCTGCACCCTAGCCAAAAGGGGACCCAGGAAAGTACATACCTGCCCTCAGAGGTAGGATGTGGGGATTGATAAAACAGAATTCCACAAATGTAGGAAGGATGTGAAAAGATTCCTGGGTGGCCAAAAACTTGATAAATGCCCATGGTAAGTTGAAAGGTACATGTAAATACATACACAAAAAATGGAAAGAGTAGTTTATGAACAAAGAGTCATGGGAACATAGAAGACAGAATAAAACCTGGCTGAGCAGATCTGTGGAGTCTCATCAAGGCAATCTCCACTTTCCCATCCACCTGACACACTGCCATTCAGCCCACATTTTCTAGCTTGGGCTCTGGGTCATAAAAGATGAGTAAGACATTTCTGAGGAAAGATTCTAAACAGAGACACTGCATGCAGAGGAAAAGCATGGGACAAGTGACAGGAGTGAGGAAGGCGTGGTATGTCTGCTGAGAGGTCCAGCAGCAAAGGCCAGGGTCTGCAGCAAGGGGCAGATGGGTTGAGCAGGGGCCAGGTCAAGATCAGTTCCCAAGAAACCTTGTGTGGCAGGTGGGGGCATGGATTTCATGTTGAGAAAAAGAGGAGAAAAGTAGTTATTGGATGCCATTTGTGGATGGGAATGCAATGATTTATCCACTCTTAAGAAGTAAGTCGGTACAGGCAGAGTGTGGGTTGGGCAAGAAGAAAACGAAGATGGAGGAAGAGTCCAGAGTCTGGCACAAAAGACCGAGAGGAGGTGACACAAATTTGAATGAAGGCAATGGCAGCAAGAATGAAAGGAGAGTTGGATCTGAGAAATGCTTCCACAGTGGAGAGGTGCAATGGACAAAACCGTACTTGAGGCTTATTAACTTCTAGATGATAGTCAATACAATGAGAGGGTACCAGATCTGAGCAGGAGAAGACTGGGAACTCTCAGAGTAAGCATATGAAAGCTCAGTGCAGGTTTCCCAATGCCAGCACCAAGTCAAAGGCAGGACACACCTAACACATAACACCTGCATGGGGCATCAGTGGGAAGAGGAAGGAGATCCTGAGTCAAGCCCCCTGGAACACATCATCACATTGAATTGGGTTTTTGTCTATCTGGCAGTGGAGCCTGATTTCTTTGAGGGGAACTACCTTTCACTTATTTGGTGCAGTTTTGAGGATGGTCAATCAAGGAACCCACCTAAGAGATGAGCCAGGCTGGGCACAGTGGTGCATGCCTTTAATCCAAGTGACTCTGGAGGCTGAGGTTGGAGGATGCAAGTTCAAAACCAGCCTCAGCAACTTAGTGAGGACCTAAGCAACTTAGCAAGACCCTGTTTCAAAAATAAAACAGACTGGAGTTGTGACTCAGTGGTTAAGTGCCCTGGGGTTCAATCCCTGTTTACAAAGAGAGAGAGAGAGAGAGAGAGAGAGAGAGAGAGAGAGAGAGAGAGAGAGAGAGAGAGAGAGAAGCAAGGGCCCCAGGCAATCAGACTGTCCTCCTCAAGGACTTGTTATTTTGAGAGGAGTGAAGCAAGGCTGGAAAGAGGAGTTTGGAGTTAGTTCAATCCAGCAAGATCTTCCTGAAGGGACCTCCCAGTAGTTCCTGCTCTGTGGAATCCTGAGGCATTGTTACCATCTAGGGGTACTGAGTTAATTGTCTCTGTTCAGTAAAGAATTGAAGAATAGGACACAGGGATAGCAAGCAAGCAGCTGATTTATTGCAAGCAACAGTGACAGACTTCTCTGAAGAGAAGGGACCCCAGAGCTGGGATTCCAGTGGGGGAGTTTTAGCTTGTTCTTTTGATGTCTCTGGAATTTCTTCCTTTCCTAATCTTCTCCACTCTTCACGCTCTCCTCACTGTTGTTGACTGTGCCTCCTGTATTCATGTCTGTTTTACTTTTTCTATTGGATCCCCCGCTTAGGAACATGAGTACAGAAGTGTCTGTCTGATTGGGTACCCTGCTCTCATCCATGAGCACATTCATCAACCAGGAAGTTGACCTCATCAGAAGATCCTCCATGCTCCTTTATTCTGGCCCTGCCCCCAAACCTCCTCGCTCTCCATCTTGCTCTGGTTGCCTACGCCCTTCACATCTCCATTAGCACCCTAACTCAATCCTTCTTTGAGCCTGGATTCCAGACTTTCTTCCAACTCTGTGAACTCAGTGAGACCCTTTAGTTGGGCTTCCTTTCTGTTTAAGGGATCCAGAATTGTGTCTGTGATCAAAGAACCACAACAGACTCACAGAGTGATAGACACTCATATAAACTTTGTGGAGAAATCCTTACAAACCAGCCTCCCAACAGGTGCAAAGCATTTATGAAGAAGGAAAAAGACTCTCATGCATCCAGAACAGGGATCATCCTCACTTGTTGCAAGACCTTGAATAGGCCTTTAGCACTTGGGTCTTCTTAGTCTCATCTGCTTATTGCAGAGCAGACCTGGATGATACTTGGTGTCCAGGGATGTGCTTAAACCAGTTCTTTTTCTAAAGCCTTGATTTATAGTATTTGATGATTCCTGTCATGTAAATACTCTTCTCATAGCTGACTTTTCAAACTATCAAAGGGTTAATGACCAGCTTGAAAATTTCCTAAAGATTTTGCTTTTCCAAGTGACAAGCCAGTTCTAATATGTCACTTGGTGTCCCTTCTATGACTCATTTCTGGTTGGAGTCTCTCTAAACTGGGAAACTGAAAAACTGAGTCTTTGGCTCTTACTGGAAAAAAAGTGTTGGACAGTATTTCTCAAACTCTGTGGCAGGGAACTTGTTAAAATGCAAATGCCCGCAGACCTCAATTAAGTTCCCTGTATTAGCATGGGGGGTTGGCATGCAGGTTCCCAGAAATCTGCACCATCAACATATTCCCTAGATAATTCTGATGCAAGAGAAGGGAAGACCAGACTTTGAGAGACAATATTTGTTGTTCTCAAACAGAGAGAGATACTGGCTTGAAAAGAGAAAGGAAATATAAAGATGGAACAGAGTGGGAAGTAGACTGAGGCAAGGGTCTGAGAGAAAGCATGGATTTCCTATGAGGGAGCAATAACCCAGAGCACAGACATGACTGGGATGTAGAAGTTGGGAGAGACAAATGAGGAGGAAGGAAACAGGAGATATTCTCAGCTCGACATCAGAATCAGAGTATTCTGCAAACACCAAGTACCAGAGGGCTTTTAATAAGATGAGGATGATGATGATGGGTGGTGGTGGTAGTGGTGGTGATGATGGTGATGGTGGTGGTGATGGTGGTGGTGTTGGTGGTGATGGTGGTGGTGGTGGTGGTGGTGGTGTTGGTGGTGATGGTGGTGGTGGTGGTGGTGGTGGTGTTGATGGTAATGGTGGTGGTGATGGTGGTGGTGATGATGGTGGTGATGGTGGTGGTATTGGTGGTGGTGATGATGGTGGTGGTGATGGTGGTGGTGGTGGTGGTGATGGAGATGAAGGGCAGCAGGCTTGTTAACCAGCCTTATAGGGCTGGTAGGAAGCAGAATCATCTGGTGCATATCACACCATCACCACCAACACCACCACCACCACCACCATCACCATCATCACTACTACCACCAGAAATACCACCACCAACAACATCACCACCACCACCACCATCACCACCATCATCACCACCACCACCATCATCACCACCAACAACAACACCACCACCACCACTACCATCACCACCACCACCATCACCACCACCAATACCACCATCACCATCATCACTACCATCACCAGAAACACCACCACCACCATCATCACCACCACCACCATCACCACCACCACCACCACCACCATCACTACCACCACCACCACCACCACCATCACCACCACCATCACCATCATCACCACCACTACCACCACCACCACATCATCATCATCCTCATCTTATTAAAAGCCCTCTGGTACTTGGTGGTGGTGATGGTGGTGATGGTGGTGGTGATGATGGTGGTGGTATTTCTGGTGGTGGTGATGGTGGTGATGGTGGTGGTGGTGGTGGTAATGGTGGTGGTGGTGGTGTTTCTGGTGGTGGTAGTGATGATGGTGAGGTGGTGGTATTGGTGGTGGTGATGGTGGTGGTGGTGTTTCTGGTGGTGGTAGTGATGATGGTGAGGTGGTGGTATTGGTGGTGGTGATGGTGGTGGTGGTGATGGAGATGAAGGGCAGTAGGCTTGTTAACCAGCCTTATAGGGCTGGTAGGAAGCAGAATCATCTGGTGCATACTTGGTACATTTCAGAATCTATTTTACTTTCACTAGTGCTGCTCAGCCAAATTTATATCTGTTTCTGGCTGACTGCAAAACCTGCCTGGTATTGGACTAAGCCCTGAGCTCTGAGCAGAAAGAATCCCATGCCAGGGACGTGATCAGATTTTCCTGAGCCCAGGGCAAGGCTGGGTTTCTGAGCCTTCCAAGGGTGGGAGCTCTTGTTCCAGAGGGTGGGAACCCAGGAATGTGCCAAATGAATGATTGGAAGCCTCAAAGGAATGTGTGCACACATTGCCAAACCCTCTGTCTCCTCCTGCAGGAGAGGACAGCTTTGGTACCAACGTCACTGCCTTTTCACATCTTATTTGTTTATTGCTTCCTGGAGGCAAGAATGGGGTCTCGTTCATCTTTTTAGGCTGGGGCCTGTCCCCTTGGAGCTACTCCATGAGTGTTTGTGAGGCTCATGGATGGAGAGTGCAGGCAGGTAGTGGCAACCTTCAATGACTGGGAGATACCATTAGGCTGGCCTGGCCAAGACAGAAGAGTAATTGCCCAGCAGTAGGGAGTGGCTAAAGACTCAAGTCAAAGCAACATGAAATTTGCTCTTCTTGAGGAGGAAAATGAATTTGCTTAAAGCTACACAGTAACTAATAATAATAATACACTAAAAAAGAGAGAACTAATGTTCCTTCCTGTCTCCATCACCCCCCAAACCAAAACAACAGGTGAACGTCAGGGAGAAGAGGTACACACTGGTATAAGAGACTCTTGGGTCTGACAGAGCATTTGCTGTCTTCCCACTCTTTGAAATTTTCCCTCCTCACCTGTTCCAAGGCACATGGGCAGAATGTGTCTTCCCCAGGCTGAAACACAGAGCAGCAGTCAACTTTGCTAGATCCTGAGTGATACCTCAAGTTGCATGTACCTGCTTAGATTTCTCCCATTAAAAATTCCTCATCTGAAATCCTTCCTTCTACTCTGACACCCCAGATGCCACTCTTGGGTCATCAGCCCTGCTTGCCTTGCATCCCCACAGCTTGGCTCAGATAGATGAAATGCTGGATAAAACCTCTCAGTCCACAGGGCAGGGACCTTGTCTTTGTGTCTCATAAAATACCGTGTACACCTGCAGTGCTTTGTAAATAATAAATGGCCATAATAAAGAAACTGCCTCTTTGGGGTCAGAGGTACATGTTTGCAGAAAAACAGTCTCATCTCACCACAACCAGGGCTGGCCCAGCCTGGCACAGCTGTCGTAAAGAGCCTGAGGATGCACTGCACAGAGATTTCCAAAGGGACATGTGACCTGAAAAACTTTGGGTTCCAAACAGAATAAAAGGCATGATGCCAGGATTTCTTGGCCAAGGGAGGTCAGAGAGCAGCCTGCTGACGTACTATGGACGTGCAAAATAAATGCACCATGGAAAGGCAAGATGTCATCATTATTACTTCAAATTTTGTTGTTCTGCTTAATTGGCCTTTACACATTAAAACAGCACAGGCCTTTTTAGCCAAGTACATAATAATAATTTACTATTGAGAGAGATCGACTGGTAATAACAAGTATTCTTAACTATAATAATGACTTGCCAATTTAGCATAACAGAGAAGGGAGACCTCTTTCCAAATGGGTGAATAAATTAAGACAGACAAAGGTGGTTCCCTAGGGGAGCTAGGGGAAAGGAAAGGACACCGTCTGGTGACCAGTGCCCCTGATGCTGAGGTTGACTGAAGCACTGGACATCCTGCTGATCTCTCACCACAACTAACAGGCAACAGTGCATGTTTTTGAAAATATGCTGCTAAAGTCTCCCTTCCTTATTTCCTCTTGCAAAGTACTATCAGGGCAAGGAAAGTTCTACAACATGAGCCCACCCATCAGATATTTCAGGGCCAGACACTTAGAACACACTCACAATAGTAACAGCTACCATTTATTGCAGCCTCACTAGGCACAGTGCACCATCTTATTCAATCCTTTCTACCTACTCTTAGAAGTGATTCCTGTTATTCATTTTACAGAGACCTTGACTCAGGCTCTGTGGCTCAGGGGTGCAGCCAAGATCCAAACATAAGACTCTTTGAATCCAGAGACCAAGATCTTAACCACTGCCATCTACCACCTGTACTGGCATTTGGAAATGTTCCAATGGTTGAAATAATTTCCTCAGCATGAGTGACTCACAATTGACACCTCTATTCAAGAGGGGATGCTTTTTAATCATCTAAACTAAAGGAAAGGCCAAAACAGCATGGGTGATAACAACACAGGGGTACTGGGGTCTTCGTTCAGCCTTGGCTCTGGTGTGCCTGGCTGGGGTAGTTTGCAGTAGATTTACTTGTTGAAGATGTTTTTCCAAGGTAGGTATTAAAAATAGCTCATGGAGATGGGCTGCAGCACACGCCTGTAATCCCAACAGCTCAGGAGGCTGAGACAGGAGGATCATGAGTTCGAAGTCAGCCTCAGCAACTTAGTGAGGTGCTAAACAACTCAGTGAGACTGTCTCTAAATAAAATACAAAAAGGGCTGGGGATGTGGTTGAGTGGTTGAGTGGTCCTGAAGTCAATCCCCGGGACCAAAAAACAAAGCTCGTGGTCTCTGAGAGTATTCTAGCTAAGAGGGGAAAGGGAGCGACTCTGAAGGAGGGGCTGGAACCAGGAACCACTGCAGCATGAAAATGTTACCAGGGATAATCTGTAGGGCTGACGGTAGGCATTGATTAGATCTGCTCTTGCTAATTAGCAGAGCTGTGTGGTTGTGGCTCCTTCATACCTCTGAGATTTATTTTTAAAATCTCTTTATCTTTAAATGAAGAACATGGAAGAAAATTAGAAGGGTGGGCACTTCGAGGTTCTTATTGTCTACCCCTGACCATCTGGCCTAGACTTAATTTAGTCCAGATTGTGAATTCCATGAGCCATGTTAATGAGCAAGCTGGGAGAAGGTCTCGGTCAGAGGCTTGCTCTGGACTAAAGCTACTGCCTCGCTAATTTCTAATTAATCCTCTGATCCATCCCAGAACTCCTTTCCCTCCCTCCTCAGGAGCAGGAGTCAAGATGCCTCAGGCACTTAGGTGTCTGTTGGGACAGGAAGTGTAGCCAGGACAGCACACATGCCTTTCGTCCTCATATAAGTCACAGAACCACATGTTTGTAAAGAAGGGGGAGGGGAGGGCAGAGGGGAGGAGGGGGAGGAGGGGGCGGAGGCGTGTGTATGCGCGCCTCGGATGTGAAGGTGGTCATGGGGGTGATGTTGGGATATGCACGCGTGTGTTGCCATACAAAAAAAAAGGTGTGATTAAGTCACATAGGTCAATTTTGTCTTGTATGTGAGTGTGCATGGCATTGTGTGTGTGCAGTGTGATGGGCATTGTATGGTACGAATGTGGAGATGGATATGGCAGGAATGTGTGTGGATGTGTGGTGGGTGTATGTGGTGTGGGGTAAACGGGCATATAGATTATGCAGACGGGTGTTAGGGTGTGAGGTGCGTGTGCATGTGCAGTGGGGTCTGATGGGCAATACGAACGTGTGTCTGAGGGGTAGCGTGTATGTGTGTGATATGGTAAGAGTGGGGGATGGATGGGTGGTAGGGGTGTGTGTGTGTGTGCGTGTGTGCGTGTGTAATGATGCAGAGTGAGAATAAAGATATCTCTAACAAAATAATCAGTTTGAAAAGGAAGTTTTTCTACTTCCTAGAAATTTGCCAGAATATCTTCCTTTCTGGCTAAAGCTTCTATTCAAAGGGTCTGTGGATAAAAATGGACAAGCTGGGTCTCGAATA
Organism: Sciurus vulgaris; assembly: GCF_902686455.1. Classification (NCBI taxonomy): domain Eukaryota; kingdom Metazoa; phylum Chordata; class Mammalia; order Rodentia; family Sciuridae; genus Sciurus; species Sciurus vulgaris. The sequence goes on from NC_136461.1 coordinate 102,909,864, forward strand.
AAAGCAGTGTTAAGGATATTTGAGAAGGAAGCGTTTTAAAAAAATAAAATAGTGGTAATAGTGTAGTGGCTTCAGTTTCCTTGGGCTGGTGGGAAGGAGTACTTAACGTGAAGAAGTCACCTCCTGGCTCAGCGACAGAGCATGGAACCGGCACGCTGGCCGCCCTCTTCCCAGCTGCGTCTCTGCTCTGGCAGCCCCTGTTTGCCAGTTCCATGATATGATGAAATCTCTCTTTGTAGAATATTTTTTCTTCTTTGTGGAATATTTTTTTCTTCTTCGTGGAATATTAAAAAGGACTTTTTGTCTAGCGGGATTTGGAAGGAATCCTGCAGAAGCAAAGTCACCCTGATATGGAGGTGCCATCTAGGGGCAGGAAGGGACTGGAGGAGCCTCCTGGAGAACTTGGCAGTGAGGAATCAACTGCAGGATTTTGCCAGCCTTTCACAGAGCTTCTCAGGAGCTAGGGGTCCTCATGCAGGGAAGTGTCCTAGAGTGGGATCAAACCAGACAACTCCAACTGCTTCAACATGTTTCTGTGGAGAGGAGGAGTGTTTTTGGTTTTTTCCAATCCCAAACACAGAGACAGTCCCTAAAAACACAGAGTACACTTAAAAGAAGTTGACATCCCCAAGTCCTTAAGAAAAGAATCTAAAACAGTGATTTAATACTGCCTTAGAGGGCTGGGAGATAGCTCAGTAGGTAGAGTGCTTGCCTTGCAAGCACAAGGCCCTGGGTTGGATTCCCAGCACCACAAAAAAATAAAAAAAATAAAAAATAAATACTGCCTTAGAAAGATTTTAAGAATGTCATACACTGTCATACGCTGCTAGAAGAGTGTAAATCAGCATAACTTTTCAGGAAGGCAGTTTGGCAGTACCTAAGAAAAGCCTTTATTAAAAGGCCCTGCCCTTTGATCTAATAATTCCACTCCTAAATGTTACTCTAAAGAACTCATCAGAGTGTAAAGATTTCTCTGTAAGAGTGTTTCTTGTAGTGTTAGTTATAAATGTGAAAAGTTGGCATGAACCTTAATATCCAAAATGGGGAAGTTTTAAAATAAATGGTATGCCTGTCACATGACAGGCTGCTGTGTTGACATTAATTCATATTTTGGGACACTACCTAGTGACATGGGAAAATAGTCAAATACAATGTGAAGTGAAAAAACAATGTGTAAAGATAAATATATATAATGTATTTATAGGAAAGTGTGTTGGAAGGTTATATATCAAACTGCTAAGAGCTGTTTTCATTAGAGAAAGATCCTGAGAGAATTTTTCCCTTAAACTTTTCTGTATTTTCCATCGTTTTCTATAATGAGCATGAAATATTATAATAAATGTAACAATGTGTGTAATTTAATTATGGAGCCAGGAATGGCAGTGCATGCCTGTTATCCCAGTGACTCAGGAGGCTGAGGAAGGATCACAAGTTGGAGGCCAGCCTCAGCAACTTAATGAGTCTTCAGTAACTTAGTGAGATCCTGTCTCAAATTAAAAAGTAAAAACGAATGGACTGCAGATATAGCTTAGGGGGTAAAGCAAGTGTCCCTGGTTCATTCATTCCCCAGTATTAAAAAAAATGTTATGGGCAATGGTCACAAAGGTGGTAGAGAATTTCCCTGCAATGAGTGGGGGAGGCATGAACATTTATAAGCGTCTCCTCCTATGTGCCAGGCCGCGCTGTGTCACCTTATTTAACCCTTACACCGGGGGTGTCTCCTCTCATGCCTCTTACATTTCTCCCCTACCCCTCACTTACAGCCCCTAGCCTTGCTTCCTCTTTCACTGAGAAAATGGAAGCAATAAGAAGACATTGGCAGCATCCCATCATTTCAACTACCTCCTACCTCCCTGTTCTGTGCCCAAACATTCATCTTCCCTCCTCTTGTCACGATGACTCCCCTGTGCGCCTGAGGCCAGCCTCTACGCTTATGCTCTGGTTCCAATATCCTTTGCCTACTCAGTGACATTTCTCCAGTATCCTTTCCTGTCTTGCATCAGCAGTTTTCCCTTTCTGTTGGATCATCCCATCAGCACGTGTTTCATCCCAGGGCTACACAGGCCCCAGCAGGGCAGGCTGGAATATAAAGAAGGGCCACATCCCACCTACAAGCAGGGGGAAGATAACGGAGAAGTTACATGTCCACTGTGCATGCAGATTTCTTCGGGTATTTTGTGGGAACATTCTTGTACTTTATAACTGAGGTCATTCTACTTTGATCTTCACCTAAAGATTTGAGACAAGCAAAGTGGCCAGTTTTCCCTCCCCATTTCCTTCATTATCACATTCTTTTAAAATTATTTTTACAGACTGCATTGTGATTCATTGTACACAAATGGGGTACAACTTTTCCTTTCTATGGTAGTGCACAATGTAGACTCATACCATTCATGTAATTATACATGAACATAGGGTTGTGTGGTTTTTTTTGTTTGTTTGTTTTTGTTTTTGTTTTTGTTTTTGTTTTTGTGCGGTGCTGGGGATCGAACCCAGGGCCTTGTGCTTGCAAGGCAGGCACTCTACCAACTGAGCCATATCCCCAGCAAAAAGAGACGATGCAATGAACATAGGGTAAGGATGTCTGTCTCATTCCACCATTTTTCATACCACTGCCCCTTCCCCCTCTCATTTCTCTCTATGTAATATAAAATTCCTCCATTCTTCTCTAATCCCCCACTCCCCAACCCCCATTGTATATCATCATTCACTTATCACAGAAAACATTCAACCTTTGGTTTTTTGGGATTGGTTTATTTCACTTAGCATGATATTCTCCAATTCCATTGATTTGTCTGCAAATTCAATAATATTATTCTTCTTTATGGCTGAATAATATTCCATTGTGTATATGTACCACAGTTTCTTTATTCATTCATCTGTTGAAGGGCATGTAGTTTGGTTCCACTATCTGACTATTGTGAATTGAGCTGCTATAAACATTGATGTGGCTGTATTACTGTAGTTTGCTGATTTTAAGTCCTTTGGGTATAAACCGAGGAGTGGGATGACTGGATCAAAAGGTGGGTTCATTCCACACTGCTTTCCAGAGTGGTTGCACCAATTTGCAACCCCGCCAGCAATGTAAAAGTGTGCCTTTTCCCCCACAGCCACGCCAATATCTAATTGATAATAGCTATTCTAATTGGAGTAAGATGAAATCTTAGAGTTGTTTTAATTTGCATTTCTCTAATTAGTAGAGATGTTGAACACTTTTTCATTTATTTATTAATCACCTGTATATCTTCTTCTCTAAAATGTTTGTCCAGTTCCTTGGCCCATTTATTGATTGGGTTCTTTGTATTTTTGGTGTAAAGCTTTGTAAGTTCTATATAAATTTTGGAGATTAGTGCTCTATCTAAAGTGCATGTGGAAAAGATTTTCTCCCACTCTGTAGGCTCTCTTTTCACATTATTGATTGTATCCTTTGCTGAGAAAAAGCTTTTTAGTTTGAGTCCATCCCATTTATTGATTCTTGCTTTGATTTCTTGTGCTTTGGGAGTCTTGTTAAGGAAGTCTGATCCTAACATTATCATATTCTTTAAAGTCCTTATTCTCTTCCTGCCCTCAACAACAAGCTTTCTTGGCACTGACTAGTGTTTACATAAATGTGCTGTAATATTGGCCACAGTACAGAAGCCAAACCCACCATTGACTGACAGCCCCCTGCAGCTACACTTTCTTCTTTCTACACCTGCTTTTAGTCACAAAACTCAAGAGTTATCTCTATTTACTGATTACCTTTCATATATTTCTCCTAAACCTCAGTAGTCCCACTGTCACCCTACCTCAGCCTGTTGAAGTTATTCTTCTCAAACCCACCACTGACTTCCATGACACTAAGTCCAATGATCAATCCTCAGTCCTCACTTTGCTCAGCTTCTTGCCAGCCTTGGATGCAACAGACATAATTGATGCTTCTTGGAAGTTTCTTCACTTGACTCCCCAGAATCTACTCTCTCCAACTTCACAGGTCTCTTGGTTGCTCAAGTCCCAGGGTCCCATTCCCTGGCTTGTTGTCCTCTCTAAATAAAAACCTCTACCTTGGGCTTCAGACAGATAGGCAGATAGAAAAGAAAGATAAAAATTATATACATATAATATATCAAACTTGGGGCTGGGATTGTGACTCAGTGGTAGAGCACTTGCATAACATGTGTGAGGCACTGGGTTCAATTCTCAGCACCATCTATAAATCAATGAATAAAATAAAGGTCCATCAACAACTAAAATATATATATATATATAAAATAATTTTTAAAACATATATATCAAACTTAACACAATCAAAGACACACTTCTGCTTTTCTTCCCCAAACCCAGTAGGGGGAACATGCCTCCTATCAGTTAATAGCAATTCTTACCTTTCACTGTTCAGGTTCAAAACCTTGGAATCATCCTTGATGAATCTTTCCCCCTCCCACTCTGCAAATCATCTCTCTTCCACCTTCACAATAAGCCCAGAATCTGCCCACCTCTCACTGCCTCCCCTGCTACCACCCTGGTCCAGACCACCATCATCTCTCTCCTGAATTTTTTTCAAAACCTCCTAACTGGTTTCTTCATCCCACACTTGACTCCCAACACTGTGGCCAGGGCATGCTAAAATGCAAGTCACATCATGTCACTCCTTCTCATCTTACTCAGAATAAATGCCATGTCTTTCCAATAGCCTGTAAGCTCTCTATGTCATTCTATTTTCTCCTCCAACCTCATCCTACACCTACCTGACTCTCCCCGCTCTCTCCACACATTTCCTAGTTGCCCTAGAGCACACGAGGCATGTTCTACTTCAGATGTCCATCCCGCTTGCTTCTGCAAGTCCTCCGATTTCTGCTCAAACATCACTTCTCCATCAGGCTCTCCCTGATCATCCTGTTTAAAACTGCTCTGCTCCCATGTCCCCTTTCCCTGCCTCACTGTTCCAATGGCACTTGTCACCCATGTCATCTACCTTTGTCAACTGATATCCTATGCAGCTGAGCTCTCATTTGCTGTCTAGAATGTGAGTTCCAGGAGGGCGGGACCTTAGGTCTGTCTTGGTCATGGTGGTGTCCTCAGCTCCTGAATTCTAGTGTCTGGCATAGAATAAGACTCAGGAACAGCCATCAAATGAATAAATGAACAAAAGGTGATGGAAAAGGACTTAGCCTATTTGGTGCTTTAAAAAATTTGCTAGTAACCACAGGAACGGGAAGGAAATTGGCTGTGCGTATTTCTTTTCTTTTCCCATTGGACTGTCTAATGAGACTGCACAGTTGTGTTATTATTTCAAAAGCAACAGCTTTCCAGTGTTTAACAATGTGCCAAATGTTTTTGCTGTTTGTTTCCATTCCTTTTCCCCTAATGGGGAAGGGGATGTGCTTGCTGATTTTGCCTCTCCCATCCCTCAGGGACTGGTTTTCCCTTTGGCATGTGGCTTCTCTTCTTGGGTTCAGTCAATGCTCAGTTGATAAAATCTTCAAGCACCTACCTCGTGCTCTGTGTCTATGTGAATTTTAAATCCATTTTGCGTCACAAACATACACCAAATGTTCATGCCACATTCCTAGTTATCTCCACTCCTAGGAATATTTGTGACCAGTGTCCCTAATGATAAAGGATGTCACCTCTCTTCAAGGAAGTCTTTGATGCAGCACACAGTGCTAAGATAGTTCCCAGACTCTTCTGTAGAATTCTATATTAGTGTCAAAAAATTCTAGACCCACTTCACATGACGGTGGTCATATGTCCATTGAATGAGGCCACAAATGGTGCTTACTGCACATTTGGAGTCACAAGTCCCTCACAATAATTTGAACTGCAAGAGTCCACACTGACACACTGGGGTCACTGGGAAGAGTTAAGAGACTGGGCCTCCCTCTTGGTTCTGCCACCTCCTGGATGTGCCTCCTTGAGCAAGTTACAACTTTCAAAATTCATCTTGTCTTCAGTAAAATGGAAGCATGTAACCTGCTACCTGTGCTAAGGTTGTGGTATAGATCGCTGATGGACGGTGACAGGGCTTATAGGGACTTATAATCATATGCAAGGTTGAAGCATTAGGAAACCCGTGTGTCTTCAGTGTCTCAACTCCCCTACACAGGCAGCATCCTTTAATCCCCCTTTGGCCAGTCTCTTTAGAAAAATTAGCTGAGGTAATGTGGTGGACTTTTCTACTTCTCTTTATTTTCCAATTTCATTAGGCATATGTTGAAAACAAATTTATTATTAGGCTGTAAATCTCAAGGGCAGTGACAGAGTCCCTCAGTTTCACTGCCCCTGAAAGTTCTTGCAACTGGCACTGGTCCCAGAATATGAACACCTGCTTCAAAGACTTCCTGGGGGCTGGGGTCAGAGGAAGCCCTCACCTGAGCATGAGGCCATCTTAAGTGACCTTCCTCCTTAGGTCACAACCTAAAAGGAATTTTCCCCTTGGCTTTTCCAAGCAGGCTCACTTCCTCGATGAACATTTTTGCCAGCTGCTTTCAATCCTAATATTTTGGCAGCTAAACAGCATACTGTTCTGCAAAAGAGTTGGGAAACTGCTAATAATCCCACATTAACAGCTTTACAGCTCTCCTGCATTCGCCTTTGCCTTCGGGATCTAAGATTGATACTAGGAAAGGTCTCCTAACATCCTGCCTTTTGTCCTGAACAAGAGAAGCCACTGCCTGGGCTTCACGCTTTGGAACCCACCCCATATCTCAAACACAGAGAAACTGCGAAGGAAAATATGGACACTCCTGTCACTCAGGATCTGCTGCTCAACCTGGTATAGCATGACACATCATCTCGAACACACTGTCTTGAAATGACACCATCCAGGTCCCAGGACATTGCTTCTCCACATCTCTTGTCTTATGTCCTTGAAACAAAAGGTGGCTCTGTCTGAAATGTCAAGAGTTGGGTTTGTATTGCTTCCCACGTTGGAGATCGACATTAGTTCAGAAGGTGTGTTAGCTGGGGAGGGGGAGGTGAATGATTGGCAGAAACGCTTAGGTCAAAGAAAAGACAAATTAATTAACATGTCAAATCCTTCCTATCACATAGCAAGAATGCAGTAGATTCTTGCATAATGCAGTGTGTGTCGAATATCCATTTTCTTGCTCATCATGTTCCACTTGTGATTCTGGAGTTACCCATAAATTAGTGCAGTATTCACAACAATTGTATACAGCAGTTAAGAAATATTTTGCAATATGAAACAGTTCACATTACCTTCATGTGCATGTGTGCGTGGGTAATCAACCCTCTACTTCAGCCCTATTGATATTGTAGACTGCTTCTTTGCAGTCTATGCTGACCTAGGATGTTTGGCAGCATCCCTCTTCTCTACCTGCTAGAAACCAGTATCAAGCTGTATCAATCAAAAATGTACTCAGGCTGGGCAAGTGGCACACACTGGTAATTCCAGCTACTCAGGAGACTGGGGCAGGATACTAGGACAAATTTGAGACCAGCCTGGGCAATTTAGCAAAACCCCATCTCAAAAAATAAATAAAATGACTGGGGATGTAGTTTAGTGTTAGAGTGCTTGCTTCATATGTGCGGGACCCTGGGTTCAACACCCAGTACCAAAAGAAAAAAAAAAAAAAAATAGATACGCTCAGACATTACCAAATACTCCTGGGGAGCAAAATCACGCCACTTGAGAACCACCTCTCTAGACACAATGTGCCAGAGGGTGATACTGTTTCTTTACACTGGCAACTATATGACTATTGCACACTATAATTTGGAGAATAGTTTTACTTAAATGATATTGATTAAAATTTTTATATCCATTAGCTATAATTGTATTTAAGCCTTAATTTTAATAGATACTTTAAATATTTCAAAAGAAAAATTACTTTTTTGGGGGCTTCAGGGGTACTGTGGATTGAATTCAGAGGCACTCTATCACTGAGCCACATCCCCAGTCCAATTTTGTATTTATTTAGAGACAGGGTCTCACTGAGTTGCTTAATGCCTCGCCTTTCCTGAGACTGGCTTTGAACTCACGATCGTTCTGCCTTGCCTCCTGAGCCACTGGTATAACAGGCATGTGCCTGGTGAAAATATAAAAAAGACACAGGTTCAAGTAGTTTGCATTTAGTTTAATTATATTTTATAATAAAAATATTTGAGGGGCTGGGGAGATAGCTCAGTTGGTAGAAAGCTTGCCTTACAAGCACAAGGCCCTGGGTTCAATTCCCAGCACCACAAAAAAAAAAAAAATATATATATATATATATATATATATATGTTTATATATATATATATGTATATATATAAACTTTGGGCACTTAATAAATCCCAATCATTACCAACAGCAGAGCATATGATATGAATATATGTGTTCTTGATTACTTACCAACATATTTAGTGATTTTGCTGAGATGAAAATTAGTGGGATAAATATGTCATAATTTAAGAATGATGTGTGCTTTTGTGTGTGTGTGTGTGTGTGTGGTGGTGCTGGGGATTGAACCCAGGGCCTTGTGCATGTGTGCTTTTTTTTAAAAAAGTAGATTCTATATTTTAATTTCACCCATTACTATCAAAGGGAAAAATACATAATTGAATTAATGGGACATACAGCACCCACTTTTTATATATGATAAAGATTTCATTCAGTTTATGTGCCCACAACACAAAGACATTTTTAGAGAAGTTTTTGAGATACCTGTTTTTTCCCATTAATCTTTTTTTTCATTTACACATAATGATTATACATTTTTATGAAGTACAGTATGATAATTCAATACATGTATACAATGTGTAATGATCTGTTTTTATACCACTACTACCACCTGGTTCTACAATTGCAATTGTATCATTTTGTTTCATATATGAGAGAACAAACTCAATGTGTTTTCTTTTTCTCCATGCATTCTTTGGAAAAATATATAAAGTTAAAGGTACATGAAATATTGATAGTATCTGTATAAAAATTGTGATATACAGTCATTTTCCTTACCATGAAATTTATAGAATCATCTGAGAAATTCTAAGTGATGAAAGGCCAAATTTTTCCTGCTGTATTTTAAAAAAGGAAATAGAATGACTAATATTTTCAGGAAAAATGAATGATCTCTGTTTTTACCTTATTACTCACCCCCACATCACTGTCCATCAAACAAACACTAAGACATGCACAAGAATAATTCAATTCAGTCTTATTTGATAACAGGCTGAATTTCTGTCATATAAAAACTAGTTTTATACACATTCTGTTTTATTATTTTATATCAGAGGAAGAGGTTATCATGTATTTAATCAAACAAATTATTTGCTTGGCTTAGGACACATGATTCTTGGGGCTCCACTGATCCTTTTGCCAGGGGTCTGGCACATATGAGGTACAGACTTGGTCATCCCCTAGACCTGAGGCCTCAGTCCAGGGTCTGAAATGGAACCTTGCCAGCTCTGGAACTGGAGATCAGTTGTGGGTAGGAGTAAAGGGAGGTTGGGGCTGGCTGATCAGTCTTCTGTTTATTTATTCTTCAATTATTTATGGATCGTGTCCTGTACCCCAGGTACTAGGATAGGCCATGGGTTGTAAAACAGTCCCCACCCTTAAGCAGCTCATTTATTTTTTATTTTTATTTTTTTGCAGTACTGGGGATTGAACCCAGGGCTTTGTGCTTATTAGGCAAGCACTCTACCTGCTGAGCTATATCCCCAGCCCTTAAACAGTTCATTTTGAGAGGCCTTATTAATCTCCATCTCATCTATCTCCTTCCTTTTTTCTCATTCTTTCTCTATCCACAATTGTAAAGAAGGAGAAAAACACCACTTTAGGAGTCATTGTACTTATTGAGTTCCATATTCACTTTTTCAGAATTTTGCTTTCTGCTGTGCTAAGCAACAATTAATTTAATTTAATTCAACAGGGATTTATTAAGCTCTTTTTACCTGGCAGGCATGAATCTATCCTCACAGGACCCAACAATGCAGGAAAAAAATGGCATCTCCCTCAAGGAGTTCACCCGCCAGCAGAGGCAGGCAGGTGAGTAAGGAACTCTTCTTATGTTGGGTTAAGGCAGCAATAAAGGGTTTGCACAAAGGGCAAAGATAACAGAGGAGGGGAGAGTAAACTTTTTCTGGGGAACCATTTTCTGCATGAGGCTTCACCGGGGTGCTCTCTGAGCTGAATGGAGCAGGATATGTAGAACCTACCCTCACCCAGCCCCCCAGGCATAGAGGCAGGAGGATGATGGACAGAGGAAGCAGCCCTGGCTGAATGCACTTTGTTTTTTGTTTGTTTGTTTGTTTGCTTGCTTGTTTTTTAATTGTAGGTGGACACAACACCTTTATTTTATTTTTATGTGGTGCTGAGGGTTGAACCCAGGGCCTCACACATGCTAGGCAAGTGCTCTACCACTGAGCCACAACCCCAGCCCCTTGAATGCACTATTGACAAGGAAATACAATACATGAACCCAGTACCTGGCACATAGTAGGTGCTCTGTGGGCTCTTGTTTGCTTCTATTGTATTCCAGTAGTGTGACCTATGCCTGGTTTTTCATGAAGGAACTTAAGTTATTCCTAGAGACGTAATATCCTGGCCCCAAAGAACAATTGTTCCTTGAATTTTCTGGCCCTTGGCGTTGGAGCTGTGCCTTTCAGCTACCTTCCATATGCACAGAGGCAGCAGTCATCTCTGCAAGCAAAAGGGCAAGGGCAAGGGCAAGAAAGGAGGCTTAGGACGCGCCGGCTGCCTACCATCCCAGGGTGGTACAGAGTGCAGAAGACATAGGAGCGTGTGTGGTGGGTTCAGGGAGGTAGTTGTTCCCAAAGACTCAGAAGACATCACCTGTCATCAAGAACTCAAACCCTTGTTTGGAAGGAAACCTTTGAAACCTACAAGAAGTGACTTAGAACTTGGGAAGTTTGCAAGCAAAATATCAGGAGATGGAGAGACTCACCCGAGGCTGGCTGGATGCCGAAGGAGGGGAACAACACGGGTTGGGTGGGTTAATCTTATTGGGCCTCCTAGAGAAGCTGCATGGGAACCAGTCAGAGGGAAGGCACAATGCTGGGTAAGCAGCACACCTGAGCAAGTGAATGACCAGAGAAGTGAGGACAACGAGCAGATGCACCAGGGGGGCCAACAGGCCATGCAAACAGACAGTCACTCTGCACTGAGCCACGTCCCCAAAGGCGATGGGGCAAGGGGCTGGAGAAGTGAGAGATGGCCCTGGAAGGGGGTTTTCTGGGGGTTGGAAGAACCTTCTGCAGAGAAAGGTTCTGCTGAATACCATTTAAGATTCACTCCAATTTTCAGACCTTTCTTATAAACAAGAGTTCCACTCCTTGGGGTACCCATGCCCAGCATGGTGTATCCTGACTGACTTAAATTAATTTGAGTAATATATTTCCCTTGGTTTAGAGGAGGTCTGTAATCAAGGCCTGGCCCGCCAGCACAATGGGTGATACATATTGGAAGTTTCTGGGAAGGGAGAGGAGGGAAGAAATAGTCCCTCTTCTTCCTGTGCAGGAGGTTGGTGTGTCTGGATGTGAGATCTGGAACTGCTGCAGCCGTCTTGCTGCCAGCCTGAGGACGAAGCCAATGGAGAGAGGCAGAGCAGAGGGATCACAGAGGAGAGGAGCCAGAGCCCTGGAGCCCTGTGCTGGCAGCCGCCTCCTCCCTGGGGAGAATAAATCCTCTTGTTACTTACTCTATTGGAGGACTGGGTTTTTACCACTTGCAGTCAAGGGCACCGTAATATCTATCTACCTATCTATTCATTTACATATGATTATCTAGGCCACTAGCAATGGGATAGTTATAATTCTAGAAAGAAAAACCCATCGAAGAGACTGATATGTACAAGTAACTACATATATTTCAGCATGATTATTGCATGAAGTTCAGGACGCCATGTTGCTAGAGATGGGACCAAAAGTGGAGGCAGAGGCCAGGTCTCAGTGAGACTTGTACCCTTTGCTAGGAAACCTGCTCTTTAGGATACTTGAAATCCATTGGTGGGAAGGTTAAGTCACCGTGAATAAAGAGGCAGCAACTCACAGGCCTGCTGAGTGGCGAGCAACCAGGACAATGTAGATGAGGCTCAGCCTTGCACAGAGATTCAGGGCAAAGACTTTGGTGACAGACACACCCGGTTGGAGTCACTGTTCTACCACTCATGAACTGTGTGCTTTGAGTAAACCTCTCTTAGTCTCAGTTCCCTGGTAGACAAGTCACACTCCTCAGGATGTGCTACAGTTTAAATGTTCCCTCCAAAACTCAGGTTGAAATTTAATTGCCAATGTACTGGCATTGGAGGTTCGGCCTTTAAAAAATAATCTAGACATGAGGGATCTTCCCTCATGAAGGGATTTGTGCTGTTATCACGGGAGTAGGTTAATTATTGTGGGAGTGTGCTTCCGATAAAAGATGAGTTTGGTTGACTCTCTGTCTCTTGCCATCCCACCATGTTATAAGGCAATACAGAAGCCCTCGCCAGATACCAGTATCTGGTATCAAGTTCATGCTCTTGAACCTCCCAGCCTCCAGAACTGTGAGAAATTAATGTTTTCTTTATAAATGATCCAGTCTGTGGCATTCTGTTATAGCTACAGAAAATGGACTAAAATACAGTAGCTGTGGAGTGCAAGTGAGTCCTCCGTCTTGTGACCTGCACTCTTCTGATTGTTCTCTGAATACTCACTGAGCCTCTGCAAGAGGCTGGACATTGTGCTGAGGTCAGATGCAGTGTTATAAAGGTCTATTTCTGCCATCAAGGAGAGAAAGTTCTCATATAAGGAGACCAATTCATGAGACAGTAACTGGCAAGATAATGTGCAAACTACCAAGTAGAGATAGACCCAGGCTGTGAAGAATTTTTTTTTTCTAAAATGCAGTGAACAAAAAGTTCAGCGATTGCAAAAGCTCAGCAAGTTGGTGACTCAGTTGGCAAGGGGAACCATTTCCTCTCTGCATGCTCCCCCACAACTCACTGCACACCAATTTTTTCTTTACCCTGAGACGTTCCCTCAATTCATCCATGGGACCAGCTGAAGGAAGAAACCAACATCCCCCAGCTTCCTCCAGGGCTTTTGTACTGGCTCACCCATTGGGGTCACTTCTCAAGGGCAGTTTCCCAGCCTGTCTCTGAGGAAAGTCTGGCATCTTTCCCAGGTCCTGTGGCCACCTGTTCGCTCGGTAATCCTGATTACAAATTTCAGGTGAACTTTCCTATAGAGCAAACTCCCACCCTGCTAAGAGCCATACCAAGCCCATGCCTAATCAGCCTTCATCTGAAACAAATCCTTTCTTGGATGGGAACTGGGCCATGATTAATTCTTCATACTCGGCCCCGAACCATGACCTTTTGGAATGGATTTTAGAGGTTTCTTGGAATCGTCGTTATCCTGGCACTCTGCAGTTCCATGGCTGTATTTGTCAGGCACTATACAAGTCTATTTTGCCAGTAGTCATTGACTTTAGTTCCTCATTCTGCTATTACAGCTTCAAAGCTGCCACAAGATTCAGTGACCCTTTCCAGGAATCCCAACAGTCCCCTCCCTCAGCACTCAAAGCCATTCTTCATCCACACCTTGGAAAGCTCTGGAGGATGACATCGAGCACTGAGCCAATGATAGAAATATTTAATGGCAGTACAGTCTGTACACGGAAAGGTGCACACATTATCACGGCACCTCCGCTACGATCACAATAGGACTCCACGGGGAGCCAGCGCCCAAGGCAAGGAATACAACATTGGCAGCCCCCAAGCTCTGTTCACGCCCTTCCCCGTCACCAGCCCCACTCTCTCTCTCCCTCAAAGCTGACTTCTAACGCCATGGTAGTGTTCGAACCAGAGAAGTGCCAAAAGTTTTAAGTAAGAAAGAAGTGCAATCATATTTGGTTTTGGAGAACTCTTCCAGGCTTGTAAGAGGGCAAGACGCCAGGAGGCTGAGTGGGAATCTGTTACAGAGATGCTGATGGCTGGGAACAGAAATGTGACTGGGAGGGAGGGAGCAGGGGGTCACGAGTCCAATTTGTCCACTCTCTCGGCTGTGATTTTCTGTGGCCTGCAGATTGATTAAATGACCTTAAAAGCCTCCTACCCCCAACCCTGAAAGTCTTTTATTCAAACCAGTCATCCAGAAAGTGAGCCTCCCACTGGTGCTTAATTCACTCAAGGAAAGATTATAGAACCTGGTTACCAAGCTTTGAAAAGTTGCTCATAAAATTCAGCAGGAGCCTGCAATCCTCAGAGACTTCTATTTTTACCAAAAACACACACAGAGAAGTGGAGAATTTTCAAATGAATTAGACATGAGATTGATCTTTTTATACCAAAAAGAGAGAGAAGAAAGGAACAGGGATGCTGAGTTTGAAGTCCCCTCCGGCCCCCAGTTTCCCTAAGCTGACTCATTTTGGTGGCTTAAGTCAGGCCTGACCTCTGCTCTAACCCAGGCAAGGGCTGGTGACCAGAGAAACCCTGTGGACTCCCCAAGATGATGGACATAGTCTTGTTCCCAACCACCCAGACTGGACCTGCTCCACTGTAGGAGGAGCTGACCAAAATGTTTCCTCAACTACAATAGAATAAGAACAATGTACACTGTGACAACTGGTAGCCTCCCACAGGTCAAGCTCAGACAGGGCTGGGGTGATCACCCCCGGGTCCCCAGCTGGTGCAGCAGAGCTCTGAAGTCAGCAAATGTTTCAGACCATCTTGTTGTGTATTCCAAGCTGCAGGCCTGCTCAACAGTGCCTCGTCAGCTACCTCACACCCTGTCTCTGGCTGAGGCCGATCAAGGGTGCTGTGTTTCTTCTATGAGCTTTGCATAAGCAGGGTCTGTGGTTTCCAAGCAGTGCTGTGGACCCCCTGGGTCCCATGCAGCAGCTCCGGAGCCGTGGAGCAGACAGTACTCTGAGCCCCTGCACGCTTTGACGAGGGAAGCTCCACTTTTAAACTAGGCTCGGGATCACTTAGCACTCCTCTCAGAAAACGTGGTCAGGCAGGATGTTCTCTGCCTTCTTGGCCATAATAGTGTGACTAAAAAACTACAATTGCTCCTCAACTTTGATGGGGTTACATCCCAATAAAACCAAATATCCAAAGTTGAAAATGTATTTAATAGAGTCAAGGATAAAAATCACACGGTCATCTCAATAGATGCAGAAAAAGCCTTTGATAAAATTCAATATTCTTTCATGGTAAAAGTCCTGAATAAATTAGGTGTAGAAGACTCATACCTGAACAAAATAAAATCTATCTATGACAAAACCACAGCCAACATCAGATTGAATGGGGAAAACCTAAACGTGTTCCCTCTAAGATCAGGAACAAGACTCTCACCACTCTTATGCGATATAGTCTAGAAATTCCAACCAAAGCAATCATGCAAGAGAAAAATAAAGGCATGTAGGTAGGAAAGGAAGAAGCCAAATTATCCCTGTGTGCAGATGATACACAAAAAATCCTGAAGACTCCACCAAAAGACTTAGGAGTGATAAACACACTCAGAAAAGTAGCAGAATACAAAAATCAATGCAAAAAAAAATCAGTAGATTTTCTATATACTAATAATGAACTTGCTGAGAAAGAAATCAGGAAAAGAATCCTATCCACAATAGCCATACACACACAAATAAGATATGTAGGACTAAACAAGCTAATGCTGTGAAATACCTTTACAACAAAAATTACAGAACACTAAAGAAAGAAATTGAAGAAGGCAGAGAAGATAGAACAACCCCTCATGTTCATGTGTTGAGAAAAATTAATATTGTTCAAATGGTTATACTACCTAAAGCAATCTACAGATCCAATGCAATGCCCACCAAAATACAGTGACATTCTTCACAGAACTATAATAAAACAATCCTAAAATTCACATGGAAGTCAGGTGTGGTGATGCATGCCTATAATTCCAGTGGCTCAGGAGGCTGAGGCAGGAGGATTACAAATTCAAAGAGAGCCTCAGTATTTAGCAAGTTTCTGAGCAACTTAGTGAGATCCTGTCTCAAAATAAAAAAATAAAAAGGGTTGGGAATGTGGCTCAGTGGTTAAGAGCCTCTGGGCTCAATCCCTGGTACCCAAAAAATTAAAATTAAAAAAAAAAAAAGCATTTATTTCTAATTCTGGAGGTATTGCAATACCCAAGTTCAGAACATACACAAAACCATACTAACAAAAACAGCCTGGTATTGGCATAAAAACAAATCCATCGGTCAATGGAACAGAATAGAGGACCCAGAAATAAATCCACACACCTTCGGTCAACTACTCTAAACAAAGGTGCCAAAAACTCACAATGGAGAGAGGACTGTCTCTTGAAGAAATGATGCCGGGGAAAGTGGATAGTCACATATAGAAGACTGAAACTAGACCAAACTACTACTAGAAGGAAACATAAGAGAAACACTTCAAAATATTGGTACAGGCAGTGATTTCCTGGATAGGACTCAAATAGCCCAGGAAACAAAAACAGAAATTGACAAATGGGATTACATCAAATCAAAATGCTTCTGCACAACACAGGAAACAATCAACGGAGTGAAGAGAAAACCTGTAGAACGGGAAAAAAATCTTTGCCAGTCATTCATCCGGCAGAGTATTAATACCAAGAAAATATTAAAAACTTTAAAAACTTAACAAAACCCAACAATCTAATTACTAAACGGGCAAGTGATGTGAACAGACATTCCACAAAAGAAGTACAAATGGCCAATAAATACGTGAAAATTTTCTCAATTCCTTTAGTCATGAAGGAAATGCAAATCAAAGCTACACTGAGTTTCCATCTCACCCCAGTCAGAATGGCAATTGTAAATGATGATGACAATAATAATACTAATAACAAAAAATGTTGGCAAGGATGTGGATAAAAAGGAATCCTTATACACTGTTGATGGGGATGTAAATTAGCACAGTCACTGTGGAAAACTGCATGGAGCTTCCTCAGAAAACTAAAATCAGAAGCGACCCATGATCCAGCTATCCCACTCCCAGTTATACACCCACAGGAAATGAAGTCAGCATACAAAGGAGACAGCTGCATGCTCACCTTTACTGTAGCACTGTTCACAATTGCCAAGACATGGAATCAGCCTAGGTGTCCTAGGGTAAAGAAAATATGGTATATAGATACAATGGAGTGTTATTCAACCATAAAGAAGAATTAAAGTCCTGTTATTTACAGGAAAATAGATGGAACTAGAAGACATTATGTTAAGTAAAAGATAAGTATCACACGTTTTCTCTCTTGTGTGGAAACTTAAAAAAAAAAAAAAGATCCGAGAGTAGAAGGTAGAAGAGGGATTGGGAGGGAGCCAAGGAGAAGGAGCAGTAGAAGGGAGGGTGGACATGATCAAAACTCCTTATATGCATGTATGAAAATGACACAGTGAAATCCAAAATCCATTAATTTGTACAATTAATATAATAACAATGAAAAAGAAAATGCACTTAATACATCTAAACTACTAAAATCACAGCTTTGCAACACAGCCCAATTTGGTTGTTTCCCTGGGGAAAACAGGGACTGGAGAGTATTATGTGCGTATCGCCAGCTCAGGAAGAGATTGAAATTCAAATTTTGGGAGCTTGGGTTATGGCTCAGTGATAGAGCACTTGCCTAGCACGCATGAGGCCTTGGGTTTGATCCTCAGCACCACATAAAAATAAAATAAAGGTATTGTGTCCATCCACAACTAAAAAATACATATTAAAAAAATAAAAATTTGAAGTACGGTTTCTACCGAATGCATATGGTTTCATGTCATCATAAAGCTGAAAAATCCTAAGTCAAGTTATCATTAGTTGGGGACCATCTGTAACCTGTGCATAGTTTACCAGGTAGGAGAAGATAACCCTTTAAAAAGGCTTTTTCTCTTTAAACAATAGAATAGGGATGACAAATTCAAACCCTAATGAGCTCAGACAGGTAAGTAATAGAGCAAAGTAGACTTCTGCAGGACAAGAGGAAGCCATAGGTCTTTGAAAAAATGAAGTGAGCACCCTTCTCACCCTCAGCCAATCTCCCGCATGTAAAAATGCAAGCTTAACAAGGTCAGGTCCTCTGATGTCACCAGAGAATACAGATATAACAATTGTTGATGAATATGTGAAATTTAAATACTGGCAGTTCATCCAAATTTTAAAAAGACATTTGTAGTCAACCTTACGCACAGTCTGAGGGCCCTGATTTCGGGTTTTGGCCCACTGTTAAAGTGAGCCAGAAGGCTGGAGGAGAGAAGAGGTTGAAGGCCTAGGACTTCAGGGGCTGGAGAACAGGAGGCCTAAGCTGGGGTGGTGGAAACAAGGAAGAAGGGGAGCTGCAGTTTCCAGAGGGACAAAGACCTGGGCCAGTCATTTCAGCTCTGAGGAACAAGGGTCTGTGAGGACAGGACCCCAGCCCAGAGCCCAGGGCATCTGGAGAAGGTCCTACTGCCCAGTGTGGCTCTGGGCTGGAGGAGCCGCCATCAGAGCTGCCTGCCTTGGGACAGTCCAGGAAGCCTGGGCAAAGAGCAGTGTCCACATCGACTGCCACCAGGGACCAAGGCCCTCGCCTATTGTCTGTGCCAAGCCTGCTGCCCAGCCCAAGGGAGAGAGAGAATCCCAGAAAATTAAGCACAGCGGACCTCCTCAAACCTGAGTTGGTTTTCTTCAGAAAATAATGAAATGTGCTGATTCTTTCAACCCAAATGCTCTAGAATGGGGGGCTAGGGAGATAGCTCAGTTGGTAGAGTGCTTGCCTTGTAAGCACAAGGCCCTGGGTTCAATCCTCAGCACCCCAAAAAACAAACAAACAAACAAATGCTCTAGAATGGTGGCTCTTAAAGTGTAGAATGTTCACCCCTGAGGGTCCCTAGGACTCTCTCAGGAGCACTTAAGGTAAGACAATTGTTCATAATAGCACGATGACGTCATTCATCCTTCACACTCTGTTGGCATTCCCATCAACAGGGGAAGTGAACGGTGTCCCTGCCTGTGACTCAGGTCCCACGCCGTGTCTGGCCATTGTGTTCATCACTGCCTCGTGCTCACAGCTTTGCTGAGGAATGTTCTTTATGAAGCAGTAAGAATTGCTAATTTTATTAATCTTGACCCTTGAGTATTTAAATTCTAATATCCTCTCTAACAAATTCTGCTGCAGACTGAAGGCGGGTGTTCGCGCTGAAGGAAAGCTCTCTGGGATGGCTGGAGTTGTGAGCTGCACAGTCTTTTTCTTTTTTCTTTCTTAATGGAACACCATTTTCACTTAGAAGAATCACTGGTAGACAAAACGTGGTTATTCAGACTTGGGTGTTTGGCAGCAGTTTTCTTTCAAATGAACAAAGTAAGCCTGCCACATCAAAGAGATCCGCTGACGGTACTTGTTGCCAATGACAGAAGCTGAGCTTTCGAGCAAAAATTCAAAAATTTCGGAAAACTTTACATCCATTACTGTAATGGTGTCCCATTACTTTAAGACTTTTCTGATGAGGTTGGTGGTAAAATCATGAATACTTTTTAAAAATCCTATAAAGAAATGTGTCAACATTGGAAAGTCAACATAACTCACTGAACCAATATTTTCCAAATGAGCAATCGGTGACGTCACCAAATCACACATGAGTAAAAGATCTTACAAAAATGCAAACAAACCAATGGATTAAAAGTTCACTGATTAAACTATGACTTCAAGTTTCACATTACCACTTATTTTTTAAGGAATTAGTTATCTGAAAAGGCAAAATACTTTTTTATAACTACGCATGTAAGAAAGTGGGTTTTCTTCACATGCTTCAACAAAAGCAATATATCCCAGCAGATTGAATGTTGTAAGCCAGACATTGAAAGGGAGTCACAAAAATGTAAAACAATGCCACTCTTTTCACTTGATATTTTGTTTTGGAAAATAGAGTGGTTTTTTGTTTGTTTGTTTGTTTGTTTGTTTGTTTGTTATGCTGGAGATTGAACCCAGGGGTACCTTACCCCTGAGCAACATTCCCCAGCCCTTTTAATTTTTTTATTTTGAGAAAGGGTCTCACTAAGTTGCTTAGGGCCTTGCTAAATTGCGGAGGCTAGCCTCAAACTTATGATACTCCTGCCTCAGCCTCCCAAATGGCTGGGATTATAGGCATGCATGTCCACATCTGGCAAATAAAATTATTTTTAATGCATTAAATGTAAATGTATCAATATTTATTGGGTTTATCAGTTTCTTACAATGAATGACTAGTTTTTTAAAACCTTAGTTTTGATTTTGGATATAGTAAGTAATCATGATTCACATACATCACTCTTTGGAGTCCTCAATCATTTTTCAGGGTATAAAAGAAGTCATGTGGATAAGAATTTTGAGAACACTTTGATCTAGAGAGAGTCCTGCCTATTTTGGACTGCTTCTCTGGAGATCCCAGAAAGAACTCAGCCCTTTAGGGAGAGAGGTGAGGTGGCAACAGGAGAGGTTATGATTTGCAACTTAAAATTCATTGTCACATTGATGATATCATTTCATTTTGACCCTCTCTGGGAGGCTAGCAGTACCTGCTTTCACACCTGGGGAACTGAGACTCTGAGAGGTGAAAAACCTGACCCCACACAGCTCTCAGGTAGACCAGGCAGGATTTGAATCCAGGTCCCCCAACTCTAACCTCTGACTTCCTTCTGCTGGTATGCACATTACGTCTGCACCTAGGATTAGCCTTGACCCCTGCCCCTTTCTTTCTCGTCTGTCACCTAATTTAGTATCATGGACAATAAAAGGCTGTCTTAAAAGAGAACTGGGATTCTTTTCCCACGTCAAACATCCTGAAATAACCTGCAGCCCTCTGTACCTTGTGATTCATCTGTCCCCTGCTCGTGACTGAGGGGCCAACAGTGATCACTTGATCTAGAAGAGGGGGCCATTCATGGAGTATTCTGGGCCAGTCAGCTTTTCTTTTCCAGGAATTTGAATTGAGAGATACAGAGGATGTTTGGCAGTTGGATAGAGAGTCTTAGAACTGAACGCACACTGACTTAGGGGTCAAAGTGTCTATTTTTGGAGCTCACGAAAGATGACTAAACAGAGGAAACTAAAGAGAGAGGGACAGAGACGAAAAGAAGTGATCTTGAGGAGACAGAAGACTCTTGACTTTGCGGCTCCCAGAAGGTCTGCCTACCTCCCTTTCTGTTTCCCAGCACCCTGAGGTGGTCCTTGATGTGCCGGCATTATCCCTCCCACCCCTGGCTTTGAGTACGGCCAGTTCTCAGCTCCCTGCAGCTCCTGAGCTGCTGCTCTCAGCACCTCCAGATGGGCCAGTTAAGCTCTCTAGTTTCTATTTCCCTCTGTGAATTGGAGCAGTGACAGGGAGCCACACAATAAGCATTTTATTGACCCATTTGCTTTGGGTCTTTCAGAACCAGATCCTACCCCGAGCGTCCTACCCCGAGGCCAGGGAGTGTCTCATCCCTTTGAGTGCTGCTCTTTTCTTCCTTTCCCTTGGTAACCACATTTTCCCTTTATTCGAAGCAATATGCACGGTAATCAAACACACCCTCAACTCTGTGAAAATTGCTTGAAATGGGATTTAGGCTCAGATGGATGGATTTCATTTCATAGGACTTATTGGTGACAAAGAGTTTTTCTCCAGCTCAGAACGCAAATCTCTGTTTTCTATATTTATCCAAAGCTTTAGAATCCGTCCCCCAACCTTGTGAAGCACCAAGAGCTATGGAACTCTGGCTTTGAAACATGTTGGCAGAAAGACTAACTTGTCATGGAAAGACAGAAAGAAAAGGCTGTGTGTCCTGTGTCCTATATCCTCTTACCACACGCCAAGTCCCAGGCAGCTCAACTTACTCTGACCCCTTTCCCCCAGCCTACAGCCCTCTCTGGCAAACCTGGACCAGGACTGGAGACTGGTGCATCCACGCCTGTCCACTTCTTTCTAAGAATTACAATAATAATAATATGAAGTCCTTGCCCTGAGTTGAGTTATAACAGAGATCACAGCTCAGAAAAGCTTCAGTAAAAATAACACTGTCAACAAGATGTACCCCATTTGTTTCCAATACAAATAAATTTTAAAAAAAGTTTGGGAAAAAAAATAACACTGTCATAGAATTGGTACAAACTTTCAGGGGGGCAGTTTGGCAACACGTATTAAGAGCTTTAAAAGGAGGTCAGAGGATGTAGCTCAGTGGTAGAGCTTCCCTAACACACGTGAAGCACTTAAGAGTTTTGTTCTTTTTAATACAGTACTTTGTTGTTGTTGTTGTTGTTGTTTAAGGAATTTATCCAAAGGTAATAGTAAAGATACAGGTTGGTACATACCTGTAATCCCAGCTACTTAGGAGGCTCAGGCAGAAGAATCGAAAGTTTGAGACCAATCTCAGCAACTTGGTGAGACTGTAAGCAACTCAGCAAGATCTTGCCTCAAAATAAAAAATAAAATGAGCTAGGGATGTGGCGTAGTGATAAAGCATCCCTAGGTCCAATCCCCAGCACCACATTCAAAGTGAGAGAACCAACCTAAAAAATGTCTTACACGGGAAATTATCATGTAATCCAATATGTGTGGTCACTAAAAATCTTACCATCAAAGCCTACCTAAAGATATGAAAAATTGCTTATGATAAATGTAAAATTAAAAAAGCTAGCTACAACACAGGTGTATAAATTATCCTAATATACATATGAAAATAGTGCATAAAACATTTATAGTTAATGTATACTTTATATTTGTGGTATAAATAGTATTTTATATGTGTGTTTATGTCTGTCACTGGAAGTTAATGCAATAAAATGGTAGAAATGTAGATTTATGCATGAATTTCATTTTCTTCCTATTCCTATACATTTTCCCCAAAATGTTCATGAATATATACCACTTTTATAACTAAAGATAATAATGTTAAAATAATTTCTAAGGAACAAAACCAAAATACTTGATGAGGGGTCATGTGATACTTGGGCAAGTGAGGCCACCTCTCTGAGCCTCACTTCCAACTTCTATAAAATGGCAAATAATTCCTATCTTCCATTTTTGAGCTGGGAGGGGGGAGTGGTTGTGAGGATCAGAACACAATCAGATAAAACTAAACGAGCATACGTATTATGACTTCTGATACATTTTTCCAAAATGTCTATTTAAAATGTCAATTAGAGCAATCGAAAGCTTTCCCATGCCTCCGCATTCAAAGCAGGATGAAGTTCCAGCTCTGTGGCTCCAGCCCAGCCCCTGCCTGCACTAACTCATCTCTGGTTCTCTCTGATCAGACTGATCAGACCTTAAGTTCCAGCCACACTGGCATATTCCTGGTTTCTGTGGCTCCTAATCTTTCTTCTGCCTCATCCCAGGCATCTAGGAAGACTAGAAAGCAAGTTTTATTTAAGAAATGGACAGAGCAGACTTCTCCAGAGAGAAGTGGGGCCCAGAGCTGGGTGCCCCTGCAAGTGGGTGTGTCTTGTTCTTTTATAGACTCCAGAACCATCCCCCCCCCCCCCCCCCCCCCCCGTTTCTTCTCAGTGTACCTGCCTAAGGGCAGGAAGGAGCAGCACAGGGGGCAGTCACTTATGTTGGGAAGTGCCCTCCCCATCCCTGGGGGTGTTAGCAACCTGTTGAGAAGGTTAGCTGTTAGCAGCCCGGTGATCTCATCATTCATTATCTACACTGATTTCCAGGCCTTTGACATCTGCCTCAGTTTGTTGAGGACTGTGACATTTCCTGTCCCTTCAGGCCAGTTGGGGCTGCAGGCACATTGCTTTTTTGGCAAAGAAAGCATATGGGGAATCAGTATAGTGACTTCATTTTATATAATTATTCTCTTAATCTTGTGTTCCCACCATCCTCGTTCCCCTTAAAGGGTTGGTCTTAGGCCATTTTTTGACTTGGAATATTTCGGTACCCAAGGTAGAACTCCCTGTTTTAGCACCCACTGCTGAAATTCTGGAATACAAAAAACACTTCCCAGAGGCAGTTTTTCTGACTCCACTGCTTTCTCTTTAGACACTCAGACATTTGTCCATGTCAATTTGCTCTGCTCTAAAGAAAATGAAATTTTCTCAGTGACAACAGTTATTGCTCAAACGAATGCTCTGAAACCATTTCTTACTCCCTCCCAGACTGATCAGGACCCCAGGACCAGCCTCTCGGCCACTCCCCTCTTCCCACACCCAGACGTCCCAGAGAAGCAGCCAGGCTATCCATCCTTGGATGACACATCCCTCATTTGAGTGATTTGAGAAACTGTCTCCTGCTCCTCCATGGCAGGTCCTGCACATGGCCACTGAGTTCAGTTGGAGCTGGAGAGATGGCAAGAAAGAGTGATACCAGCACTCCCTTCAAGTTCTCCCATGTCCCAAGGGCTCCCAGTCAGGGAGTATAAAATGGGGTTACATTTACATTCATGATCCAGGTTGCAATGGTTCTGATCAAGCCCCTGACGTGCTCAGCCAGAATCTAGTCCTTCTCAAGAGGACCCTGGTGAGTTCTGGAATCACTTCAAGAGAGCCTCACATTGGGCACAGGCCAGGTTTCCAGCTGCAGAAGCTGCTTGTGGCTGCCCTGAGTCATCTCTTCCTCTGGCTTCCTCTCACTCAGTTAGCTGCTTGAAGAAGCCTTTCCAAGGTCACTAATCTTCTGCAGGGCACTGTTCTGTGCAGAGGAAGGAAAACCACCTCTTCCCATCCCAGGTTATACTTTGTCACCTGGATCTTATACCAGCGTGTGCCAAGAATCTCACCAAATCTTGCATGAAAATATTTCCATTGGTTTCAGATCCTTATCCCTCTAGAGATGCGCCCCAGGCCTGGCGGGGATGGGTGGAAGAGACCCATAACATCTCTGCTATCTTCTTCCAGTGAGAAAATATAAACTTCATGCATCTAAATGGAGGGGATGAGAACACTGGCAAAAAGTAGGTTCTAATTCAGTCAAAATTGCCCTTTGATGCACATCAGTGAAAAATGACAGGGTTAGATAAACAGAGGCTGCCTGCTCGCTCCATGTTGTTCTGAACTGACAGCATGTGTTCTGCCGAGAAGACAGAGTCAGCAGAGCTCCTTCTGGATGGCAGGGAGGAAGTCAGAAAGGGTTCTTTTTACACAGACGAACATTCTGCCTCTCCTGGAGAGCACCGCCTGTTTGTTCTTTTCTTTCCTTTTACTCCCCTGAAAGCACTGTTCATTGAACCCAGATTTCCACTGGGCCAGCCCACTTCAGCAGAGCTAAGCAAGAGCAGTTAGCTCCTGCTTTGAGGCCCCAGGGCAACAGGGCCTAATAGAATCTCTCTGCAGCTCCCTCTGCACTGGGGAAGAGTCTATTCTAGGTATCCAGTTCGCATTTTCTCTTAAACTAGTACTAAATCGAAAAAATACATCAGCAAAGTCTGCCATTACCCGGAGTCAGTGCTTGGCCATGGATTTAGCACAGCCACATTTTGTCAGATGGAAAGTTACTTCCAATCATAAAATATCTTGGGAAGGTTTGGGAGCTAATTTTTTCTGTCCTTGGATAATCTGGTCCTGCTGACCTGGGGAGCAGCCTGCCAGCCGGCTGCCATCACCAGCGCAGATCACAAGCACCCTGGCACCTCAGCTCCGGTTCCTTTCCAACAGAGCTGCCATACCCGACTTGGTGAGCGATCTCTGGCTGCCATTCAGGGGGAGACAGATGGCTGAGAAATGATTTTCTGGAGTTTCCTGACCAGATTTCTCTCCCATGTATCATGAAGCAAACCATGGCTTTAAGATTCATCCCTGGAGTGGCAAGCAGCCACGGTCTCTGACTCCAATCCTGCTTGTTTGGGAAACGTCTAAACACTATGGGATTTGGGTCAGGGCTTGCATTTTAAGCAGCCCATTCTCATTTTCTGGGGCATAGGTGGCAGTGGGTAGGAGGCCTGGATTTTCATAGCTGGTTTTCGATCAAAAGAAGGCAGCAAAAACCAGTGAGATCAGGTACGTCTAAAATGGCACCAGGTGTGGGATAGAACTAGCCCATCTCACCACCCGGAGATGAAGAAATGTGCCCTGCCTGGATTGCCACCCTCCCCTAACCTGGGCATTTCACACGTACTAGCTGGTTTACTCCTTGCAGCTCTGACCCTAGCCATTTCATCAATAATGACATCTTTTTCCTCTCTTCACTAAGTTTCCTCCTTGTTGGTCACCTCTGCTCAGGCAACTTCAATGACCTTCCAGGGATTAGTGACTCACAATCAAGCAAACTCATCCTTCCGAGTCCCCAACACATTTGCACAGTTGCCCAGAGAACCTCTTCAGCCTCACATTGAGGACCAACTCCCATCATCCACCATGCTCACCCCAGGACCATCCCTGGGTCCTTTTCTCTTTACCTACCATAACCCCCAGTCAGGAAGTCCAGCCATACCCCTGTGAAAGAGCACTTGGCTCTTTCACTTGGCTCATCCACCATGACTCGCCACCTTCTGCCACTGTTCTGGTTCAGGTCACCTCCCTGCCACAACCAGGCCCTGTAGGAGCACCCCTCCAGTCCATTTTGGATCACAACCAGGGAGATCACTCTCAGCTCCCTGATCCTTTGTTGCTGAGCTTGAAATGCAATTGTTCCCTAAATTGTCCTAAATCTGCTTAGATGTCCCTTCATGATCTGGCTCTGCCCCCACTTCAATGTCACCCTTCCATTCCAGTCCTGGAACTCCTTCTCCATATATTTGACAAATGTGATTCCATAGTGGGCTTTTTATTTCTTCCTCCAAACCTTTGAAAGCTATGCCCTCTGCCTGGGATCCTCTTACCCACGGCTATTGATCCCCATTTGCTCCAGCCTCCCCGTGGTTGGCTGATTCCTATTGGCTCTGGTTTTGGCTGAGATGCCACCTCCTCTCAGAAGATCAATGGCATTTTTCTTGTCTGTTCCATTGTCACTCTGTCCTTACCCTTTGCATAGTATCTCATGATTCTCCACTAGACTGTAAATTCCTGAAGGACAGAAATAATGTCTCGCTCACCATCGAGTCCTTAATGCCAGGCACAGAGTATGGCACATGAGAGGTGTTGAGTAAGTAGGTGAAGGAAGACACTCGCCCAAAAGTGCTCAGCAAGTAGATGATAGAGTTGAGATTCAAGCCCAGTCTCGTTGGTCTCAGAGCCTGTGGCCTTTCCTTTGCACTTTGATAACACAAGCACCATTGCATGGATTTTTTAAAACTAGGCTGGATGACCTCTGGATCTAATACAGTGTCTTGGGAATAACTTCAGTGAACTCTTAAAGGTGCTTTGAATCTGACATTTTGAAATCAATCCTGAGTATTCATCATTCATCCACTTACTATTCTGGTTCGGAAGACAGATCTCTTCCTACTCTCTGCAAATTGACTGACTTAGTCTTCAAGTTACCTCCTCTTTCCTCTCAGAGCAACACCTTAGCTACAGTGCAATTTGCTTCTTAGTACCGTCCTATGTAATATGCCTGAAGAGCTAGAAAGAAACTGAACCATCCCTGTGCTTTCTTACGGAAGAAAATTGCTTGCATTTCTATCCGAAGATTGTGCCAACTGGTTGATGTGATGTGACCCACTAGTATGACAAAATTCAATCAGCCTGGAAATTTTAAGCAGAAACCAAAGAAAAGCCTCTCATTCAGCAGCGATCATGATAAACACAAATCACAATATTTTCACTTACATGAGCCATGGATAAATTGCCTGATCTACCTCTGCTTTATTTCAATGAAAGATGACGTGTAGCTGGGGAGTACAAAGACTCAGAAAAAGCCCTGAAACCTTCAAAAGTGTGTTGGACTAGTTTTTCCTGCCAAATCACTGGTTCCATGAGGCAGAATGAGCACAATACACCAGGGTTTCCCACAGGTCCCTGTTCCCCTCAGTGAGATCCTCCACTGGTAAGGGCCCTGGGGCATGATCACATGAGATTCCAAGCAGTTCCCACCATGGCCCACTCTGAAATGGGAGCCCTTCACTTGTCTCCTAACACTCAGCTGCTCAAATGAGAGGATACTGAAAATGCCCCCTTTAGATCTGATCTAGCCAAAGTGGGCAGTTGTAGATGAAACTGGCCTCAAGCCGATAACTTCTGAATCTGAGGAATGGCTAAGTGGGGAGCTCTTGTTATAGTCTCTATTCTCTTATGTATTTTTGAAATTTTCCATAAATTAAAAAATTTTAATGCTATATTTGAGTGTAATAGGGTGTAATTTTTCTGAGGAATAATTTTGGTATTATGTATTCAAAAGTCTTTAAAATGTGCAAAATATGTGACTCAAAAATTCTACTTCTAGGACTTCATTCTTAGGAAATAATCATGAGTGTGTGAAGAGATTTATCTACCAGAATGTTTTCTACAGTCTTATTTATAAGGGAGAAAAAGGAAACAACCCAAATATTCAATTTAATGAAGACTGATTAAATTATGGCATGTATTAAAACGGACTACTATACAGTCATTAAAATAGCGTTGGGATTGGTGATGCCAAAGAGCAGCCATCACTTCATGCTCTGTTGGTGGAAATGACTTGTGTAACTTCCTTGGTTGGTGAATTATTATTGTAGATCATTGTTTAAATGTATGATGTGATCCACTTTCTGTTGTTTATAATGCAACACCATAGAGTGAGTAAGTTACAAAGAAAAGAGGTTTATTTTGGTTCATAGTTTTGGCCTAGGGTGGAGGGGCTGCATCTGCTGAGGCCGTTCTTACTGGCAGAGTCCTGAGGCAGCTAAAGGCATCACATGACAAAAGACAGGGAGCTCAAGTGTGTGCTTATGTCCTCTGATCTCTCTCTTCTTATAAAGCTACCAGTATTCCATCATGAGGTCACTCTGATAACCTTACTTAATCCTAATTACCCCCCAAAGACCCCACCCATAAATACCACAGTCAAATTAAATTTCCACACTCTTCATACTTCACAACGGGGATTCAACTTCAGCTTGAGTTTCAGAGGGGTCAAACCATAGCGGTTTAATTTACGTTGACCCAGCAATTACATTTTTAAGACTTTTTCCCATGAACAGACAAAAATGATTATACTGAAATGCCACAGTCTTCTTTATAGTAGGAAAAAGTGGAAATAATATAAATAAATACAATTAGAATAAATTATAGTTTGAAGGGATCATTTTATATAAGAATAATTACAGCTAACATTTTAAAAGCTTATTCAGGTGCAGGCACTATTCTAAGTGCTTTACGATTGTTAGTTGATTTAATGTACTGTTATGAAAATATCTCTTTCAGTCAGTCATTACTGCATAACAAAATGCTCTAAAAATTTGCATCTTAAAAAAATAAACATATTTATTGTTTCATTGACCTTAGGCAGCTGCTGATTTGGAATAGGTTCCCTTACAAGTCCTGTGATCAGCTGGAGTAGGCTAATTTGGAACAGTTGTGGCTGGGACAATTGACTTCAGTGTGAACTCTCAACTCCCAACAGCCTAGCCTGGTCTTGCTCATGGGGCAGTGGTAGAATTTCAAGAGAGCACATTAGACCTCTTGATGTGTATAGGCAGAACAGGCACACTATCACTTCCAGCATGTTCTACTGGCCAAACTCAGATTCAAGGGATAGAGAAATAGTCTCCCCTTCTCTATGGGAAGAGCTTCAAAGTATGTTTCCAAATTAAGTCAATGGGGAGGAGGAATAATTGGGACCATTTTTGTGAAGAATTTTCCACCTGGCAAAGTGAACAACAGTGTCTAGTTTGCTCCTGTTGGTCCAATAAAAGATAAAACACCAGACACCAGACACTTTCTCTCTCTCTCTCTCTCTCTCTCTCTCTCACACACACACACACACACACACACACACACACACAAGATTGCGTGGGAGGTTGGAAGATTTCTGCCAGGTACACAGAATTTCTATTCACTATAGTTCCTCTAGTGAAAGGAACTGGGATGTGAGATGAGAAAAAGACTTTCTTTATATTGAATACCCTTTTATGTTGTTTGAATTGTTTTGCCATATGAATAAGCTAAACTTATAAGTTAAAAACTAGATTAAAAAATGAAAAGATGTCCAAAAAGAAAATAAAAATGCATAGAATTAAACAAAAATGCAATATATCAATATGGGATGCAACTAAAGTATGGTTGAGAGGGAATTTTTGGTTTTGTTTTATTTTGTTGTTGTTTATTGCTATTGATGTTGTTCACAGTGCTGAGAATTGAACCCCGAATGTCACAATTGCTAGGCAAGTACTCTACCACTGAGCCACATCCCCAGCCCTGACAGTGAAATTTATCACACTAAATACTTACCTTAGAAAAGACGAAAGGTCCTAAATCAAAATTAAAAGAGAAAATATTGGAAAACCATATTATCTAAGAACATTTAAAATACAAAAATGTCCTTAAATAGTGTTAATGAAAACCCACAGGTTATAGGTTGTGTGAACTATGACATATAAATAAGAATATTAAAAAGCTAATATGACACATGCCAAAATATTAATATTGGGGAGGAAATCATGGGTAATTTTTCATTTTCTTCTTTGTGAAATCTACATTTTCTATTTTTCTCTATTTTTTTCCTACAATTTACATGTGTTATGATTTTTTTTCAGACTGTAGAAATGAAGACCCTGTAAAAAGAAGGAGCAGAGACCCAAGGACCTGGGGGCCAGCCCCAGTCCTCACGTTCTTAGCTCTCTTCCCGTGGGTATCAGAACACCAAACAGGGATTACTGTTCTACAAGTTTAACCAGCCAAGGGAAATCTGTGTCCATATTCAGGTTCAACCTACGGCCATTCCCTTTCCTCCTCACAACAGTCACGTTAGAATGAAATTATTAGCCACATTTAACAGACGAGGGAATAGAGACCCAGGTCAGGGTGGAATTCAGCCTGCGGACTGAGGGAGTCAGGGGCCACCACTCCCTCCCCATGGTGAAGCCTTGAGGCAGGGCCTGTCCTTACTGCCCTGACTTCCACTCTTTTGAAGTTTGGAGTGTCCACTAGAACTGGGGACATAGTGATGAACAAGCTCAACCTAGTCCTTACTCCATGGAGTGATCTTCCAGTAAAGAAGATAAACATAAAGTGATATGAAGAGGAAATTCTTCATGACAATTGTGCTGAGGGTTTTGTGATGGGCTGACAGATCTGGCTCCATGAGAATGTTATAGGCCAGACTCTAAGGGAAATGACTGAACAGACTCCATTTTGCTCTGAGACTCCATGTTACATAGGAAATAAGCTTCTCCCATGGGAACACCCTGCCTCTGTACCCATCATCAGTTACTTAGCATGACATGTTTAACAATACAGAATGATAATTCCTATGTAAAGAAAAATTGTTCTCTTTTGATTCCTATTGCTCCTAAACAATGTCCCATGTGAACAGTGATTGTGTGATTGTTAGTAACCACTCTTTGGTTTGTACTTAGGTGACCCACTTCCCCCTCTGCCAATGATCTCATGATGTTAGTTTGTAATTTCGAATCATAGCAACAGATAATTACGATTAATGTAATTTTTGGTATAAGAACCCCTACAACCCTGTGGTCAGGGCTGTTCTCCCAATAGCCATTTTTTGGGGCATTGTGTGAGACAGTCAGCCGGCCGGCTTAATAAAGACTCTCAAATTTGGACTTCTCAGTGGTGATTGGTCTGTTCTTAAGTTGCGCCCCATAACAGGTTTCACAGAAGTAGTGCTGGCTCCAACAGGGCAGAGGACAGTAAGAGCTGGTGGGACCTGGTGGGTCAAGGCCACTGTTCAGGGACAGGCGTGTTAAGCTGAAATCACATGATTATCAATGTAAGGAAAAATGCAGCTCAGCTTGGGACCACGGCGGTTCCAGCCCCTCCTGCAGAACTGCTGCTCCCCGCGCCCGTCTCAGTTGCGGCTCTCGACAGTAGCTCCCAGAAAAATCCACGTGGACACAGGGCCTCACGCAAGAGACTTTATTATGCAGACGACTAGCACATCCGCTCCGGGGTGAAAAGAAAGGAAAAGAGAGAGATGGCGTGGACGCTTCTCCCAGATATTGGAATCTCCTGGACTGGAAGGAACCAATAGCAGAGGAGAATACTTGCAAGCTGACTGATGAACCAATAGCTAGCTAGCATGTTAGGACCTAATGTGGGAAGCAGGAAAATGGCTGTAGCATAGGCTGGAAATTCCTGTAACATAAGAGGCAGGCGGAGCACAGATTGACAAGTGGTTGGAAGGCAGGGAGAAATGGCTGCACCTGGAAGTGCGGAGTATCGGTTTTGTATTACAATTAACATCTGTGCTAGGCCCAGAAAGTCCTGCATCCTATACATTTTCCAGTGAACACTCCTTCAGCTGTCACAGTGCAGTTGAGGAAGGAGCACCAGGACTCTGGATCTCAGTCTCAGCTGACAGTTTGCTAGTTCTGTGACCTGGGCAAGGCATTTGCATCTCTGAATTCCTGTTTTCTTATCAGTAAAAATGAAAAAGTTCAATTACCCAGTACTTTGCAATCCTTTTTTCCCTAAAATCCAGAACCTAAAACACATCAAAACTGAGCTGTTAGTGTGTATTTGACCTTTGCCTCCCCTGATCTTCCTCCCTGATTGCTGGGGCAGTCCTTAAAGCTCCTCCACCCACAAACCCCAACAACCTACAAACCAGAGTTTGAAAACTGCCGATATAGGTGATTTCTGAGATCCCCTCCAGGTATAAAATTAATATGAATTTGATATAGAGATCTCACTCACATTTTCTACCATACATGGATATGGAGGGCAATAGGGCTGTGACATGACAAGGCCATCAACTCAGGCATTCAATGCCCACTCCAACCCCCTTCTAAAGTGCCTTCCTTATCAATGAGCTGAAGAGCTAAAAATACATTTCTCAGATTCTTTGCAGTTACTGTTTTACACATGACCAGGTCCACCAAGCCAAGATACCCACATGAGGTATCTTGAGATAGAGATCTTGAGAAGGCAAGGTAAGAAATACCTTCCAAGTCAGGGCCTATGTTCAGGCAGGAAGAATTCTCTTATTTCAGGGAGGATCAACATTTTCTAGGCCTGCAAAAGATTAGATGAGGCCTACCTCCATTCGGGAGGGCAAACCATAGTACTCTATGTATTTAAATGTTAATCTCAACTAGAAACAACCTCACAGAAATACCTGGAATAAATGTGTGACCAAATATCTGGGCACCCCACAAGGCCAGTCAAGTGACACATAAAATCCCAGACAGTGATCCCCAGTTTCTTTTAGGATTGATCAAAAGAACAGAGGGGTCTCACTGGAGCTTCTGACAGGGATCGGTCTCACTGTGCGGGATACCACCTTCTAGGCAATTCAGAGGTCTTCCCGCCTGTAGCAACTCTTATGACTAAGGACAGGCCCAGCTTATGCAAAGTAGAACCCAGACTGATAAAGTTTGAGAATTTCAGCTTATGAGGGAAATGTTCAAATCCTTTTTCACAGTCAACTCTCAGGTCAGCTTCCCTTCCTTGGTACAATATTGACAAATGAGAAATATTTTCTGTCCTCAGCAGTCTGCCATCCTGATCTGACTTTGTAATAGCCTTATTTATTGCGCAGTGCCTGTCCCAGACCACTTATGTTATTAACACCCATTTGTCCCTATTATGATACATTTCTGCTTAGGTGTTTTGTCATCAGAGTCCCAACCTCTTTACACGAGTCTTGTCATTCTCTAGACAATTGGTGTTGATGTCACCTGAAAATACCAACATGTTAATATATTTTCTCCTCACTATAAACCTTGGAAACAGTGCACCAAAGAGGCTTTTAAAAATAATAAGGTTTCCCATTTCATCAGTCTTTCCAGGATGGCTCAGTCTTATTTTTGAGCAATTTCCAGGAGCACACACTCTCTGAGCCTCCTCAAATTAACAATTATTTAAACAATGATTTGCGTCTATGAATATTGTCATATACACCTCCTTGTTGTCAGTTAACAAAAAGAAAAAATATCAACTTCCACAGGAAAATTTGCCAAATTCCACAAAGCCTGTTCAATCATTTGGTCAAATTAAGTAGAAAATCTTATCCCCTGACAGGAACTGTAAAGCCAGTTTCACGGATTAAACGGTTCTCTGCAAAACTTTTCCCTCTGGAGAATGAATCAACTCTGTTGGGAATGACGGTTTTTTAAACTCTGATTGAACCTTAAAGTCATTTTTACTACAAGTATACAATTTTAATTCTCTTAAAATGAAACTTATAAATTCTGAAAATTTAAACTATGAAGCCATGGCCTCTTTTTTACATTCGATGGCAAAACTACGTTTGAAGTGTTCCACGTTTTTTAAAAACAGATTTTGACTAACTGTTTCAAAGGGCCACTCCTGGTTTAGCAAGTGGATTAACTAAATTTAGTACTTATTCACTCTTTTCTACCATGGGAGCTCACTCCTTTGGATCCTGGCCACATCTGTTTTATTTTTCCATTATGATGTCACTTTCTGGCAGATGTCCCCCTCACACCATGGACATAAGAAAATTGGAAATATTAAATAAGAGTAATGAAATAATCTTGTCTCTGGGCCTCAACCAAACCCTCAGCCAAATATCTCCCCCATGCAGAGGCTCACCCACATTCTGCCTCTCTCAGACAGTGTCCCTCTCATTGCTGACAATTCCTGTCAACCCGGTGGAAGGAACCTGGTCACCCCTGGCAGGTTGCAACATCCACATTGAAACTCCCTTGTCTAGCCACATCTCAGTTCAGTCATTACCCTGAGGTACCCAAGGCCACAGTTTTTTTCTTTCTTCCTTTTTTCCTTCCTTCCTTCCTCCTTTCCTTCCTTCCTTCCTTCCTTCCTTCCTTCCTTCCTTCCTTCCTTCCTTCCTTCCTTCCTTCCTTCCTTCCTTCTTTTCTTCCTTCCTTCCTTCCTTCCTTCCTTTCCTTCCTTTTCTTTCCTTTCCCTTCATTTTCTTCCTTTCTTCCTTCCTCTTTTTCTTTCCTCATCCTGGGAAATTTCATGCTCTGATTTTCCTACAGCTCCCAGTATCGTTGATCTTTTATATGATCTTTTTACATTTCCAAAGTGATGTTGAAGATACTGATCATCATCATCCCCACATGAGGAGATGTGTGTTAATCAGTTTTTCATCACTGTGACCAAAAGACCAGACAAAAATAACTTAGAGGAGGAAAAATTTACTTTGGCTCACAGTGTCAGAGATTCAGTTCAGGTTGACAGACTATATAGCTCTGGGGCCCTAGGTGAGGCAGAACATAGGTGCAGGGCGTGGCAGAGTAAAGACATGACAGCCAGGAAGCACAGGGAGAGAGCTTCATGCACCAGGGACAAAATGTAAACCCAAAAACAAGCCCCAGGGACCCACTTCCTCTAGCCACGCCCTACCTGCCTACAATTACCACCCAGTTAATCCATTCAATTAGGTTACACCTCTCATCATCTAATCATTTCACCTCTGAATATTCTTGCATTGTGTCCTGCAATGAGGTTTTTAGGGACACCTCATATCCTAATCATAACACCATTACACAGCACTAAGCACTTTCCGTGGATTAGCCTGACCGAGCTTGCTACACTCTTGCTTGCTATGGTGAAGCAAGGAACAGGAGCTTTAGAATCTGTCTGGGTTCCAATTCCAGGCCTGAGATCTTCGATAAATTACAAAGCTTCTCTAAGCCTTTTTCCTTGATGGCGAATGGGGATAGTAATAGGCCCCAACCTCAAAGTGCTATTATGAAGACTCATGAAAGGTGTGTGTGAAGCATCTAGCAGAGTGCCCAGCACACAGTAGGTGTTCAGTACATGCTAGCTTACTTTAAGGATTCCCATCTGTGCAACCTGCAGCCGCCCCAGGCTCGGCCGTCTCCCGGGCTAGAGCCTCTGCACCCTTGACCTTCCCCTTCCCACCTGCTCCATATTCCCTCCACTTCCCAAAACTGAGCCAAGACACCGTGGGCCTCTCCTGCTTTGGAATGAGCCTTCCTAGTATGAAGACAGAAGAGCCACACATTCTCCTCTGTTCTGCTTTATTCTCAGTCTACTGCTTGATAGGGCCCCTGGTGATGATCCTGACAAGGCCAAAGCTGGGATCCAAGTTCATGCAATGGGACCCGCTTCTGCGGTCCCACTAACCAAAGTCCTATGGAATTCTTTCTATGCTAAGGTACTTAATTTCTCTCAATATCTCCTTTGCTCTTAAAAGAAGGGAATGACTTCTTTTCATTCTTGATTTGAAAAGAGCTGACTCATCCTGGCACAGGGTCCTCTTTCCAGCCTGGAAGCTGCCATCGTTATGGTCTGTTTGAGCAGCACCAGACCACAAAGAGGCTGACGCTCCCTGTGCCTCTCATAGACATACCCTGCACTTTCAAATGCATGAGTGCCATGGTGACAAATACCATGCAGGGCACTTGATAAGCTTCACTGAATATAATTGTCACCAGTGAATGCTGAAACTCACAGCCAAGATCATGCGATGGCGTTCAACATGTTTGACATTAAAAGGAGGTCTTCTTATTTAAAGAAGCTGGAAACCTGTCCTTGTGGAACACTGGAAGGGAAATTGGGATGTTACCTGGGAATGCGATACTGCACAAATCATGTCTCCTCGGACTTCAGCTGGAAGAGTCGACCTCTAAACCCCAGCACTAAAATTTTATAAGTCTAAAATCACTCTCTCCTAGCTACGTGAAGATGAATATTTATAAGAATGGCTGACATTTTTGGAGGAAGGAAACGATAGAGATGGATGTGCTCTATACTCACATAAAACAAATGGCAGGTCAGTGTCTGTTAGTTCTTCTAGCTTATGTTATTTTCTGTTCCTTGTATCTCTCCTCTCCTCTTCACTTTGCCCAGCCTTGTCACTGATTGTTCTTAGATCATCCCCTCCTTCGTCTCCAGCATCCTAAATGTGTCTTAAAAGATTTATTAATGTCGGTATTTTCTCAGCAATTATAAGGTAGCTATTATTGCCTCTCTCCACTACTTCTCCATTCCACTTGCCTAGTTTTATTTTTGTTTCCCTGCCCTCCAAGACCTCTCCTTGAACAGATTGCTTTCCATTACCACAGTCTTAACGCTCTGTTTCAAGCCAAACTGTCCTCTGTCGCCCTTTTCCCATCTTGTGTTCCTCAGTGGGAGTTGTAATTACAAACACTCCAACTGTTGCTTAAACATTTGCCCCCTTTCTATGAAAGCTTATTTGAAAAGGATGAAATCCTTACAGTCCTCTCATCCTGCACAAAACTCAACTCAAATTGGATTAAGGACCTAGGAATTAGACCAGAGACCCTGCACCAAACACAAGAAAAAGTAGGCTAAAATCTCCATCATTTCGGCTTAGGTCCAGACTTCCTTAAGAAGACTCTCAAAGTGCAAGAAATAAAAGCAGGAATCAATACATGGGATGGATTCAAACTAAAAATCTTTTTCTCAGCAAAGGAAACAATCAACGATGTGAAGAGAGAGCCTACAGAGTGGGAGAAAATCTTTGCCACACACACTTCAGATAGAGCACTTATCTGCAGAATCTATAAAGAACTCAAAGAACTTTACACCAAGAATACAAATAATCCAATCAATAGATGGGCTAAGGAAATGAACAGACACTTCACAGAAGATCTACAAGCAATCAACAGATATATGAAAAAATGTTCAACATCTGTAGTAACAAGAGAAATGCAAATCAAAACTACCCTAAGATTCCATCTCACCCCAATTAGAATGGCGATTATCAAGAACACAAGCAACAATAGGTGTTGGCGAGGATGTGGGGGAAAAGGTACACTCATACATTGCTGGTGGGGTTCCAAATTGGTGCAGCCACTCTGGAAACAGTGTGGAGATTCCTCAGAAAACTTAGAATAGAACCACCATTTGACCCAGCTATCCCACTCCTTGGCCTATACCCAAAGGACTTAAAATCAGCATACTACAGTGATGCAGCCACATCAATGTTTATAGCAGCTCAATTCACAATAGCTAGATTGTGGAACCAACCTAGATGCCCTTCAGTAGATGAATGGATAAAGAAACTGTGGTGCATATACATGGTGGAATATTATTCAGCCATAAAGAAGAATAAAATTATGACATTTGCAGGTAAATGAATGCAGTTGGAGAATACCATATTAAGTGAAAGAAGCCAATCCCCAAAAACTTATCAGATTTCTCTGATAAGTGGTTGATGATACATTATGGGGGCGAGGGGAGGTAAGGGAAGAAAGGAAGAAGGATGGATTGTGTGGATGGAAATGAAGGGTGGGGAGTGGGTGGGGGAAGGAAAGATAATAGAATGAGACAAACACCATTACCCTGTGTACATATATGAATACACAAATGGTATGACTCTACTTCGTATACAACCAGAGAAACGATAGTCGTATTCCATTTGGGTACAGTAAATCAAAATTAAAAAAAAAAATCCTTATAGTAGAATATGGTGTTGGCATGCTCACCATCAGTGGGTGCCTTTGTGGGGAGGGGGTTTTCTGGGTCTTTGCATCACCTTTCCTTCTCCCCCCACCATCCCTGACCCACTCTAGCTACCTCTGCCCCACCCATCAGAATGCCTCTCTATGTCTTCTGGAAAGTCAATCAGAAAACCCATATTAGAAGAAGGAGACTAGATTCTTATCTCTCGCCCTGTGGGAAAGTCAACTCAAAATGGATCAAAGTGGGGCTGGGGAGATAGCTCAGTCGGTAGAGTGCTTGCCTTGTAAGAACAAGGCCCTGGGTTCGATCCCTAGCACCCCCAAAAAAAAAAAAAAAAATGGATCAAAGATCTAGAAATTAGACCAGAAACCATGAAACTGCTAAAGAAAACATAGGGTCAACACTCTGACATACAGGTGCAGGCAACGACTTTCTCAGTAAGGATCCCTAAAACTCAGGAAAGAATGCCAAGAGTTCGTAAATGGGATGGCATCAAGTTAAGAAGCTTCTGCACAGCAAAGGAAACAACTGGGAATGTGAAGAGAGAACCTACAGAAAGGGAGAAAATCTTTGCTAGCTACTCTTCTGACAGAAAATTAATATCTAGAATATATAAAGAACTCAAAAAACTTACCACCAAAACCCCCCAATAACCCAAACAATAAATGAGTAAATAAACAGATGCCTTTCAAAAGAAATACAAATGGCCAATAAATATTTGGGAAAAAAAATGTTCAGCATCAATAACAATAAGGGAAATGCAAATCAAAACTGGGATTTCATCTCACTCTAGTTAGATTGACAACTATCAACAATATAAATAATAATAAATGCTGGAGAGTATGTGGAGAAAAAAATGAACATTTTTATACTATGGGTAGGATTATAAATTAGCACAAACCTTATGGAAATCAGTATGGAAGTTCCTCAAAAGATGAGGCATGGAACCACCATATGACCAGCTGTACCACTCCTCAGTATTTATCCTGAAGACTTAAAGTTAGCATACCACAGTGACACACGCATATCCATGTTTATAACAGCACAAGTCACAATAGCCAAACTATGGAACCAGCCTAGGTGTCCATCAACAGATGAATGGATAAGGAAAAGATGATATATATATATACACAAAGGAGTTGATTTCAGACATAGTGAAAAATGAAATTTTATTATTTGCAGGAAAATGAATGGAACTAGAAAGCATCACATTAAGTGAAATAAGCCAAACTCAGAAGGTCAAGTGTCATATGTCGTCTCTCATCTGTGGAAGCATGAGGAAAAAGGAAAAGAAAGGTGTTGGGGGGGGGGTATCTCATGAAAGTCAAAGGAAGGCCTGTAGAGGAAAGGGAGCAGGAGGAGGGAGGGAAAGGGGACATACTGGGAATGACATTAGTCAAATTACATTGTTATATTGTGTACATAGACAAACATGTAACAATGATTCTCACATTTATGTACAACATAATCCACCAATTTTGAAAAGACAGAAAAAAAAAATAAGAAAATCTTCTCATTCCAAGTATGTATTAAGTATCTGTGAGGGGCCACAGCCTCTCTCATAAAATAAATTCTACAATATGTACAATCAGAAAAATGAGAAATTATGCTCCATTTACATATGATCTATCAAAATGTATAAATGCGTTCTATTGTCATGTACAACTAATTAGAACAAACTTTTAAAATTAAAAAAAAAAAAAAGGAAGGGGCTGGGAATATAGCTCAGTTGGTAGAGTGCTTGCCTCTCAAGCACAAGGCCCTGGGTTCAATCCCCAGCACTGAAAAAAAAAAAAGAAAGAAAGAAAGAAAACCCAGAAGCTTCAAGATTTCAGCTCAAGAAAGAGAATTTGCAGGAGAGGAGTGCACACTGCACATTTTGTCTTCTCTTTGGTAAAGGCATAAAAGGAAAGGTTGGTTGTGTTTGTTTGTTGTTTTTTAAGGCAACACAAACTTTATTAATAGACAGGAATATCCAAAGAGGAAAAAATCAGAGGGAAGTCTAAAGTCCTCTCAAGTGAACTAACCCCTGAAATTCTTCTCTGTTTGGAAGGGACTCTTGTTGTCATCTCCAGGAGGGACAGGCCACCCTTCAAAACTCAGACTCAATCATGGATCCAAACTCTCTCCTGGATGATTTTAGATGAGTCAAGGCAGACTGGGATTTTTCCCATTAGACTTCGTTAAATAGTAAGGAACAATAAAAGGGACAGGCACAAAGAAAGTATCAGAAATATTTTTCATGCCAGAAGTCACGCATTGTCATTGCTGTTTTATAGAGTCTGTCTGTCCCTTTCCCTGTGCTGTCTGAGGTGGCTTCTCACTAACCCCAAGAAAAGTCCACCTATACTTATCACTTGCCCCGATGTCTTGCTTCCAGGCCTCTAGCTCCCTTCTCTTCTTCCAGACAAGGCAGCGTATAAAACTAACAGTCTAAGCCGTATGACCATCACTAATTCAGCAAATGCTTCTGGCCTCCTCATTTCTCTGTGAGCACAGTGTGACACCACTCTTACCCTCTGGGCTTGTGTTCACTAGTGGGGGAAGCAGACCAGCAAACTACCAATTCCACTGTGGGACTGTGAGTGCTTCAATGAGGATGTGCACAGAGAGTGCTTTCTAAATCAGACCGAGAGGTCAAGAAGAACTTCTAGAATCCGTCATGCTTCAGATGAGATGTGAAAGATGAGTGTGATTAGTGGGATTTTTAAAGAGAGAGGAAGGAAAAGGTCACTGCAGGCAGCAGGGACTGCATATGCAAAAGCAGGTGAGTATAAATTGGCATTATTCTTTGGGGAACATCAACTGGCTGTGTCTAGTGAGGGCAGAGGGTGTGAGGAAGAATCTCAGGGGGAGAGATCAGAGGGTAGAATGGAGGAAGGAGGAGTGTACTAAATGAGAGAGTGTAAACTTTATCTGATGGGTCTGGAGAGCCCGTGGAGAATTTTAAGCAAGGATTGACATGATCAGATTTGTGATTTGGAAACTAACTCCAGTGGCAATATTTTTAGAAAATTTAAAAAAGAAGTAGGGAGAAAAGGGCAGGACTCAGTGTGGACCCTGTGACAATAACCCAAGTGAGAAATAAAGGAGTAAGCTAAGGCAGTTGTTGTAGAATTCTGTGATTAACTAGACGTGGGAATGGGAGAGAAAAAAGGAAGTCCAGAACACCTCCCAGCTTTAGGGTTGAAATAATCAGTTAATAGCAAGTTAACTGAATTCAGTGCTTACTGTATACCATGTTGCTTTGCATACTGGCATTTTTTTCTTTCAATCATTTCTTCTCAAGACTCTATGGTGTGACAGGCATAGTTTTAGATATGGAGGATAAAGTAGTGGAGAGGAAAAAACGACAAAAATCTCTCTACATAAATACAGTATGGAGGAAAATGATAATTGGGAAGAAACATGAAGAACATCGAGAGGGGAGGGTGCCTGAAATTTTAAGTAGGGTCCCAGGACTGGCCTCACCAAAAAAGTGACTGAGAAGGCAAGTGGCTCTCTGGGGGACGGGCATCTCACAGAGGTCCTGAGGTGAGGTGAACCCCGAAAGCAGCCAGCAGGGCGGGTGGACTGATGAGGGGGAAAGTAGAAAGAGATGAGGTCAGAGGTGTGGGGAGGGAGAAGGGACCAGTCATCTAGGCTGGCACAGGCCATTGTAAGGATGTCAAGGGAAATGCGAAGGCGTCAGGTTTTGAGCAAAGTAGGAATGTGATCTGACTTACATTTCAACAGGATCACTCTGGCTGCTGTGTTGGAAGTAAAATGAAGGGGGTAAAACCAGAGGCAACAACACAGGTCCCAGGGACCCAGAGGATGGCAGTGGTGAGAGTGAGAAGCGACAAGTTCTGGATGTACAGAGAAGGCGCCCGCAAGAGCAGAGAACGTTTCAGATGCAAATGGAAGAGAAAGGGAAGACCCCAAGAATGCTAACCAGGGAGCTGCCATTAACTCAAACAGGCAAGGCCACAGAGGAGCAAGTCCAGAGGAGGGGAATAAAAGGCTCGTTTTTAACATGGTACTTTTGAGATGCTTGTTAGGTGTCCAAGCGGAGATTAAAAGAAAGCAACTGACTGCTTGAGTCTGGAACTCAGAAAAGAGGTCCAAGCTGAAGTTCTATATTTCAGCAGAGAAATGTCACTTACAGCCATGAGACTGGATGAGAAGGATGTCCCACCGTCATCAGGGATTTGCACATGGGACCGTGACATGGTGCATGGTGGGGCAGGTTCTCACGGAAATCAGCAGTCTTTTCCAACTGACCCACTCTGGAGAGACCATTACAGGTCCTGAGCAAACGGGAGACTAACTTCCTCTGAGGGAGGGAGGTTGGTTTGTACTCACAAAGAAGGCTTCGCAGAATTTAGGGTTCAAGGGCTGGGGTTGTAGCTCAGTGGTAGAGCACTTGCCTAGTATGTGTGAGAAACTGGGTTCAATTCTCAGCACCACATATAAATGAAATAAAGTTCCACTGACAACTAAGAAAACAAAACAATACACACCAGGCACAGTGGCACATGCCTGTAGTCCCAGCTACTCAGGAGGCTGAGGCCCAAGGATCACAAGTTCAAGCCCAGTCTCAGCAACTTAGCAAGACCCTGTCTCAAAATAAAAAATTTTAAAAAGGGCTGGGGATGGAGCTCTGTGTTAAAAGTTCCCCTGGGTTCAATACCCAATACTGGAAAAGAGGCACACAGAACTTAGGATTCAAGTTCCCTCAGTTTCATCAGAAATTATCCATCAATCACTATCCCAATCTTCAGAATCGATCTTCTTTCCAATTAATGCCCTGACTTTGTTGTTGTTGTTGTTTTGTGTTTGGAGTATTTTGGGCAATACTGGGATTGACCCAGGGCACATGCTAGGCAAGCGCTCTACCACTGAGCAACATCTCCTGCCCAATGCCCCCTGACTTTTACATAAAGACACTTTGAATTTTCTAATTTTTTCATAATAGTTTTTTAAAGATATAAGTCACATGCCATACAATTCACAGTGCAACAATTTTTTCATATATTCACAGATGTAAATTTTCTTTGCATTATAAATCAGCCATCTCCAAGATTAGACCTCGGGTTTAGACTTCAAAAATCTTAGTCCTGCACCTACAAAAGGTAGAGGTTTCTTTTGGGACAGTCATAGAAGCTCTCTGGATCATCACCCGGATCT
The DNA here is from genome assembly GCF_902686455.1 of Sciurus vulgaris. Lineage (NCBI taxonomy): Eukaryota > Metazoa > Chordata > Mammalia > Rodentia > Sciuridae > Sciurus > Sciurus vulgaris. The sequence goes on from NC_136461.1 coordinate 102,953,310, forward strand.
GGGTCTGGGAATGGAAAGCACTGAGCTCATTTTTTCTTGAAATGCTGGGAATCCAACACAATGCCTCCCGCATGCTAAGCAAGTGCTTTATCACAGAGCTACATTCCCAGTCCTTGTCATTTTTCTTTAACCTAAGCCTTCCAGTTCATTTAGAAGTAACTACATTCCTTATAACTTTCATCTGTCCTAAAATATTTTTTGTTGTTGTTGTTTTCTTTGTACTACAATCTTATATGGCAGCAGCCACTTGTCATTCAATACCCGCTTTCTCTAGGAGCTTGATTGCAGGTGACTATAGGTAGTCATTTAAGTAAAGTTTTGACACTTCATGCCAGTGTCAAATTTATCATTGACAGTGTGGTATGCAATGCCTTCAAATCTAGTTGGATTAGTGAATCAGCTTGAGACTCCCCCCTTAAGGTTCTATTCCTCCAGCACTACTTTTGGTACCAATAACTGATATTTTGGGTATCAGTCAGGATTTAGTGAGGGGAGCAGAGTTGCCACAAGTCTCGTGGAATAAAGGGATTATTATAAGAATAAGACCTTTCAAAATTGTGGAAGAAGCTAGGAAAATAAAGACCTGGAAGCAGCATGGGTTGATCAGGGAAGGAGCTGATTGATCTGGGAAGTCAGACGTGTCTGACCCCTATGAAGGAGGACCTGTGGATAGGTCTGTGTGATGCATGGCCTTGGTGTGGCTAGTGCTTCCCTAGGACACAGTCCAGTGTCCAGTGGTGAGCCCGAGGCCACGCTTGGTCAGTAGGGCTAGCAGCTGGGGAGAAGAGCTAAACATGGACAAAAGGAGAGCCAGGATAAGCTAGAAACTGTGGGCACCTGCATACTTGTCCTGACAAATGACATCTGACAATGACAGTTTCCAAAGCAAAGACTGCTATTTCACTTCCACCTTCCAAATCTCATATAAATTTCTCTATGGCCAACTCTAACCTGGAACCATCCAGAGAAAGGGATTTTGGGAAAACAAATTCCCAGATTAATTAAATGACACACTAGGCACTACAGCAGTATCCAAGGACTGAGCCCTGGGCATTCCAAACATTTGGAGGTTGAAAAGATGAACAGCAAAAAGGGAAATGAGTAAAAAAAGTCAGGGACCAGAAAATTCAGAGAATAAGCTAAGTGCGTTTGCTGTCTCAGATGCCAGTGAAGAAAAATATCTCGCAAATGAGAACAATTCAGAGTGTCAGATGCTTTGGATGGGTCAAGAACAATAGCTGAGAAACAATCATTGACTATAGCACCATGAAAATCATTAATGGCCTCAAAGAGAACAGTTTTAGTGGAATGAGGGCAAACCCTGATTGGAATGGATTCAAGAGAAAATGGGAGAGATCTGGAGACAGCACATATAACCAATGAGTTTTGCCAAAAAGAGAAAGAAGAGAAGAAAGATAGAGGCTGAGGGGGAAATGGGATTATATAAGAGTGTCTTTCAAACATAAAATAAAAAGCAGCACTTTTTGTATGCTGATCCAGTACAGGAAAGTCTGATGGTGCTGGAGAATATGCTTGAGGGGGCCAGGAGGTGGGGTAGAACAGGGTGTCCAAATGCAGGAGAGGCCTCAGCTGAGAGCAGTGGTCTCTGCCCCTTTAGGAGGGAAGAAAGAATAAATGGACAGAGAGGAGAGATGACTGGGGAGATGTGGCAGTAAGAGCTTGTGGAAATTCTCTTCCTCTTGATGCAATTTCCTAGTGAGATTGTAAACAAGGTCCTGATCAGAGAGCAAAAATGGAATTGAACTCTTTGGAAGTTTAAGGAAAGAAAAGTTGGAAGCAATTATGGAAGGTTGCATTTTAAAGATGTCCAACAGATATCTCATTCTACATGCTCTTCTCACAATGTGATGTTATGATTTCTCCATTAAGAGATGGGGTCTGTGTTCCCTCCTCTTGAACCTGGGAGGTGCTGTGTAACTGTTTCTAATAGGATGCAGCCGAGCGGGGGGACACCACATGTCTTCCAAGGCTCTGTCATGAAAGATGAAAGAGATGACAGTGTCTCTCTCTCTCTCTCTCTCTCTCTCTCTATCTATCTATCTATCTATCTATCTATCTATCTATCTATATATATATATATATACACACACACACACCTATAGAACTCTGAATCACCATGTAAGAAGCTTGGCCACCCTAAGGCTACCATGCTGGAGAGACCACATGGAGAGATGTAAAGAGACATAGAAGGAGCTCCAGATGTCCCTGCACTGTCTTCCAGCTCAGATGCAGAACATGAGAATGAGTGACCGACAGATAATCCCAGCCCTCAGCCTTTGAGACACCTAGTTGATGCCAAGTGAATCAGAGACAAACTGCCTCCACTGAGCTGTGCCTAATTTGCAGATTCATGAGCAAAAGAAATATTGTTGGAGTTAAGCCACTAAGTTTGGGGATCATTTGTAATGTAGCCAAGATAATTGGATCAATAGTTATCTAGGAAGTTATGTAGGATGCCATCCATTGAAGCTGTGGGTTTGGATTAATTTACCCAGGGAGTATAGTTTATATCACAGTAACCAGGGGGAACGTTTTCAAAATAGACATGCTAACCACTTTTCTGTCCCAGGGTCTGTTAGAATTTCAGGGTGGGGTGAGGGAGTAGAACAAGAAAAATGGGTAGGTACTCTTCAGTGCTTATATTATGAAATCATTCCATAGGTAATTGATGCAGACTCCCAAGTTTAGACTCACTGATAAAAATCAGGAGCAGGGAAGTCAGGAGACAAAGTCCCTGGGAACTGGCATTTGAGCATGAGGGAGCAGAGGGGGTGTTCTTGAAGAGTGCCTCTCAAACTTTCTCAACAATAACTTTATTGAGGTATAACTTACCTATTATAAAATTCACCCATTGTGAGTCTATAACTCAATGATGTTTAGTAAATTTATAGAGCTACGGATCCATCATCAAATCTACCCCAAAACATTCCTTTGTACCTCTTTGCAGTTAATCCCTCTTCCTACCCCAAGCCATAGGCAAGCACTAATTTACTTTCTGTCTCTAAATTTGTCCTTTCTGCACAGTTCACATAGATGGAAACATACAATATTTTGCATTTGGCTACATTGATATAATGTAATGTTTTTGAAGTTCATCCATATGGTGGCATAGATGAATGGTTAGTTCTTTTTATTGCTAAGCAGTGTTCCATTGTGTGGATAAGTTACATTTTATTTATCTGTTCCCCAGTTGATAAGCAATTGAATTATTTCAGGATTTTGTCTACCATGAATAACACTGCTAGGAACAGTCACAAACATATCTTTGTGTGGATATACATTTTGTTTCTCTTGGGTAGAATTCAAGGAGGGTAATTTCTGGATTTTATGGTAAATTTAACTTTATAAGAAACTGACAAACTACTTTTTGAAGTAGCTATACCATTTTTCTTTCCCACCAGCACTAAAATTTGGCCTTGCAGGGAGCTTTTGTTTGTTTGTTTGGTTTTGATTTTTTGTTTTGTTTTCTTGTGTGGTGCCAGTGATTGGACCCAGGGCTTTGCATATGTGATGCAAGAGCTCCACTTCAGAGCTATATCCTCAGTCCCTATGTATTGTTTTGATTATAACTGTTCCAGAAGGTAGGTAGTGGTATCTCATTGTGACTTAAGTTTGAATTTCTCTAATAACAAATAATGTTGAGCGTACTTTCATGCCCCTGTTGTCAATGTATCTCCTTGTGCTTGTGAGGCAAGCACTCTACCAACTGAGCTATATCCCCAGCCCTAATATATCTGTAATGAAATGTGTATTGAAATCACTTCCATTTTTAAATTGGGTTGTTTATCTTATTATTGAATTTTGTTTATATATTCTGGATACATGTACTTTACCAGATGTTATCTGCAAATACCTTCTCTCAATCTGTGGCTTTTCTTTCATTTTCTTAATTATGCCTTGTGAAGTACAAAAGATTTTAATATTGATGAATTTCAATTTATCAATCCTTTCTTTTATGGTTCATATTTTTTGTTTCATTTTGTTCTTTTTGAACTAAGAACTAAGCTAAGAACTCTGCCCAACCCAAGACCATGAAGATTTTCTCCTTTGTTTTATTCTGAGAAAATGCTAGTCTTAGATTTTCACACTTACGTCTCTGATCAATTTTTAGTTAGCTTTTGTTTGTTTCTCAGAATCTCAATGTACAAATTACCTGGGAATCTTGTTAAATCCATATCCTAAAAACAAGTGTGTATTCTGGTTCAGTAATCTACAGTAAGACCTGAGATTCTACATTCCTAAAATGCTCCCAGGTGATACCAATACTGTAAGGTCCCTAGATCACACTGGTTTTGAGGATATTAGATTAAAATGGTCAGAAATGCAAAAGGGAAACTAGAAAAGATTGACATCACAGAACTACAGGGAGTAGAGAATTTTAAAAAGCAGAAATTGGTCAACTGAGTCAAATATCAAGGACATATTGGGGGGCATGGTGTGTGCAGAGAATGAGTCTTAGGGAAAGCTGTTTCTAGGAAGTGATGCTAAAATTGATATCTCAGATGGACCAAAGCCCAATAGTGATGAGTTGAGGAATAAATTAAGTTAAATTAACTTTCTCACTGTAGACTTGAAGTGTCCTCTGCTTTTCAAGGAAAAATAGATGTAGGTATTATAGTTTGGATCTGCAATGTCCCCCAAAGGCTCATATGTTGAAGACTTGATTCCCCAAAGCAGCAATGTCAGAGGTAGGACTTTGGAGGAAGTGATTGGATCATGAGGTCTCTGGCCTCATCCATGGATGGTTCATAGTTGAATGGAGTACTGGGAGGTGGTGGAAATTGTAGGAGGTAGGACCTAGTCGAAGGGAATGGATCCTTGGGGATGTGCCCTCGAGGACTACATCTTGTTCTTGGGCCCCTTCTTCTCTTCCCCTGCCTCATCTCTCTTTCTCCCTCTGCTTTGAAACCACTATTAAGTGAGCAGCTTTGCCCCACCACCCCTGTCCACCATGATCCTCCGCCTCACCACAAGCTCCCAGCAATGGAGCCAGCTGACCACGAAACCCCTGAAACCATGAGCTAAAAATAAGTCTTTCCTCCTCTAAGTTCTTTTCTTCAGCTATTTTGTCATCATGATGAAAAACTAATTAACACAAAGTACAACCTGTAAAAAATCCCAACCACCTGTTATTCAGTCCCGCACAAGTCTGCATTCAAAGAAATAATAGAATGGCAATTCAAAATAATTTAAAGCAATTAAAATCTTTGCTGAAGGTTTTCTGTGAAATTCTAAGAGTGCAAAGACCATATCACATTTTTTGAATATATATTTACTTATCTCTCTCATTTAAATAGCTTCTCCAAAATCAGTTACCCCCAAGCCTCCATTCCCCCTCCAACTACCCCTAAGTACTCACAGAAAGTCAGCCCAGAACGTTCTCTTCCCTTCCTGTTCATTGTTGGTGCAATTTTTCTGTTTTCCTCCATTACCCAGATACTACACAAAAAAGACAGGCAAAATGCCTCCTGGGCAAAGGGAAGGCAGAGGAATGGCCAAAATGGCAATGACCCCGTTCTCCCTGGAGGGTAGATCAGGGGGCGGGTCTGCGGAGAGTCACTTTTTGATATTTTTGCTCCTGTCCCACAGTGCAATAACTGAGGGTAGGGATAGGTATGTGGTGACAATGATGTTTTGAGAACAAAAATTTGAGCACATTTATACAATGAAGGAGAGTTGGAACAGTTAGCGCAAGCCAGTTTAAATTTTAATAAAGAAATCTGGTGCCCATAGTCCCAGTTTCTTGGGGAGGGGGCTGAGGCAGAAGGAGCATAATGAGTTCAAGGGCAGCCCAGGCAACTGAGTGAGACCCTATCTCAAAATTTAAATAAATAAATAAATAGAAAGAAAAGAAAAAGAATTCTGGGACAATCAGAGTGAGGTCATTGGGGCGATGGCAGGTTGACAGCACAGGTGCTTTATATCTATAGCCAAGGTTGTGGGGGAGGGGCCCATCACATAACTAAGGGGAAATTTGGAAGAAAAATCACCTCTTCCACTGAAGGAGTTAGGGAAAGAAAAGGATAGCACAAACTGAAATCTCTGAGGTGCCAAGGAGCCCAGGGAAGACCTTGAAAGGGGGCCTCAGTTTCCCCAGAGACCTAAGAGGCAAGGTCACAGGAGAGACACAGGAAGATGGAAGGGTATATTTCAAGAAAGGTGAAAAGATGGACTGGTTGATAAGGAGATGGGAAAAAGACTAGGACACAAGGAAGGATTTGCAGGCAGCATCAAGCCCTGGGGGGTTGGAAAGCATGTGTTCGTATGGCAATGTGACTTTCTTCAGTGATAGCTATTGACCTGTGTGTGCAAGTCCAGAGACTGAAGGGCTAGAGTGCTTTAGGGTGGATGGACAGAAAGACAATGGGGTAAGAAGGTAAAGAGACAGTGAGAGTGACTAAAGCAACAGGCCATGAGAAGAAGCAGCTAAGCCAAAGAAAACGCGAAATTGTGCCAATGAGCTGCTCAGGACCAGAGTTTGCACTGGGGTTCAAAGTGTGTGTTGGGGAGTAAATGAGCAGAGGCGGGGCGGGGGGCAGGAGTTGTAACCACAAGGAAATGTGGATACCAAGCCTCAGGGTTGGAGCAGGGCTAGATCCTGGCCTTGGGAGTGAAGTAGAGTTGAGTAAGAGTCTTAAAGTAATGGGGGACAAAAGAGGGGTTTGTTCCTCAAAGCATCTGTCAAACCTTCGTGCTATAGACTTAGAAGACTGTAGTCACTTTCTGGAAGGAGCAAACACAAATCCAAGCGATGGGCAAAGGGAAGTTAGATCTCAGGCTAAGAAAGCTCCTACACCCAAGAGGTTTGGCACCCAGTTGAATGAAGAGCTAGGTAAGAAGGGTCATGGAACATTCACCTGGGCCCTGGGCTGGTCCTGAAGGAATGAATTATCTGCCTACTGTCATTAGCCATCATGAAAAAGATGAGATGGCAAAAAGTGGAGGGAAGGAGGGAACTAACACTTTCTGATATGTGCCTGAAGGGCCTGATATGTGCCCTTCTCTGTTCCAAGGGCTTTATTTGCAAAGGTTAGCTCACTTCTCTTCAAACAATCTGTTTTCCAGATGAGGAACTTGAGATTTGAGAGAATAAGTACCTTGAACAAGGACCTAGGACTAAGAAGCCAGTGAGCCAGGATCCCAGATATCCAAGTCTTTTGCATTTTTCTTTTTTGCCTGAAGAGCAAAAGCAGAGGTCTAAGTTGCTGGGAGAGGCACCAGCTCCAACTTCACTCGTGTCCTGTGGAAGGGCCTTTCTCCTACATTCACTTCTTAATCCTTGTCTCAGAGGGACCTGGGGATCAAAGAAACAGTCTTGCAGTTAAAAAGTCACTTTCAGAAGTCAGACTCTTGACATGCATTTCTCAAGCACCACAAAGTGAACATATGACTCTGGACAACATGTCTCAAAAGCCTTCTTCCCAAACTCACCTACTTCCCTCAGTCACCATTAATCCATCCTGTCCTCTCTCTCCTCCCAATTCCTGGAGAGAGAGGGGAAAAAAAAAAAATCCCTTGAACTTTTCCCCCAGCACAAGACCCTGTTCATCTTCCTCCAACCTGGGAGACACATGGGCCACACAGCCTCCCAATGGGTGGGGGAAGCAGAGTGTCGTGTGCACATTGATGGGGGTCACGAGAAGTGAGAAGTGCCCTCCTTATTTTCTAGACTAAGAAATTGAAGCCGGAAATGGGAGACCAGCCCACAGTCATGCTGCAGATTTGAGGAAAATCATCATCAAATTCCACCTTGAACTTCTACAGCAGTACCTTAAACTTGTGGAGTTGACACCATATAATTTACTGTTTCATTTTAGTTTGCCCTATGTTATTCTTATTTTGTTCTCTGGATGTTTTGCGTACAATTGGAGTAGCTTTCCTTAGCCCTGCGTTTCTGGTATAATTATTCCACCACTGTCTCCCTTAATTACGAGGCTGTTGTCTTTCAACTCAGGTTCGTGTGTTGGTATCATTTATTCTGAGCCTCCTCCAATCCTTTTTTTGGAAGGAAATGGAGCACAAAAGTATAAGTAAAGAGAACAGCCATTTCGTGTGAATTCTTGTCACATGCCCAACTGGATTGGGAGCAGTTCGAAGACTGGATGTGTATCTGCCCTCCAGCACGTAGAAGGGTACCTAGATATGTTCCACAAACCCTGTTTCATAATTATTTGAATTGAACGAGGAGGGTGATAGCTAGCATCTATTGGCTACTCACTCCTTGCCAGATCCTCTACAAAAATATTTCAGTTCATCCATACAAGGAAGATGGGGATTTAAATAAAAAGATAAATGAATCCCAAAGGAAATGCCCATGAGCACTTAGAAGAAAAACGTGGTCAGGAACCATGGGAACTCCTGACCTTGTTAACTGAGGGAGATGCGCAAGCGTAGGGAGAACCAGCATGAAATTACACAGCTCCACCTGCAGTCCAGCCACTAACTACCGCCCCTCCGTGAATATTGGAGCCCCAACCCAAGGAGGGGCTTCTTACTCTCTGGATAACCTACATTCTCCCCTTGAGTGTGTATCTACTTCCTCAAGAAACCTGTCTATGCCTCTGTCTGGTATTGCTGAAACTCTTTTTCCATCGTCTATACTAGGAACCCCACTGGTCCTGAGTCGAGTTCCCCCTCCTCTCTGGGAACTCCTTGGACCCCCTTTGGAGACATTTCTTCTCCCATATCTCTTCTCCCATGATGTTAGTATTCCTGTTTCATTATGCTCCCAGTTTTAGCACTAGACTTTCCCAGTTTTAGCACTAGAAGTCCTGGGTCCCAAGCTAACCCAAACTGGTTGCTCACTCTACAGTTTAGAGATGAGGCCACTGAGTCTCAAAGAGACTTCTCCAATGTGAAGACCTGGATTCAAACCCAACTCTGTCTAGAGTGGGGGATTACTAATAGGACAGACTGGAGTAGAGGAGAATAAGTAAGTGGAATTGTCCAGGACACCTGGTAAAATGCTCTGGCACGTCCCAAACAGTGGCCCCTGGGTATAGTTGCAGTACAAAGAGAAGTCACTGGAAAGGCCTATGGAAGAGGATGGGATGGTTCCAAGAGCTGCAGCTGGCAGGCACAGAGCAGGTTTGAGGACTAATCCAGGGGATAGTGCCCCAAGGCAAGCCCACAGACTCCAGAGGGGTCTTCTCACCCCAGACAGGCCACCTGAACCTCTTGCTGTGCCACTGACGGTTTGTCCGCCCCACTGATTTTATCCCAAACTTGCTTGAAGCTGACTGCATCAGAAGACACTCCATTTTCCACTTACAGAGTAACAAATGAGTAATTCAGACCTGATCATTGCTCCCTGCTTACTACTCACGTCAAATATTTATAGAAACTTATACAGCATTAAGTTTACAGCTGATAATAGGGAGGCCATTAGCTCCCCCTAGTCATCCTTCTTCCCTCTGGCAGAGAATCGCTCAGGCTTGAAGGAGACCAGCTGTAAGACTTTACACTGTGTGAGAAAGATCACATCCCCTTTCTGCAACAAAGAAGTGCTTTTAGAGGCTCTCTAGAAATCTTTCCCATTCTTCATTTTTGCCTATTCAAGATCTCTATTTCTGAATCTCTAAGTCTCTCACACACACAAAAAATGGGGCCCTGTGGTCCCAAAGACCCGAAAGATGTGAATTCCACAACTGTCCCCGGCACACCTCCTGACAGTCCCAGACAATAGGATGACCTACTCGATCGCTTTCCTCAGGCGCAGGGATGTCAAGGGCTGACCGTGTTGGGGCCTGGAATTCAGTTGATCTCACGTTCATGGCGTTCCTCTCTGCAGTGCATGGGGCCTGGAGCTCAAATTGCTCACAGGGTGTCAAGCTTCTCACAGACTTAAAGGCACTTATGACAAAAAAAAAAAAAAAAAATTAAGGTTTATGTGGCTGATGCAATTAAAAACCAATTTTATGTCCTCCAAAAGACCCAGTATGATAATAAAATGGAGCAACACAAGGACATGCTAATCAGCCATCAATTCAGAAAAACATTTCAACCAAATCATAGGGAACACTAATTTATTATGGCCTTGTGTGGAAAACACCAGAGAATTCATATTCCTACAATTGTTAGTGATCCAATATTTTTCCAGAATCCTTTTTTAAAACGTTTTTTTATCCAAACACAACAAATTTTAAATGATCAAGGATGTCTTATACACTCCAAGGTTTATGAGCTAAATAGTCCCATGATTCTCCATCTCAAGTTATATCAGGCACTGATTCTTAAGAGTCTTCAGCTTCTTTGACAGATTTTCATAAATCAGATTTATCTGTAGTCATATAATTCTGATTACATTTATATTTCTTATTGTAAGTGAAATTAATATCAAGTGAAAGCTTTCAGTTTTTAAAGTGCTGATTGGGCTCACCTGATTCAGGAAAAATGAACTCTCACCTCGAATTGCTTTGATTTGCAACTCTTTCAGCAATCAGAGCTCTAAAAGCCAATTTATGGGTATGGGTTTGAGAGTTTGCTCCTTTTAATTAGGTATATAAATTCCCCTACCTCATTTTCCATTACAGCTATGTGTGGACCCAACCTTGCTCTCCTGAAGTGCACAGTTCATCATGCATTGACTTGCAGTAAATCCATCCTGGGAGAGTTATCAGGTGGCCCTGATCTATCAAAGGTGGTCAGAGATCAATGTTTCAAATACTCTCTAATGTGGATAAAAGAAACTTAGCTAATAATTTTTTCATTTTAGGTTAGATTTACTTTAGGCAGCATGATATTACGACAGGCTGCCAATAAGATTTTCTAGAAATTATAAATGATCCAGAGAGAGAAAAAGATATACTAAGAAAAGAAACGAAGGGTGGTGTGGAAGGTAAGAAGAGGTAGTTTGGTATTATTTCTTACCTATAACCCATTGGAGGGTTCTCCTTGCTTCTCCAGGTATATTTCTTTGTTTTATTTCTTTAAGGTCAGAAGTTTATTTTTTAAAGTTTCTGTTATTTAGAACAATTCCTTCAAGAAGTTATGGGTTGGGCTGGGGATATAGCTCAGTTGGTAGAGTGTTTGCCTCGCGAGTACAAGGCCCTGGGATCAATCCCCAGCACTTAAAAAAAAAAAAAAAAAAAAAAAAGTTATGGGTTGCTAGGACCATCTAGAACGTCCACAAAATAAGCCCCTGACCTGTGATATGAACTTTTAGAGCCTGCTGTCTGTACAACTGGATTAACAGCAGATACATGCTGAAAGATAGTGTGCATAAGAGACAAGCTTCCCTCTGAGAAAATGGTTGGGTTGGTTTTAGTGCTTACAGAAAAGGAAAAATATTTACAATAAGAATTTTACTTCCTCAAATAATCTGTATTTATCCCCAGGAGTTCTGTGGGGAAGGAGAATTGGCCTAACACATAAAGATGGAGTTCATCCTTTCATCCTATGAGCCAGTTTTACATCCTCTCCAAATGACCAAAGTTCTTTCAAGGTCATGAGAAGTTGTTCACAAAGCAAGAAATTATTTCTTATGTTTTGGTTTTCGAGATAGTGTCTCACTATGTAGCCCAGGCTGGTCTTGAACTCCTGGGCTCAAGTGATGCTCTCACCTCAGCCTCCAAGCAGCTGGAACCACAGGCGTGTGCCTCCATGCCCAGCTAGAAGTGATTCTTGAGGACTGAGCCTCAGTGACTGAGGTTTAGTGGGGAAAGAGTCAACAGTGGTATAAAATGCAAAGGGAGCATTGAATGGCCGCAAATTTTCCATTAAACTTTCAAAGAGAACATTTCACATAACACCTATCACTCAGATTCACAACTCAGTATTGAACCCCCAAGTCTGCAAATTACTGGCCCTTTGAGTCAAGTCAAATTGGTCTTAACTTAGAACCTGGTGGTAATTGATGCCTAGATTCTGGGCTCATGGAGAAGAACACTGCCTAGCATCTATTCAGTGCATGCTGGAACTCAGGGTGGGTTATGTGGCTCAGCACAGACTATGAGTGAATGAAAACTGTTTCAAGGGGATAGGAAGGTGGAGGGCAACTGGTGTTATTGAAGACCTACCATGCCAGGTCTGTTGTATGTAGTCTCAGCATAAATGTGATTTGCTCCACATAGACAAAAATTGGAAGAGGGGTTTACCCAGAGTTTGCACAGAGCCTCACATGTAGTAGGTACTCAATTAATTCTTTTGAATGAATGCATGTTTTTAACCCATTCCTCCTTCAGAAAAACAAAATGCTATACTATTTAATTTAAAATCATTAAATTTCTTGTGTGTGTGTGTGTGTGTGTGTGTGTGTGTGTGTGTGTGTTGCTGAGAATTGAACCCAGGGCCTTGTGCTTGCAAGGCAAGCATTCTACCAACTGAGCTCTATCCCCAGCCCTAAAATCATTAAATATCTTGATAAAAAAAATTAAAATTGGCAATTCTGGTTAGGGATATAACTCAGTGGTAGAACATTTGCCTACTGTGTGCAAGGCCCTGGCTTCAATCTTCAGTGCCAAAGAAACAAAGTGGGAAATGGAAAATCTGAACAAGGATTTTCAAATGACACATATCCAAACCTTTGACCATCCCTTCTGAGGCTGAGGCTGTTCTACACGAAAAATACTACCTTAGAAGTAGCCAAATCTTGTCAGGAATAGTGGTGCAGGCCTGTCCCAATGATTCAGGAGGCTGAGGCAGAAGGATCAAGTTCAAGGGCAGCCTGGGCAACTTAGTGAGACCCTATCTCAAAATAAAACATAAAAGGGCTCAGCATGTACTCAGTGCAGTGTGTCCCTGGATTCAATCCCCAATAATGCAAAAAAAAAAAAAAAAAAAAAAAAAGATGGCCCAATCTTCAGTTTTAAAGTGAGAGAATGATCATAAGGAAATCACCATACATGTATGCCTACAGGAACTATATACAGATATCTCCATTTCAGATTATTTACACAGTCAAAAGTAGAAACCATGATGAAAAATGTCCATAATAAATTATGTGATACCCATAAAGTAGAATGTCTTCTTTTACTGAACATCTAGAGTTTTCAGAATATTTAATGACATGGAGAAATACTATATAAAATTAAGTGGAAAAACATGATAAAAAACTGTATGTGTATTGAAATTCATATACATCATGTAAGTGTGAGGAAGTGTTAGAAGGAACACACCAGAGTGTTAGTTGTTATTTTTGAGTGGTGGAATTATTAGTGATGTTTAACTCTTCTTCATATGTATCAGCATTTTCCCTTATGTAATATAAAATATTATAGAATATAATATAGAATGTATATAATATACATAATGAAAAATGCTAGCCAGTATGAAGAAAAATTAAACACTAAGAATTCATATATATATATGTGTGTATGTATATATATGATATTTAGATAATTTTAAAAGTTTGGGTTTTTTTAAAGAACATTTAGATAATAAAATGATGAAAATATAAAATATGGAATTGACCTTTCCCTGGCTCCACCATCTGCTCTAGGAAAACAGCAGAAGTAATTTTATACCAAAGAGGATAATTCTTTTTGGTATAAATGGAATATTTTTCCATTTCAGCACAGGATATACTTGCTCAGAAACTTTGCATTCTAGAGGAAAGACTTCGACAGTTAATAAAAGGCTTCTGTAAAAGTGTCATTTATTCACTCGAAAATCACTATACATACTGGGCCCTGGGAACCTTGGTAAGGCCTGGGGAAAGCTCATCATTCTGATGTCTTCATATCACTCTGTAGATGGGAGCTTGAAAAGCTATTTACTTCTTCCCAGGTGCTGCTACATCTGGGGGTATGCCAATAGAGCTTCAATCCAAAAGGAAAGCTCTGCACAGGTGCCAATCAATTGAGTCAAAAAACTGTGCCTGGTCCTGCAGGCAACTGGTGTCTGCCTGGGAGGAGGTCTGTCTGTGCCATCCTGCTCAGCTCAGAGGGCCTTGGAAAGAGCCCACGGGTCCTTACTAATCTTGCAAACCTCAGTGGGCTGGTTCTTTGCTGAGAGGATCCATGGAGGACGGGGGAATGAGTGTTAAATTTGAAAGAAATACCATTTTTCAACTACTATTCCAGTTTCTGGTCCAACATGTAAGGAGCTTGAAAGTTATCACTCCATCCTAACAATAAGTAAAAAGTTGAACAAATCAAAGAATCAATGACTCCTCTAAGATTCATCAGAGAAGTGAGGTTGCAGGCAAGCTGTTGGCCCCAAAATTAGACAGACAGGAAGATCTGGGGAATCACAATATACCAGAGTAGAAACTCATGAGCACGAACCGCTTCAGGAACCTCTGCCAAGGCAGGAAAACCTAAACTGGGGTTGATAAATGGCTGGGGCTTAGTATGGACAAGTTTGAGAATTTAAAATCTCAGGGGGCCTTCATCACAGAGAAGTTTAATGAGTTTTACCTCCAGGAGTTCGCCTAGCTTCTCATAGTAAATATAATTTTTTTTAAAAAATGTCTTGCATTTCTGGCAGGGGGAAGAGAGGTGGAAGCCATCTGAGCCATGGCAGAGTACTGTCTTAACCAGGTCTACCCTCAGAAACTAGTCAACCAGAGCCTAACCTAACGGGGGAAGGAAAATACCCAAATGCATCCTCCATTCTGTCACAATAAAGGTCAGGGGGACACGAAGCAGGTAGGGAGTTCACAGCCCAGGGTCACAGGCTCACTAAGACACAGAGACCTACTCATACAACAATAGAATACAACACCTCCCCTCGTACCTTACCACCTCATTACTGAAGGACTACTTATATTAGTACCTTTACCCAGTACATCATGTCCAGCTATTAGGGAAAAAATATATATAAGACATATCACAAGGCACAAAACAGTTTGAAGAGTGATAGTAAGGCTCAGAACCAGACATGGCAGGAATGCTGACATTATCAGAGAATTTTAAATAACTATGATTAAGATGCTAAGACTCAGCCAGGTGTGGTAGTGCACACCTGTAATCCCAGTGACTGGGAGGCTGAGGCAGGAGGATCAAGGGTTCAAAGACAGCTTCAGCAACTCAGTGAGGCCCTAAGCAATTTAGTGAGACCCTGTCTCTAAATAAAACATAAAAAGTGCTGGGGATGTGGCTCTAATGGATAAGTTAGACAAACAAAAAGAAATGCCAGAGCCCAAAACACTGTAACAGAATACAGCAAGCCTTTGATGGGCTCTTTAGAAGACTAGACCCAGAAGGCGGTGTGTGTGTGTGAGCTTGATGATATCTCAAGAGAAACCTTAGAACTGAAATGCCAAGGGAATAAAGACTGGAGGGAAAAAAAAAAAAAAAAAAAAAAAAAAAACAGGACAAAAATCTCAAGAACCATGACACTTGAAAAGGTATAATATTGATAATGGGAATATCAGAAAGAGAAAGGAACAGAAGGAATGTGTGAAACAACAATGACAAAGAATTTTCCCAAATTAATGTCAGATACCAGTTCACAGATACAGGAAACTCAGTAGGACAAATGAGAAAAACAAAACAAAAAATTACACAAAGGCATGTTATTTTCAAACTACAGAAAATCAAAGACAAAGCAAAATGTTCTGAAAGAAGTCAGAGGGAAAAAAGAAACACCACCCATAGAGGAACCGGGATAAGAGTTATACCGAGCTTTTTCAGAAACCATGCAAACAAGAGAGTGGAGTGTAATATTTAAAGTGTTGAAAGAGAAAAAACACCAACCTAGAATTCTGTACCCTGTGAAATTATCCTTTAAAAGTGAAACAGAAATAGACTTTCTGAACAAAATTTGAGGGAATTTGTTGCCAAAAGACCTTTTTTTTTTGCAAGAAGTGCTCAAAGTTCTTTGGAAGAAAGAAAAGTAATATAGGTCAGAAACTCAGATCTACATACAGAAAGCAAGAACATCAAAAGAGAAATAAATGAAGGCAAAATAAAAGCTTTTACTTTCATTATTGTTAATTGGCCTAACATAAAATTTTGTTCAAATACTAATACAATGCATTCAATTATGATGCTTTATATAATATATAATACACTTTTACTTATATATAAATGAAATGAATGACCACAATGATACAAGGAATGGGAGAAAGAGTTAGGAGTACTTGGTTATTATAAAGCATTCACACTACCTGTGAATCAGCACAGTGTTATGTGAAAGTAAACTCAAGATTAGTTGTGAATGCATTGCAAACTTGATGACAACCAATTAAAAATTTTTCTAAATTTTTGTATTTGCTCTAATTAACTATTTACATGACAGTAGAATGCACTTATGCTTTTTGATAAATCATACATAAATGGAGAATAATTTCTCATTCTTCTGATTGTACCTATTGTAGGATCACATCGGTCGTGTAGTCATATGTGTACATGAGGTAATAATGTCTGTTTCACTCTACTGTCATTTCTTCCCCCATACACCTTCCCCTCCTTTCACTCCTCTCTACCTAATCTAAAGTAACTCTATTCTTCCTTAGTGCCCCTCCTTATTGTGAATTAGAATCCACATGTCAGAGAAAACATTTGGCCTTTGGTTTTTTGGGTTTGGCCTATTTTGCTTACCATTATATTCTCCAACTCCATCCATTTACCCGCAAATGCCATAATTTCATTCTTCTTTAAGGCTGAGTAATATTCCATAATTTATATATATATATATATATATATATATATATCACATTTTCTTTATCCATTTATCTGTTGAACGGCATCTAGGTTGATTCCAGAGTTTAGCTATTGTGAGTTGAGCTGCTATAAGCATTGATGTGACTATGTCACTATAGTATGCTGATTTTAAGTCCTTTGAGTATAAACAGGAGTGGGATAGCTGGGTCAAATGGTGATTCCATTCCAAGTTTTCTGAGGAATCTCCATACTGCTTTCCATAATGGTTGCACAAATTTGCAGTCCCACCAGCAATGTATGAGTGTGCCTTTTCCCCCACATTCTTGCCAACATTTATTGTTGCTTGTATTCTTGATAATTGCCATTCTGATTGGAGTGAGATGAAATCTTAAAGTAGTTTTGATTTGCATTTCTCTAATTGCTAGAGCTATTGAACATTTTTTCATATAGATAAGGCACCAAAAACATTCACTGGAGTAAAGATAGCCTATTCATGGGCTGGGGTTGTGGCTCAGTGGTGGAGCACTTGCCTGGCATGTGTGAAGCACTGGGTTCAATTCTCAGCACCATGTGTAAGTAAACGAATAAAATAAAGGTCTATCGACATCTAAACTTTTTTTAAAAAAAGATAGCCTATTCAACAAATGGTGCTGGGAAAAATGGAAAGCCACATGTAACAAAATTAAATTAAACCCCGATCTCTCAACCTGCACAAAACTCAACTCAAAGTAGATCAAAGACTTAGGTACTAGAACAGAGACCTTGCACCTATTAGAAGAAAAAGTAGGCCCAAATCTTTGCCATGTTTGCCTAGGATCTGACTTCCTTACCAAGACCCCTGAAGCACAAGAAGTTAAATCAAGAAACAATAAATGGGCAGTGGGACTGTAACTTGCAGAGTGCTTGCCTAGCATGTGTGAGGCACTGGATTCGATCCTTAGTACCACATAAAAATAAACAGATAAAATAAAGGCATTCTGTCCATCTACAATTGCAAAAAGAATTTTAAAAAAAGAATCAATAAATGGGATGGATTCAAACTAAAAAGCTTCTTCTCAGCAAAAGAAACAATCAATAATATGAAGAGATACCCTACCAGATTAGGAGGAAATCTTCACCACATGCACCTCAGATAAAGTATTAATCTCTAGGATATATAAAGAACTCAAAAAGTTAACACACACACACACAAAACCCAAATAACTCAATCAATAAATGGGCTAAGGAACTGAAAAAAAATTTTTAATTGAAAAGTTTCACTAATATGCCAGAAGAGAGAAGATGGAATCATATGAAAAACTCAATTAAAACTCCTAAAGACAGAATACAAAAACAAGGACAAAGGACAAGAGCAACTAATAGAAAACAGTAACAAATATTAGATCCTTAACCCAACCATATCAATGATAATTTTAAACATTAATAGCCTAAATGCACCAATCCAAAGACAAATTTTCAGAAAGGATCAAGAAACAAGTTCCAACCACATGTTTAAACAAGAAACACAAACGCTTTTTTTTAAATTTTTTAGTACCAGGGATTGAACCCAGAGGCACTGAACCATTGCGCCACATCCCCAGTCCTTTCTACATTTTACTTTGAGACAGAGTCTTGCCAAGTTGTTGAGGCTGGTTTTAAATTTGTCATCCTCCTGCCTCAGCTTCCAGAGCCGCTGGGATTATAGGTATGTGCCACCGCATCCAGCAACAAGAAACACATTTTAAACATAAAGACAATTATATGTTAAAAGTAAAGGAATGAAGAATTCACTCTGTACCAAACTAAAACAAATTGAAAGAAGCAAGAGTAGTTCTATTATATTCAGTCAGAGCAGATTTCAAAGTCAAGAAAGTCATCAGGGGGATAAAGAAGAACATAAAGAAGTTGATTTCCCAAGAAGATGTAATAATAGTTAATGCATATCTGCCTAACCACAGAGTCTCAAATTGTATAAGACAAAAATTGGTAGAAATGCAAAGAAAAGTAGATAAATCCAATATCATGATTTGGAGATTGTAACATTCTTTCATCAGAAATGAACAGATCTAACAGAAAATCAGAAAAAAAATTGTCAAACTCTATAATACTATCAATCAACTGAAAATAATGGACTTCTGTAGACTACTTTCTCCAACAACAGCAGAATAGACGTTTTTCTCAAACTTACGTGGAACATTCATCAAGACAGATTCCTTTCTGGCCCATAAAATGCATCTTAACCAATTTAAAAGAACAGAAATCACACAATGTCTGCTCTCAAACCACAGAATTAGACTAGAAATCAATAACAGGAAAAGCATAAAATCAATGATTTAAGTGTCCACCTTAAGAAACAGAAAAAGAAGAGTAAATTAAATCCAAAGTAAGCAGTAGAAAAGAAACAATAAAAATTAGAGCATAGGTTAATGAAATTGAAAACAGGAAATCAGTACAGAAAATTCATGGAACCCAAAGCTGGTTATTTGAAAAGATCAATAAAATCAACAAGTCTCTTAGCCAGATTGAGAAAGAAAAGGAGAGGGCACAAATTACTAATATCAGAAATGAAAGAGGGAATACACTACAGAGTCTATGGCTATTAAAAAGATAATGAGTACTATGAATAACTCTACACACACAAATTTGTTAAACTAGATTAAATGGACCAATTCCTAGAAAGACACAATCTGCCAAAATGAACATAAAAAGAAATAGACAAACTGAATATATATAACATATATAAAAGAAATTGAATCAGTAATTAATAAGATTTCAAAACAGAAAACATCAGACCAGATAGGTTTACTGATGAATTCTACCAGATATTTTAAATAAGACATTATACCAATCTCTACAATTTCTTTCAGGAAAATACTCCTTTCTTTTGCAGAGTTGGGTACCAGGGATTGAACTCAGGGCACTTGAACACTGAGCCACATCCCCAGCCCTATTTTGTATTTTACTTTGGAGACAAGATCTCACTGAGTTGCTTAGTGCCTCACTTTTGCTGAGGCTGACTTTGAATTCTTGATCCTCCAGCCTCAGCCTCCCAAGCCGCTGGGATTACAGGTATGTGCCACTGCGCCTGACTCAGAAGAATACTTCTAACTCATTATATGAGGCCAGCATCACCCTAATATCCAAGCCAGACAAAGACATTATAAGAAAACTACAAACCTATGTCTCTCATGAACATAGGTGTAAAAATCCTCAATGAAATATTAACAAATCACATCTGGTATACAAGTCTGGTTTACCCTCTTCAAAAAAATCAGCTAATGTGGTCTATCACACTGACAAACCAAAAAGAGAAATCACAAGTCATATCGATATATGCAAAAAATGATCTATTTGACAATATTCAACACCTATGGATGACAAAAAAAGAAGTCAGTAAACTAGGAATAAAGGAGAACTTCCTCAACTCAATAAATAAAATCTATAAGACCCTATTTCGTCAACTCAATAAATGAGATCTACAAGAACCTACAGCTAACATCTTACTTAATGATGGCAAACCAGAAGCTTTCCAACTAGATCAGGATCAAGACAAGGATGTCTCCTGTCACTACTTCTTTTCAACATTATGCTTGAAGTCCTAACTAATGCAATAAGACAAAGAAAAGAAAAGAAAAGTTATACTAATTGGGAATGAATAAATAAAACTGTTTTTTGCTCAGAGGTGACATAATTGTCCATGCAGAAAATTCAAAACAATCAACCAAAAAACTTCTGAAATTAATAAGCAGTTTTAGCAGAGTTGCAGGACAAAAGATAATATGCCAGAGTAAATCATTTTCCAGTATATCAGCAATGAACAATGGAATTTGAAATTAAAAACCAAGACTATTTACCCTGCATCCTCCAAAATGAAATTCTTAGATATACATCTAACAAAATATATATAAGATCTATATGAGGAAAACTCCAAAATTCTTATGACAGAAATTTAAAAAAACCTAAATAAAAGGAGAATATCCATGTTGATAGATATAAAGTATAGATAGCTATCAGTTCCTCCCAACTTGATTTATAGATTCAATGCAATCCCAATCAAAATCACAGCAAACTGAACTGGGGATATAGCTCAGTTGTACAGCACTTGCCTAGCATGCCCCGGGCCCTGGGTTCAATCCCCAGAACAAAACAACAGCAACAAAAACATAGGAAGTTATCTTATAGATATCAACTGAAAGGCAAAAGACCCACAATAGTCAGCAATGTTGAAGGACAAGAACAAAGTAGGAGAGCTGGCACTATCTGACTTGATTTATTGTTAAACTCCCATAATCAAGACAGTGTGCTATTGTAAAAAAGAAAAAAAAAAAAGAAAGAAATAGATCAAAGGAGTAGTACAGAGAGCTGAGAAATAGGACACATAAATACAGTCAACTAACTTTTGACAAAAAAGTAAAGACAAGGCCATGGAATATAGATAGTCTTTCAACACATGGTGCCTGAACAACTGGACACCCACAGGCAAAAAAAAAAAAAAAAAAAGATTCTACACACAGACTTTACACCTTTCGCAAAAATCAATACGAAATGAACCACCGACCTAAATATAAAATGTGAAACTATGAAATTGCTAGAAAATAACCAAGGTTTGGTGATGACTTTTTAGTTGCAGCACGAAAGGCATAATCCATGGGGGAAAGAACTGATACACTATGTTAAAATTAAATTTTTCTGCAAAAGACGCTGTCCCAAGAATGAAAACACAAGCCACAGTTTGGGAGAAAGTATTTGCAAAAAAAAAATATTCAATAAAGGACCATTTTCTGAAATATAAAAAAGAGTGTTCAAATGGAACAATAGGGAAACAAATAACTTATTTCAAAAATGGGTCAAAGACCTTAACAGACTCCTCACCAAAGAAGATATACAGATGGCAGATAAACATATGAAAGGATGCTTCACTTCACATGTAACAACAGTGAGATACCACCACTCCTCTATTAGAATGATGGAAATCCAGAACATCAACACCACCAAATGCAGGTGAAGATGAGGAGCAACAGGAATGGCCATTCATTGCTATCGAGGATGCAAAATGGTACAACACTTTGCAAAACATTTCCTTTCAAAACTAAACACATTCTGACCACATGACCCAGGAGTCACACTCCTTGGATTTACCCAAAGCTGAATACTACGTCCACACAAAAACCTGCACATAGATGTTTACAGCAGCTTTATCCATAGTTGGGAAAACTTGGGAGCATTCAAGTCCTTAGGTGAATACATAAATAAACTGGGGCTTCTAGACAATGGAATGTCATGTAGTGCTAAAAAGAAATGATGCTTGAAATTATTAAGTGAAAGAAGCCAGTGTAAAAGGCCACATACTGCCTGCGTGGTGATGCATGCCTGTAATCCCAGCAGCTCAGGAAGCTAAGGTAGGAGGATGGCAAGTTCAAAGACAGCCTCAGCAATTTAGGGAGGCCCTGAGGAACTCAGTGAGATGCTGTTTCTAAATAAAATATTTAAAAAAGGACTGGGAATGTGGCTTGGGAGGTTAAGCACCCCTGAGTTCAGTCCCTGGTACCAAAAATAAAATAAAAATAAATAAATAAAAGACTACATACTCTATGATTCCAGCTCTGTGACCTTCTGGAAAAGTCAAAACTATGGAGATAATAAAAAGGTCCACAGTTGCCAGTGGTTGCACAAAGGGAGTTAGGAGGATTTTTTAGGGCAGTTGATCTACTCTGTTGTTTTTTATTTTCCCCCACCTGAGCGGCCGGGGATTGGAACCACGGTCCTTGCGCATGCTAGGCGAGATAGCTCCAGCTGATCTCCTCTGTATGATACTACAATGGTGAGTGCTAGCACAGAGTGAACCCTAATATAGACTAGTAACTCTGAGTGATAAAGATGACAAAGTATGTTCATCAATTATAACAAATGTACCCCCCTGGTGGGTAGTATTGAAGATGAGGGAGACGATGCATCTGTGAGGGAAGAAGCGCAGGGGAAATTGATGTAAATTCCTCTCAATTTTGCTGTGAACTTAACACTACTCTTTTAAAAAATAGTCTTAAGAGTGCGTCCAAGTTACATACACACACACACACACACACACACACACACACACACACACACACACAACTTTAATGCTTCTGCCCAAATGACAATAAAACGACGGCGATGCTACTGCTGAGAGGTGAGTAGGCAAAGGCAGCAGCGCGCAAGGCAGAAGGTGCAGGGTCCTGGTTTAGCAGAGGACTACCCGCTTACACGCCCAACTCGCAAAAGTGATGGAACTGCTCTCGGCCTCAGAGTTCTTGTCTGCAAAGTGAAGATTATTGATTCCCTCTCGCAGGTGTGTTTTGAGAATTAGGAGGAATGCATGTAACATAACATAACATAACAGGACACGATGCCTGACGGTATTAGGCTTTCAATCACGACGGCTGCAAAGCCCGTCTTACCCTGCACCATTTCATCCTCAGAGTTACCTCTGTTTGAACAGCAAAGAATTTTTTTTTTTTTTTTTTTTTTAAGGTAGATGAAACGCTGTCAGGAAACTGGGAGGAAGTTCAAAACAGGTGTTGTTGGGAGAGTGGAGGGAATCGTTGGGTCCCTCTCTTTAGGCCTGAGGCTCAAGTGCATGCGAGAGCGCCCCCTTGGGTCAGAGTGGAGCATGACAGTAAGATCGGGGGCGTTTAAATGAGCCACACAGTGCCAGGGGAAAATTCAACGTGCTTCTCTATCCACTTTTTAAACATGGTATTATTTAATTCAGTCTGCTTTGCACAGCTTTTGCTAAAATTTCTGCACTTAGTATTAACGATATGTGTTACTATATTGAATGATACACAGTTTAAGAACAAGGCTTTTTTTTTTTTTTTTTTTTTTAATGCTGATACCATGATCTAAATGGATCATCTTTCATTAATCTTGGGTATTAATCAGTACTTTTGTCATCCAAATTTTAAGTAGAACTAAATCCCCCTGAACCTTTCTTAGCTTATCGGAATCCAGTCCGCCATCTCTCAAAACCACTGGCACCATTTCTATTTCACAGGAAAGGAGCAAGAATTTAGTGAACACGCTAACTCTACACAAAAACATTATTCTAAACACTGGGGAGAACAAAGAAAAGTCCAAAGTACAGATTCTGCCCTCTAGGACTTTCTCATCTAGAAGACAAAATATTCACACGTGAAATGGTTAAGTCAGCACAAGGGCTCAGGCCCCGTCAACCCCGCACTCCCCTTCACCATAGCTGGCGCAGTCGATAGCACCCCACAGGCGTCGGTCGATGTTGGTGAAGTGGGTTGAACAAGTACCTGATAATGATGGCGAATAGAGAGGGAACCTTGGCCAGCTGCGGTGGTGCACGCCTGTAATCCCAGCAGCTCGGGAGCCTGAGACAGGAGGATCTCGAGTTCAAAGCCAGCCTCAGTAAAAGTGAGGCACTAAGCAACTCAGTGAGAACCTGTCTCTAAATAAAATACAAAAAAGGGCTGGGGATGTGGCTCAGTGGTTAAGTGCC
Organism: Sciurus vulgaris; assembly: GCF_902686455.1. NCBI lineage: Eukaryota > Metazoa > Chordata > Mammalia > Rodentia > Sciuridae > Sciurus > Sciurus vulgaris. The sequence goes on from NC_136461.1 coordinate 102,977,358, forward strand.
CCTGAGTTCAATTCCCGGTATCAAAACAAAAATGGGGGGAGGGAGGGACATTGAATGACTAATCCTAACTCCCTTTCTCCTGCCTTACTTTTTCTCTTTTATATTGCCATCTCCTAACACACTCTCATTTGGTTTCTCTACCATCTGTCTCCCCCTCTAAATAAGAGCATTCTGAAGCCAGAGAGTTTATCTGTTTAATTCAATGCATAACCACAAAGCACAGGCTTGTATCTGAAACATAGTCACCTGATAAATGATGGACAAAATTTTTAGTGAATGAATAAGTACATGTTTCAGTCACAATTTGCCAAGTGGGTGTACATAGTTAAGATCAAAGTTCCTGGACTCTTGGGGAATTTCAGGATAAGGATAAATAAATAAGTGAACACAGAATAAAGTATCAAAAATGTATCAAAATGGTCATATTACCAAAAGCATTATACAGATTCAATGCAATTCCAATTAAAATCCCAATGTCTTTCCTCGTGGAAATAGAAAGCAATTATGAAATTCATTTGGAAAATTTAGAGACCCAGAATAGCCAAAGCAGTCCTTAGCAAGAAGAATAAAGCAGGTGGCATCACACTACCAGACCTTAAACTATACTACAGAGCTATAGTAACCAAAACGGCATGGTATTGGCACCAAAATAGACAGGTAGACCAATGGTACAAAATAGAAGACTTAGAGACAAACCCACATAAATACAGTTACTTCATACTACACAAAGATGCCAAAAACATACACTGGAAAAAAAAATAGCCTCTCTAACAAATGGTGCTGGGAAAACTGGGAATTCCTATTTCATTTTGGCAGGAAAATGAAATTAAATCCTGATCTCTTACCCTGCACAAAACTCAACTCGAAGTGAATCAAAGACTTAGGCACTAGAACAGAGACCCTGCGCCTAATAGAAGAAAGAGTAGGCCCAAATCTTCATCATGTTGGCTTAGGACCTGACTCACTTAACAAGACTCCTAAAGTGCAAGAAGTAAAATTAAGAATCAATAAATGGGATGGATTCAAACTAAAAAGTTTCTTCTAAGCAAAGGAAACAATCAATAACATGAAGAGAGAGCCTACAGAATGGGTTTTCACCACACCCACCTCAGATAGAACACTACTCTCCAGCATATATAAAGAACTCAAAAAACTTAACACCAAAAAAAAAAAAAAAAAAACCCAATCAATAAATGGGCTAAGGAACTGAACAGACACTGCACAGAAGAAATACAATCAATCAACAAACATGAAAAAATGTTCATCATCTCTTGCAATTAAAGAAATCCAAATCAAAACTACTCTAAGATTTCATCTCATGCCATGCCAGTCAGAATGACAATTATCAAGAATATAAGCAATAATGTGTTGATGAGGATGTGGGGGGAAATGTATACTCACATATTACTGATGGGATTGGAAATTGGTGCAGCCACTCTGGAAAGCAGTGTAGAGATTCCTCAGAAAACTTGGAATGGAATTACTATTTGACCCAGCTATCCCACTCCTCAGTTTATATCCAAAGGACTTAAAGTCAGCATACTAGAGTGACATAGCACGTCAACATTTATAGCAGCTCAATTCACAATAGCTAAACTATGGAACCAACCTAGCTGCCCTTCAACAGATGAATGGATAAAGAAAATGTGGTACATATACACAATGGAATATTACTCAGCCTTAAAGAAGAATGAAATTATGATATTTGCAGGTAAATGGATGGAACTAGAGAATGTCATGTTAAGTGAAATCATCCAAACCCAAAAAACCAAAGGCCAAATGTTTTCTCTGATGAATGGATGCTGATCCATAGCGGGGGTGGGTAGGGAAGAAGAAGGAAGTTTGGATTATACAGAAGGGAATGAGGGGAGGGGTGGGGAGTGAAAGGAGGGGTGGGGGAAGTGGGGATGGGAAGGACGGTAGAATGAGACAGATATTATTACCCTAAATACATGTTTTGAAATTTTTTTAATTAAAAAAAAATTGCAATGGAACCATTTGACCCAGCTATCCCACTCCTTGGTCTATACCCCAAAGACTTAAAATCTGCGTACGACAGTGATGCAGCCACATCAATGTTTATAGTAGCTCAATTCACAATAGCTAAACTATGGAACCAACCTAGATGCCCTTCAACAGATGAATGGACCAAGAAACTGTGGTATATATACATGATGGAATATTACTCAGCCTTAAAGGAGAATAAAGTAATGGCATTTGCAGATAAATGGATGGAGTTGGAGAATATTATGCCAAGCTAAATAAGCCAATCCCAAGAAAACAAAGGCCAAATGTTTTCTCTGATATGTGGATGCTGATCCATAATGGGGGAATGGGTTGGGCAGAGGGGAGTGATAGGAGGGAGGGGAAAGGGAAAGATGGTGGAATGATATTTACCTCATTACCCTAGGTACTTGAATGATCACAGGAATGGTATGACTCTACATCATGTACAGCCAGAGAAATGAATAGTTGTGCTCCATTCCTGTACAATGAATTGAAATGCATTCTGCTGTCATGTATAACGAATTAGAATGAATAAAAATAAATTTTAAAAATGTATCAGGATGTTTGTTGCAGCCATGTTTATAATTACGGAAAATTGGAAACAATTTAAAATAATGGAAGGGTTATATTTAATAGTACATCTCTATAATGGAATCTCTATGATCAAATAGAATGAACCCATTAAAAATAGTAACATCAATCACTAGTCTTTTGGAGAGAAATTATGATATATTAGAAGTGATCAAATAAAATCGCAACATACGGTCCTGTTTTCCAAACAATTGTGGGAGCCTAGAGGTATATGAACAGAAAAATGTTGGTGGAATTTCTGCAGAATGTTATCAGTAGGTAAAAAGGATGAAGGGTGGGATTTTCATTGTCTTCCTTAAACCTTTTCATATCGTCTGATTTTTTAAAATAATAATAATATGACTCCCTATTTTAAAATCAGAAGTGAAAGAAGTGTGTTTGTTCTTGAAGAGCAGCTGCGTGCGGATTCCCTTCTGCAACCGTGGTAGGAGTGGGCTGCAGCCTGCCTGGTTCCCACACATCCTGGGTTGTCACCTCCCCACTTCTGCTTCCCTGCACCCTCCCCAGGGGCTCCTCTGCGACGTAAATCACCGTTGACTGTAACTGATCCAGCCAGTCTGGGATTATCGATTTCAGATGGTGGTCAAATTAAATAGCCAGCAGTCATTGCTCTCCTTGACAAACTGTCCTGGATTGCCAACTGAACTTCCACCCATGAAAGCCCCGAAAACTGCCGTCTCAGATTCTGACAGCAAGGCCCTACGCCCAGCACCCCGTCCCCAAAGATCAAATAGCATAGACTTTCCCGGGGTTGATAAGAAGAATGCCAGCTAGAAGCTGTGGCTGGCATAAATATGCCTTGGAAGTCACACTAATTGGAACTGAGGAGAAACTAAAGCACATTCCCCTTATCAGAGGCTATGCTGGGGACACTAAGTGTCCTCCAGACTTACAATAAGAGTTCCAAACAACCACTTCTTCATGCGGGCTCTATTTAATCACCAGCATTTTGAACTAGAATTTAAGGTTCCTTTAAAAATTTTTTTCTGATACTGGGATGGAACCCAGGACCTCGCACATGCTAGGAAAGAGCTCTACCACTGAGCCACATCCACAGCCTGGTATTCTCCTTTAGGACAGAGTTTACTTGTCCTGAGACCCAGGGTGGTGAAGGCGGCAGGAAACAGGGATAGCATGGACATTTGCAGCTAGGTTATTCACTTCGGACAAGGTCTTAAATTCTCTGAACTTCAGTTGTCTCATCCATAAAATTGTTACTAATAAACACTTCACATCATATTAGAAAATACTGGAGACTATATGGGATAATAAAATGTCCAACCAGTACATGGCACACAGCAGGTGTTCAATAAATGTTTATTCTTCTATCAAGTTCTTCTATGGTCATTAAATAAAAAGGAGAGGGACAGTATATTGAGAATCACTAAGTCCAGTCATTGTTCTGGATGCTGTGCTTGCATCACCTCCTCATAATTCAATAATACTGTGTAAATCCCACTGCACAGATGAAGCCCAAAGAAGCTAAGTGACTTGCCCAATGTCACAGCAACATGCAGCAGAGCTGGCAACTGAATCCAAGTCTCTATGCTCCCGAAGCCCGTTACTATAAACCATATTTAGGTTGTTCTAAATGGGAGATATAGTATGATATCTTATCACTTTGCAAGTGATAAAGTCCAATTTTACTTTAGTCATGAGATTCTCGCTAAGTATTCTGCTGGAGACTGAGTCTGAATATATCATACAGGATAGTAAGAGGAGCTCATGATTTTTTTCAGAAACTTACAATTTATCAGGTTGAGCACATCATATAGTTTATGTGGGTTTTCATTCCATTTTCACAAGCCCACAAAGTGGGCATTATTATTAGCCCCATTTTACAGATGTGAAAATCGACATACCCTGAAATTAGACCACAAGTTCAAGTAACAGAGTCTGGCTCACCACTGAACTTCTGCCACCTCTGGAGAGCCACCTTTTGAGGCAAAGAGGACAGCCAGCAGGCAGGGGAATTTTCCCTTTGAAGTTCCCTGAGAACAAAGTGGCACATGTTCACAGGTCTGGGAATGTCAGTGTCCAGAGACCTGCTCTCTGTTCTCACCTTCTGAGGCCTGGGGTGGTGACGAGAGCCCCCCACCCTGAAGAGGAGGCTGGCCCCTTTGCTTGGCCTTGTGGGAGGAGTGAAGGGCCAGCTCGGTGACAGCCTCTGAGCCTGGCATCAAGGAAGTCATCAGAGTCAGAGGTCAGGGAAGGGATCCCGGCAGGGGAGGGGGACAAAGGGAATTTGAGGCAGATAATTAATCACATGTTTTTCAACTTTCTGTGGACCATGGCTAACCAATCGACGCTACATTACAGATGGAGCAGTTACGCAAATGTTCTTGCACAGAAAGAAAAATCGTTGTCAGACTAAGAAATGACACAAACAAAAATACATACAGGAGACAGAAAACCCTAAAAATATAAATTAAATTTCACAATATGAAGAAATCTATTTATACAACTACATTTTAGTATTTCCCATATGGTACAGTATAAAATGGTTATTTGTTGTAAAATATGAATTATTTTTGTAAATGCTCACGGCACACAGGAAGGTCTTTCAAGGAACAGCATCAGATCCTATTGATGAAGAAACGCAGGTTGTAAGTGAATCAACAAGAAGTCTTTCATCTCAGCCACTGTGTCTGCCCAAATGACAGACCCAAATAACAGGCCTGGTCTTAAAGGACCAGGATTTGTTAAAACAGATCTAGTTCCCTAAAACAATGGCCTTCCCTTTTTTCAATCACTCACAAAATTTGGGGGCATGCACCTCATTAGAGCATATTTATTCATCTATAAATTATATGCATGCACTCCATGACTAGCTAATATCTCAAAGTCTGATGTCTGCTTAGAGTGATGTTTATCACGAATGCGGTGGAGGCAAAGGCATTGTCCTCTTGATTATTTCTAAGTTTGCCTTTGTCAACTTCTTGTCTGATCTGATTAGATGGTCGTGGTTTCTAACCTTGTATGACTGACAGCGAGCTTATATTGAATTAGAGACGGTGCCGCGTTCTTCTGTCTCCCGGGCTTTGCACTGTTGGTGTTACTGCGCCCTTCCTTCTTTGTAGGGCTCTTCTTAAGCCACTCTTCCTTTAGTGAGGATCCATTTAGTTCAAACTAAATAATACAGCCTGTACTTCCTCTCAAGTAGCACAGATAAGCTACAATACTCTGAAAGCAGATGAGTTGGCATGCGTGCTTGCTGGCACATGTGTGTCTGTGTGTGTGTGTGTGTGTGTGTGTGTGTGTGTGTGTGTGTGTGTGTCCTCAGTGTCTCTCAGGAAACCCCTTGAGGAGTTGATGTGTAACCACAGACACATAAACCAAGGAAGCACCCACAGGTCAATCTGTATATTAAATGTAAGTAAGCCACAATTCTTTTTTTATTTTTAGAACAGAGATGAGCAGACATTCGCTATTCCCTTCCCATTTTCCCCACTTGGGCATTTCCTGGGCTGCATGCTCCCTTCTCTGGGATAGCACAGGCTGTTTTTATAGACCCAGGAGCTCTTGGGCCCAAATCTGAGGGTAGATTTGTGGAGTTTTTATTTCCCCACTGGCTCGAGTTACCTAGAGAAAGTCCTCAAACTTCCCACCATGGAACAAGCCTTCTTTGGAAAGACTCTAGAAGGCATGGGAGAAGATAAAGCTTTCCATCACCCTCCCTTCAGCCAGCCCAGGACAGCCCCTGACCTGATTTCTGGTCATTGTAAATAAGAACAGTGATCATAGACTAAGTGATTTTGGTAGAAAAGTCCATCCATGAGGCAAACGAGGAAATTAGCAGACCTACAGTTTTGAGGAGGAGAAAAATGGGATTTTTGTTTATTTTTTTAAAAGCTACGAGTAGGAGCCCTGCTCCCACCACACGACCTTCCATCACGAACACACACTGGGCTCTGTGGGCTACCTCAGTTTTTTGTGTCCATCACTAGATTATAGGTTCCATGAGGCACAACCAACACAATTTTACTGTCTCTGCTCTGAGCCTATTATTTCCTAGTGCCCAGGAAATAGTAGGTGCTCAATAAATGTCGTTGAATGAATAAACTCCTGGGGAATCCAAAGGAGCTACTGTAATAAAGCACTTAGTGCAAGATAATGGCTCAATAAACACATATTATTATTGCATGAGATAAGATAATTGTTCAGTGAGCAATTTACAAAGTATCATAAATGGCAAAACAGTATATGAATTTATGGTTTTGAATATCCCAGTTTACATCATAGAAGTGAATTTTCTGAGAAATGTCAAGAGTCCTGAATCTGCCCCAGACCTTTTCCACTCTGCAGGTTGAGACAAGCTTTGGACCAGGGGCTTGATTCTGTACTTGGGAGTTATTGTTAATTATGGTATGTTAACCAGGGAAAATGTAAGATGTACAGTTCCCCTCTCTTTCCCCTTGCACCCCCAATTCTAGGAAAAACTGTACAGAATTCTGTGTAATTTACTCAATGCTAATGACCCAGACTGTTCTCGTATAGAAATAATCTAACCAGGTTCATTACTCAGCAGCTCATACACTGGGATTCCAGAGGTCTCCGCACCCCTTCAACAGTATATTCCAGGGCCTTTCTCAGTGTTTTACTCCTCTTTCAGAAATCCTGTTCCTTATACATCAGCAACAAAAATCCTAGAAGTCCCTCTCTGTCCAGCCACCTGCCCATCCTTCCACTCATCCAATAAATATGTATTTTCTCTTGTGCCTGTTATGTACCTGGCATTATTGTAGGTGCTGAGGACATAGTAGTAAAGAGAACAGACAAAAATTCCTCAGGGAGTTTATATCCTAAATAAGATAAATAAGACCGACAGCGTTAGATGGTGCTAAGGCCTAAAGAAACAAGTAAAGTGAACGAGGCAAACAGGGATTTGGGGGTGAAGCAGCTACTACTTGTTTTGATGGGGTGGTCAGCTGAGAAGGTGATACAGGCACAAAACCCAAAGGAAGAAGGCAGCACTTGGCAGATTCTAAAGGAATCGTTGCCAGACAGGAGGAACAACGAAGGAGGGAGTTGGGGGCATCACAGTGGACATGACATCAGAGCCAGATCTGGCAAGGCCTGTAGGCTCTGTGTAGAGGTGGTGTGTGGTGGTCTGAGTGGGATGGGAAGCCAGTGGAGACAGAGATGTAACGTGAGCTCACTTCTGCTCGCAGAGGAATGGTACTGGACCCTGGATGGAATGGAGAATGATTGGAAGCAGGACACCCAGGTAGGAGACAGTACCACAACCCAGGTGAGACATGATGGGATGTACCATGTGTAATGAGGGAGGTGGAAAAAACTAGCCAGATTCTGGATTTTTTTCAAGTAGACAATGTAAGATCTGCTTTTTTTGTTTGTTTGTTTATTTTTTGTCCTGGGGATTGAATCCAGGGGCACTCAACCACTGAGCCACATCCCCAGCCCTTTTTTGTATTTTATTTAGAGACAGGGTCTCACTGAGTTGCTGAGCACCTTGTCGTTGCTGAGGCTGACTTTGAACTCAAGAGCCTACCTTAGCTTCATGTGCTACCATGCCCGGTTGTAAGATCTGCTTTTGTTGAGAGAAAGAAGCACCCAAATATGGAGGCCTCAAATCAGGCACCACTCCATTAGCCTCTTGGCAGAGAGTTGTGAAATATTCTGTTCCTCTCAGCTTTTGCCCTAAACCCAAACCAATTTTCTAAATTTATTCTATCTTTTTTATCTATTGCTCAAAGTATGCATTTCTTGAAAAGTAAGTGTATTTGAAGTTTCCAAATAGTTTAACAGTACGTAAAATATATGATGTGTGCTGAATCTCTGCAATGAATATCAATCTCTAACACTCCTTGCTTCCCATAGAAATTCTATCAGCAAAATTAGAATTGCAATTTTATTCCTCCTCGGTTGTCTGATTAAGGTTTCATTTAAGCCTTGGGCTTATTTTTGAAAGCCTTATAAACATTTAACACACCTACTCATATATTACCAAAGCCATTCTGAATTCAGCCTACAGTAAAATTAATTACTATGTCATGAGTCTGTCACATTTCAAGAGAAATCATAAATATTTACTTAGACCTGATTCAATGTCACTTTGCAATGAGACAATATTGGCAGCAAATTTCTTTGTATTACAGTACATCCTTTAGTTGGAAGAATTCCATGTAAATATATCCATAAAGTTTTTAGAAGACCATTTTCAACATGTAGAGAAGATTATAAATCAACACTCATATCACTGCAAAAATCCACAGGCCCATGAAACCAATCTGCTTTTCTATTCTCCAGGACGGTACTGTGAGGCTGGCAGCAGCAGAGACAGAAGCCAGGCTGGAGGGAGCTGCAAGGGTGGCAGGAGATGTAGTCCTAGCAGGTGAAGCCAGCAGGGCACCACAGGTCTGAGCTGTTATGGCCAGGACTGTAGTGCAGTTTGTGCCCTGAAACCAAAGCCCCAGCTCGCCATGTGGTGGACCCCAGAGGTCAGCAGCCTGGTGTCATGAGAGCACACCAGACAAAATGGGATCAGATGTCAGCTCTGCCATTTGACCTTAGACAAGGAATTGCTCTCTGCCTCAGTTTCCTCATCTGTTAAAAAGTAACCAATTCATTGGGTGGTGGTGAAGACACAATGTAAGGGACTTGAAAGAGGACCTAACATATGATAGGTACTCAATGGTCACACACAAACACAGACCCATACATATGTACACAAGATCACATGTTTATGTGTACATGTATACAGATAGAGTGTAATAATGCATCTATACCATATATTTACATATATACACCATATACTATACATTTTATATGTGTGTATTCACTCTCTTTATATATATATTCATGTGTGCATGTGAAGCCAGAATTCAGGACAGGTAGTTAGTGTAGATATAGGGGATCAGGTCAAATCGAGGAAATGAAGCCATGAAGCCATCAGCCTCTGGAAGTTGGAGACTGCCCCTGGAAGAATGGAATGTCAAGGATCCATGGAGCTCATTGATTACCAAATTTACCTGCCTTTATCAAGGACTGCAAGCAAGGAGCTGCTAATTAATACCCCCTGGGCCCTCACCTGCCTGAATCACCTTGGCCCTCCCCCTGCCCATGGCTTTTCACTTAATGCAAAACCAGGACTAGTCATGTAGGCAGGAAGGAGAGATAAGGAGGAAGAGAACTGGAGAACAAAAGAGACTTTCAACCTACAAAAGACATAGGGTGCGCTCACTTCTGGGGACTTTAGAACATCAGCCATGGCCCCCTTCTTCCTCTCGGGAGAAGTCTGTATTATTACCTTTAAATAAAACCTGCTTAATATGTTTGAGTTGGCGTGATTCTCTAGTGTTCAATCTTCAACATTAGAAGGAGCAGAACTCGTCACCGTTAAATGGCAGTATCACATGTGTGCACAAACACACACAGAGTACATTTAGCCCTCCATATCTCCTGGTTCTGCATCCTTGGATTTAACCAAAACAGATCAAAAATATTTGAACCAAAATAATTGTGTCTACATTGAACATGTACAGACCTTTCTTCTTGTCATTATTCCCTAAACAAAACAGTATAAAAACTATTTACATAGCATTTCCACTATACTAGACATTATAAATAATCTGGAGATGGTTTAAATATTGGGGAGGATGTACTTAGGTTCTATGCAAATACTACACATTTTATATAAAGGTTTTGAGCATTTGGGGATTTTGGTGGCTGCAGGGGTCTTGAAGCAAATCCCCTGTGGATATCAAGGACAGACTGTATAGGATGTATCATTAATTAAAGTCAAAAGAACTGGTTTGAGTCCCCAGCTCTGTCACTGATGATCCTGCCTCTCTCCCTCAGTTTCTTGGGGGTATAAGTGACAATCTTGCCTTGAGCTTCTGAGGATTAAGTAAGATAACATAAATAAGTTCTGCAAGGTATGAAGAAGTGTATGCAGGTGTGGTCTGTTATCATGAGTGAGTTTGTTGTTCTATTAGTCCTTTTTCACTCTTCACCTCTCCATCATGGTGGATTTGGTCCTTTCTGGGTGGTTTGGGTTTCATGGACCTGGGTCCTGGACCTCCCACTTGGCCATTCAGAGCCCGGGCCTCAGGTTGGCCAGCCTCCTACCTGGGGCCTGGCGTTATGTTCAGAGCTGCCCCTTCGTGACTACCTCACAAGGAAGCATGAGTCTTCATGGGGCTGGAGCTGAAATGTGTAGGTTGAACTTGCTCACACTGATAATTTGGGTCTTTGTGCTCTTCGCTTGGATGACTAAAGTCACAGCTAAAAGGGGAGATGAAGAGGCTGCTGGGCTGGGTGAACTAAGAGGTTACATGTGGGGGAGGCAGCTCAGGGGAGCCAAATGTGTTCCTCTCCCTTCACTTTCTGGCTCTACTGTCTTTAGCAGAAGGAGGGTTCTGTGCCATTTCCTCCCCTCCAAGGACAAGAAGACAGAGCAGTTAAATGAGAAGGAAAAAGATTTCAAGGCTGATGCACACCTAACACCTAGATCTGCAGAGAGCTGTGGAGCCCCAGCTACTCTTTCCACCTGTTTCCTAAGTCGAAGGGAGAATTTACCAATAAATTCTTTTGTCAGGCCCCCTGCACCCTGATCCTGGCCAGATGTCAGCTTCATTGACATGTAATTTACATATCGGACAATGCTCTAAGAGCCCAGTTTACCGGCTGTTAGTTTATATAGTTGTGCAACCATCTCCTGTCCAGTTGTAAGCAGTCCCATTACTCCAAGTAGAATCATGGTGGCCACCTGAGTTCATCCTCAATCCACTCACAGTCCCAGGCAAACATTCCATCTCCACAGATTCACCTTTTCTAGAAATTTCATAGAAACAAAGTCATAGGCCATGTATTCTTTTCTAGCTGGTTCCTTTCTCTCGGCATAATGTTTTTGAGATTCATACATGTTTTTGCATAGCAACTTTATTGCTAAATAGTATTCCATGGCATGAATATACCACCTTTTGTTTATTCATTAACCAGCTGATGAATTGATGAATTATTTGCTGGCCTCTTTTCCAAGGAAAGATCCACTTTTTTGAAGACATTCTTTGTTCATCTTTATCAGAAAAATATTCCTTTGTGGAGCTGGGGAGATAGCTCAGTTGGTAGAGTGCTTGTCTTGCAAGCACAAGGCCCTGGGTTCAATCCCCAGCACCACAAAAAAAAAAAAAAAAAAAAATATATATATATATATATATATGTGTGTGTGTGTGTGTCTGTGTGTCTGTGTGTGTGTATATGTATATATATATATATTCCTTTGTGATAAGAGCCAGGACCCTTGAAATACAGTCTGCAGAGCCACTGTGAAAACATGGTCTCTCCCAACATAAAGCAAATTGTCTGCTCTAATCTTGTTCTCAGGATGCCTCCTGAGAGGCAAACCCTGATGTTAAAGAAGGTAAATTTTTTATTTGGTAGTACTTGATGCCACAAAATAAGGGGATTTTCCAAGTTTGGGCATGGTGGCACAGGCCTCTAATCCCAACTCAGGAGACTGAAGCAGGAGGACTGCAGGTTTGAGACCATCAATTTAGTGAGACCCTGACTCAAATAACAAGCAGAAAAAGTTGGGGATGTAGCTCAGTGGTAAAGAACCCCTGGATTCAATCCCTAGTACCACAAAAATAAACAAACCACAAAGGCACTTTTTCGACTCATAGGGCTCACACCCTCCTTTGGATTAGAACCTGAACAGTATGTTTGCAAGTCACAGTCCAACACTGCCAATCACAAAAGGGACCAGAACAAGGAGCGCCAGATGTCCAGGCCCAGCAGCCCACAATAGCAGCAGGGAGCAAGCCATATTCTAATCAGGTCCTAAAGGGGGAGCAAGAGTGAGGGCCCAGCCTCCTATCCTTCCTGAGGAGTGCACCCGATGCAGAGGCTAAGTACTGGTGATCTACTTTGTTCTTAACTCACACCCAGGCTCCCCCTCCTGCAGTGAGCTGGGTGAGATGGTGTTGCCAATTCAAGCTACAGGGTGGAGCCAAAAGGTAGCCCGCTAGAAACCCATCACCATCCCTGTAAAAGTACACACAGGTCTGCTAATGGAGGACCAACCCTTCCCACAGTCAATCAGCAAACATGCATCAACTGCTGCCATGTGTACATCAGGCACCCTGCCAGGCACTGGGGTAGAGGAAAAACAGAGTTGCTGGCCTCCTTGAGCTCACTCTCCAACAAGAGAGGCAACTGGTAAACAGATGAATGCAATCCTGTAAAACAGGTGCTTCCGGACCCCACAGAAAGCAGAGAACACGGCGATGATGACTAAAGAAGCGTATTTCAAGGAAACTATCAGCAATGCGGAGAGCCTACAGAGTGGGAGAAAATCTTTGCCACACACACTTCAGATAGAGCGCTAATCTCCAGAATATATAAAGAATTCAAAAAACTCTACACCAAGAATACAAATAACCCAATCAACAAATGGGCTAAGGAAATGAACAGACACTTCACAGAAGAAGATCTACAAGCAATCAACAGATATATGAAAAAATATTCAACATCTCTAGTAATAAGAGAAATGCAAATCAAAACTACCCTAAGATTCCATCTCACCCCAATTAGAATGGCGATTATCAAGAACACTAGCAACAATAGGTGTTGGTGAGGATGTGGGGGAAAAGGTACACTCATACATTGCTGGTGGGGTTGCAAAATGGTGCAGCTACTCTGGAAAGCAGTGTGTAGATTCCTTAGAAAACTTGGAAGGGAACCACCATTTGACCCAGCTATCCCACTCCTTGGCCTATACCCAAAGGACTTAAAATCAGCATACTACAGTGATGCAGCCACATCAATGTTCATAACTGCTCAATTCACAATAGCCAGATTGTGGAAACAACCTAGATGTCCTTCAATTGATGAATGGATAAAGAAACTGTGATATATATATATATATACACACACACACACACACACACACACACACACACACACACAATGTAATATTACTCAGCCATAAAGAATGATAAAATTATGGCATTTGCAGGCAGGCAAATGGATGAAACTGGAGAGTATCATGCTAAGTGAGATAAGCCAATCTCAAAAAACCAAAGGACGAATGATCTCACTGATAAGCGGATGATGACACATAATGGGGAGTGGGAGGGGTTAGTGTTAGGGTTAGGGTTAGGGTTAGGGAGGGGGGCAAGAATGGAGGAAGAAAGGACTGTATAGAGGGAAAAGAGGAATGGGAGGGGTGGGGGGAAGGGAAAAATAACAGAATGAATCAAACATTACCCTATGTAAATTTATGATTACACAAATGGTATACCTCTACTCCATGTACAAACAGAGAAACAACATGTATCCCATTTGTTTACAATAAAAAAAAATTTTTTTAATTTAAAAAATTTAAAAAAGGAAGTGCATTTCATCCGGGTCTTAAAAATAAGAAGTGCCTCAGACAGCATGTGGGCAAGGAGAGAGCAGTGTGTAGATGGGCGTTTCAAGAGGAGGGCACACTATCAAGGATAAAGTAGTCCCCAGCCAAGCCAAGACCTGGATTTCCCCTGCGACCAAATCAATGCAGTTGTTCCAACACCTGCCAAGAAGCTGACTGCTGGCCGTTCCTAGTGGACCAGCCTCTTTAGCAGCTTAGCCACATGTTTGGTAGGCCGAATCAGCTGGCAACAGAATAATGGAGAAAGGGATTTGCTCTACAGCCAACTTGACCAAGGGACTCCTGTGCCACTCAGAATGTTCTATCTCGTGCTTAAAGCCTGATTTCTTGATGCTCTCCAGGGAGAGAGCCCCAAGAGCATTGCTACAGGATTAGCTAGTGTAATGCCCCCGAGCGTTCTGTGAAACACAGCAGAGTTGGCCAGGCTGGGAGCAGAGTGCTGGAGTTCTGCAACCAGACAGCTTCTCCCCAAGCCCTCCAGTTAGGAGTGACTGTTTGGGGGAGCATCTAGATAAACTGGTGCCTGCAGCACATTCTTTCACCTGTTTTCTACCAAAAGTCTGCTGAGATGATAGTACAGTATTAAATTTTAAAAAAGAACTACAAAGACGAAGAGAACAGGGAGAAAATTCAGTGGAAAACAAACAGCTACCAAACTTTGGAAGCTGAGAAGCGAATGGACCAGGGGTCACTGGAAACAAAGCCAGCAAGAGAGGGATGATGTCAGGAAGTAGCAAGCCTCTCTACAGCAGATCTCTAGGAAGATTTAAGAACTGGAGACACCATGGGGCTGGGGAGATAGTTCAGTTGGTAGAGTGCTTGCCTTACAAGCCCAAGGCCCCGGGTTCAGTCCCCAGCACTAAAAAAAAAAAAAAAAAAAAAAAAAAAGAATATTGGAGACACCAGCTACCTGGAAAGGTAGGTGTAGGTGGTGCATACTTATTCTCAGCAGCTCAAGAGCCTGAGGCAGGAGAATATCAAGTTCAAAGCCAGACTTGGCAACTTAGCAAGGCCCTAAGAAACTCAGTTGAGACCCTGTCTCTAAATAAAATATAAGAAGGGCTGGGGATGTGGCTCAGTGGTTGAATGCCCTGAGTTCAATCCCCAGTACAAAAATGATAATTATAATAAAAGTAGATGAACATGTTGGTCTGAAAAAAGGATAAGTGTAAAGACCAAAAGATATGGTTAGACAGCACATTCTTTCTTCTGCCTTCAACCCATCCTTTCTCCTGCCTTGAAGAGGGCTGGAGAAGTGAATCAGGCTGCATAGCTCAGGGAGAGTGGGCTAACAGCCAACCGCCCTACTGCAAACTACTGTGAAACCTAGTCGCCTCCCCTGCTCTGCTCCAGGATGCCAGAAACCATGTTTATATTGCTCAGGCAACGGTTTCTCACAGAGGAACTGACTGGCTCAAGAGAAAATGATTATAGATGCTGACTTCAGGGAGATCTCTAACAAAATAGCCTGGTCTCAACTGATCACCACTGCACAGTGAAGTCCACTAGGCAAAAGGCACCTGCTCTGTATACAGCTCTGTCTCTGCATTTTAGTGCCTTAAAACATGAATAATGCCTTCATGTCCTAAGAACAGATGACCGAGGATCACCAGACATGGGGAGATACGTAGAATGTGAAGGAGATCAAAATAGACCAACAGAAAAAAGAAACTTAGAAGAAGAGGTAGTAAGGGAAAAAGAAGAAAACATTCTAAAAATCTATAAACGTTATTTTGGGAGTATGGTAAAATAATTATACCCATACATTTGAGAATAGAAGATTTTAAAAAAGGAATATTAGGAAAATAACAAAGAGCACTTGGAAGTTTAAAATATAATGGTAAAAAATTTAAACTCAATAGGAAAGCAGAAAAATAAAATTGAAAAACAAAATTGAAGAAATTTCCCAAAAAGTAGAATCAAAAGAAAAGTGGAAAAAGAAAGATAGGACCATTAGAAAACCCAACAAAAAGATCAGTATTTGAGTAATATTCATTCCAGAAAGAGAAAGCAAAGAAGATAGAAGGGAAGAAATTCCCAAAGAAACAATATAAGAAAATTCCACAGAACAGGACAAGGTCTTCAATCTGAGAGGATATAATGAAGGGTGGGGAGGGGGGTTGAAATTGCTGTATACCAAGGATAAATAAACGATCCTAAAAGTTTCCAGGGAGGAGAAATTTTAAATGAGACGGCATACAAATTTTCAAAGCTGATCAGGAATAAAAATGGCAGCAATCCTCTCAACAGCAACCCGGAAAGACAGAAAACAATTAAACAAAACCTGAGAAATTCTGAAGGAAATTGTTCTTTAGCTGGGCAAGTACTTGACCACGGAGCTACATTCCCATCCCTTTATAGTTTTTGATTTTGAGACAGGGCCTTGCTAAGATACCCAGGCTGCACTTGAACTTGCGATCTTCCTGCCTGAGCCTCCTGAGTAGCTGGGATTACAGGTGTGTACCACCACATCCCACTCTGCGAGGGTGTTTTCTAGATAACATTAAGACTTAGATTGATGGACTTTGCCCTCCATAACGTGGAAGCCTCAGATGAAAGCCTGAAAGAACAAAGACAGACGCCCTCTCCCCAGGGAGGAAGGAATTCTGCTAGGGGTGAGCCTTGGACTTGAGCTGGGACATGGAGCTTCCCTGGGCTCCAGCTGCCTTCTGACCCTCCTGATTGTTGACCTCCAGCTTTCCATAATCACCATGATCACATTAGCCAATTTCTTAAAATAACTTTCTCTCTCTCTCCCTCTGTGTACACACACACACACACACACACACACCCTACTGGTTCTCTCTTTCTGGAGAACCCTGACTAACACAGCAGATGCCACCCAGGCAGGAACAGGTAGGGCACTGAGTAAAGATTGCCATTTGTTAAGAATCCGGTTATAGTTTTGGATCTTTTAAACTACATATATTTGTTACTTTGTGGGGGGAAGGATTGCATTTAAAATTTAATTAATAGCATTAAGAGTATGTGCCCTTTTAATTAATAGAGGTGCACACCTGTAACCCAGCGGCTCTGGAGGCTGAGACAGGAGGATTGTGAGTTCAAGGCCAGCCTCCCCAAAAGTGAGACACTAAGCAATTCAGTGAGACCTTTTCTCTAAATAAAATACAGAAAAGGTCTGGGGATGTGACTCAGTGGTTGAGTACCCCTGAGTTCAATCCCCAGTATCAAAAAAAAAAAAAAAAACAAGCAAAACAAAAAACCATAATTAATGAGATGATGTGCTTTATAACAGGTAGGTGGTCCTGGTTTAAATTCCGACCTCTGCCACTTATTGGCTGTGGCCTCAGACAAATTTCTCTTGAGTCTGTCTCCCCATGTGTATAAGATGGGTCCTGTAGGGTCTCAGAAGGGTTAAAAAACCAATCCGTATGGAATCAGATGGGCTCATCGTCGATGTTGAATAAAGGGAGTTGTTTTTATGACAAAAATGCTTTTACTTTCATCAACTCTCCCTGGCAGAGGCTTGAGTGTTACATTGATTTCGTCAGGATTATTGTTCCAATAAAATACACTGGCAGGAAAACTCATTTTCTTGGGAAAGAGTATGTGCCCTTTTAATATTTTATCCCTGATGTGCTTTATAAGACAAATCCGCTTCGGCATTGTAATTAAAACTCCTTGCAGCGAAGCGGCCTGGGTCCTGGGAGGGAGGTCAGCTCCGCACGCTCGCGCGCGCGCGTACGTGAGCCGCGGGCACCGCCGCTGCCGCCTCAGCGATTTCCTGCCCATCACTTGCTGCGCACAAATGAAATCATTTCGAATGACCTAATGCACGTCTCTGCCACTCAGAAAACTGAATGAAGAGGCAAAGAAGAGCCAGTTCTCTTTCGGACTGCATTTCTTGGGTGACAGAGTCCAGAAAATATGAGGTTGGAAGAGCAATTGCATCCAAGGGAGGGCGTCGCGCTGTCCCAACTGCTGGCGCCCCCTGGGGATTTCTCAGCTGCTGCCTTAAACCGCGGTTTTAATCTGGTGGTCAGGGTGAGCTTCGGAGAGGTCTACGAGCTCCCTAAAATTGTCTACAAGCTTTAAAGTGAATGTGCAGTTTTCTGGGGAGTGGTCTGTAGCTTCATTAGGTATTCAGAAGAGACTGCACCCCTTAGAATGTGGAGTTTCCTTAAAGGACTTCTCCCCTGGGTTATTCCAAGTATGTATGTGTGCACTGAAGTCAGTGCCTAGAGTGGCAACGAGTCCTGCTCAATCCACAGGCCCCTAGAAGCACAACGAGAAGGCTCAGCCTTGCTTCCCTTTGGTTTCCCTGCACAGCATCTGTCAGTCTGTCTCACACACACACACACACACACACACACACACACACACACAATGTGCTGGCTGCTCAGATCATTACAATGTATCTGCAGTGTGCATGAATATGTGCATTTAGCCTTTAAGCATCTGTCTGCAAATGCTGCTTCCTCTGTCTGGAGGACCTTCTCGTCCACTTTTCCCTGGAGAAAAATCTACCCACCCTTCACCATTCAGCGCAAGCTTCTCTTGCACTGGGAACCTTCCCTGACCTGTCCCAAACCCCAACAGTATCCCCCATGACTGATTCAATCCCCACATCCATTCTTCCCAGTTTTCGCAGCACCGGGCCCAACCTTTTATTGCAGCATTGAGCATATTGTCTGTTTTCTTTTCTGTTCTTTTCACTGAAAAATGGAATCTATGAGGAAAGATTTTTTTTTGTCTTTGCTCCTCTCTGAAAACAATGAGAAATCATACTTCCCTCACTCCAACTATTCAGAACCACTCACAAGTCCCCAAATGCAATAAACTCTCTGTGCCTCTTTGCTCTTCTCTGTACTGTTGCCCTGGGCAGAATACATGTCTGGGACATAGAATGTGCTCAATTAAAGAGTCTGAGGTTTGGTTATTAAAAGGACGAATTGTTTCCTGATTGTTCAAACCCCCACCTAATATGTATCCTTGTCATGCTTTTCAAAAATGTTCTGAATGAGACACGGCTTTTCAAAAGACAGTATGTTAACTCCTGAAGTAATCTCTGTTGTTCATGGAAGGAGACAGAAAGAGATGGAAGGATTACAGAGACAAACCTCTCCAGCCCTCTTGTGGCAGATGAGAAAGCAAGAATGAAAGCAGAATTAGCCTCTACAGGGAAATGTCCTCTTAAAAAAAAAAAAAAAAATGGCAAACCGAATCAGACAAGATAGATTCTGCATGCTTCTATTTCTTGATGCAATTGGACAAAGCAGCAGGTTTCCATCCTTGCCGCGCTCACTGCACTGGGTCTTTATTTATTGCCTTCTTCACCGTCATGTTTCTCTCGCCTCAAAAAAGAGATTTGCTGGAGGCTGGCTCCTTTCCCATTAAGGTCACCAGAGAGCTACTGAACGCTGAGAAATAGTAACTTCAGCACAATGTCAGGGAAGATTTAGTAAAAATGAACTCAGCATTGTGCCCCTCGGTAAGGAGCAGAGCTGGCCAAGACCACATTCATGGAGGCCAGTGCCAGATGGCACAAGCAAGGGCCCGCTGTGCCATCCTGGGAGACCAAGTCCTCTGATCAAACAATAGTCTCCCCAGAGCTCTAGCAAGGCAGAGAGGCCTGTGAGAGTGAGTCCAACTCATGGTCATCCCTGTGAGTGGCTCCCCAGCTACAGCAGGAGCCCCAGTCTCGCTGTTCACTCTCCAGAAATTACCCAAAATACCCAACCAATGATTCTGTAAATGATGGAGGAGAAGCAGCAGCAATTTACATGGAGTCTAGTCTAAAATAGACTCTGCTCCTACCTGAACATGGCCACTGAACTATTCTTTCTCTTTGCCTTTAAGGCCAAACTTTCTGCCTTAGAGTCTGCCATCTTCAAAGGGATTCTAAGGTCCTTCATCTTGGAAATATCCTCCGGCATCACAGAGATCTAGAGCCACAAGTAGACCTCTTCTCTGGACAGGGCATGCCTCGGGAGGCATCCAAGAAGGAACTTATATTTAAAGGCTCAAGAGATACCTTTCCAAGTTTCCACTAAGGTGCCCAGAAGTCACGCCGGCAACTGAATTCTTCCTCTGTTCTTGTCTCAAACACAACACATTTATGGTTCCACATGTTACATCCAAATGCATAGGTTCATGCATAGAAAAATCCAAGTCAATTCACTCCTTCACATCTTGGAAAAGATTCTGACACACAGTTCAGGAACACAACTCTGTCCTACTACACAGCTCCCTGAAAGCTTTGGAAAACAGGTAACTGACCAGGTAATTGATTATTATTCTTCCCATAGGACTGAATGAGAGGAGATGTGTGCGCCTCAGCCAGTCACTCTCTGGACCTAATTCTTTCCTCCACACAATGAAATGTCACTCAGTGATCCCCAGGGACACCTCCAACCTAATGACATGGTGAGTATGGCCTTTCTGTCTAGGATAAAATTTATTTTCCAAAAACTTGCTTTCTTCTGGGTTTTAATAAAATAATAACTTCATTGGTTTCATAACAATGATACTTAAAGTAAATTAAAACAAATAGTCAGGCATGGTCATGTGTACCTGTAATCCCAGTGGCTCAGGAGGCTGAGGCAGGAGGATCATAAGCTCAAAGCCAGCCTCAGCAACTTAGCAAGGCCCTAAGCAACTTAGTAAGACCCTGTCTCAAAATAAAAACTGTCTGGGGATGTAGTTTAGTGGCATGGGTTCAATCCCTCATGCCAAAAAAGAAAAGAAACTTTTAAAAAGTAGAAGAGTACACAAAGTGAGTTATCTTAAACATCCTAGAGGGTTAAGATTGTGACTCAGTGGTAGAGTGCTTGTCTCATATCCATGAAGCACTGGGCTCAATTCTCAGCACTGCATATAATAAATGAATAAAATAAATGTTCATCAACCACTAAAAAAATTTTTTTAGATAACATCCTAGATATCGTGGTACTAGATATCATCAGCACTAATATTTGTTTTTATTTGTTTTTGATACAGGGTCTTTCTAAGTTGTTAAGGCTGGCCTTGGAACTTGCAATCCTCCTGCCTCGGCTTCCTGAGTCGCTGGGATTACAGGCATGTGCTAACACCCCCAGTGCTAATATTTGTTAATCATTATTCTAGACATCTTCTTATGCATGTATTCAGAAAACAAGTTAGATGGATGCAACAAATTTTAGAAAAATTGGATTATGCTCTATTTTTGTAAACACATCAAATTAAATATTACACTTAAATTTAATGTGAAAAAGAAAATTGAAATGAAACTGGAAAATACTCTATTACAAGAAATATACAATGACAGTTGTTGTGGCAAAATAATCACAAATTCTTTGTCCTTCGTGCAACCAAGAAGAAAGGTGTACTGCTCTGTCCTCCTGAGTCTGGGCTGAACTTAGGGCTGCTTCGACTAGTACAATACGGTGGGAATGATGCTGTTCCATCTCTGGACCTGGCTTTCAAGAGAACTGGCAGCTCCCACTACCTTCTTTTTGGAATCCAGCCACCACACTGCAAGGAAGCCCAGGCCATGCACACAGGCCAACAAGGGTGAGAACTGAGGTCCTGGCCAACAGCCGCAGGGAGCTCCCAGCCAACAGCCAGCGTCAACTTTGCCAGCCATGGGGAAAGCCATCTTGGGAGTGGCCCCCCTGCCCATCCAACTATTGCAGTTGGCACCAGGCATGAAAGGACAGTTTGTCCTGCCCTAACTGCCAAACTGTGATCAAAGGCACTACATTTGGGGATAGTTTGTTATGCAAGAACAGATCATTGAAATAGAATCCCTTTACAGCTAAGAAAGAAAAATGAAAAAATTCAAGAGCTAGAGTTTCTCAATTCTGTATATCACTCTTTGGAACTGGAATGACCTCAACTGTAAAAATAGATAAATAAAAATTAGCATGCTCTTCCTCTTCCTATTTTTCCTCTCCTTGACCTCTAAATTTCCTCTATATTATTACATGGGCAAGCTTGCAAGTTTTTTAAATTTTTTAAAAAATATTTTTGGCTATAAATGGACACAATATCTTTATTTATTTTGTATGTGGTGCTGAGATTCTAACCCAGTGCTTCACGCATGCTAGGCGAGTGCTCTACCACTGAACCACAACCCCAGTCCCCTTTTTTAAACCTTTATATTATGCTCTGAAATAAAATGCAGGGTTATTTAGTCTTGGTTCCACATTTAAATGGTGAAATATTTACCAGAAAGTTTTTCACATCTTCTCAATTCCTAATTTCTATTATTTAGTTTCATCACTTGGCTAATGGATTTTAACCTTCATTCCCCCAGCCACATAGAGTGTATGGGTGTTATATTCCCCACATTAGCTGATGTTCTGGAATGTCTATTGGTGACCTTTATTCCTGGTAATTAACAGGTAATTATAATATTTGTAAGTCACAATTTTCCTCAGAAATTTTCTTTAGTGATTATTGCTTTGTTGACTTTGGTATTTTATGTTGTTTAAAGAGGCAGACCAACCTGATTTTCTTCCTTTTCAATTGATTTTTTTTTCTACCTGCTGTTCATTTTCCTTTCTCCTTTGAATTCAACATTGTAATCAAGATAGATCTGAGTCAAATGTCACACATTACCTTCCCCAAGATACAGTTGCCCTTCTGATCTACAGTTTTATTTACTCCGTCATTTCAGAAAACTTTTTTCAATTATAACTTTAATACACTTTTTCGATTTTTGTTCCTTTCCTTGGGCTTTCTGCTTCAGAGACAATGATGATTCTTACGTTAGATCACTTTACTTTGTTCTCCATATGGAATATAGTTTCTCTAACTGCTTTTATATCTTTTTTCTTTTTTTTTTCTTTTTTTTTGCCTTTATTGTTATCTCAAATCCCCCCTTTCTGTCAGCTCTTCCCAGTTGATAACATGGAGATAAATTAAACAATATTGACTCACATTGTAAGAAAGTCATTTCCTCTTCCCTTTTCTTCATTCTGTTCAAATCAAGAAGAAAGTCTCAATTCAGTGCCAGCATATCTTTAACATTTTTCCAAAGTTATTTAATTCTCCTTTTTAATAAGAGATAATAGGCTTTAAGGTTTAGGCCTTTTGCTAGACAACATCGTATAGCTATAATTTAATAATATTAATTTTGTTAGTTTTAATAAAGTTTCCTCCTTCCTCCCCCAGGTACTGGGAATGGAACCCAGTGGTGCTCTACCACTGCTGAACCACACCCCTGACTTTTTTTTTTTTTTTTTTGAGAGAGGGTCTTGCTAAGTTGTTGAGGCTGACCTTGAACTTGTGATCCTCCTGCCTCAGCCTCCCAAGTTGCTGGGATGACAGGCATGTGCCACCATGCCTGGCACAAAGATTCCTTTTGAAATAGATTGCTTTGGCTAAAAAGCGAGCCAAATTAAAGAAAACATTAAGTATATGCCAGACACAGTGGTGCACACCTATAATCCCAGCAATTCAGGAGGCTGAGGCAGGAGGCCTCAGCAACTTAGCAAGGCTAAGGCAACATAATAAGACCCTGTCTCAAAATTAAAATAAAAAGGGCTAAGGATGTGGCTCAATGGAAGGGCACCCTGGGTTTAATCTCCAGCATTGAAAGGAAGAAAGGAAAGAAAGAAAGAAAGAAAGAAAGAAAGAAAGAAAGAAAGAAAGAAAGAAAGAAAGAAAGAAAGAAAGAAAGAAAAATGGAGGGAGGGAGGGAAGGAAGGAAGGGGGAGAGGCCAGGCACAAAGTCACATGCCTATAATCCCAGCAGCGTGGGAGGCTGAGGCAGGAGGATCATGAGTTCAAAACCAGCCTCAGCAACAGTGAGGCACTAAGCAACTCAGTGTCTCTAAATAAAATACAAAATAGGGCTGGGGATGTGGCTCAGTGGTTGAATGCCCCTGAGTTCAATCCCTGGTACCAAAAAAAAAAAAAAAAAAAAAAGAGAGAGAAAGAAAAGAAAATATTAAGTATATAATAGAAGAAGTGATATGTCAAAAATTAAGTCTGTAATACATGAATACCTGGCCTTTAGGAAAAACTGTTCTTGATCTTGTTAAACAATCTGGACTCTGGCCTCTTGGTTGATGTTTTGTTAAAAATCTGACCAGAACTGCAATGACCCCTGGCGGGTGGGAGCATCCTATCCCTGATGGAGGTTCCTACGACCCGGGCTCCAGTGTCCGCCCCAAAGTGTCCGCTTCCTCACTTCCACCCTTCTGAGTATCATCTCACTCCCTGCCAAGTGAGAAGCCACAGAGGACAGAGGTAAAGGTACCTGTGGGACCACAGGGAAAGGAACTTTTCCTCAGTTTCCCCAGGTCTCTTCTACCCAGCTTCCTGATTCCCTGAGCATCTTGTCTTGCTTATTTTCTCTTTTGCCTTCAATGATGTTAAACTCCTACTCTTTGCTGAGGAGAACTGGTGTGAGAGGTTGGATTGTCCTGGGGTCCTTCACGTTTCCCCCCAGCGGGAAAGAGCACATGGCTGAACTTGTTGGCAGGACCCCTGCCTCGGCCGAGTTCTCCAGTTCACTGCCTCTGACCACTTTTGTCCAGACTGAAGGGGGACTGGACAGTGTGAGAATTGTCAATAAAGAAACTGAGTCAAAGGCATGTGAGAGACAAGGCCAAGTCTTTGAATGGGATGACTCGGGCAGGAGGACTGACCGGTGCAGCTGGGGCTAGTCAGCTGTCCTAAGTTCCTACACTGTCATGTGGCCTCGGCTTCCGTTTTGAATAAAAGCTCATCCCTGCTGAGGTTACAATTCTCCACCTCCTCCAGTTCCACAAGGCGACCACTTTCCTCTGAGACAGCTAGATACAACTCTGGACTCCCCCCACCGTCCCCCACACCCCACATGCACTGTGCAGATATGCCAGTGTAAC
The DNA here is from genome assembly GCF_902686455.1 of Sciurus vulgaris. NCBI lineage: Eukaryota > Metazoa > Chordata > Mammalia > Rodentia > Sciuridae > Sciurus > Sciurus vulgaris. The sequence continues at coordinate 103,002,168 of NC_136461.1, forward strand.
TACAATGGCAGTCACAGTGTGACTTCATGGAACTTGTGTCTGCTTGCTGCAAAGCCATCAATTAGGACTCCCAAGGGAAACCTGGCTGGGCAATGCCCTGGACACAGGTCCCTCACTCTTTCTGTTTCTTCCTCCCCGCCTGCTGGTTGAGCTGCGTGTCCCTCACGGCTCCCCTCTTCCTGTTGGCCCTGTGAGGTGGGCCCTCTTCTCCCCAGGACCTATAAACACCACACTGCTTCTGCTTCTTCATGTGTTTGGTTGAGTTGACCCCTCTGTCTCATCTAGCGGACACACCCAAAACTCACTCTTTCCTGGTCAGGACTCTCTTCAGTGGCCATCTTAGTGGGAATGAAATGGCCACAAGTAGGACAAAAGCCACAAGGGCATTACCAGTATAAACAAGTTTCCTGTGAGAGGGACAGTTAGTCACAGGTTGCTCTCATTGGCATTAGGCTGTCCACTGGAATAAAGATGTATTCTGTGAAAGGCACATTGTAAATATCCATGACCAAGTCCCTCAGAGCCTTATCAGGACAGGGCTAGTGTTTGTAAGCACTCTCCTGAGAGAGACAAGAAGACCAAATAGAGAAAAGAAAAAGAGCCAGGCATGGTGTGCACGCCTGTAATCCCAGCAGTTCAGAGGCTGAGGCAGGAAGATTACAAATTCAAAGCCAGCTTCAGTAACTTAGTGAGGCCCTAAGCAACTCAGTAAGACCCTGTCTCTACATAAAGTATAAAAAAGGGCTGGGGGTGTGGTTCAGAGGTTAGACACCCCTGAGTTCAATCCCTAGTACCAAAAAGAAAGAAAGAAAGAAAGAAAAGAAAACATTAGCTCTTGAAGTTCTTTAAGCACTTATTCTCTCTCACATACTCACAATCACATACACTTCATACAACATGCACATTCTTACACATGTACACAAATGGACACACATATAAGCCCTCAGATACATACACACCGATACATACATGGAATTCACACCCACATTCACATACAATTAAACACACACCTTCTTACATTTCTACACAGGTTCTCCTAGACAGACGTGCAGGCACTCATACCTGTGCACAAGCCCCACACTATCCGTGCACACACCCACACACGCACACCGTCTCCATCTCATAGACATGTTCCTGTTAAACTCTTTTCCCCATTGATAGAAGAAAAAAAAAATCATTCCTCTGCTTAGGCACTAAGAAATGGTGTCTCCACAGAAAGACTCTGAAATGTTATCTCATTGGCTCTCACAGTGGTCTGCCAATTAAATTAAAATGCAAGGACAACCAACTCCAGGGGTCAAAAGAAACCAGTCTGGGTGAGAACAGGAGAGTTCCTGCTGGCATTCATCCTTCCTCCCAAATGACCACATTTACAGTTTACTAAAAATATTTGAATTGTTATGAAACCTACACCCAAATTTGAGTTTTAGAAATCTCAAATATGATCTTTATCTCAGGTGGTAGAAGTTGAGTTCATTAAAGATACTTGTTAACCTAATTAGGTGCCTGAGCTAAGTACACATTCTGAGTTGGAGGACGGGCAAGCCAGCAGGCAGGCGGAGCTGGAAGCTTAATCTCCCTGGGATCTGCTGCTGCTGGTGATTTATTTTAGAAAGCTGCATCTTTAATTAAGTATGAAGAGCATCTGATTTATCACGTGTGCCTAACATGCTGTAACCCAAGTACCACTGTGCTCCAAGAGCACAGTTCCTGCAACTCAATCAGCAATAAGCTTGTGTCACCGGGCAAACACAATAGACACTGCTCCTGACTTTGTAACATCTTCCACTTCATGTAGTCGCTGTTTATAGCAGCGCCTGTCCTGTTCCACGGTGCGCCCTGGGAATCTCAGGAAGGGTGCTGCTAAAGCTGGTATCTGTGCATCAGTCCTGGCTAAGCTCAGCCCACGTTGCTGTTGCAGAATAGGTGGGCTGATAAGCTGGTGGGTGTTTATTGACATCAGCAGCTAGGCATGTGGGGAGCGGAAGTTGAAGGGGTCTGAGGTAATAGAGGGAGGACAGGAAAGGGCAATTTTTGTCCCCACCACAATCTTTCACCTTGCAAATAGGTTAGATTTGCACCTCCTATGCAGAGAGCCGGTAGGATAGAAGGCTAAAGAACAACTCTAACCAAAGTCCAACTGGGATTTGGGGCACAACTAGGCCGAGGCAACCAACCAAAGCCAAGAGAAGAGCAGTCATTGTCCCTATCTTGGTGCCAAAACATAGCAACAGGGTCCAACTGATCGGTAAAGCCACGAAGAACAGCTGTGGAAATGGCAGTCCTGACACAGAGGCAGGAACGAGGTTCACCAGTGTGACAGTGGAGGCTTCTGTGCCATATTCCACAAGGAGATCCAGCCAAAGAACTTCAGGAGACTTATCCTGAGTACCTACGAGTCCCCAGAGGTGCACAGAAACACCTGGGAGAAACTGAATAGCTGGTGGGTCGAAATTCTGCCTTCTAGAGGGGTTCAACATCACTGTCAAGGTGACCTCTTTCGTTCCAACAGACTAGTGAACTTGGAGACAGTTCAATGCACACTCCATAATCAGAACGTAAATTATCCTTACTCTCCCAAATCCCTGCATGCTGAGACTGGAGGACTGGCTCTAGGGAACTGAACTAGTCTACAAGGTCCCAGCTTCCCTTGCGGGCAGGTGTCCATGTGACCAAGCCCTGGCAAACGGAATGTATGCAGAAAAAACACATACTGCTCCCAGGCCTGGCTCTTAATAATCTCTGACTTGTTACAACCTAAGTCTTTTTCCGATCCTCAGCAGAATACAGAGGACTCCAGGGACCTAGAGGAGAGGAGAGCCACAAGAAGGAAGTCACCTAGCCCCCCAGCTTTCCACATGGAGAACCCCCAGGCCACAAGGACCCACGCTGGTAGAACATAAGCAGAAAACTTTTATTTTACTTAACCACTAAGATTTGGGGATTGTTTATTATAAAAGCTAGTGTCACTTACTTTAGCTATTACACCAGAAAATGGTTACTATCCCCAATCTACAAATGCAAAAATTGAAACCCAGAGGGTTTCATTCCGTGGTTCTTCAACCATGAGTGATTTTGTCCACCAGGGGATATTTGGCAATATTTGGAGGCATTGTAAGTCGTGTGAGCTGGGTGGGGAGGGCGAATGCCACAGACACCTGGCGTGTAGAGGTCAGAGGTGCTGCTAGGCAGCCTGCCCGCGAGACATTCCCCTGGAACAAAGAATTGTCCAACCAGTGCTGATGGTGCTGAGGTGGAGAAAAGTCAAGGGTTAAGGGGTTTGTTTGGCTAGATCTAGCAGATGGCTCATAACTGCAGTCCTGCCTTGTATCAGTTTCTGCCTTGACCTGGAACTTGTGGGTGAGCTGCCACATCACGGTGCCCCGTATTCCCATGTCATTTCCTCACACAGCTCTAAGAGGGAAGTGGGGGGAGTGCTGGACGGCAGTGATGGGGAGCACACGACGAAGCGAACCGTGCGGGAAGCAGAAAGAGAAGAGGAAGAGGAAGACGCTAAGGTCCCATAATCCCCTTCAAGAGAACACCCCAGTGACCTAGGGCCACCCACAAGACCACACATCTCAAAAGCCCTCCTAATACCAGGGACCAAGCCTGACATAGACCTTTGGGAGACAGTTAACATGCAAACTTTTACACAGGTGTGTTTGTGAGTGTGTGTGTGTGTGTGTGTGTGTGTGTGTGTGTGTGTGTGTGTATCAGAGACTGGTAATAAAATTCACATTCTCCTTTTCCTCTTAAGAACCACCTAGAATCCATTTCCCAGCCTGTCTTACAATTGGATGTGGTCATGTGACAACGTCTAGCCAGACATGAGTAGAAGTGATGTTTTCCTTCCAGGCCTGACCATGAGATCCTCCCAGACATGCTGCTTCAAGTTCTTTTCTCTTTCTAGCTGGTTGGGCTGGAGGTGGCCACACGTTGAGGATGACAGAGCTTCTTTCAGCCCAGCTCTGCATAACCATTTGGAGGAGAATTACCCCAAGAACCAGTTCACCAGATCGGATTCTTATGTGAACAAGAAATACACTCCTAATCCTTACAAAAATGATGACACTGACTCAGCATCAACTGATGACATGTAAAATTACTCATCTAGCCGTGGAGTTTACCTTCACTTCCAAAGGAGAGTACAACTCAACTTTGTTGAACCTTTTAGCATCCAGCCTCAACTTAAGGAAGGGGATATGGCATGGGTGAGAGTGATTACACCAGAGAACTTCAGCAGCACAACAGCTAGCCCAGAACTGATTTTCTTTTTTTCTTTCTTTCTTTTTTTTTTTTTTTTGTAAATTTGAGACTTATGTAAACGTGATTTCAAACCATAATTCATGTTGTAAATCAGACTCCAGCAATTTTTGTTGTATGATTTTGTTCTTTTGTAAAGTGTAGTTGTCCTTGTACAAAATGCTCATATTTAATTATGAACTGCTTTAAAATCACTATTGAAGATACAAGAAATGTTTGGCTTGTTGTGTGATGCAACAGATATATAGCCCTTCAAGTCATGTTATGTTTGGATTTGGGGTTGGGACAGGGAGAGCAGCAGCCATGTCAGCTAGGTGCTCAAACATGCACATGATTATGGAGAAGAATTTCAAAATCTTACAGAGCTGAATATCCCAGGAGTTATGGAAAACTATCTTAATGTTCTTGGCAAGGGATTGGCATTGTTGATAAAGCCACTCTCTTCATTTAACTATTTTTCAGGATGTTCTCTCCTTGTTGCCGTGAGTATTGCAGGTAATACAGTATATTCATAAGAATATCAATCTTGGGGCTAAAATGCCTTGATTCTTTGCACCTCTTTTACAAGTCCTTACATTTAATTACTAATTGATAAGCAGCAGCTTCCTACATATAGTAGGAGACTGCCACATTTTTGCTATCATGATTGGCTGGGCCTGCTGCTGTTCCTAGTAAGATATTTTGAATTCCATTTTATCAATAAAGCTTGATTTAACAAACAAGAAAAAAAAAATACACTCCTACAGTGTGCATTTGGGGCCTGTTTGCTATAGAAGCTGGCAAGATTACTCTGCAACTTGCTTCTTTCGCTTAAAAAATATATCTGCCCAGCAGCTCCGGAGGCTGAGGCAGAAGGATTGAGAGTTCAAAGCCAGCCTCAGCAATGGTGAGGTACTAAGCAACTCAGTGAGACCCTGTCTCTAAATAAAATACAAAAAAGGGCTGGGGTTGTGGTTCAGTGGTTGAGTGCCCCTGAGTTCAATCATTCAATTCTCAGTATATATATATATATTTTTTCATTCAATACTCAATATATATATATATATATATATACACATATATATACATATATATTTTTACATATATAATAAACACACACAGAGAACTTTTTTATGTATACATGCACTGTATTTCTTATAAAGAAACCCCACAATTTAACTTTTCTGTTTTCCCAAGCCCAATTTAACTTTTCTGAAATTGGGAGATATTCCTATTTGAGAGGTAAAGTTGCTGAAAAGTTTCCATTAAATGATTGGGGCATCTCAAAATTAAGGAAATGCCACAAATATTGCTTTTTTAGGACTCTCAAAAATTACACAAACTCTTTCTTGCTGTTAAAAATGAAAATAGAGAGAGATAGCTCAGTTGGTAGAGTGCTTGCCTCACAAGCATAAGACCCAGCACCATAAAAAAAAAAAAAAAAGAAAAGAAAATAGTACCACTGGATATTAAAGGAAAACTCTCCAGAATAGCAAAAAATGTTCAAAGAGGATAGCTCTTCACGTGAAGTTCTGGTTGAAATTGTTTTGCCAATGAAGGAGCAAGATAGCCACAATTAAAAGTGTGGGAACAAAGAAATCTCTGATGTCTCTAATTAAAATAAGTAGGGAAAGCATTGCCAATCATACCTAGGCTTAATCTGGTGAACTGTTCAGAATATAGTCAACATTGTAATGAAGATTGAAGCCAGGTGTGGTGGTTCAGGCCTATAATCCCACCAGATAGGGAAGCTGAGGCAGGAGTATTGCAAGTTCAAAGACAGCCTTAGCAACTTAGCGAGACTGTCTCAAAATAAAAAATTTTAAAAAAGTGTCTCAGTAGTTAGTACAAAAAACTGGTACAAAAAAAATTGAAAATGGTATTGTATCAGGAGCTCTACCGAAACAAAATCAACTTTCAAAATATCAGAAAGTAGGGCTGGGGTTGTGGCTCAGTGGTAGAGCGTTTACCTGGCACGTGTAAGGCACTGGGTTCAATCCTTGGCACCACATAAATAAATAAATAAATAAAATGAAGGTATTGTATTCATCTCCAACTAAAAAATATTTTTAAAATACATCAGAAAGTATTTTTAGTAAGGACTGAAGTTGGCAGAGCATGAGACAGAGAAGTGAAATCAACCAAATGGGTGTGCCATTTCCACAAAGTTTTAGAACCCTTGTTTTAAAGGCCATATTCCATTCATATTTAAGAGCCACCATATTCTTACTCTCCTATCTCCTGTCAAACTGACCATGTTCAGCAAACTTTTGTAAATTATGAAATTATTTAATTTTATGAGAAATGGAATGATGAACCTAGATTCAAGGTCAAAAATCTTTTCTTTCTCTTTATAGTCTTTGGAGATAATTTGCACTTAAGGAAGTCTTTTCTTGCAGTATGAGCTCCACAGAGCATTAAACATGAAAAAATAAGCAAGGCACACTGAGGTAAAACTCAACATATTAAAATTAATTTTCCTCATAAAATGTGTTTTCTGTTTTTTCTCCAAAGCAATGAGGGGCTCTGTGACCATCGTACAAATCTGTTTTGCCTCTTTGTCTGGATTCCTAGGTCCCTGGGCTCCCTAAATTATTCTCTCTGAAATATGCTCTCTTCAGCAGAGAAGAATTTTCTCACAGAAAGAATTGGTTGTTTAAAAATACCTTTTTCTGGGCACAGAATAAAATATTCATCAAATACTATCTCCCAATCTCCCAACACCTGTTTATGAAAACTTACCATCAAGAGTCTTACAGTGACAACAGAGGTTCCCAGGTGATAGCACAAGGAACTGATTTACATATGACTTTCATATTCCTTGTCCAGCTCTTAAACATTCCACAAATCACTGTTTATATAGAAAACGACTTCTCAAGTTTTTTTTTTTTTTTTTTTTTCCTTCTCAATGACAAGTTATGCCTCAAACACACAATTTTTGAGAATGGATAGAGAGGGCAGTTTAGAAGGTAGTTTATTAGATCTGATGAAGTAAATTCCAGATTTCCATCTAATGTCATTTCTGAAAAATGAAGGAGATTCAGGTTCTTTGAAAGAAGAAGATATGATTTGTAAAGGTGACTGAGTCAACATCAACCACGTAAGTTCCAGCCAGCAACTCGCTATTAATAGGCATATTTTATACCCTTGAATCATGTGGTTTCTCTGCTAGAGAGGAATGAAAGCCATTTGGTTTTCTGTCCAAGCAGTAACAAGACTTGTTCAAAGTAATTAATTTTATTTAAAACTTTGAGATTGTTGGGTTTTCCCCCCTTTGGTTGGAAAAAATACAGTCAGCACTGAAAGACTTGTTTCTTTACTATAAAAAGGAGACCTCTCATTCTCTCAGAGTCCTCGGTGGAACTGGTACACCAAAGGTTTGTATCACCTCACCAATGTCTGACTTGCTGTTTAGATTTTTTTATGTCATTTATTTAGCAAATATTTTTATGCAATGTCTACATTGTTCTAAGCCTATTCCGAGAACTTGACATGAATGAACTCCACTAATCTTCAGGATAGAAGATTTTCTTGCTAATTCCTTCTTTTCTTCCAAATTGAAGGTAACAATGATTTATTGCTATGGATAGGACTAATATTTCAATTTAAGTCTTTTTGTCCTTAAAGACCATCCCAAGCAGAGAGAAAAATAAAGTTTACCTTTAAAATATGATTTCAGAATTAGTATCAGTAGAGCTATAACAGACAGAAATGTGTCCAAAAAAAAGTAAATATCTAACTTTGATAGAGAGTGTAGGGTTGGGGATATAGCTCAGTTGGTAGAGTGCTTGCCTTGCAAGCCCAAGGCCTTGGGTTCAATCCCCAGTACTGCAAAAAAAAAAAAAAAAAAAAAAAGGAGAGAGTGTAGTTTGAGGAATTTATATAAAAACAGGCTAACTTCCAACCATATAATCTAACTACCTTGTACTTATTGTATCAAAAAATTAGAAACTTTTGTCAAATATACAATAAAATACAATGCTAGTGTTATTAGAGTGTAATTAATAGAGTTTCACAATGCTTATTTAAACATATTGAGAAAATATCACCATGTAAGATAAGGCTGTCTCACATGATAGACCAGGGTTCTAACCCGATCTTTCAGTTCTTATTTGCATCTTGAGTTGTGTCCTTTAAATCAGAGATAGAGATAACGGCATCTCCCCTCATGAAAGTTGGGGATTGGCCAAATGAATCTCTGAAGTCCCTTCAGTGCGTTCCAGCATCTTATCACTTACCTCGTGCATCAGTTTACCCTCACCAGCACCGTGTTCCCCAGATTCATGGAATGCTGAACTTGGGCAAAGTTACGGCCTTCCAAGCTGCAACCTGTTTTAGAAAAGCTGGGGCCCTTTTGGAGATGGGCCACGCAGTAAGACTCCGAGAAGCCTGCAGTGGGTGAATCTGTGTAGTTTGCTTAGCTTCACGGAGTGTCTGGGAACACTGTGGGTACGGCTGCTTCACCTAATGAACTGTGAACAAAAGAAAAAGGAAGTGGGGACTGAGGATGTAGCTCAGTGGTAGAGAGCTTGCCTAGCACATGAAAGGGCCAGGGCTCTGGTAGAGCCAATCTTAAATCTGCCTATCCTGCCTTGCCCTGCCTTCATGCAAAAGCACAATAATGGCTCTCTCATTTTTTCCTTCTCTCTCTGCCTTCTATCCATCTCTGTTGCTTTCCTTTGTGGCATGTTTATCTCTTGTTTCTAGAGATCTGTGAATATAAAATGTCTTTTTTCAACCATACCTAATTATTCAATTTACTCAAATTTATCCAGGCTGAACTTAAACTTGGCTATCTTCCTGCCTTAGTCTCCAAAGTCATTGGGATTACAAACCTGCATGGCCCCAGAGTTTAGAGGCTGCCTGTTTGTGGCATCTGATCCTAGGGTGTTTGAGGTAAGGGAATAGCAGTCCAGAGTGTGAGGATCCCATGAGAGCCCAGTAAAGGGGGTGATTTGGGATCTGGGCTCTAAAGTTGCTGGTCTGCATATGAAAGGTGTGCCCCTAGAAAGTTATTTGCTGCCTTTGGAGCTAGCCAACCCTGGGAGGGGTAGTCTGTCTGGGGTCAATGAGGCCTTTAATCTCAAAATTTATCAGAATAAAGAGATATGTTTAATTCAATTCATAATTTCAGCTCTCATAACCTTCCTCCCAATCCAAATTCATTCTCCAGTATTTAATATAAATCCTAGAAATGTAAATATCTATCCCTGGAATTGTGAATATGCAGTGAGTTTTATGTATGGATGTATGTGGTTTTAATTCACATAAATAGAAGTATGCTATTTATGTGAATCAAAATCACATACACACATAAAAAGAACATTCTAGTTCTTCTTTTCAATGCTGTTTTGAAGATCCGTCCTTGCTGTAGTTTGATCATCTAGTGGGGGCAAGTAGCATCTAGCTGCAGTGTTCTTAGGATTCCTTAATGGGAGACTCTTGTTTGCTTCCAACTCCTGACCAGGAACAATGCTTTAATATTCTTTTTCACAAGAATTTCTCTGGATTGTAACTACTGTGGCAGAGGGCAGAGGCACCCTTAATTGGACCACATACTGCAACCCTTTGCTCTTCAGAATAGTCCTGCCAATTCATACCCAAGCCAGCCATGCCTGAGGATCTTCATTTCCTCAAGTGCACTGACATGACAGTTTCTCATTGCTGTAGAGCATCCCTGTGGTTCTGACTGAATCATTGTACCAGATGTGAGCAGTGCAAGATCAACTGCCCTGCTTTGGGTTCCCCTCCTTGATCATCTCAAATCACCCTCAGTGCCAAGAGATACATTGGGAAAGCACCAAACTCAACTTCATGTGGCGTCACAGGTGTGCGCCACCACACCCAGCTGGGACACCCACTTAATTGTATTTCTATAAATAGCAATCAACAACTGGAAATTATAACTGAAAGATACTATTTACAATAGCTTCAAAAGTATAAGCCTTCAAAATGCCTACAGGTCTATGTACTGAAAACTATAAAACATATCTGAGAGAATTTTATAAAGATATAAATAAATGGAGAGAAATATCATGTCTATGAATCGAAACTTCAATATTCTTAAGATGTCACATCTCTCCAAACTGATCTGTAGATTCAATGCCATTCGATTTTTTTTTTTTTAAGCAATCTTTTTTTTTTTTTTTTAATGGAAATTGACAAGTTGAAGGGCTGGAGTCATAGTTCAGTGGTAGAGTGTTCGATTAGCATGCACAAGGCCCTGGGTTTGATCCCCACCACAAGAAAACAACACACACACACACACACACACACACACACACACACACACACACACACAATTCTAAAATTTACATAGAAATACAAAAGGCCTATGACAACAAAAGAAATTTTTTTAAGTAGAGCAAAGTTAAATGACATGCACACCTGATTTGAAGATTTCCAGCAATCAGAAGAACATGCTATTAACATAAGTGTAGCCATAGAAAATGATGGAACATAGCAGAATCTAGAAATAGAATTTTGACCAAGTTGGTAAGATGTTTCAATGGGGGAAGAGACATTTTTTCCAACAAGTAGTGCTGGAAATGATGGACATTCACATGGGGAAAAAAATTACCCACACACACAAAAATTAATTTGAAAATTGGTTTGAAATTAGTTTCACAGACCTAAATGTGAAAACTTAAACACATAGGAGAAAAATCTTAAAAACCTTGAGGTAGGCAAAGATTTCTTAGACCAAAAAAGCACTAACCATAAAAGAAACAAATTGATAAGTGAGACCAGTTTAAAATTTCTGTTCTTTAAAAGATCCCATTAAAGGAAAAAAAAAAAAAAAAAAAAAAAAAAGATAAGTAAGCACTGTCTTGGGGGTAAGATATCAAAGGCTGAGATTTTTTAACTTTTTGTGGGATTGAACCCAGGGCCTGTGCATGCGAGTCAAATACTCTTACCAACTGAGTTACATCAGCCCCCAAAACTGTTTTAAGGCCACGAACTCAGGATCCTTTCCCATCTAGTGGAGAAGTTCCTGGTTTGGTCTTCCCTCACTCTGGTCCGTTTTGGTTTTACTGAAGGTTTCCACCATTTCTCTACAAAGGTACAGTGGCATTCCACAGTCGCAATCTGATTCTTTCCCATTCTCCAAACCTGGCTTCTTCACAACTGGGCAATGAACCAAATGAGGACAGCTCCTGAGCTCGACTTGGCTTGTCTCAGAAATCCAAGAAGCAGAGCCCTAGATCTAAGCATAGTGCATGATCACTTTTGTGCTTCTTTTTTCTTATTAGACAAAAGTACATTCATCACTTTAAACTCAAGAAATTCAAATTAATTATCCAGGGCTTATTGGTTGGAAGTGACAGAAACTAATTAAAAAACCTGATAGAAAGACTGTTGGGCCTCCTACACTGTTCATCCCCAACACCACGACTTCAGGAACGGCTGGATGCAAGGCTCCAGCGACATGTCCAGGTTCCATCTCTCTCCATTCTCAGCTCTGCTTCCTTCATTTTATACATGAGTTACATTTTTACCTGCTACCCACTGCTCTCCCCAGAGAGCCAGAGAGGACGGTCACAGGCTTCCATTACGCTACACAGGGGTAAAAAGCGAGTTCATGTGAACTTTAGGAAAGTTCACATATCAGGCCAAGAAAGATTAAAGATGGATCCTACTTCTGAGTTAACCCCTCTCATTGCCAGGAGTATGAAAAAATGCCGGTGATCAACATGATCTCCCACATATTAACTGAATAGCATCCCAAGACCCTGGTGACCCTCCCTTGAGGTACTGTACAATGTTCCCCTTGCCGCTCCCTCCCAAGTGCTCAGTGGATTGCCACAACCCGATCCAGGCTTCACGTACTCATTTGATCTCTCACTTGTTCCCTTCCTAGGCTGCACATTGCCCAAGGATACAAGACTAGCAGAGGTTCCTGCTCTCGAGTCTCTGGACTAGGGGGCTCCTCTATGCCTGAGGGAACTTCTGCCTTTGAGTTCCTTCCAAGGGACCTAGGAGCAGAGAACCCCCCCCCGGGAGCACCAGTGTGGAGGCCAGTTCTACAGAGGAAACTCACGCTTGCCACAGATTCCTCCAAGAACTTCAAAATACACTCACTTTCTTCTGGGTTTACACTTAACAGGAGTGCCCCCCAATCCCCTGGAGCCCAATTTGGCAGGTCCCTCTACTTCACAGTTGTGTGAACTTGAACATTTAAAGTTACTTTCTCCAAGGTATTATTACTCTGGCTTCCAAAGTCACGTTCAAGATTCAGAAAACTGATTACTGCAAACGTTGCTTATTAGCTAATGTAAAAATGAGGGGAGAGATGGTCATTTCAGTCAAACAGAACAGGAATTGGGGACAGTCCGATCATCCTGGGTAATTTATGTCATATATTTATAAATTTGTCTTTTCTATAGTTAGATTTTGCTCAGAAATAGCAATGAAGTTCCCTAGTTCTGCAATTAGTAAGTACTTTTAACTTCCATGAGCATTAAAATATCAAAAAGCTGTTTGAAATGCAGCTCTGAGCTATAAAGCGTTCATCCCAGAATGTTCTGCTATTTTGCATTTCCGTCTTTTGTTGTGTGGATAACAATGAAGATGAAATTTTCGAGCCAACTACTTTGTGCATGAAACTCAACCTTTGCTCTCTCTTTTAAATTAAGCATGGAAGTGTTAAAACAAATCTGCAGTCAACCTTTTCTGCACATCTCAGAATGTTCCTCGACATACAGAAAATGCAAACACTCATGAATATGTCCGAAGTTATATACCATTTATATAAAAGAAAAATTGAGGATCACTTTTTTAACTTGGGCAAAAGTATTGCTTATCAGAGAATTCCTTAATATAACATTAAAGGCTATTTTAATTCAAAATGTTACATCATACCTCATACATATGTACAGTTATTAAGTGTGAATCCCAAATAAAGCAAAACAATTTGAAAGAAAAAAATGTTGCATTACTTTTGTATTAAAGTGACAAAATTCAATTTACATGCACATCCTAAAGGACACCTCTGTGTGTAAAGACAGATACACTAGTCCAGATTTGACAATTACTCCTATACATGGCATCATAATTTTTGCAGTAAGGACAGTATAATTTCTAGGAAGAGTCCACTCAGAGGCCAGCTGAGCCCCAATTGCTTTCCAATTCTGTGATGAATCCATACGTTTGCTGATTACCCTTCAGGTCTTGGATCCAATTTAATATTTGGTTGGTAGCAGTTGTAGGGGAAAATGTGGCACAGCAGATTGGAAATTTATGAACCTCCTGGAAAAGCTATTTGCTAAGCTGGTGTCAAACACGCCTGAGTAGGTGGCAGCTGCAGAGTCGCAGCACCCGCAGTGCAGATGGTGCGCCTGTCCCATGGCCAAGGGTTGGCTGGATCCCCCACATCCCAAAGCCCTTCTGCCAAGGAGCTGGCCTTCTTATAGGGCACCTGCACCCCACTCCAGTCACTGCCACCACCACCGAGGGCTGTGGCACTGACACATGCCTAGTGGCAGAGAAAGGTCCAGAGGGCAGGGTTCATTCTGCCCGTACACTCACCATGGCGCACCATGGCATAGGCTTAGGAGGAGCACGCTCTTCCCCCAGCACCTACAATACTTAGAAAACTCCTAGGCACTACCCAAAATAGAACTTCCCTCCAGCAGTGCAAATTCATCCCCTTCACACTCAAAAGATATCAACTGTCTAATTTGGCATCACTGGTCCCTGTTAGTCTGGATCTGCCTACCTTCCCAAGCCTGTGTAGAACCTCATCTTCCAGCAAGTCTCTGGCCCCTCCACAGAGTCCGGATTATTCCTTAACGTGGCTTGTCAGTGCCACCAGACTTGAACTGCTCAATCAGTCACTCACTCACATACTCATTACATAAGTATTTGTTGAGCACCTACTACATGTCAGGTGGTGGAGATGCGATTGTGAGAAAGATCAGTATCAGAAAATAAGATAAACAAGCTCCTGCATTTAAGCCTTTTCGTCTAGTCAGGAAAATCAGTAAACAGCCAGATAAGGGGAAATCAAGATGTTTCAGGGGCACAGAGAAAGATTCAAGTAGACGTGCAAGTCAGAGAGGGTTCATGGAAGAACTGATGTCTACACTACAACCTGAAAGGTGAATAGGCACTGGGCAGGGCCGGAGGAGTGTAGCAAGAGGGGTGGAGTAGACAGCGGCCCACACAGAGAGGCTAGAGGCTCCAGGGACCATGACCCAGAGAACTGAAATGAGTGCCAGAGAGGAAGTGGGACTATATCCATTTGTGTTTCTTTTTTAATTAATTTTTTTATTTTTACAGCCTGCATTTTGATTCATTGTGCACAAATGGGGTACATCTTTTCATTTCTATGGTTGTGCACGATGTAGATTCACACCATTTGTGAAATCATACATGTACATAGGGCACTTTTGTCTGGCCCTTAGCCCTATAGCATCTTTGAGTTTTTGTTTCTACTTGGCATGGGCTGGAAGAAACAAAGGAATAGAAAAATGCACAGAAAATAAATTAAAATTTCACATAATACTTAGCTACATTTGCAATTCAGAGGCCTGACTGTGCAAGATGGTTTATCTCAGATTTCAAATTGCAATTAATCTTTAACGAGGAAGAGTCCTTTAGCCCTGACCTGAAATCCAGTTGTCTTCTCCCAATGTAGCTCCTTCTGCCTGGAATATTCCCCTCACTCAACACTTGGCTATCTCCTGATTTTAGCGCAAGTCCTGCTGCGCTTAAATGCCACTTTTTCAAAGAGGCTTCCCCTAATATCCAATCTAAATGAGGTCACCTGCCACATAATACTCTGTCCCTTCCCTTCACAACATTTATCATAATTTTAACTTTATATTTGCCTGTGTTTTCTTGTTTATTATTTGGTTATCTCAGTAGACCATGGCCACCAGGAGGATAGGGACCATGTCTGTCCTGCTCTGTACTGTATACCCAAAATTAAGGGCTCAATATTAATGTGTTAAATAAATTAAGAAGGCTAAGACTACAACTATTATTCTTTATAGACCTTTGCTTTCAATGTAAGCATTTAAAGCTATACATTTCCCTCCTCTCACTGCTTTGGCTGCATCGCACAAATTTTGATACTTCTTATTTTTATTATCATTTCAGTTTCAATATTTTCTAACTTTATTCTTTAGTGATAGAGATTATTTAGAATACATGGTTTAATTTTACTATCTTTAGTTTTCCTAGATTTTGTATTATTGTTGATTTCTCATGTTAATTACCCAGTGGCCAGAGAACATACTGTATATGAATTGAAACCTTCCACATTTATTGAGATGTGTTTTATGCCCAGCATGAGGTCTGTCTTGTGGGAACATATCATTCACACCAGAAAAGAATGTGGACTCTGATGCCATAAGGCATAGTGTTCTATAATATCAGTTATGTCAAAGGTCATTGATTGTATTACTCAAGTCATTTACTGTGAGAAGTCATCCTTATTTAGCAGAATCAGACTAGGTTGAGCCATGGGACACAGAGGCCTGACTTCTAGGAACTGCCAGGAAGCATGTGGCTCTGCGTGGGAGAGGTTCCCTGTCTCCTTCTGGAATTTTCCCCCTAAGAGAGTGGCTTCTCTAACTCCACCCTATCCTGTCCATCACAGAAGAAGCTCCTCCTGTTCTTGCCCCCTTTACCTGTGTATTATAACTAAAGGAGAGTTGGGCGACTCCATGTTGTTGTAAGAAGCCAGAGCTGGTATGGCCAGACCCACCACGCCCCCTCTCATATAAAAAGAGTATTGGCTCTTGTGTGTTTATTGAGTAGATAAGTTTTTTGGGTAATAGCTCCTCCTCCAGCAGTTAACCCTTTTCTCCTCCACAGGGAACATGGCAGAGAGGACCCCCACAATATACATCTTATTGTTTTTGTCTAGTTTTTCTATCAGTTGCTGACAGAGGGATTTATGCTTCATATAGTTTGAAGCTCTATTATTAGGCACAAACACATTTACATTTGTTATGTCTTCTCAGTGAAACCAGCTTGTTGTCATAAAATGTCTCTTCTTTATCTCTGATTATACTTTTGTCTCACAGTCTGTTTCATCTGTATATTCCTCTCCCTTAAACTAAAATAAAATAGCATCACTTAAACTCCAACTTTTCTACATTTCTTCTCCATAATTTTATCTCTCTCTTATTTTCCAATCTCAGTGCTAAGCAGAAACAAATTAGAAAAATGGCACAAACCAAAAAGATTATTTCTTCAAATGCAGAAAGGACTGTTGCAACCAAGAGACAGACCCAGCTCCCATTTTCATCCCTGACACAGCAATCAATCACCAGAGAGGTGAGCTGCACCGTCTCCCTGCTCCCCAGCATCCCTTTGAAAGTTTCTGCTCTGGGATCAGGAAAAGCAGCTCTACCCCTTTCTAACATTTTTATGCTTTTGACTTTATTAAACTTGGGACTTTCAATAATGCATGAAAAAGAAAATCATTTCATGGCTAATAAAGCAGGATTAGAAGACAAACTTTTTGACTAGATCATCTAACCGTGAACACAATCAATGCAACTCTAACAAGCATTTCAGTCTAGTACAGATTCAGGGGAGAATTTCATGGCACTCTGAGGAAATCAGATACAAGATGAACTGTGATTTTTCTTCTGTTTGAACTTTTCAGAACATCTTCTATTCCTGTTGTGGGAAACAGCTGGCAATATAGATCTTTAGACTGCAACACAGAAGATTCACAGGGGTTCCTCTAAACATTCATGTTTAAAAAAAAAGTTTTGGAGCTTTTTTTTCATTGAATTTCTATGGTTCGATAGAAGAATCCACTGCTAGTTTTAGACTGTTTTCAGTCTTCTTGGAAATCTCCAATACCCACACTGGATATCTAAAGTCATTAAAAATAAATCAAAACCAGTTCCCACATGGCATGGGCTTTAAGCATCATATCCTATTATTATAGATGCCTGCATGAGCATTTATAGCAAGTAGCTACCTGGGTGATGGCATATGAGAGGACCTTAAAAGCCCTAACATAGTAGCCAGGTGTGGTGGTGCATGCCTCTAACCCCAGTGACTCCAGAGGCTGAGATAGGAGGATTGCAAGTTGGAGGTCAACCTCAGCAACTTAGCAAGATCCTGTCTCAAAATAAAATAAAAAAGGGCTGGGGATGTCACTCAGTGGTAGTGTACCCCTGGATTCAATCCCCAGCACACATACACACACACATACACACAAAACAAAACCTAACGCAATACAGATTGTCCCCTTTAGTTGTTACAGCTCACCTGCCACCACTACATGGGTAACATTAAAATTCATGAACACATTAGAACATGTCTGTTTATCTGATCATTCAATGACACTAGCTTTTGGTCCTCATCACATTGTAAAAAATTTTTTTTCCTGAAAATCCCTCCCTTTGTCCTTTGCTCTTCTTTCTAGGTTTCTCTAAAGGTTTTGATTTTCACTCCCAAATGAATGATGCCCAACATACATCTCCAGCTCTGACCTCTTTTTCTAAACAATGCATCTCCAATCTCTGGTTTTCAGATAGCCATTCTCACTAGTCTATGATAAGCAATGGTTAATTTTATGTGTCAACTTGACTGGACTGAGATACCCAGATGCTGGCAAAGCATATTTTTTTCAGTGTGTCTGTGAGGGTATTTCCAGAAGAGATAAGCATTTAAATCAGCAGACTTAGTGAAGTAGATCCCTCTTACCAAATATGAGTAAGTATCATCCCATCTATTGAGGATCTAATGGAATAAGAAAGCAGGGGAGGGGTGAAATTTTTTCTCTCCCTTTCTCTCTTTTCTGGACATGGGACATCCATCTTGTCCAGTCCTTGGAGCTCCTAGTTCTCAGACCTTCTGACTTTGGAATTCACACCAGTGATCACCTATTCTCAGACCATCAGCCTTGGGCTGAATTACACCACTAGTTTTCCTGGCTCTCCAGCTTAAAGATGACATTCTTGGGACTTTTGGGTCTCCATAAGTTCATGGACCAATTACCATAACGAATTTCCATATATATCCTATTGGTTCTGTTCCTCTAGAGAACCCTGAATAATACATCAACTTTCAAATCAAAATTCATAATCACATCTTCATGCCAACAAGCCCTAATTTATTCAGGGAGTTATCATTCTCCAGCCACCCTGGGACTGCTCTCTTCCTCACTGAAGAAGATACAAAGTTTTATTTCTTTCTTTCAAGGTCTACTGGCCCCACAAAATAAAAAGACAGGTAGGTAGTCTTGTGGGCAAGTGGTTAGTGAACAAGAAGTTAAAGGTGTGAAGAAGTTCAATTGGATAAATATTTACTAAACCTCTGTTCCAGGAAAATCTGATGTAAAATAACTGACAGAAATGTGTCATGGGACTAGAGAAACAAGCAGATGGATCCAAGAATGCACAGAGTACAATTTATTGAGGACATACTGACAGAAACACAGTCAAGGACAGCAGCAAGACCAGTGGATCCCTGTGACTTGGGTCAGAGAGAGGGGACTTCTGCAGTGGTCATAATGAAAGTAACTTTCATACAAGCCTGAATGCACCTGACTTACCTCATATTAATATCAGAGATGTCAGGGCTGGGCACAGTGGCACATGCCTGTAATCCCAGCAGCTCAGGAGGCTGAGGCCGGAGAATCCCAAGTTCAAAGCCAACCTCAGCAACAGCAAGGTGCTAAGCAACTCAGTGAGACCCTGTCTCTAAATAAAATACAAAATAGAGCTGGGGATGTGGCTCAGTGGTTGAGTGCCCCTGAGTTCAATCCTCGGTATTTGACCCCCGCCCCCCAAAAAAGATGTTGGAGATCTTCCTGATGGATAAATACCTCTGATTGCAGAGTGAAGGATTGATGTGAGACTATGGAGGCAGGGAAGCCAGTTGCAATAGATTGAAGTCTTCACTCTCCTATAGTGGCATTATGTCTACCCACACCTTTTTTTTTCTAATTTGTTCTTTTAGATATACATGACAGTAGAACATATTTGACATATTATACATACATGGAGTATAACTTATTCTAATTAGGATCCGATTCTTCTGGTTATACATGATGTAGAGTTTCACCAGTCATGTATTCACATATAAACATAGGAAAGTTATATCCAATTCATTCTGTATTTCCTATTCCCATCCCCCCTCACTTTCCTTCATTCCCCTTTGTCTAATCTAATTAACTTTTGTTCTTCCCTGCCCCTCCCTTATTTTGTGTTAGTATCCACATATCAGAGAGAACAATCAGTCTTTGGTTTGGGGGATTGGCTTATTTCATTTAGCATGATAGTCTCCAGTTCCATTCATTTACCAACAAATGCCATAATTCCATTCTTCTTTATGGCTGAGTAGTATTCCATCATTCATACCTTTTCCATGGCCTCATGGTAGGTACAGGACACTTGCCAGATGTTGACTTTGGGTCACCCTGAGAAGAACCTGCCTTTGGCAGTCAACAGTCCTAGTGGATGACAAACAAATGGAACCAATCTAAACTCAACCTGCAATTTGGACTCAAAGCAAAGCCAGCCAAGCCCATCCTGATGGTCAGTCAGCCAAGCCCACTGACCCTCAGCCAACGTGGAGGCTCCCAAGTGAGAAGGAAATATCTGTTGCAAGACTCTGAGTTTTGGGGTGGTTTGCTACAAGAATTATTGCTTCACTAACTGATATTCCAGTTAAGAATGTATTGAAACAACTCAATGAGAAGATGACAAGGACTTGAAGTAAGGATAGTGGAAGTGAAGACAAGGAGGAGGTAAATTCATGAGGTAGAATGTAAAAGGAAAGCTAATGGTTTTATATGGGAAATAAGTCAAGAAAGCCCGGTAGGATTCTAACTGGGATGACAGATTGGATAGAGAGAAATGTCCCCAACTGAGTTGGGGGATTCAAAGAAGAACCATATTTGATTGAGAATAGGATGACTTGGGCTGAGAGGGAGCTCGGGCAGCCTGTGGGGTGTTCAAGTGCAGAGGCCTGGGAGGCCCCGAGAGGTAAGGAACTGGGTTTTGCTGCTGAGCATCTGAACCCACCCTCTATGTTGGAGAATCTGCTATTGTCTGATTCTGATGGGAGGCAACACCCCCTGATTCTGCAGAAGTCCAAGAGGCCAGGTATCCACTCTCCATGATACCTGAGGTCACAGTCACTTGACCCAAGTGCAGCCTACTAGCTAATTGCACTTAACACTTTGTACCACCAGTGAAACAAACAGTGGAGAATAGCTGATACTTCATTCGGATGGCTCCAGCGTAACCTCTGGATCCTGGGCAGGTCTGCACAGGAGTGTGGGCATCCCGTAGCGATGGTGTCAGTACCCTGCATCCCCCACTCCACCCTACTTCTCTCATTTTCTAACCCTGGTTTCCCAGCCCCCTGTGGATTCTGCTATACAGGATCCCTCCTAAATCAATTCCTTTTCCAACCATAGTTGGTTTCCATTGTTTGCACTTAAGGACCCTGACTGGTAAAGAAATCAACAAGACAGAGGCACAAGGAAATTAGAGGGTTGACTGGAGGATTGGTTATCAGAGTACAGGGCAGTAAAATCCAGTTAATGTTCAGGAATCTAGCGGTTCCTGACTCTCAGGTAGATTGCTGAAATTAAATCATCACTTACAGTCACCTGGAATGAAGAGCTCATTAAGCAAAACTTGGAGGGCCATATTGCTCCTTGCATAGAACAAAATGAAGAGCATGAATCACAGGGAGTGTAGTAAATGTGGCTTCTCCTAAGAGGACTGGACGGTTTAAAGACAGAAATGACAAACCTAAATCTCTACATTTACAACCTTACGACTTTCCAGTCCTGTGCTAACACAATACCTTATTTACAGTCTTTTAAGGCTAAGATAGCTGAAAACCAAGCACAGAGATGCATTGCCAAATACCATTCATGAAAGACCAGGACACCAAATTTGTAATAAGGACATTTGGGAATATCTGGAGAACTGAACATTGAACCTCTAGTGGATTTCCCTTTTCAGTCAAAAAACATGCCCATTCCTTGTCTGAGAGGCCAGTCCTGACTAATTGGAAAATACCATAACTCCCCACTCAAATTTCTTTGCAGAAGGAAACCAGTTCTACTCCTGCCTCATTCCTCTGTTCCATTCCTCATTGCTTATAGAATTTATGCATAAAATCAGAGCATGGTGCTGATAAAATCAGAGCTGAGCATGGTGGTGCACTCCTGTAATCCCAGCAGTTCAGGAGGCTGAGGCAGGAGGATCATGAGTTCAAAGCCAGACTCAGCAATTTAGCAAGACCCTAAGCAACTCAGAGAGACACTATGACTAAATAAAACAAAAGGAGGATGGGGGGTGCTGGGGATGTGGCTCAGTGGTTAAGTTCCCCTGGGTTAAATCCCTGGTTAAAAAAAAAAAAAAAATCAACCCCCAGCATAACCCAGAAGCAGGAGCTGTAATTACTTGAAAATCTGCATCAAAAGAATTGAAGATGCAGAACCTTTTTTAGGAAGTACTCTTGGGACCATGCCTATGGACCAGAAGAGAAGCAGCCTTGGGCAGAAGGAGAAGCTGAGCTGTGTGTACTGCCAGCAAAGGCTTCAGTCAGCCCCACTGGAAGCTCTGGCATGACTGTTCAGAGTTCTTCTGAGTTGGGACCAAGGTGATGGGTTTTGATAACTCAACTTGGACCTAAGTCATTGGATGTGGCTGCTCCAGGTCAGGTATGTGACCCTGGGCAAAGCAGCTTTCATACCCTGAGGCAATTCTCACAGTGGGCTGCTGGCTGGGACCCTACTCACAGAAGCTGGGTCCTTCACTTATAAGAGGGGATATGGTGGTACATCGGTGTCTGTCACGGTGCATCTGCCTGAATTTAATCAGGTATACACTTATCAGAGATCAGGAGTCAGTGTGCTCTCTAGCCACTCAGAAATCCTAATTGCTATGTCAGCTGTTGGTTTGGAAACAAGAACTGTATTAGTCAGCTTTCCGTTACTATAACACACACCTGAGATAAGCATCTTATAAAGATAAAAGACTTATTTCGGCCCCCAGTTTTTGGAGTTTTCAGCCCACGATTGACTGGTCCTGTTGCTTTTGGGGCTGTGACAAAGCCACACATCATGGTGGCAGTGCATGGCAAAACCATTCACTTTGTGGCCAGAATACAGAGAAGAGAAGAAGAGACTGGCATCCCATAGTCTCCTTTGAGCCCCCTGCCAATGACCTAAAGCCTTCCGCTGGACCCCACTCTTAAAGGTTACACCACCCTCCAATACCACCAAGCTGAAGACCAAGCCCCTAACATGGACCTTCGAGGAATGTTCCAGATCCAGATTACAGCAAAGGACTCAACTGTGGCTCATGCAAAATGAAATTTCACAGACTAATGAGGGAAAGAATTTTTAAAAACTTAGGGAGATTAGAAATGCCAAAGGGGATTTATCATGTGACCTGCCCATACATCTGTTGATTCTGTCCTCAAAAAGTCCCAGAAGAGGCTGAGACTGGTGTGGAAACCACCTCCATCTCTGAGAATCAGTCCTGGGACTGATTTCTGTAGACAAATAATGCAATCAGAAGTAGTTGAAATGGGATTCCTGATGTTAATGGGGAAGGAAAGATACCAGAATAGAAAAAGCAGATTTCAGGCATATAACTGCCAATGACAAGATAATCATGGCAGTCATAACATTGAAGTCTTCCTCCAACATTCACTCCCCTGTTCCCACCAATCATCACTCCCTCCCCAGGTTCCTTCCAGTTATGTGTGGTCATATGAATAGCTTTTGGCCAATGAGATGTAAGAAGAAGGGATGTGGGCCATCCTAATCTGTTCATGCCGCTATAACAAAATACCTGAGACTGGGTAATTTTATAAAGAACAGAAACTTATTTCTTAGAATTGTTGGGGCTGCAAAGTCCAAGATTAAGGTGCTAGCAGATGTGCTCCCACTAAGGTCCTAGCCTTAGACTGCCCATCTTCTTACTGTTACAGGAGAGATGGTTTACATCTGTTTAAGTCATTGTTATTTTGGAGTCTCTCTTTTGCCAAGCAAAACCTATATTGTAAGTTGTCTAGAGATTGGTACCTAAAAGTGTGGCATGGAGTTAGCAGGTGTTAGGGAAGAATCATTGCTGGCTGGGAAACCTGCAACACTTGTTACACTACGATAAAACATTTGGCCAAACTATCACCTACAATACACCAGGGGGCAGGAACCAAGCCAAGGAGATGGCTAAGAAAAAGTAATCAGAATTGCCACATTTTTCAGTGCTTTTTGTCCTTTTAGAATAACACAATGAAAAGGATGGTTCTGGGGAAAGCTAGCTGACCTGCAAGGACAGAAGAGCAACTCTGAGGAGGACATTACTTTCTCTGCCTACAGCCTGCAATCGAGGCTGACTGAGAGGTCAAGAAAACGGAGTTTTACATGGGTCAAAAAAGCTTCGGTGGGTGGGAGTTGTGGCTCAGTGGTAGAGTGCTCACCTAGCACCAGTGAGGCCCTGGGCTCAATCCTCAGCACCACATAAAAATAAAATAAAGGTATTGTGTCCACCCACAGCTAAAAATAAATATATATAAAATAAAAAATAAATAAATAAACTTAGGTAACTGTGTCTAGTCACTAAACCCAGGGTGTTAAACTTAGGAGACAGCCTTGTAGCAGGAAAGAAGTCCATGGCTGTGGCACTAACCTTTTCTCAAGCCTCTCCAAGACAAAAGACCCACCAGTACCTGGAGCAGTGGTACACGCCTATAATACAGCGACTTGGGAGGCTGAGGCAGGAGGATCCAAAGTTTGAGGCCAGTCTCAGCAACTTAGGCCCTAAGCAACTTATCGAGACCACCTGGTCTCAAAATAAAATATAAAAAGGATGGGGACGGGGCTTAATGGTTAAGTGCCTCTGGGTTCAATCCCTGGCACACACACACACACACACACACACACCTACAAGCCAGGAAGGGTCTGGGCAGGTTGACTCTGAACCTGTTGTTGCAGACAGTCTCAAGATAGTGGGGGAAGGGCTGAGGAGGAGTTGAGCACATAGCTCAGTAAGCTGGAAGCCAGTCTTCAGGCTTAAAAATCTATGTTTAGGCAAGATCACTGACCATTGTTACTTACTTCAGAAACCAAGTAGAAGCAAAAAGGAGGCAAACGATAACACAAACCAGGCCTAAAAAAATCTGTGACTGATCAACCTTCAAGTTTGACCACTCAACCTCTTTACCAAAAGGAGGAGTCAGGAAGGCTTGTGTGAAAAGGGTTACTTTAGACTTGGTGGGTCCCATTCACACCTCTAACCCCACTTCCTGTGTTGGCAGAATCTGCTGCTGGGCGAATCATGGAGGGGAAGGGCACCTCTGCCACTAAGACCTAGTGCCTGCCAGAGAGTGGGCAGGTAGCCTCAGTGTGGCCCACCTCTGGGGCAAGAGACACAAACAAGCAAGGCAGCTCCCTCAGGCAGGTCTGGCGCAGCCCGTGCCCAGGGCACTGGTACCAGTATTTAGGAGACAATGAGTTCCAACCACATGGCCCCCTGTGACTATAGCAAGTGTTCTGGTCACTGCTTCCATCTTACTCCTGCCTGTTTTCCTAAGCTTGGTCTCTTCAGCTTGCCCTTTTTTGTTGCAGGGGTGGTTCACTGGGGAATTGAACCCAGAGGTGCCTTACCACTGAGCCATATTCTCCAGCCTGTTTTATATTTTGAGTCAAGTTCTCACTAAGTTGTTTAGCACTTCACTTAGTTGCTGAGACTAGCCTCAAACCTGTGATCCTCCTGCCTCAGCCTCCCAAGTCACTGGGATTATAGGCCTGCACCACCGAACCCAGTGCAGATGGGTCTTTTGTCTTGGAGAGGCTTGAGAAAGGGTTAGTGCCACCGCCATTGGCTTTTTTCCTGCCAGTAAGGCTGTCTCCTAGTGGGTTTTAAAGTCACTGGGATTACAGGCATGCACCACCGCGCCTGGCAAAGAACATACCTTCTTGTTAATTCTTCAGAAACCTAGTATCGTTCCAATAAATCCTTTTCCTGCTGAAGTTAGCCTTTGTTGCTGCTGCTGCAGTTTGAAGCTAAGAAGCACAATTGCTACAGTTAAAGATAAGTATTTTCTAGTCGTCAACACAGAAGTAGCAGTTAAACCTATAAGAAGGTTTAAAATTGCTCTCATATAGAGAAAGTAGGCTGGAGATGGAACCTTTAAGGATGGAAGCCTTCTAGGGAGAGACAGGGCCTATACAAGGGAAGTGATAGGGTGTAGCTCATTGGTAGAGCATGTGCTGAGCAGATGTGAAGCCCTGCATTCCATCCTAGCACGCCCCCCCCCCCCGCAAAAAAAAAAATAAGAGGAGGAGGGGGTAGGGCAGTCATAGAGAATGGAATTAGAGGAAAGTTAAGAAATTCATGAGATCAATTGCAAATGGACTGAGTTCTAAGCTCATTATTTGCAACTGGAGTTGTTCTACATGTAAATAAGGTATGAAGTGGGTCAGTTATATTAACAGATGTCACCAGGGGCTGTAAGTCAGTTAAGGGTTGCCAGTGCCTTGCAGGCATCATAGGAGATGGGATCTCTGATGGATTTTCACTAAGCAAGCATTTTTCAGTGAATTCTTTTAATCCTATTTGATTTCCTAATCCATTTTGCTATGCAGTTAAACAGTTTCCAATTTGTTTTCCATTTTCCATCTTCATATTCTTGAAATTATTTTCATTGGCAATAATTCTTTTCCATTTCAATTCTACGTCATAAAGATGATTCATCACCAACTTCAAGTCCATATGTATTCTACCAATTATAGCATCTGCAACTGGGAATTTTCCTTCATGACCATTTCTACAGTCAAAATTTTTAAATTCGGTAAAGTAGATTTATCCCTCTGTTAAATTTTAGTCAGGGACAAATTTTATCAACTGTAGTCTCCACTGTCAGTTTCATTTAGTGGTATTTAGAATGGATTGGATAGTCCCTAAGGGCTCGTATTTATTTGTGATTATTTCTTGGCCAATCCATTAGAAAATTATGAAGCAGAGATGATGCAGAGAAGCAGAGGCAGGAGAAATATAGGAAAGAAAGCCACCGTACAGGGTCAGATTCCTGGATTCTAATGCCCCAAAAATTGTTTCAAGAAGGGTAACCCTTCCCTCCAACAAACACAGGTGCGGAAGGACCCCAGTGAGCAAGTCAAGGGACAATCCTCTGTGAGTGCCAGGAGGCTCACTGGGGCAGAGACAGATAAATTTGCCAATGATGGGACTTCCCCTAGAGACCCTCCCAGAGCCAACCCCACTCGGGCTGGTGGGGTCAGCCTGTAAATGGGGAGCTCCACTCTTCTCCAGCGCTCACAAGTTCCCTGCCCCGAGGGAGGTCACGCACCTGGCCCTCTCTGTGATCTCTTCTCTTACACCACCTCCCCTCAGTGCCCGGGGCCCACGCTGGACATCAGTGAGCCATGAAAGAGGGGGAGCTTTGCTAGGAATGGAGCAAAGTCAAAGACAAATTTCAGACCCAGGAGGACACTGGGACATCCTGACGGTCTTGCCCTTCCCTCCTTCTCACCTCCTTCTTCCCAAATTCCTTCTCAAGGAACTTGAAATATGAAAGGCAAGAGATTTAATTTGTTTAGCAAATGTTTTCCATACTACTGGAAACGAAAAGAAACTTGTGCTTTGGCAATTAGGGATATTGCCTGTTTCAGATGATCAGATTGAACCAGAAAAAGCTTGTATTATAAAACCTCCAGCCTCATCCCAAACACCTAACAGGCAGAAAGAAACCTCAGAGTCTATCCAAGGGACTAGCAGCCCCTCTTTGGGCGCCACCGGTTCCTGCTATCTGCAGCGCCCCTAGCGGCCTCGCAGTCATAGAGTCCCGCAATGCTTGTCCCACTAGGCAGTGTCCACCAGAGGGCGGCCGTGCTCCTCAGAAAAGAGACGCAGACGCTAGTCTGCAAAGATGAATTTTAATGAGCTGTGGAAGGCGGAGACAACGTCCACAGCCACTGTGCTTGAAGAGCATAAATTTACCAGAACGTGCAGCCCAAGGATTTTTTACATCGAAATCATTTCACATACTCTGAAGCAGTCCCTGTCTAATAATAATAATAATAATAATAATAACAACAACAATAATGATAATGTATATGTAATGACCTTTTGCCCTAAGCGTTTTCTGACCCATAACCTTGTCTTGGGACCAGAAAACCTTTAGGGCTGTCAGTAGCCTAAGCTATTGCCTCTCTCTCAGTTGCAAAATTTTTATTAATATTATTTCGTATTTGCATATAGGATTTTAAATACTTATCAGAAATATCTCCTTTAAACCTAAAAGAAAAGGAAAAAAAAAAATCAGCTGCCAAGGCAAACACCTGTAATCCCAGCTACTCAGGAGGCCAAGGCAGAAGGATCGCAAGTTCAAGGCTAGCCTGGGCCATTTAGTGAGACCCTGTTTCAAAATAAAAAGGGCTGGAGATGTGTGTAACACAGTGTCAGCCCCTAGGTTCAATTGCCAGTACCCAAAACAAAACAAAAACCAAAAAAAAAAAAAAAAATCTTGTTTCCCATTTCTAGGGTAAATACAGATTTGAAGAGATCATGAGCACTGTTTTTCTTTCTTATTCTTTTCTCTCTTTTTTTTGTACCAGGGATTGAACTCTAGGAGAGGCACTTAACCACTGAGCCACATCCCCAGTCCTTTTTATTTTTTTTAGTTTTTTAGAGACAGGGCTTTGCTGAGTTGCTGAAGTTGGCTTTGAATTTTCTATCCTCCTGCCTCAGCCTCCTGAGTCGCTGGGATTACAGGTGTACACCACCATGCCTGGCATGAGCACTGTTTTTGCAAAAGTTCACAAAGCTAGTAAACAGCCCTTGAATTTGGGCTCTCCAACTCCCATCCCCAGCTCTGGATCTCCCCAAATTCTTTGCTCACCTTTTTGTGCAGGTCTGTAATCCCAATCCCAATGATTCTGGAGGCCTGAGGCAAGAGAATCTTAAATTCCAGACCAGCATCAGCATTTAGCAACATCCTTTCTCAAGATAAAAAATCAAATGAGAAGGACTAGAGATGTAGCTCAGTGGTAAAGAATCCCTGCCTTCAGTCTCCAGTACCAGACGATTTATGATGATTTGGTTATTCTCAGGATCCTTAGGCTGACTTGATCTCATTATGATTAGTAGACAATGTTGGAAAGTCCCCAAAATTACAGGTTTCTCAAAATATTGTATCTCTATTTCCTTAGTTAATTTGTTGGTGGGCTAATTAACAGTACACAAGATAGATTTACAGTTTTTCCAGAAATTTAAGAGTGACAAGCTGGAACTTCTGACTTAAGTGTTTATTTCCTGTCCTTCTTTTATGTCTTCTTCCTAGCTTTTTTTTTTTTTTTTTAACTTCTTCTATCCTACCTCACTTTCATGCAGCATTACCTTTTCTGTTTGATTTTTGAGGCAAGTGGACCTACATGATATGTTGAATACTGTGGACAGCAGGTTGTGCTCTGCTGAGTTACTATGAGATATATAGAACAGAGGATTTGGGGGGCAGGGAGTTTGGTACTGGGGATTGAACCCAGGGATGCTGAAAGGAGCAGACTTGGATGTCTAACGAATTAATGATAAGCCCCTAGTGGATGGCAAACCAAAAAAAAAAAAAAAAAAGACATAGGTGTCACGAGAGCACTGAGCACTGCACCAAGGAGATAAGACACCATCTGGACCAGAACTGGAAACAAGCCAAGAAAAGGGTATATAAACTCCCTTCTCAGACAGCTCCTCGGCTCAGCCCAGATCTCCTGACGATTCCACGTCAGCCAGGTTCGCGAGCCCCAGCCACCATCCATCCGCCGAGACTGCAGAGACTGCGCTACTCTGACGTCTTCACGAACAGTGGAGACGAGACCTGCCGGTCCTTGACCATCGGCTGGAGAGAGTTCTGAGACCAGTCCAGTGGTCGTCTGCTCTCCGACTAAGATAACGTCGCATTCCGGGTCGTTGGAACCTACAAGGCAGAGAGGACTTTGGACTATTTGATTGAGGTGTGTTTATTTGCCATTCCATTTGATTGATGTGTGATATTAGAAAGATTAAGGTTTGTGTTATCCCGAGTGTATCAAATAAAGCCAATTTGTTTGGAACCAAATTGTAGTCACTCGCCTCTCTGCCGCTCGCGACAGATGCTTTGCCGCAGAGCCACACCGCCAGCCCTTTTTATATTTTATTTAGAGACCAGTTCTCACTAAATTGGTTAGGGCCTCACTAAGTGGTTGAGGCTAGCTTTGAATTTATGCTCCTCCTGCATCAGCCTCCCAAGCCACTGGAATTACAGGTGTGTGCCACCATACACTTGGCTTCAGAACAGTGTTTTCAGGTTGTGCTTAAACCTTTGCTACTCAATTTATAAAGCAGTAGTTTGCCATAAGCTACTCCATTTTGAATTAAGTGCTGAGTTGGAACAACTCCACACCTTGTTTTTACAAGTTAACCAACATCATCTGCCTAGCACTACCATAAGGCACAAACCGATAAATAAATTATCTGTGCAATACAAATGACCACCTGTGGACTTAATTAATCAGAAGCACATGAATACATGGCATTTCAAACTCATATTGGAAAATGAGCAAGC
Source organism: Sciurus vulgaris (assembly GCF_902686455.1). Taxonomy (NCBI): domain Eukaryota; kingdom Metazoa; phylum Chordata; class Mammalia; order Rodentia; family Sciuridae; genus Sciurus; species Sciurus vulgaris. The sequence continues at coordinate 103,031,976 of NC_136461.1, forward strand.
TCACACCAGACCACCAAATGAAGCAATCCTTCATTTAGGCCCCTAAAAGGAGGAGCACCCTGAGACTGAACACAGTGGCACCCTGACCCCAGCACCTGGTCATGAGTCCTGCCAAGAAAATTCACATTAGCATAGTGTGATTTCTTTTGCCCTTGATGACCACACATAGCCCGCACCAGGCTGACATTTCAAGATGACACTGTGGAAATTGCCAGACCTTCGCCCAGAATAAGTTCTAGGTTTTGACAACTCTGCACCTAAACAAGTTCTTTGGCCGGTTCATAATCTTATCTGACCACCTGCAATGACTCTTTGCGTTCATATCTGCTTTCTGCCTGTGCTCAGTTCAGCCTCCTGAACCTTCTGTGACTTATATATACAATTGTGTGAAGTGTGATATGTGACTTGGGTGTTATAAATGTTAGAAATTAAGACTGGAACAACAGTACTTGTGTTTGCCTGCCTTGTGACTACCAGGTGACCTATAAGTATCCAGTGAACTGCCACTAATGAAAGTGGTGTGGCTCATGAATTTATTATTATTCAATGTATTCTGACATTGTGGAAAGACAAAAACATGTTTGGTCTATGTTAATGACAGCTCACTCACAACAAATCCCGAGTCAGGTCTAGGACTCCTATAACAAAAGCACAACTTGTATTGGGGTAACCGTGGAAGCACTGCTGTGTAGGAATCAACCCAGAACACGGAGCTCGGTACTGAACCAGCTCTGAGCTGGGCCCCATCCCCTCCACAGCAAGGCCTCGAAGCCCTTCTCAGGAAGTTGTTGTCCCCTACCCCTCAATAGTGGTGTGGCCTGATGATTACATAAGAGATGAAACATCTGAATGATCAGAGCTGCAGTAGGAAATTCCAAGACAGCAGGAGCCACAGGCGTCCACACCGACTCTGCTCAAGCCTGAGGCCTGGCAAATACATTTACTGTGCTGCCCCCTGCTCTGCCATTTGCATTTTATTACATTAACATCCCCCTCCCCAGGGGTCCTCCAGGAAGCTCCTGGCTTCCTTTGTTTTTCTTCTCCCCAGATGTCACACCTAAGGGCTTTGAAACATAATAAATGAATCCATTGTACTTATCAGATTAATTACAAAATGTTTTTTTTTTTTTTTTTAACTAAAGAAATAGAAAAAGTTCTATGGCATTTCCAGGAATCTTTATCTAATAAGAGACTCACAATTAAAGAGTACATTTTCCAAGATATAACACATCTGTATTTTGCTGGTACATATAGTAATGATTCAAAGACAAATCAAGTGATTTTCTTATTTTTTCTTTTTTCTTTGTTCTTTTCTCATTTTGGAGGGTGGGGTAGGGACGACAGTCATTCTTCAAATTTAATTTTATTTTTTCCATATTTTTATTGGTGCATTACAATTATACATAATGATGGGAATCTTCGCATATTTGTACATGTACACCATGTAACAATGTAATTTAGTCAATATAGTTCCCCAGTAGCAAGTGGTTTTCTAAAGAAATGCTTATTTATTTATTTATTTTTCCTATGAGGTGTAATTGTTCTCGTGTGTTGCATTTCCCATAGTGAAACCAGTTTGGAGATGGGACTAGATTCCCCACTTCGCCATTTTGCTTCTGAGTTCTTGTGTCAAAATTTATGAAAAATAAAATCCACGGATAATCATGGAAAGGAAGACTAAACATAATAAGATTTATTTAAGCAGGAAAAGGTAGAACCTCCACCATGCAGGAGGGGGCCTGATAGAAGAAAAACCCATTTCAGTGTGCCAACTTAGAAGTTTATATATGGTTCTGGTAGAGAGCAAAACTTATGTAAAATAGGCATTGAAAAATTATGAAAGGCCATGCCTTCCTATAACTTCCATGGGGTGCACCCCCACCTTCTGTTTTCCACCTCTGGGACAAAGGAGTTGACTAGAGGTGTTCCCACAGGAGTAGGCTTCAATGGTGCTCATTAATATGTCTAAGGGTTAGTCTCCAGGTGTGTTTCCTGTGTTTGAATAAGACTGACCATTGACATTCTTACTCAATAATACCTTTGACCCCATTCTATCTCAAATGTTTTCCCTCACAACTTCTTGAGTGTTTTTTGTCAAAGTTGCTTGGGTTCTCTATGTCCTGTAGAGATGGTTCCTCTGCCCCCTTTCCTGAAGATAAAAGTGACTTGGAGAGGAGGCTGGCACCTGGAGGGCTGGTGGCTGGGCAGTGGCAGAGACCATGTTGGCCATGGAGGAAGCCAGTCAGTCAGTCCTCCTGCTGTCAAGGTCCTAGAGACCTCCTGAGGGAAAAATTCTGGTGTCCCCAGCCATGCCTGATCTATCTGAGGGGAGGTTCATCTTATGAGCTGGGTACTGCAGGTCTTCACCAGACCGAACCCAGACAGTCTTTACACAGGAAATCTGGCCAATAGGGATGTGTATGTCAGTCATTCTTGAGGTCTGGAACTGCAGGAACAGACCTTGCTTCTGATACCTGCTTTTCTGCATCTGAAGTTTCTTCCTACTGAAAATGGAAACTGAGAAGCTGCCCATGAACCAAGGACACCAGGGAAACAGACCATGACGTATTTCTGACTTGCACAACCTAACTAAATACATAAATACACACACACACACATGTATATATATGCCCTGTTGTCCCATTTGTATCCCCTCTTCTCTTACAAAAGCTTCTCTTACACTGGTGCATGCCTGTAGGTAGACCCAGTTACTCCGGAGGCTAAGGCAAGAGGAAAAAGGATTGCAAATTCAAGACCAGCATGGGCAAACTTCACGAGATCTTGTCTTAAAAAAATAAAAAGAGCTGAGAATATAGCTTAGTGGTAGAGTATCCCCAGGATCTCTTTTGTAGCTTTTAGTTTTTATTCTAGTGGGCTAACACAAGTGTACATTTTAAGTTACATTTAAGTATTAGTTCTTTTAAATGCCCAAGAATGGCTATATTTTGGTCTTAACTGTTTTGCTAGGTGTTTAAGATCAAGTTGGTCAAAGTGACCTGTTCCTGTCTGTTAAAGAGTCAGCCGAGTTTCCACAGGGGTCACTCATAGAGAACTTCAGAGCAGCTTCTTAGCTCCATTAGAGCCATTGGTTAGGCAGGGTCTCCTCGATGAGGTGGCTTCCCTTGAAAGCACCAGGGATGTCTCCCTTTTTCCTTGACCCTCCTCTGCAGCAGGTGCACTGAGTGGTTTTTCCTCTAATGGCCTCATCAATCTCCTTGATCAGGAGGATGTATGACCCAGAGTTGCAAAGCTCCTTGGAGAAGTCCTCTTGTTCCCTGGGTTCAGGCTGACTTTGAGGGCAAGACCCAAATATGGACTTTTCTTGACCTCTGTATTTAATCTCAATCTCTAAGTTTGCTCTTAACCATCAAGATGGAGAAGCAGGGTCTGGATGTGCTTGAGCCTGCAGGAAGAGCCAAGAAGCAAGAAAGAAGAGACTTGAAGATAAGGAATCCCTTTCCATCTGTCCGCTCACTCACGGAAGCTGTGTGCCATTACACAAATGAATTTTGATGGCTTTAAGTACCGGGGGTCGGGCAAAGGGTTCCCAGGGTTGAATCTGCCAGATTGGAGGACCCAGATTCCATGGTAGGGACTGATACAGCCGAGTCTGTGGCCAGGGTGTCCCAAGGCCAGAGTACTGGGCTGGAGATAAGGGGCAGCACATTGATTGTGTCGTCACATAAGCACCAATGAGTGTGCCGGGCAAAAGCGGAGAAGAGTTGAGGACCTGATATCAGGGTTTTCAAGTGCAAGTGTGTGAGCGCGAGATGAGCCTCAACCCTGAGAGAATCTCCACCACAAAATCAGGAATCCACCCGGCAGATAAGACCGACCACAAGGGCCAGCCGTAACTATAAAAGTTGTGGCTGGGGGTACCCCCACCCCTCAGCTGCCTCAAGGGTCCCGGATAAATCGGCGTAGGGGAACCAGCCTAGAGGACTCACCAATCTGAAGTCCGGTGATGAATGCAGAGCAGAGCCTCTGGGCAGAATTGAAGGTGAGGCTGTGTCTGGGGGCACTGGGGCTCAGACGGGGTTCCACTCACTTAAGAAACAGTGGAAGATCCCATCCCAAGTCACGGCACCAATGTAAGGAAATCCCACGAAACCATGCCGGACAGGGGAAATCACATAAGGGAATTTATTAAGCAAACAGTGTCTCCCTGCAGGGTAAGAGAGAAAATGAGAGGAAAAGAAAGGGAAAGAGAAAGGGTGCATGCTAGAGAGAGTGGAAAGCCAGGAGGATAGAGAAAGTGAGGAGGACAGAGAGAAGAATGGGAAAAGATGGCGGGGAAGCTATAGTAAACAGTTGAATTCTGCTGGGCTAACAGGGGACCAATATCGGAGAAGGATACTTGCAAGTCGACTGATGAACCAATAGCTAGCTAGGATGTTCACAGACTGACAAGTGGTTGGGAGGCAGGGAAAATGGCTGCACCGGAAAGAGCAGCTTTGTATTACATTCAAACTCTAATGCCACCCAAAATTAAAAAACAAAAACGACAACAACCAAAAAAACTAAAAGAAAGAAAGAATAAAATGAAAGCTGTTGATGGCCCTGAGTACCCCAAAGATGAAGATTTGAGACTGTGAGTTTCCTCTTTTCAAGGCTGGTTTTGAATAAACCTATTTTCCTTCAACAACCTTTTGTCTCCCAAACCTTAGTGAAGCCAAGTGGTGGAAACTTCTATCCCCAGTATCACTCTCAGCCCCAGCCCATTCCTCCCGAAGCAGTCAGATGCTGACCTGCTACAAAAAACCTCCAACTTTATACCACCCTCCCCGGGGAGTCTTGCTAGGTCACAGGGGCACCTCAGCCCCAGGGTTGTGCACATCCTCCAGGAAGTTGTCATGGGAAAGGCCAGAGCCCTCCAGCTCTCAGGACCAGTGGCCGGAGGGCTTACACAGCCTAAGCACCCTCTCAGCCCTGCAGAGCCCTGCGCATCAGAGCCCCAGTGCCATCCGCTGCCCTCCCCTGGGAACCCAGCAGCCTGGGAACAGCAGGGCTGAAAAGCCACGACTAAGACCCCACCCGACACTATCGCTCTTGACTTTTCTCACTCAATTGTCAGGACATTCCTAGAGCTGTGTCAGACCTGGTGCTCTTGGACTTCTGATGTTTCCAGGTCTGAGGTTACACAGCTGGGGTCTTCAGAGGCAGTTCCTGGCTCTAGGCCTGGAGCTTATCCAGTTCAGGAAGCTGCCCCTCCCCTTGCCCAGGCCCACCCCCCAAGGGTCCCTGAGTGCGACCCTCTTCAGGTATGCCTGAGCCTACTCCTGGGCCAGGCTGGCTGGGACAGGTGCAGGGTGGATTTCAGGATGACCACAACCCCAGGGTAGGTGAGACCTGCACAGTGCAGCAAAGTGTCCACCACATTCAAAAATCACAGTTTCCCCCACACACCTAGTTATTATGATATATGCTTTATTTTAAAAGAACAGGGTTTTCGGGACAGCCCTACTGAGTGTGCTTTATTTGATTATGGTACTGAACATTTTCTGAGTGATTCCCATGTGTACCACTGGTTTGACTCATCAAATCCACCCAGGACCTTACCAGGCAGGTATTGTAAGCTCGGGGGCACGGCTAGTGGCCAAATAAAATCGGACAGAAAGCGACTGGCCAAAGCGAGCTTTATGGGAATTTGGCACTCGGGGGAAATCCCCAGCCCCCCAGGATACAGATCAGGTAGGGAGCCGGAAAAAAATCGCACGTGGCCTGTGGCCCCAGCTGCGCAGGGTCTTTATAAGCTGGAATGGGTGGGGGTCCTGCTGAGTGGCAGGTGGAGGTAAGGGGTCAATGGAGTTTCTCTGCCCGTTTGATTGGTCGCTGTGTGGTGCGCTGCCCTTTGCCTCATTTGTTCTGCTCTCCCTCATGTAGTCACCCAAATTCCAACCTAACCTGTATTATTGTGTCTATTTTACAAATGAGGAGACTGAAGCAGAGAAAGGATGAGTGGTTTGCCCAAGGCCAAGCTGGGCTTCAACCCTGCCAACTCGCCCTGAGCCCACACTCTTAATCACTAGATAACACTTCCCAAGTTGGGTCAACTAAGAGAAAAACAGTTGATTTCAGAATAGGAGTCATGGCTGGTACAGCAACACATGCCTGTATTCCCAGAGACTCAAGAGGCTGAGGTAGGAGGATAGCGAATTGGAGGCCAGCCTCGGCAATTTAGTGAGACCCTTAGCATTTGAGTGAGACTCTGTCTCAAAATACAAAGAGTTGGGGAGGTAGCTCAGTGGCAAATTGCCCCCAGGTTCAATCCCAGTCTGGGGAGGGTATGGTAGAGAGATTATGAGTAGAGCTGAAAAAATTACCACCAGGAAAACAAGGGACCCAGGAAGGGGTGAGTATAGCCCATGGAGGACAGAGCCCTGTTGTGGGCAAGCAATGGGAGCTGGAGGGATCCCACCTCCAGTCACCCAGGGAATACCCACCATTACATTCCCAGCCAGGCCTTCTTGCTTCCTGCTGGTGTTGAATTTCCAGTGCACAGTCCTTCTCTGGCCTCCCCAGAAAACACATCTAGCTACTCCCCACTCTGCTTCCCTCTTGTCCTGGTTCTCCTTTTAGAGCCACAGAATCCACCTGGAAACCTGGGTTTCCACTTCTTCAAATCCAAAACGCTGTCGCCCTCAAGTTGCCTGGCACCACGGCTGGCTGAGTGGGAGAAGCCTGCCCAACCTGAGCCCCATCGTTGGTGTCTTGTCTTTCCTTTCCCACCATTGGGTTCTCCTTTTCTGGCTGCCTCACCTTCCAACCCTTCTCCCTTTCCACCAGTTTCCTTCCTTTAATGTCTGGATCTGGTTTGCAGCACAATCATTGCCGATAACAAAGGCATTGGCTGTTGAGTAATTTTTATTTTCTCCCACAGTATATTTTGCTAAGAGAACTTTTATCCGGGACATCGCTCAACACTCATATATGGAATGAATGAATGTGGCCATCTAGAAAAAGCCTCAGACAGCTTATGTATGTGTGGCCCAGAACTGCCCCTGTTCTGGGTATGGCCGACCTTACACCTGAGATTTTCAGAAGCACACAATTTCTGGTAAGCTGCTAAGGTTGCAAGGGACTGTTAAGTTTGGCCTGTGAATGGTGAAGCACAACCTAACGTGTAAACAGACTGTAACCTACTCTTATACAAGTTCCTGAGTCTCAGCCAATCACTAGCAGCTGATTGTTCAGGGCTTGTTCAAATAAGGCAGCAGTGCCTTGTAACCAAATGGGCTGTCTCTGGACCTGACTTCCCTTTTCAATACATCACTTCCTTTTCTCTGGTGGAAACGAGCATTTCAAACAATTTGTGGTCCAGACTGCTACTCAATTCTAGAATTGCAAATAAAGCTAATTAAGAGCCACAAAACTAGAGCCCAGGTGTGTAGCTCAGCGGGAAGATCATTGGGCTAGCATGTACAAGGCTCTGAGCGCCATCCTCAGCACCAAAAAGATGAAAATCAGAAAACTAGATTTGTTGTAATTTTGTCTTTAGACAGAACAGAGAGGATCACAGACTAACCCAGAACCATGAGAGTCCGACACTGGAGCCAGAGCAGGAGGGCTCTTGGGACCAGTCAAACCTCCACCTTGCTCACAGACCAGGGTGAAGATCTGCTCTCTTCTCCCAACTCAGACTTGCTGCTGCTGCTTTTATGCTCCTTATATTTATCTTCTTTACCCTATAGCTTTGGCCCCTCTAGTTTCTATTTCTTCAAAACTTCAGCCTGTAAGACCCCTCAAAGCCCCAGCTACTGTCTAGTCTTGCCCCACAGTGCAATCATTCAGCTAGTGTCCCTGTGCTGTTGGATTTTCTCCATGTTCCCAAAGTGCATGCCTCTCTTAGACCAAACAGCCTTCCAACACCAGGGACAACCTGAGGTGACCTTACAGGCTGACCTGATGTGAGGGAGCTACACACCAGGGAAACTATGCGGTATCTCACTAAAGGCAGGAGATTACTATAGAATGTTAGAGAAGGATGAAGTTTGGGTGACATTTAGACTACCAGTATTAGGCTGGGGGCGGTGGTGCATGCCTATAATCCCAGCAGCTCAGGAGGCTTCCAAGTTCAAAGCCAGCCTCAGCAACTTAGTGAGGCCCTAAGCAACTCTTGAGACCCCGTCTCTAAAAAAAATTTAAAACGGAAAGGGCTGGGGATATGATTCAGTGGTACCAAAAAGAAAGAAAAGAAAAAAATGACCAGTGTTTCATGAGGCTATTAAAAAATCAAATTCGAGTATAAAGGAATTAGTGTCAGGTCTGAGCTGCAAAGTGAGCCCAAGGTCCTCCATCCCCATAATCTCCAAAGTTAGGATACATCTAGAATGTTGAGTACAGAAATGCCCATTTGAAAGTCTGTATCTGAGCTGCAAATGAAGGTCATTTGCTCGTGTTGAAGACACTTGCCTGTGTTCATTCTGACTGATAAAAATTTCACAGTGAAATTTCTGATAGTCCATAATTTTAGAGAACAAAGCTCCTCAGTGAGTAAGAAAACAATACTCACTCAAAGAAGGGAGTTAGGACGTTTACAACTGCAGTGTGTCCTTGGGGAAAATGGGGCTTCCTGTAAACTTTGCAGCTCACTTTATCTGAGTTGTTTTCCAGCATGATCAATGTCCAGCCAGAATGTTACTTTCTCATACCCAAGAAGCAACTTCAAATCGGCTCAGCCTATCTTTGCAGCACCAGGTGTCCTTGAATTGTGCTTCTCTCAACCTAAGTCCCATCTGTAAGGTTGGTGGGCACAGCCACAAAGGAATTCCACATGGAAATGGGAGCCCTAGCTCCAGAGCTTCAGAAAGGCCCTCTCACATTCTGCCCTGCTCAGGTTGAGACTATTACACCTTCTCAGTCACCAGCTCCCTCCTTCACTCTACCTTTCCAAGTTGAAGTTCATATCCAAGGGTATAGGATAAGTGCTATGACAAAAAAAGATCTAAAACCACAAGGGTTAAAAGAAAACAAGTTTCTTGTCTCTCAGGTAACAGTCTGGAGGTAGACAGGTGAGCCAGGGCTGGTGTGTGGACCTCAGCACCTGGTCTTCATTTTCAAATCCAAATGACTAATGCAATCCTTGCCAGAGCCCCAGCCAGCAGGCAGGGAACACACACTCAGCCCTTTTAATTACAAGACTGGGAACTAGGATGCATTATTTCAGCTCATATCCTGTTGGCAGGACTGGCTCTCAGGCAAGAGAGGCTGGGAAAGGGCCTAGACTCATTGGTGACGTGCCTATGAGAGTAGACATTGAGAGACAACTGTCTACCTCCCATCCCACCACTTAGAGACACGATCCTTCTTGTTGTCCTGCCCCTTTCACCAGCAGGCAAACTTTCCCTTTTTGTCCTGTCTTGGTCTCTAAAGAAACCAGGGATTTTAACACTCAAGCCTCACTGCGCCCAGACAAATGGAGAGGGTCTGCTGCTCCCAGGCACGGGGCTCACTGTTGATGGTGAGGATGAAGTATCCCATTGGCTGCTTCTTCAGCATCACCTCTGTACACCCTTCACTGCCTGCTCCCTTGCCCACCTGTGTCGTTGGTACTGGACTTCAGATGCCTTCCCAACCCTGCTTCCCTCCAAAGGACAAAAGCAGGCATTGTCCCAGGGCTTCCAGGAGCACTGAAGCATCCTGAGGCCACGTGAGCCTGCAGGGCTTTCCCCAGTCTCCTCCAAACCCTTTGTTCTCTTCTCCTTCCCACAAGGCTAGGGGCGTGTGGAGGACACTGAGGTTGTACAGGCCATTGTGCCCAGACCTCTTTCTGTCCTTGGCTCAGTAACAGACTGGGTTGGCAGCTCTCTTCAGTGTCCAGAGCAAAGTAGCAGAAGACAGGGTGGAGTCCCAGGCACTGCAAGCACTAGCCCAAGAGTCTCCGCCACCACAGCCTCAGGCGCACACCACCCCAGGCAATCCCCAAAGCCAGCAGCCACAGGCTGACAGGCTGAGGCACGGGATCCCTGGCTCCTGCAGATGTTGGACCCTTGATCGAGAGGGTAGAAGTGTCTATCCTAACTCATGTCATCATGTCAGATCCAGAGAAATGAGAACTGATGACCAAGATAGATCACCCCAACAAACCACAAATGATCATACGCCTACCACCCCGATATGTGTTCTTAAATTGCTGTGGAAGAATGCCCAGAGAAATGAATCCATGCCAAAGTAATAGTGACGCAGCAAGCCAAGAGGCGGGGTGGTAGAGCATAATCTTGAAGCCAGGTTAACTGAATTTAAATGGAAGGTTTGTTACTTACCAGCAACAGAAGCCTTAAGCAAATTATTTAACCCCTTAGAACCTCTGTTCCTTTCATTTGCAAAATGGTGCTAATAACCCATTTCATACTTGTCAAGAGAGGACTCAAAGAATTACTCTGCTGAAAGTGCTTAAAATAGTGCCTTGCACAAAGTAAGCACTGAATAAATGTTGGCTATTGTCATCCTTCTAGAGCTGAGGATGTAGTTTTAGGGGGCTAGGAAAGCTGGTGCTGCCCATCGGGAACTTTCCCAGGGAGAAAAGTGTTCCTCTGAGACGGTGAAGTCAGGGAAACTAGGTCAAAATCAGTCCAACGGTTCCTAACACATCGGGAGCGGGCAGGCTGCAGACATGAGGCATTTGGGGCCTCCTGCCCACCACTGGTGAAAGCCCAGGTCACTCCCTTAGCACTGTATGGATAATCCTGCTCCATAAGCAACAAGAGTGATTGTGTGAACCCTGCTGTTATAGGGAAAATGAGACAGATTCACTGAACAAATATGCAAGGGCATTTAAGAACTTGCCATGCATGGGATCAGGAAAATTAGAATCATTTCCTCTTACAGCAGTGACCCAAAATTCATTCCATATCAGCAGCTATACTTGGGAAGAGCCCTGGAGTGGGAGTGCAAATAAGACCAGGGGTTTCTTGAGATGGCAGTGGCTCTGACTCACTGTCTGGCACACGGGTGATACCCAGTACATGTTTGTTGGATACAGTCAGGAAACCCGTGTTCTAGGCCCTGCTCCAGAGGTAACCAGTAGGGCCACTCTGGTCCATGACCTCTCTCACAGGGCTTCCGTTTACCTCTCTACTTGATGTGTGAGATTCCAATGAGGAATCAATTCTGTTCCCAACCTGGCAACTTTCTAACTAGTCCTGTCTTGGTGGAAGACCCTCTGGTCTCTCTCTCCTTGACCACAGTGGGGAGACCAACCCAGTTGGAGTGGCATGTGTGTAGAAAGGCAGGGTTCCATGTTTCTTTCCTTTTGACTGCGGAACAGTGGATCCTCAGATGCCTTGCAGGAGGAATGAGTGGGGGGCAGGGGTTGGTTAAGAGAAAACTGGCAGGAGAGGAGATGCAAAGAAAGTTAGGGCGACAGCTCCCCAGGGAGAAGCTGAGAGGTGGCAGGGTTTGCAGGGAGCCAGAAATGATGGGAGAGAGGTCACAGCAGCAGCAGCAGCAGCAGCAGCAACAACAACAACAAAAGCAGGGTGGTCTGAGAAGAGCAGATGGGACTGGCAGATGGGAGCTGACAGGCCAGCCTGGGCTGACAGGCGGTTCAGCTTTTCCCAAGAGGCAACTCTGCTGAGCAGCCAAGGGGAGGGGGCAGGGCTGAATTACCAACCCCTGCGCCCCCCACCTTGCCCTTCTTCTTCCTCAGAGCGTGTTTCTAGGAGACCTGGTGGGTAGGGGGAGTCTAGGCCTGGGAATTTGGGGTTCCATCTCACAATTAATGATAAAATTTCAATTAGAGATCGATAACTTAATGAGATTTCCTCTGAGTTGGGAAGCATTGATTAAATAGCTTCTGAGCAGAAGGCCCTCAATGGGATAGTGAGTGAGATCTACTCTGGCTTAGGAGGAGAGCAGGGCCTCAGTAAAGAAAGGGAGCCGGCGTGCCATGAGCAGGGCATGGAGAGAGGCCCATCTAGAGCTGGGAGGAAGACTTCGTGGGGGCAAGCATGGGGGTGAAGACAGCAGCATTGGCACTGAGCTTCCCACAGTCACAGGAGGAGGTGCAGAATCCCACCACGTGAGCCAGTGTGTATGAAGACCCCGGAAGCCAGCTGGAATTGTAGATTCCAGTCAGAGAGATCTAAGCATCATATTAAGAGGCACAAAGGCAGTCCTTGGTTACCCTTTAATCCAGTTTTCTTATGGAGCTTTCTTCATCCAAAACAGAAACTGGAAAGAGGAGATCCCACCATTTGCTTGATTTAGATCCCATCTCCTACCCATCACCCCCTGAACCCAACCCAACACTTCACTCTCAAACGTCTTCTCTCTTGGGTCCCTTGTATCATCTTTGAACTTGCTCAATGATCTCATTAAAACATAAACCATCCCTATCCCAAAGCCCTTCTTTTGTCTCTTCCTCATTATTCTAAATGATGTTAAGACACAGACCATGGTGTCTGCCTACAGTCAGTTTTGCTGCTATCTTAGAGCTGCTGAGGATGGCAGCAGAAGGTACAGGCCTGGATGGCGAGGAAGGTTAGTCACCATGTCACTGCCACAGGGAGCTTTGTCTTTTTCTGCTTGCATCACAGACCTCAACAGAGACAATCCCTGCAAGATTCAATGCCAGCTTGGGAGGGTGAAGCAGGAGGATTGAAAGTTCAAGGCCAGTCGGGGCAACTCAGTGAGATCCTGTCTCAAAATAAAAAATAAAAAGGGTTGGGGACGTAGTTCAGTGGTACTGTGCCCCCGAGTTCAATCCCCAGCACCAAAACGAATTAATTCAATAAATGAAATAATAGGGCTGGGGAGATAGCTCAGTTGGTTGAGTGCTTGCCTTGCAAGCACAAGGCCCTGGGTTCAATCCCCAGCAATGCAAATAAATAAATATATTAAAATATCTGGGGATATAGCACTCTGGTAAAGTGCCCCTAGATTGCATTCCCAGTACGGGGGGTGGGGGGGATCGAATGGCAAGATTTCAGGATGCTGAGGCCACATGGGCTTATGAAGACACTGAGGCAAGTGCAAGGCACATGTGCCCAGTGAGCAGGTGGAGGCCCAGTGCTACCATGGCCTTCACAGCACTTACAACTCTTGAAGTCAGTGAGTAGAATAAGCTTCTTTGAGTAGGTACCTTGTTCCAGTGTGGACTAAGGTGCCCCAGCACCTAGTAGGTCTCAGTCATTACCAGTTGAATGAGGCAGGCTGGTAGGAGGCGGAGGAATGAACACCCTTGCCTATTGAGACATTCAGCAAATCTAGAGACTTGACCTGGGTGTGGGGCCCCTGCCATCTAAGGACAAATGAGCTCCTGAAGAGACTGGGATGCAGAAAGGCCAGTCACTCAGGAAATGGTCCAGCCCACTCGGGAATCCAGGAAATCCTCCTGAGGGTGGGTAGCTCTTGTCCTAAGCGTTAGTGGAATCTGGTGAGAAGTGAGGAAGAAGGACGCTCCAGGCTGAGGAAGCCGTTGCGAGCAAGGCATGGTGGAGAAAGAAGTCCTGTGGGACTGAAGGCAAAGCTTTGAGGGGGACAGGGCAAGGGATGCTCCTTGGGGAGTAGGGGTGTTTGGCATTTAGAATTTACTTTCAGGCAGATACCTAGCATCATAGAGTGCCATGTGGTAATAATCTAAAAGATTTAGACTTCATGCTTCAGCATTCAGATGAGAAGGTGGTGCTGCTAGTGGGTTAGCCAAGGTTTCAAGGAGAAAAGTCTTTACCTGGACAGGTAGAAGTCAGACGTGCAGATGTGGCAAGGGGGTTCTTGTGTGATATTAATTTCAGGTTTGCAATCTGTATGCTCTCCTCCCTCATATCTAGTAGATAGCCAGGCTTTCTAAATTCTTGTTAAGGAATTTAACTTATTTTGATACATTTTGGTACTGAGGATTTAACAGGGGTGCTTAATCACTGAGTTACATCCCCAGGCTTTTTTAAATTTTTTTTTTTTTTTTTTGGCAGTGCTAGGGATTGAACCCAGGGCTTTGTGCTTGCGAGGCAAGCACTCTACCAACTGAGCTAGCCCTTTAAATTTTTTTATTTTTAAATTTTGAGACACAGTCTCACTAAGATGCTTAGGGTTTTGCTAAACTGCTGAGGCTGGTCGTGAACTTGTGATTCTCCTGCCTCAGTCTCCAGAGTCACTGGGTTTACAGGCATGTCCAGCCCTAATGTGGTCTCCTTTATCAATTTTCTTCACTCATTTCAATTTATACAAAATCCTGGTGATTAAAGCAACTCAAAAATTTTCCTCATTTGTAATTGTTTTGATAGTAGCATTTGTTTTTTATTGTCTATATTAGTGGAAGATTGGTATGTTATAAAACAAAATAAAATTATGAAATATTTTTAATGTCCCAGGTGTGATTTTTTTTTTGTTTTTTTGTTTTTTTTTGTTTTTTTTTTTTTTTTTTGCGGTGCTGGGGATTGAATCCAGGGCCCTGTGCTTGCAAGGCAAGCACTTTACCAACTGAGCTATCTCCCCAGCCCCCCAGGGGTGATATTGACATCCATCTTTCACAAACGGAGAGAAAGAGAGAGAGAGAGAGAGAGAGAGAGAGAGAGAGAGAGGAGAGAAAGGGGCAGGGGAGAGAAAGAGAAAAATGAACTATTCATCAAGAAGCCAAAGCCAAAACTCACAGTCCCTGGGCTAAACCAGAGCTGATATTTGGCCAGTTTGCACCACATTTCATCATTAAAATATTGAAATATTTCCATGGTTATTTCAGTAAATGTTAAGCTTAGCTAATAATATAAAAATAAAAAGGATTTAATGCCAGAAAAATTCCAGATTGTCAAGCCCCTCAAAGGATCACACACTGTATACTACTGTAAAGGCTTGCTGAACTGACCTTGAGAACATTCTTGACCCACAATCACCTATTATCACTCAAGGTGTTACCTAATTGTCAAGGACAATCTCAGATTTGGAAGATGATGGAGAAGAAGGTATCACTTTTTAAGTTCAGCAGCCACCTCAAGTGGAACAGACCCTTTGGTTATCCAAGCAGTAACAGGGGTTCTCCTACTACCAAACATCAGCATATGGGCTGGCTACTGTTGCAGCCTCATGCCCAGGGAAGTGCCTGTCATCCACCAGTGTACTGGAGCCCAGAACAATGGCAGATCCCAAGGGGCAAAAATTTATCTTCAAAAGCAAGACTCTACTGTTTATGTAAATGTAGACAGCAGTTTATACAGTAGACGGAAAAAATAGATATCTACCAGAGACTCAGCAGTTAGGAAATCTCTTGTACAAATTAGCACACAAATAGTCACACACTGATGGACACATGTAGTCAGGAAGATTATGCATATGAAAGCAGGGAAATGTCAACAGAATTGGGATGATTCCTGAAGGATAAGGGTTGACACATGGAGACAGTATGAAAAGATTATGAGCTTAGGCCGTCCAGCAAAGAATGAAAAATCTCACCCCCCGATCCCCTCTGGTTGGGTTTCCTTATCTTGGGGGGGGGGGGGGAATTGAATAGAAAAGGAGTTAGTATTTCCTTTTTTAGTTTCTTTGAATGTGATTTCATGAAGTATTATTTCTTCTTCATATGATTAGTAGAATTAATTTATAAAACCACTTATCTGCTGAGTGTTATGGTGTGCCTGTGGTCCCATCTACTTGGAAGGATAAGGCAGGAGGATCTCTTAAGCTCATGAATTTGAGGTCAGCCTGGACAACACTGCAAAGACCCATCTTTAAAAGAAAAAAAAAAAACCCTGAAGACATTTATTCTCAGAGTTTTCTCCAGAGGATGAGTAATTAAAGATATACTTCTTTTTTTTTTTTTCCCCTGTAGTACTGGGGATTGAACCCACGGCCTTGTGCTTGCAAGGCAAGCACTCTTACCAACTGAGCTATATCCCCAGCCCAAGATCTAATTTCTTTAAAAGTTGTAAGGATTCACATCAGTTTAAATCTTTTAGGAACTTGTTAATTTCATCTAAATTTTCAAATTTATTGGCATAAAGCTGTATCTATTTTTGTAACTCATTTAAATCTTTTAATTATAAAAATGAAACAGGTACAGAAAAATAATACAAATGGATAATTCAGTGAATTTTCATAGGGTCAACACCTCTTGAAACTACAAATCAGATCAAGAAATAAAACTCTGCTAATCGCCCCAGAAAGCACACAGGATGCCACATTCCCATCAGCCCACTGACTCCCTCTAAAAGTAACCACCATCCTAACCTACATTCATTACTTCTTTAGGTTTTTTTTTTTTTTTTTTTTTTTTTGGGGGGGGGGTTGTTTGGTACTGGGGCTTGAATGCAGGGGTGCTTTGCTACTGAGTTACATCCCCATCCTAAAAATGTCACTGAAATGGTGGATTTTTCATTTTGTAGTTCTACCAGTTCTGTTTTGCTTTTACTTTCCAAACTTGGTTTTTTTAAAGTATTTTTTTTTTAGTTGTAGATGGACACAATACTTTATTTATTTGTTTATTTATATGTGATGCTGAAGATGGAACCCAGTGCCTCACGTGTGTCAGGCAAGCACTCTACCACTGAGGCACAACCCCAGCCCCTCCTTCTCTGTTTTGAATTTATGTTTTTGGTGGCTACAAGTTTTTTTTATAGGAATATATTCCTGGCAAAATGATCCTTTTATCACTATGTAGTGAATTTGTCAGTATGCTTAATGTTTTTCTTTTGGGGGGGGAGGTTGTTACTGAGGATTGAACCCAGGGGTGCTTTATCACTGAGCCATATCCCCAGTCCTTTTAAAAATTTTTAAATTTTGAAACAGGGTCTCCCTAAGTTTTGGAGGACATAAGTTGCTGGAATGACAGGCGTGCACCACTGTGTCCAGTTGCTATATGGATTTTTAAAATACAATTTGACAAAGTTCCTTTTTGTGAGCTTGGTCTGTTTATACTTCTATTCATTAACATTTGGACCTATTTTTATATTATTTTTGCTTTCTATTCATCACGCTTAATGCACCACTACTCCTTCCTTCCTTTGGATTTTCTCATTTTCCCTTCTATGTATATTACACTACTTTTGTTATTCTTTTTAAAGGTTACCTTTGACGTTTTAACATGCATACTTGACCCAATGTCTAAAGGTAACTAACATCTTAACCCTAACATCAAAAAATTCAAGACTATAGGTGCCACGGTGCATGCCTATCATCCCAGTGGTTCAAGAGACTAAGGCAGGAGTTCAAAACCAGCCTCAACAACAGTGAGATGCTAAGTAACTCAGTGAGACCCTGTCTCTAAATAAAACACAAAATAGGGCTGGGGATGTGGCTCAGTGGTCTAGTGCTCCTGAGTTCAATCCTGGTATCCCCCCCCCCCAAAAGTTCTGATTTTGAGTTCCCTTTTCCAACTTATTATGCTTTTTTTATTCAGTATTTTTATTCTCTTATTGTTTAAAAGGGTTTCCCCTCAGATTGAGATATTTCACACATTATTCAATTTGCCCACATATAGTATAAAATTCAACATTTTTAGTATATTTATAGATGTACACAATCTTTTTCAGTTATAGACCATTTAAATCACCTCTCCCCAAAATACATATCTTTTAGCTATCAACCCTACCAATCCATCAGTGCCCAGCTGTAAGTAAACACTAGCTTTTACTTTCCCAGTCTGTTTCTCTTGCTGAATATTTTGTATGGAATTATGAATTGAATGTGGTGTGTGCATGTGCACACCTGTAGAGAATTTACTTCTTAGATTTAGAATATTTTCAAGGTTCATTCATACTGTGGTATGACAGTAGTTCCTTCTTTTCATGGCTAATATTCCATTGTATGGATAAACTATATTTTGTTTATACAGTAGTTTGATAGATTGAACAATTGCTAGACTGTTTTCCAAAGCAGCAATCTTTTGTTTTATTTCAGTACTAGGGACTGAACCCAGGGGTGCTCTATCACTGAGCTACATCCACAGTCCTTTTTATTCTTTATTGTGAGACAGAGTCTCACTAAGTTAATGAGGCTGGCCTCCTGAGTCTCTGAGATTACAGATGTGCACCACCATGCCTGGCTAGTAAAATTGCTTTATTTTCGGATGGCTCATTGCAAGTGTGTAGAAAATAATAAGTTTTGTATATTTATCTTAGACCCTACAACCTTGTTGAACTTGTTAATTAGTTCTCAAAGTTTTTTAGTGAATTCCTTCTAATATTCTATACATAATTGTATGTGTACACATAGAGATAGTTTTACGTCTTCCTTTCCAATTTGGATTTTTTTTTCCTTGCCTAATTGACCTGGCCTGGACTTCCAGATGCTGAATAAAAGTAGTAGAAGCAGTCATCCTTTTTTCCTGACATTTGAGAGAAAGAATTCAGTCATACACCATGATATCATAGTATGATATTTCACCATATTTTCATATAAAGTATGACATTAATGTGGGTTTTTTCAGATACTCCATTGGGTCAATGAAGTTTCCTTTGGTACCTCATTTGTTGAGGGTTTTTCATGAAAGGCATTGGATTTTTCTTAAGTGCTTCTTCTGAATTTATTGGAACATTATGTAATTTTTGTATTTTATTATATTAATGTATTCCATTTACTTTCAGATGTTAAAAAATTGACTCTGCATTCCAGGGATTAAATTCTGCTTGACCACTGGGCATGATGGCGATGGCTGTAATCCCAGTAGCTCAGAAGGCTAAGGCAGGAGGATTGCAAGTTCAAAGACAGCCTCAGCAATTTAGGGTGGCCCTAAGCAACTCAGTGAGACCCTGTCTCTAAATAAAATGCAAAATAGGGTGGGGATGTGGCTCAGTGGTTTAGTGCCACTGAGTTCAATCCCCAGTTTAAAAAAAAAAAAAAAATCTGCTTTATCTTGGTGTATCATTCTTGTGGTGCTGGATTTGGTTTGCTAGTACTTTCTGGAGATTTGTGCATTCATGAGACATACTAATGTGTACTCTTTCCTGATGAGGTCTTGTCTGGCTTTGGTATCTGGCCCCATAAGATGAATTTAAAGTGTTTCTTTCTTCTATCACCATCTTAACAACTCTGGCTTCTGATCTATGAACTCAAGCTATTTCCCCAAATATGCAGAAAGAAACAAAGAAACAAGGCATTTGTGAAGAATTGTTATTAATTCTTCGTGTTTGATAGAATTCAACAGTGAGGTCAGCTGGTTCTGGGTTTATCTTTGTGGGTACCTCCCCCCCTTGTTTTCTAAAGTACTACTTCAACTTTGTTACAAGCCTGTCAAATTGTCTACTTTCCCTTGAGTCGGTTTCAGTAGTTTCTTTCTAAAAATCCATTTCCTCATCTAGGGTATCTAATACTTTTTTGGTACCAGGGATTGAACCCAAGGGGCACTTAGCCACATCCCCCTAACCTTTTTTTTTTTTTTTTTTTAAGAGACAGAGCCTCACTAGGTTGCTTATTACTTACAGCCTTGCTAAGTTGCTGAGGCTTTGAACTGTGATCCTCTAGTCTCAGCCTCCCAAGGGACTGGGATTACAGATGTGCACCACCATGTCTGGCTGCTAATAGCATTTTTACACTTTTATTTCTGTAATGTCCCATCATTCATTGTAGAGTCTAGTAATTGGAGTCTCTTGTCAATTTTGATAAAAGTTTGTCGAATTTGTTGAACTTTTTAAAGAACAAGGTTTTGCTTTTGTTGGTGTTCTCTATTTCATAACTTCAGCTCTGATCTTTATTACTCCCTTCTTTATGTTCATTTTAGTTTAATTTGCTCTTCTTTTCCCACTGTCTAAAGGTGAAAGGTTAAGTTGTTTATTCAAGCTTTTTCATATCATG
Organism: Sciurus vulgaris; assembly: GCF_902686455.1. Taxonomy (NCBI): domain Eukaryota; kingdom Metazoa; phylum Chordata; class Mammalia; order Rodentia; family Sciuridae; genus Sciurus; species Sciurus vulgaris. Next base: position 103,051,695 of record NC_136461.1, read on the forward strand.
GGTATTTACTGCTCTAAAGTTCCCTCTGAGCAGGGCTCTAGCTGAATTTTCTAAGTTCGGTTACGTTTTATCTTCATTTGCATTCATTCCAAAGCATTTTCTTATTTTATTCTTTGAACCATTAATATTTAGGAGTATTGTTTAATAATTCCACATATTTGTAAGTTTCCCAATTTCTTTCTTGTTCTCAATTTCTAATTTCATTCCATTGTAGCTGGAGAATGTGTTTTGCATTATTTCTATTCTTTTAAATTTTCTGAGGTTTGTTTTATAGACTAACACTCTTTCCTGGGAAATGTTTCATTAGTGTTTGAAAACAAAGTATATTCTGTTGCTTGTTGAGAGGAATATTCTAAAAGATGTCCATTACATGAGCTGGTTTGTAGGATAATACAAGTCAAGTCTTCTGTTCATTCTTTCTAGTGAGTTCTATTATTGAAAGGGAAGTATTGAAGTCTTGCCACATCCCCAGTACTTTTTTTATACTTTAGATATCCAGAGACAGGGAGGGTCTTACTGAGCTGCTTAACTGAGGCTTGGCTTTGAAATTGAGATCCTCCTGCCTCAGCCTCCAGAATCACTGGATTTATAGGCGTACACCTCTACACATGGCTTGTTGTCAGCTTTTGCTTCATATATTTTGGTGTTTCATCCTAAGGTTTATTATTTGTATGTTTATACTGTTTTATGTCCCTGGTGAATTAATCCTTTTATCTTATGAACAGTTCTTCCATATCATTTTTGTGTTTTAATTTCTATTTTAAGTACAGTTATTCTATCTTAGGATGGCTGTTTGCATATTGTATGCCATCCTTTAAATTACTTACATTAATTTGCTGGAGATTGGGCTGGGATTATGGCTCAGTGGTGGAGCACTTGCCTACCATGCCTGCATGAGGCCCTGGGATCACTCAGTACTGCATATAAATAAATTTAAAAAGGTCCATTGACAACTAAAAAAATATATAAAAAAAAAAAATTGCTGGGGACCGCACCCAGGGCCTTATACATATTGGGCAAGCTCTCTACCCCTGAGCTAAACTCCTAATCCCATTCTTTTGTTTTTAGTTTTAAATATAAAGTGTGTCTCCTGTATATTATTGGATCAGGTTTTATGAATCTATAACAATCTGTCTTTTGATTGTTTAATCCAGTTATATTTAATGTGATTATTGGTATTGTTGGATTTACATATCTTCTTGATTTTACCTCTTTTATCTTTATTTCTCTATTAATGCTTTTTTTTTTTCTTTTGGTACTGGGGATTGAACTCAGAGGTAGTTGACCACTGAGCCACATCCTCAGCCCTATTTTGTATTTTATTTAGAGACAGGGTCTCACTGAGTTAGTTGCTTAGTGCTTCACCATTGCTGAGGCTGGTTTTGAGGTTTCTTTATCCTCCTGCCTTGGTCTCCGAAGCAGGCATCTGCCACCATGCCCGGCCCATTGATGCTTCTTTTGCATTAAGTGAATATTTTCTAATTGTAGTATTTTCATTTCTTTAATGTTTTCTCACAGCATATTTTGAGGATATTTTTAGTTGATCTGGTCTTTGCCATATACATCTTATTAGTCTGCTTCAAATTTATACTGAGCAAATTCCATATAGAAGCATTGCTCTTATAGTAACACTTGTTTTAATTTTCTCCTTTTTGTGATATTATAAGTTACATCCATTAATGCTACAAATCCAAAACCTTGCTATTTTTACCAACTGCAATGTCCCTGTTCCTGTACAACTTTGCTCTGGCCCATCTCCTTTGTGCTATTAGGAAATACACACATTTAATTTTTATATTTATAGGGCAAATATTATGTATATAATTTTATCCAATTGTTTTAAAATCAATCAAGAGGAAATACAGATGTTCCCCTACTTATAAGAATTTGACTTGAAATGTTCAACTTTATGAGGGGATCTGTATTCATTTGTATTGACCAATGTGGTAATTACATAATTACCTTTACTGAGGTGAATTCAAATGATCAACTTGAATCACTTATTTTCAGCAGAATCCTCTTTTAATATTTCGTATAGACAAGTCTGCCACAAATTCTCACATTTTATGAGTGTATTTCACCTTAATTTCTGAATGAACTTTACTGGACAGAGAATTTTTGATTGACAATTTTTTTTTTCCTTTGAGCATTTTGAAAGTTATCCACTACCTTCTAGCTCCAGTTTGTCTAACAGCTGTTGATCTTCATAAAAATAGGATGTTTCTCTTGTTGCCTTTCTTCTTGTCTTTGACTTTCAACATTTGTTGTTTCTATGACATATCTGTGAAAGTCTTTGTGTTTACCCCACTTGGGTTCATACAGATTTCTGGATGTGCAAGTTATTTTATTTTTTTCAGTTAATTTGGGGAGTTTCTGGCTGTTAAGTATTGTTTTTCTTTCTCTCCTTCTGATGCTTCCTTATGCCTGTGTCGGTGTGCTTAAAGTTGTCATCGAGTTGTTTTGAAGCAACATTCTTTTTTTTTTTTAAGTCCTCTGTCCTTTTGGTCTACCTTTATTACTTCTCCGAGTTACAAAGTGTACCAATGAGTCTCTCTTGCAAATGCTATTGTACTTTGCAACTCCAGAATTTCTATCTTCTTTTAAATCTCTCTTGATATTCTCTATTTGTTATATGACATTGTTGTCACAACTCCCATTACTTTGTGTGTGTGATACTGAGGACGGAACCCAAGGGGTGCTCTACCACTGAGCTATATCCTGTTTATTTATGCGTGGTTTACAAGCACACTATCAGTGCTACATCCCTAGAACCTATTTTCTATTTTGAAGCAGGGCCTAAGTTGTCCACAAATTTGGAATCCCGCTTCAGCCTCTTTGTTGAGAATCATAGGCTGGGATTAGAGGCATGTATCACCATTTCCAGTTCCACTACTTCTTTAATCAGTTTTCATTAATTCTGGGAACAATTTTTTGTTTTGTTCATTTTGAGATGTGGGTCTCACTATGTTGCTCAGGCTGGCCTTAAACTTTTGGGTTCAAAAGATCCTCCTGTTTGCTGAGTAGCTGGGACTACAAGGTGCACCAGTGTGCACAGCATGTTCTGGAACATTTTTTTCTTTTGGTGGTGCTGGGGATTGAATCCAGGACTTTGTGCTTGCAAAGCAAGACTGTACCAAATGAGTTACATCCCCAGCCCCCTGGAACGTTTTTAATGGCAACCTTTAAATTTTTTTTTTTTTTTTTTAAATAACCTGACATCTAGTCACTCTTTCTGTTGCCGGTTTGTATTTTCAGTATGTGAGCTGCATACTTGGTATGTGTTAGGGACTGGATATTTTAGATAATAGGTTGTAGCAATTCTGGGTGATCCTTTCCCTCTTGCATCCCTGGGATTTGTTATTGCTTAGTGACTATCTTAGTGAAGTGTATTTTCTCCCCTCCATCACTATTAAGCCTCTGCTGTGATCCACAGATGGTCACAGCTTTGGTCATGTCCAATTTCTTTGAAAGGGCTTAAGTTTTAGGCCGACCTTACTCTTTCCTCGACACGCCCAGATATTAATCACCACTGATTGCTCTACAAACTAATTCCACCACCTCTGGCTTCTCTGAAGGACCTTCTGAGGTCTGTTTTGTATTCGTTCTAATCTCAGGAGAGCTCCTATGAGCTTACTGCCTAGTCCTTCCCTACAGACTTTAGAGGACCTAGTTTAGAAAGTACTTTCAATCTCAATTGCTTTTTAGTACAACCTCCAGTGTTGTGCCTTTAAGTTTGAACTTAACTTCATTTTATAAATTTTCTTCTGGAAAAGTTGAATTCATAGTCTGATTAAGTTCCCAAGTAAAGTCTCTACATCAGGGTTTTGGAATTGGGACAGTGACAAGCTTCTGAGTGACACACCTTCACTGCCTGAAGGCAGGCAGTAGCCTGAAGCCTTCCCAGCTTCCGGGTCCTGGCAGTCAAAGAAATCAGCCTACATGTATAAACTGCACTTCTTTAGGACTTAACCCCAGCAAAAATAGATGAGGGCAGGATGAGAACCCTGCCATCCTGCTCTTCCAAGGAAAAGATCCCTCCAAATGCAAGATGGGGCAGAGGTAGCCTGGTGTTCTTGGGTGAAGCAGTCTGGAGTCTCCATACCGCTAATAAAGACACTATAAGGATGCTAATAAGACACACTATTTTTTTGTATCATCAACAATGCCATGGGCTGGCTGGAGTCATACCCAAGGAGCTAATGAGGAGGGAGGAGCATATAGGATAATCCATATAGGATTAGATATCAGACACAACCTACAGAATTTTCATGGGTTTTCTTGAATCGGTTGTTTCTTTATCTGATGTTTATCCACAGGGTCATTTACAGAGGCTTTACATATCTGTTTTTAATAATTTTCATGTTTCCCTTGGAAGTCAATAAGCAGAACTTATTACATCATAATGCTGAAAGTCATTCAGCTATTTTTTTTTTTTTTTTTTTTTTTGCGGTGCTGGGGATGGAACCCAGGACCTTGTGCATGCAAGGCAAGCACTCTACCGACTGAGCTATCTCCCCAGCCCTCAGCTCTCTATTTTTTAACTCACCAAAAATAACATCATTACTTTGTTTTACCTTCTTTTTGTTGTTGTTGTTACTGGGGATTGAACCGAGGGATTAGTTTAACAGCACTGAGTCACTTCCCCAGCCCTTTTTTATATATTATTGAGAGACAGGGTCTTGCTGAATTGCTTAGGGCTTTGATAAATTGCTGAGGCTAGCTTTGAACTCTTGATCCTCCTGCCTCAGCTTCCTGAGCCACTGGGATTATGGATGTGTGCAACTTCACCCTGCACTTTCATTTACCATTTTATTTGCTCACCACCCCTTTTTCTGTCCTACATTTTCATTTCTTCTTTTTTCTCTCTCCCTCCCCACCCACACTGTCTCTCTTTTGTAGGTGGGATTGAACCCAGGGGTCACTTACCACTGAACTATATCCCCAGTCATTTTTATTTCGAGATAGGGCCTTGCTAAATTGCTGAGGCTGAGACGAATTTATGATCCTCTTGCCTCAGCCTCCTGAGCTACTGGGATTAGAGGCATAAGCCATCATACTCGGCTTCCTTCTATTCTCTTGGAGCACTGAAAAATTCATTCAATGAGATTGATATTTTCATTTTTTGTTTTCTATTTTAATTGATGCATCTCAATTACACAGAATGATGGGCTTCACTGTGGCACATTTCCACACAAACACCTATAAAAACACAAGATGATCAATTTCACTCCAAAACACCCTCCTCCCCCAAGTCCCTGTATTCCTAATGGCCACCCTTTCACTAACATAGCACCCCTTTTTCCTATTTTCTCCCTCCATCTTCCACATGAGGGAAAATAATTAAAACTTAGATTCCAAGCCTGGCATATTTTGCTCAAAATTATGGCCTCCAGTTCTATCCATTTTCCTGCAAATAGAATAATTTCGTTCTTCTTTGTGGCTGAATAAAACTCCACTGTGTATATATGTGTCACATTTTCTTTATTATTCATTGAGCTGTTGATGGACATCTAAACTGGTTCCTTAACCTGGTCATTGTGAACTATGTATCTCTAAAGTATGTTGACTTTAATTCTGTTAGACAAATACCAAAGAGTGGTATTTAGGAGGGATTAAAAGCTTTCACTAAATGTCCTTGCCCCATTTTTTAGTTTTGTCAGGTACAGAATTCTAGATTGACAACTTTCCCTCAGTTCTTAAGGGTATCACTCTGATTTCCTTCTCTATACTCCTAGACATTATCTACCTCGTAGAACTTAGTTCAGTGCGTCTAGATGCTATTTCTTAGACTCCTCGAATCTAAGAATGTGTGACTTTAATCAAATTTAGAAAATTCTTAACCAAAATACCATGCTCTCTGTAATCTCCTTCTGGTACTCTAATACCCTTTTTATTTTGAGATAGGGTCTCACTATTGCTGAGGTTGGCCTTGAAATTGAGATCCTGCTGCCTCAGCCTTCTGAGTTGCTAGAATTGCTGGGGTGTGCCACTCTGCCCAGCTCCATCAATGCTAAATATCTTGTTCCTTGTTGACTTTTTAACAATCTTTTCTACTCCTTACATATTTCAAATTGCATAGAATTTAAGTGATCAAGTATCAAAAGACACTATTTTTTTGTATCATCAACAATGCCAAGGGCTGGCTGGAGTCATAGCCCAATGGTAAAGTGCTTGCCTAGCATGCATATAGACTCAATCCCCAGCCCCCTGTCACCCAAAAGTCAAATTAGTACTGTAATGTAATTTGATTGTAGAGACGCTTAAATTTTTTTTTAAAAAAAGAATATGCCTTTGAACCCTCTCATCCAATAATTCTAATATCTGCAGTTTTTGCAACTTAGATTCTCCTGTTTCTATTCATTTTGTCTTTTTTGTGACTGACAAAGAATTCAAGATAACTAGAATGCTATCTATGAAAATTCTTTTAGATTGGCTTTAAAGTGCTTTCCTTTCAAAAGTAAGGAAACATGGGCTTCTGTTAATTGCCCAGATAGTGTTTCAAACCTGACAACTTTAATTTCTTAAGTTTTTTTTTTTTTAACCACATGAGTTTAAGTTCCAAACTGGTTTGTCAGCCTCGAACACAAATTTTCAGGGGGGAATCCACTCTTCTCCACCCAATTTTCTTACTCTTCTGAGGTAGCATATTTTGGTTTATTTCTTCACTGACTGTATCATCTTTTGAAGTTCCAGGTTTGAAAGTCTCTCACTGACTCCACCGTTACATTGGCCATTAGGCTTTGCCTTCCTTCTGGAGCTTAGCCTGTTCTGAAGTCATTTAAGTAAAAGGATTGTCACAGTCTTCAGAGCAATTATCATTTTTTAATACTGCTACTTCTCTGTATTTGTGATTTTTGTTCAATCCCACACTAAGCTTCTTTTTTTTTTTTTTTGCAGTGCTGGGGATTGAACACAGGGCCTTGTGCTTGCAAGGCAAGCACTCTACCCACTGAGCTATATCCCCAGGCCACTTTTTATTTTTTTTTTATTTCAAGCATACAAAGCAGTTGAGACAAAATCCATCTACACTAAGACTGACGGTATATTATTCTGCTGCATCTGATGTATCTCATATGTATTTTACACACACACAATGCACACTTTTACCTAACCATTGAAATGTTGCAAAGAGAATGACATTTCATCTCTAGTAATCTCAGCATGCATCTCCAAAAAAGGATATTTTTCTACACAAGCACAAAACCACTGTCATATCTAAGAAAATTAAACATTATTCCATATTATGTAAGTTCATATACCAATTTTTGAGATGTTCTTGAAGCATCTTCAGAGACTGAGTTTATGTAATTCAAAAATCAAATCCAAGTTCACTTACTATACACTCAATTTCTGTATCTGGAACAGTCTCCTAACTTGTTTAAGACATTTACTTTTTTTTTTTTTTTTTCTTTTTTTCTTTAAAGAATACAAAGCAGAGCTCTTTTATAAATGTCCTACATTCCACTTTTATTTATTCCATAAGACACATTCAGGGTCAATATTTTTGGCAATAATGCTACATAGATGGTGGGGTAGAGTTTTGAATATCTTTATAATTAAAGATTTTTAAAAATAAAAATGAATCTTATCCAGTTTTCCAAGTATTTTATGTCATCATCAGGGAACAAAGTCTGTGTAATGTCAGAAACAAAGATCCCTATGTATCACCACCTTTCCAGATCACTATTTACAAATGAAAAAACGATGGCAGGTTTACTACCACCTGAAACCAAATGACATGAAAAGGAGGAAGCTTGAGACAAAGTTTCTTTTTCTATCAACTCATTTTTTAGTATTTTTATTTTTTAAAGCTCCAAAGTCTATTGTGGGTGTTTACTGAATTTAGAAATTCTAGAGTCAATTAATGTAGAATCAACTGATTACATTAATTTTTAAGAGCTGAGGACAGATTTAAAGGATGTGAAGTCCAGTATGTAAGCCATTTCTCATCTCATCAGTAAAACAGAAGAAATTATTTTCCAACTGCCCCTTTTCATGGTTATAGAAGACATGAAAAAGGAAACCAAGTGTTTGTGAAAAACTATGTGTCAACCATATGCTATGACCTAAATTCATGAACTGGATATGATTATCCTCACTTCACAAAAAGCCAAATGAGATCATAAAGGCACTGGCAAAACTAGGGTTGAAATCTAAACCTGTTTGGTGGCTAAACCGCAGGGATTTTTAGCTATACAAAATTCACCTACATTAGGAATTTCTACTCGAATATTTTACTTGGTTATTCATGGATGTTTAAGTTCTGTATAACCTAAAGAAAAACTAAAGCCAGAATTCTTGGAAGAATCAGTTGTTCCTTCCATGCCTCATTCATTTAACCAACAGACCCCTTGTTGCTACTCAATCTGAAGCAGCTCTTACCAAGGTCAGCTATGGTTCTGACACAGCTGAACTCAATGGCCACTTTATCTTTTGCCAACACTTAATATCATTAATAAATACACCACTCCTTCTTGAAACCCCTTTCTCTTATGTGCTATTATCACTTTCCTTTCTTCCCACCTAAAACAGGTCTTTATGATGTTTTCGTTTTCTACTCCTTAACTACTGTCTCCTCTGCTCTTTTAATAATTCTCATTCTATAAATTTCCTTCTCTTATATTGCTTAGTTACCAATTATTATGTTGTTAGCTCAACTTAAGACACTTGCCTATCATGAGCTTGACATATTCACTAGTGAATAAAAATAGGCATGATTCCTGACAGATGGGTCTTACAGGCTATCTCCAGTCTAGGGATCTCTAATGAGTGCCAGAACCATGGACACCTGCACCTTATTGCCCCTCAGTACCTCAAACTCAACATATCCTAAACTGAACTCAGCACCCACCTCCACTCATAAGTTATTCCTTTCTCCTCTTATTTCCTCTTTTAATAGATGCTAGCAACCTCTTGGCTTCAATTATTGGTCTATTTTTCTTTAAAATTCAACAGTTATCCTCCATTCCACTGCCAGATTGTTGGTTTTAAGGTTCACATGGATTATTTATAGCCTACAATTTTGTCCTCAGCTCCGCACTTCTCCATAATTCATTCTTCACAGTTAAACTTGTTTCAAAAGTGCAAATCTGATTATGTCAACTGTTCATTCCTATCTGCTTAAAATTCTTCAAGGACTGCTTGTTGGTCTCAGTTTAAGGCCAAAACCCTTTCACATCTCTTGCAAACTACTTGAACAGGATCCTGCTCAGTTCTTCAGTTTATTTTACCACTCCAACTTATACAGTTACAGCTGAATTGAACTTTCCAGTTCTTGAAATACATACTCCCCCACCACCCCCACTCACAGGCTTCTGTGTATTGTATCTTTTTTTCACTCTCTCTTTGCCTGGTTCACTGACCTATATATATTATGAGTGAAAGAGATCATTTCCCTGACAACAAAGTTTGGGTTAGATTCTTTCCTGTGTGTTCCAACTATATTCTGTATTGATCCCTATCACAACACTCAGTATTCTAAGAGTCTAAGTCAGAGGTTATATTTTATCTTGTTCACGACAATTTCTCCGGAGCCTGAAATACATTTTTTAAAAGAATTAAAATTATGAAGTTCCAACTCACAGAAGAGGGAAGAAAAAGAAATTCATTTGAAAATGTTTTCAATTTTTCTAATTTAATAGAAATAACCAAAACAATGTGGTTTTTCAAACAAGGCTTTAAACTAATCTAATACAACTTCTACAACACATTCCAGAGCATTGTAACAAGAATTATTTACAGGCAGCTAATGTATTAAATAACCATGAAAAGAAAAACTTGCTCTTATTACACACCAGCAAAAAACACAGGAACGGAACAATTAGAAACTGCAACCTTGTTTAAAAAAATTAAATATGATCATTTAGAGAATACAATACCACAGAAACAGCACTTTTTCTTTAAGAATCATATTGAAGGGCAGTTAACTATGTGCAAAAATAATAGTAGTAGTAGTAATAATGAAGGGAGAAGACCAGTTGAAATACTGGAAGCAAGGAACTAGTAAGGCTGTGAATTTAACCCTTTTGTGTGTAGGTACGTCAACAGAAAAATTACAGGCTTTCCAATTGCACAAATCTTTTTTATAGGCTTATATACATGTTTCGCTGTTTTAAAACATAGTAAGTGCCTACATTTTTCAGACCAGGAGCAGACATGCATTTCATTCTTAAGAATGAAATTTAGGCCACAATTGAATGGGAATATTGCAATGGTGCTTGCAAAATCATTTTGGTGCCTTCCCACATGTCAATTTGGTGAATTTAATACAGAATTTTCAATTTTTAAAGATCACTTGCTACAAAGGGCTAAATTTAATTTTATACATTCTGTAGCTTGATATGACAAATATGCCCAAATTAATTTTTAAGATAGTTTTGTTTCTAAGATTCAATAAAAATATATAAAGGACCATGTAAGCAAACATAAGAAACCAAGATGGAAGAAATGCATTTTGACCAAGTAAAACATGCCTTTGGCCAAGTAAAAGAAGCCATTATATTCAAGAGTACATGTTGAAATCTGAAATGTCTATGTAAACTGTGGCATATAAATTTTTTTCCTTAAAAAAGTACCTTCAATTTTTTTTTTACTCAAACACCTACTTTTAAAAAAATATGCAACTTTCCCCAATTTTTAAAATAAAATGCCACAATATATTGTTATTACTTCCAGCATACATTTAAATTTCTTAATTTTTTTTAAAAGATAGATTGGGTGATATGCATACAAACTTTCCTATAAAATCACCATCCAGGAGAGAATTATGACATGCTATTAGGCAACAGACTTAAAGCAGTGTTATTGCTTTATCAAGGAGGAGATAACTGGGAGGGGAAAAAAATTAACATCCACATCTGATACATGATCCAACTATAATACACCTTGAAAATCTTGAATCACCTTCAGCAGATAATAAATATAGGTGACATAAATTAAGAATTCATGATACAAATTAAAAATGATTGTTTTAATTAAGGGATTTGGAATGGGCAGATTTTTATATAACAACTCAATGATCCAGTGTTGAGCAGACAAATGAGCAATGCTAGTTCTGACAAGAAATGAGATCCTTCTCTTATGTGGATAGGGGTGGGTAGTACTGGAGATTGAACCCAGGAACATTTCTATCACTGAGCTACATTCCCAGTCCAAAAAAATTAGATTTTTTTGTACTATATGTAAATGAGGGTGGGTACAGGATGTAAAGGCTAAGGGAGAAGGGAGTAACAGCATCTAGTCCCATTTTCGATAGTAAGACAATCCAAGGGCATAGTCGGAAGACTTGAATCTACTGGCTTATCCACACTAATCACTAATAATTAAATGGCAGGATACCTGCTGAGGTAATTGATAAATCTACAATTTGCACACTTTAAAGCATTACTTCTTTGGATTAACTAAAAATCTCAAAATCTTTTATAAGAAAACAATTGAGAATTAACTAACTTTTAAAATTATCTAAAAATCCCTTATGTAAGAAATAGAAGTCAGAAAGAACCAACTTGTTGATTCCCAAAAGAATAACTTCAATAGCAGATCTAATACCTTATCATTTCAGTAATGGTTTGATGTTTGTACATACAGCATAATCTATGATCTAATCATATTTGGAACTTTCACACACTGCACCTTATAAAGCAGTTTCTTAGCTCAGTGAATCAGCTGAGCCAAGTGCTAAAAAACACAAATTTGGGTCAGCAGAACAGATTGCGGAACACTGTTCTCATTTCTCTGATGGGAGAAATAACTGTGGCCAAAACTTTGAAAGCTTTTAAGGAAACATTATTATGTGAACTTTTCTTCAAATCTAAAGTACTACCTCTTAACAAATAATACAAATATGAGAGAGTATAACAATAACTGCCTTCAGGAATTCAATGTATTTTTTAAAAAACATAAATTAATAGGAAAAACATATAACTAAGTTTTGTACTTTGTAACCACAGTTATGTTAGAACTGGACAAATGAGGTTAGAAACACAATGATTGGTGTGCAAGAAAAAAGTTTTAATATCATTTAAACTGAGTATCTTCATTTAAAAGTGGCTTATTGACAGATACTAATTTAATAGTAACTCCTCAGCAGTAAAAATTATCTTTGCTAACAGAAATGGAACCTATTAAATATAGCCTACTAAAAGTCTATGTTATTTTATATGGCTTTTTAATGAACTGATTTAACCAATCTTAAAAGAAACAAAAGGGAAATAAAAAAATCTACTTAACGTGAGAATATTTTTATGGGAACATATTATCTTTTAGGGTTCCAAATACTGAGAAGTATTTAATTAAAATTTGTTCTCCCCTGTATCTGACAGAACCTACTATGATTTATTAGCTAAGAATATTAAAAAGTATATGAAGAGCAATTACAAAATATTAGAACTCAAAAAGGCTTGATAAAATGAAGTTATACTTTTCAAAATTGTGCCCTTAGATATATATCTATTTATTGAAATCATGGATGTTGTGGAAAAGGGAAGCAGGCATAGGGAAAAGCATTTTTAAATTATTTTTTCCCCTTACAAAAAAATAAAATAAAATTTAAAAAATTAAAAAATTTCTAAAAAATCCTCTTCTTAGGAATTTGAAATCTGAGTAAAATGATAAAAGTTTGGTCTACTTTTAAAAAGCTTAATTTATAATAAAAGGAAAAGAGAAGCCAAAAGGATAAAAGTAAATAAGCAATAGAATCGGTACTGTTTAAATACACCATCAGAAGGCCTGAAACACATCCCTGTTTACCCCCATCCCTTGTTAAGAAAGAAAAACCCAAAGAAATCTTTAAAATAATTTCTTTAGAGCACTTTATTTGATTCAATACGCACTAAAAAATATTTGCTTCTTAGACAATTATGTCAAATAATCTGAGTAGTCTATGGTCTGAATTGCTTAAGCTGAATTTTTAAAAAGGTGAATGATTTGCCACAAATCTGCTGACGTCTGAAAAATATTTAATGGCAAATTCTTCTGTTTTGGTCACTTTATATTCTAATATGTCCATACAAAAGTAGGACTAAAATTTTTAATCCAACAAAAGAGAAGCCTGTACACAAACTAGAACACACATCTTGAATCTGAACATCACAGATGAAGAGAAGAAAAATGAACCAGAATCAAGTTGGTTTATCTGCCTCGGGTACTATAATCAGGGTAGCAAAGGTGGGTTTACTCCAGTAACCATTCAAGTGGGGATTGGCTCATTTTCAGGATTTACTTACAGGTCTCTTCTAAGTCCTTTAAGCCCCCAGTCCATGCAAATGTCCCACTTGGTGGACGGATGAGTAATCTAACCCCACCGGGTTTATTTCAATATTTTGATATTTCAATAATAAGCTGCTTCTGAAGATTTTGAGAAGTCTGTTCTCTATTAAAATAAGATAGAACCTCAAAATATGAATGTGAACATTAGAAATAGACAGCATATATTACAAATCCATTCTTGATAGGAACATTAGTAAGAATACACATTAGCTTAAAAAACAGGCTCAGCAAATGTTGCTGATCTGCCAGAAGTTTTAGTTCACTATTTACAAATAAGACAAAGTGAAATACAGAAAATTATACACATTTGGTAGTTGACAGATTACTGTTTGCCAATAGTGGTCTATCAGAAAACTGATACGAAGGAAGACTGGATAAGAGCCAGCTGTCACCTTCTCAATCAAATTTACATGTACAGAAAACTAGATTAATTTTGAAACAAACATTCTGCCTTTCATGGGAATAACTGCATGATCAGATGATGTGACTGGGAAGTACAACTGTGTGGAAGTGTTTTCTGGAAATGACTACTGTTTTATATGATCCACTACTGAAAAGTTACCATATTTATTTCAACAGACCATTGAAGTTGATTAAATGATGATCAATGGTCCTAAGTAAGAGTAGAAAATAAAACTGCTGTTGAGCTCTTTAAATCAATTAAAAAAACTAAGACCCAACAGCATCAAAATGAGAAAAAAATATAATGGCATGATTCAATGCATAACTGCATTGACATTAAAGTGGAATCTGAGTTACACTGATTTTTCACTAGAAAACAACAAAGTATGTTAATGTGTGTGTAGGGGGAGGCTTAAAAGTTGCCTTAATAATTGCACTCTAATTCAGAGACAATTTATCAAACAACATGAGCCTTACATGTTTACTTGTATACCCAGTAACCTGTACCAATCAATACCACATGATCATAAACATTTGCCATTTCTAATAATCAGAGAATCATCCTCGTTAGTAACAAATCCTCAAATCATTTTACTTTTACTTTTTGTTTTTACTTTAAAGTTGCAAATAGAGTTCTCTCCCCCTTTATTGACAAGAATGTTTTCTGTCCATTATTTCAATCTAATACTGTATAAAAGCTATCAGCTTCTTCAAGGAGGTGCCCACCATAGGCAGAATATTTCAGCAACACTTAAATAAAAGGCTTTTTTTTCCTTTCCTTTCTTTCTCTTTTTTTAAACAACTGATTTAAGTCCATGTCATTTTATTTTATATGTACTGGTCTCTCATCTGACTTTAGGCGTTTTCTGCGGGGCTGTATAAAGTCTTCATCAGAGTCCTCAGTTACCTCACCATCATCCTCTTCCTGCTCAAATTCTGGCAAAGGTGCGAAGGTCCTGTCTGAGTAGATCTCTGTGAGTTTATCTTCAAAGAACAATGCAACTGCTTTCCCTGCCTGAGCTACTTCTGAATCAGCCTGCAAGCAAAAGATAGGAATATTCACCTATTGGTAATGCATATTCCTTCACCAAGTTTGCATGGTCTGAAAAGCTTACCTTCAAATTAATCTCTTGTGTGTCTGCATAAACTTGAACAACTTTCATCATCTAAAAAGGACACCAGAGTCAAAAAAAAAAAAAGGGAAATTATAATCCTTTCTAGAGTTATGAGACTGCACAGGATTGGTGACGAAAGTCAGCCATACTAGGGAGAACAAATTGCTATAACCAGATTAAGTGCCTTCTAAAATTCTATAGAACAAGGAACCACTTTCTTTACAAAGCTACTGTGAAAACTCAATAATTGCCTCATTCTAAATTAGTGAGGTTAATCTTAGCAGGAATTGGTCAGAACACATCAATCTATTCAAGAGAAAAATATCTGTGAAACAAATAATAAAAGAAATGCTGTTTTAAAAAAAAACTGCCAAATTTTGAATAACCAGACTTCTATCTTTAAGGAAATAATCACAAATTATGAAAGTAGGTAAGAGGATCTTGTCAACTATAGTTCATAAAAGCACATGTATTTGAAAACCATAAAACTGATTAAAAATAAGACAAAGAACTTGGGACTGTATTTCAAAATTTAAATTTGAGAGATTTTACTAATTTACACTGTGGCATATTGTTATAAAGGTAACTAGACTTTTAAACTTATAAGAATTATGTTAGGTTTTTAATATTAAAATGCCATCTGGATGCTTCCAGAGACAACTATCAATAGACTTTGACTCAATGTGATTTATTTTAGTAAGTCATATGGCACCCAAATTTCATCAGCAATAAAAAGATTAATCTTTATAAAGATTTTATGGATTCTCATCCAATTCCATTTTCTTCTGAAATGAAAACTTCCACAACAGGCTTGACTTTTTCCAAAGATAAACACAAAATGTTAAGTAACATACTTCTTCTTGAGGTATATATAACTCACTCTTATCCTTATAAACAAACAAAAATCCCCCAAAGTTAATAAAAGTAGCATTGCTAAAATCGGATAACTCATCATTATACATTACAAGCTATTATTCAAGATGAGTCAACAAAGATGTGTTCATGCTTTTAAGGTTCTACATTTATGTGGTCAATAATAAAATTCAACATGGGTATATATGCTTTTTCTAAAAGTATCCAAAACGCAGGCTATTTATAATCATATTCCACAAAATCTACTTAACTGCAAGACTACTTTCCATACTTAATCCAACCTTCAACTCATTTAGGAAGGAATATTTGATAATATTCTTAATATATTTAATTATATACTCCAAATTATACATAGCAAACTTTCTTCTTTGGAGCTGTAAATAAAATCGATTTTTACTTTTGACAGGACTGAAGCAGAGAAAATATTTGAATCAAATTAGAAAACTCCTTTAGCAGGTAAAACAAAATCCAAAAAACAAATAAGCAAACAAAAACTAAAACTAAACTAAAATAAAATAAAATAAAAATAATAATAACAATAATCTATAGGTTGGAAGCTAACATACTTCATTAAACCTTTCACAGTTCTTGAAGATCAAACGGACATCAGCCACAAAGTCATCTGGGATTTGGTAATGTTGGGAATGTTTTTTCTGAAGCTTCTTTTTCACGGTGGATAAATCCATTGGTTTCTTTATAATTTTATAGTAGTTTGGTATCTAAAATAAATAAATAAGGGCAGATAAGAATTTTCTAAAATGCCGACCTGTTTAATTTAAAAATGCATAGCATATTAATCACATTTAGGAAATAGTGAATATACTTTAAATCTTCTGCCCATTTTTATTATATATATAATAAAAACCAAATCTTACTGCAAAATATGTACCAATCTCCATGGTTACAGAATTCAACAAAGACAAATCTTTAATAAGTAGATTTAATTTCTTTTTTATTTTTATTTTTTGGGGGAAGGGTACTAGGAATTGAACTCAGGGGCACTCAACCACTGAGCCATATCCCCAGCCTTATTTTGTATTTTATTTAGAGACAGGGTCTCACTGAGTTGTTTAGTGTCTCACTTTTGCTAAGGCTGGCTATGAACTCACAATTCTCCTGTCTCAGTCTCCCAAGATAATAAGTAGATTTAGAAAGAAAGCAATCAGCAAGGGCGGCCTATACCAGTAGACTTAAGGCCGTATTTGGCTCATTCGTATTTTAAGACTCCTAAAGAGACTTTTTTTCTAAAGGAGAAAAGTTACAAAATAGATTATTATGATTAGAATATGATGTCTTATAGAAGACATCCTAGAAATTATCACTTATAAGTTTCAGCTTAGCAACACTGGAAGAAAGATTGGAATAACATTAAAAAATGTACATCATTTAGTGTTCTGACTTTGTCCATGGTCAAATATTTTTACTCTTGGAAAACAAGTAAACACAGAGCAACTATTTAAATACTCTGTAAAAAGATTAAATTTAAAAGTCATTTTCAACTGTGAAATCCCTAAACTGAAAAGAAACACCTTCTAGAAGCAGATGACTACTACTTGGATAAACAAAAAGCACTGACTTGCAAAATTTCTCCAGAGTGTGTGAGCTGAGGAGCTCATTCAAGAAGAATGAATTTTGACACAGGCCCAGACTAAGGTGAGACTTCTTCACTAGGGAGATAGTATTTACGGTATACCAACTCACCGAAGCAGGAACAGGCTCCTGGAATTCGATACTTAATTCATGGCAATAGAGGTAAAGCAGAAGACGTTCACATTTCTGGCCCCCAAAAGAAAAAGAAGACACATGAAGTATTTCTTTCACTTAATAAGATATACAGTTGTAGATGGACACAACACCTTTATTTATTTTTATGTGGTGCTGAGGATCAAACCCAGGGCCTCACACATGCTAAGAGAGCACTCTACCACTGAGCCCACAAACCCAGTCCACATAATCTTTTTTATATAGTCAATACCTTGAAATGCATTTTACATTTGTAGTTTTCTATTTACTTCAACTTTTTTATTATTTTTTTTCAACTTCTTTAATGTAAATTTATACATCTTAAACATATACTTCCTCCTCAGTGGAGGATTTTGCAAGTATATATATCAGAGTAGAATCAAACTTAACTCTAATGAGCACAGAATGATGTGACAGATATTTTGACTTTGGAAATAAGACTACAGATCAGATCAGCAGAATTCTGAAGTAAGGAGAGGGCTTCAGATTTTATTTTTAAAATTATGGGAAACAGGATTTTAAGCAAGGAAAGGAAGTGACAGACTTGTTTACCTTTTTTTTTTTTTTTTTAAGAATACTACAGAATAGAAAAATGGACTAAGGGGCAAGAGAAGCGCAGGGAGATAAGTTACAAAGTTATAATAAAAGCCTAGATAAGAAATTACAAGGGCTGGATACAGTAGTACACACTTATAATCCCAGTGTCTCAGGAGACTAAGGCAGGAGGATCATAATTTAGCAAGATTCTGTCTCAAAATAAAATAAAAACAAAAACAGCTGGGAATGTAGCTCAGTGGTAAAGTGCCCCAGGATTGATCCCCTGTACCAAAAAGTAAGACTGAGAAAGAGATCATGATAGATGTCTATGGTGGCAGTAGTGGGGGAAATAAGAAAAGTCAGGTTTAATTTTTTTCTTCTCATTTCTAATAGGATTCTAGCCTGATCAAGAAGTGAATGGTGGTGCCATTTAATAATGGAAGATAGAGTACAGTTTTTAATGTTATTTGCTTTTGTTTTTTGAAATAGATATCAGATATCAAGATTTTGGCTTGGGGCTGGGGGTGTGGCTCAGTGGTGGAACACTTGCCTAGCAAGCATGAGGACCTGGGTTTGATACTAAGCACCACAAAGTGGGGAGGGTTTCATTGGAACACGTTAAATTTAAAGAAACTGGATATGAGTCTGAAGCACAAGACTAGTAACAAAGATTTCAGAAGTCACTGATAAATGATACAATCAGATGATATGAGATTATAAAGTAATAAAGGTTATCAGATTATCTGTATATTACATAGGGAAAAAAAAAAAGTAGGATGTATCAACAAGTAACTACAGAATTCCCAGTAACAAATCAACTTACGTGACACTTACCCTTTGGTCCACGGGGCTTAACCCCTGTGCTGTTTTCCCCTTCTTACTGTGTTGCAAATTATCACAATCATATTCAACTTCTGGCTTCCCAATATCTCTGCAAAATGTGCATATCCAGTCCCCACTAAATAGGGAAACAGGCAATCAGTCCATGTAATTATAACAAAGCCGGCCCTACAGAAGGTAGTTGTCTGGAAGCAGATTTCTAGTTTGTTTTCTTTAGTCTCCAATTCTGATATGAACCCCCTAAACTTTTGCAAGTCATCCTTCAAGTCATTACCTTTGGAAAAACTATAAAATGACAACTCTGCATTAAACAGGGGTCTATGCATTCATAGCACAAAGATGATAAGTACTTGCTGTATAAGACCAAAGACCAATTCTCTCAGGTGCCCATATTACCAGCACATGGACCTAGTTCCTGAATAAGAAAAAAGAGTAAGGGATATGGAGTTCCTCAGGTATCTTGTACTGTTTTGGCAAGTACTAAACATGCTAACAATAAATCAAGTCTTTTTTCATGGCCAGTCAAAAGACAGAAAATACAAACACATATCTGCAAGCATAAGCATGTAGACATATACCCTGTCATCCCTCCCGCTTTTTTTTTTTGGGGGGGGGGGATTACTAGTGATTGAACACAAGGGCACTTAACCACTGAGTCACATCCAGTCTTTTTCTCTATTTTATTTAGAGACAGGGTCTCACTGTTAGAGGCCTTGCTAAGTTGCTGAGGCTGGCTTTGGGCTTGTGAACCTCCTGCCTCAGCCTCCTGAGCCCCTGGGACAACAGGTGTGTGCCATCATGTCCAGCTTATCCAGTATCTTTTAACTCTGATTAAATCTATACCTTGTTTTTATCAGGAATTCTATCAAGCGATAAATTCCAAAATGATTTATTCATATTTCTATTTTCTCCATATATATATATATATATATATATATTCAGAGACAGATACATATTGAGATACATACATCTAGAATCTATCTGTTTGGTACTGGGGACTAAACCAAGGGACTTTTATCACTGAGTTACATCCCTAGTCCTTTTTATTTAAGGAAGGGTCTCACTAAGTAGATGAGGCTAACTTTAAATTTACCATCCTCCTATCTCAGTCTCCCAAGTTGCTGAGATTAAAGGCAAGTACCACTGCTCCTGGATTAACTTTTATTTAAAAAGAAAGTGAAGAGGGTGGGTTGGAAACACATTACCATTCAGTGGGGTGAAGTGTTTGCCTAGCATATATGAGGTTCTGGGTTCAATCCCTGGCACAGGAAAGGGAGGAGAGAGAATGAGAGAAACAAGTGTGATTCTACTGTTTTATGGTATTCCATATCAATCAGAGACAAGAGACTGCATAAATATAAAATATAAAATGGTAACTGAAGGGAAAAATTAGATCTCTTTTAAAACAAACCCTACTGTCTGTAGATGCATAGGGAACTGTTCAAGTTCACTACAGAAAAACAACTAGATGGCAGGTTTTGTAACCTACCCTAGCACATTTGCTTCACTTTATCAACTGGTATCATCACCTAGGATGCATTAATGCTTAAAATCATATTTGGCAGTTACCAGGCAAAACAGTCTAGGATAATGCTCATATTTTCCCCTAATCTATTTATTTTTATCCCACATTCTTCTAATCTATATAAGGAATTTGATAACTGTCCATTCGAACTTAATGCATGAAAGACATTCCTACAAGCTAATTGAAATAGGTCTGAGAGGGCTGGGGAGATAGCTCAGTGGGTAGAGTGCTTGCCTTGCAAGCACAAGGCCCTGGGTTCAATCTCCAGCACTGAAAAAAAAAAGGTCTGAGAAATCTGCATAGAGGACTTCAGGAGGCACAACTAATTAATCACTTCCAGTAATCAGGAAATTTCTCTTCAAAAAATCCAAGATATTGAAGCTGTTTTGCCAAAGGACTTGTTTCTTTAAAATGGGTATTGAAAGCTGTCAAATTTTAGAAAAATTAAGTTTTGGGCATGATCCAAAAGAACTGTCTCTAAATTTTATTTATGAAATTGCATTCATAATAAAATCATTCTTACAGACCCACTACACCTCTAAGGCTGGGGGTATAGTTCAGTGTTAAAAGTGCTTGCCTAGCATGTACAAGACCCTGGGTTAGACAGATCCCCAGTAATGCAAACAATAAAAAAAAAATTAAAAATTAAATTTAATTTGTCCCCTTTTTTGGGGGTTGGGGGGGGGGGGCCTGGGGAATCAAACCCAGGACTTATGCATAGTAGGTAAGTGTCGCTGGCTCTTTGCGGTACAAAATCCGGGGATATTTGTCACCACTTGCAGCAACAACTTGCACCGGTCTTATGGGTGGTGGACTGGAAACAGAGCTACTTCTATCTTTCTCTTTAGTGCACTGCTTTCTTGCTTGTTTGTTTATAGAGGATAGAGGAAATGAGGTTTACTTGCTTTGAAGGAGAGAAAAAGAGACTTTGCTTATCAGAGAGAAAGAGACTTTGCTTAAGAGAGACTGAGAGAAAGACAGGCTTTGCTTACAGCTTAGAGGAAGAGAGACTTGCTACGCCTCACTTAAGGTCTGCTGCTTCTTACTGGTGCGTCCTGCATCCTGTGAACTAAGGGTACGTCTACCTAAGGTGCTTTAGTGATGCATCTCAGTTCTCTGTTCTGCGATCTGCCTTCTGCCGCTGCCCCTACTCACTGCTTCTTTCTGCTCGCCACGTCTTTCTGCTAGCTGCTGTTCCGCTGTCTTTTCTTTCTTCTTGCCCTATTCCTGCTAGCTGCTGTGTTCTTCTTTCTACTAGCTGCTGTGCTGCTAGCTGCCGCCGCTTTTCCCTACTAGCTGCTGCATCTTCTGCTAGCTGCTGCTGCTGTGTGCTAGCTGCTTCCGTGCTGTTTCATTCTGCTTATGCTTATATCACCTCCAGGAGGCGGACAGCAGGGCCATGCCTCTTACGCAAAGATTAGGCCAGACGCTAGAAGTCCGAGCAGGCACAATTAGGAGTGCTCGAGAACACATGCGCATACATTGTGTGAGTGGACAATAAATCACCTGAGTGTGCTTATGTCAATTAACCTCCTCGCTGCCGATGTGATCAGGGGACATTCTGGCGTCGTCAACATGGCACAGCCCCCGACAGGTAAGGTGCTTTACCACTGAGCTACAGCCCCAGCCCCCAAAATTAAACTTCCAAGTCACTTCAAGAGCAAACAGACTTTCTCTAGCACACTGATCCCCTTGCTCCTTCCAATCTTAAGAGTTTTATCTAATTTGCTTACAATGAATATAAATTGAAGGTCAGGAGATGAAGTCTACTCTTTAATGTCCCACTTAAATTTTGGACATTTTACCATTGTGCTGACAATTTCTCTGGAAGTTAATACTAAAGGATTAATAGGTTCTCTGTTTTACAGAAATGGTATGTTTGGGTTAAGAAGGCTATTTGTAAGTGTGGTGACACAAGCCAATAATCCCAGCTACTCAGGAGGCTGAGAAAGGAGAATTTCAAGTTCAGGGATGGCCTTGGCAATTTAGAGAGACAGTGTCAAAATAAAAAGTAAAAAGGGCTGAAGATGTAGCTCAGTGATAGTGAGCTCCTAGGTTCAA
The DNA here is from genome assembly GCF_902686455.1 of Sciurus vulgaris. Classification (NCBI taxonomy): domain Eukaryota; kingdom Metazoa; phylum Chordata; class Mammalia; order Rodentia; family Sciuridae; genus Sciurus; species Sciurus vulgaris. The sequence goes on from NC_136461.1 coordinate 103,074,057, forward strand.
TCCCTAATATGGCAAAAACAAACAAACAAACAAGGGCCATTTGCCCTGAACTTTTTGCTATATTTTTAACTTATGAAAATGACAACATAAACAAAAATGATTTACTTCACCAGTACCTTGGAAAGCTAAGAAGTGTTGGAACATGACAAGTTAGATGAAAGACCTTTGGACATTTTTCACAGCACAAGAGATCCCCTCCATTTTGGCAGACAGCACACCAGTCTTCATTTGGGTCATCATCTTTGCTGTTGCCATCTCCTCCCATCCTTGCTGACCTGTGAATGAGGCTTCGAATTGGAGATTTTCCATTAACTAGACTGCTGAGCCCTGACTGTTTGCAGCTTTCATTCATATCTGTAGGTTCAGTTTTCACATGGTTTTCCAGGCTCGCTAATGCATCCAACTCACTCTCTAGATGTAGGTTGGTTGAAAGAGGTGGTGTCAAGCTGCTCTCAGGACTGCTCAACTAAAAGAAAACAAAGATAAATTCTTGAAAAATATCATTTAATCCTTATTGTTTGCAGTGTGTATGTTATTTAAAAGTTATGTCAGATACACAGATATACTGACATAACAAAATTATTTTATAAATCATATTAGTGACTTCGATTAATAGAATCAAAATAACCCTAAAATTATTTAGGCATGCCAATATGTGATTCTGGGATGTCTGTTCCTCTATTATTGGTTCACAAAGATAACAAGGAAATTAACTAAACCATCAAGTACACTGATTGGGAAGTATGCCCAGAGTTTTCTGCCAATCAGAAACTATTACATAGCACTTTTTAAGCATTCTATCCTATCCTTCTGCTCATGTATCATTCTACTAATATAGCAAGATTATGACACTATAAAATCTTTCACCAATTTTTTGTGCCCATTTTAATCGGGTACTTTCTTTAAATTGAGTTTTGAAGAGGTGACACTGCTTTAAACCCAAGGTTAAATCTGCTGCTCTCAATCTGTGTATACTATGTTGAGTATACTAATACTCTGAGATAAAAATGTCTATGTTCCATGAAGACAGAGTCTACAGAATGGGAGAAAATCTTTGCCACCTGCCATCTCAGAGTACCAATCTCCAAGATATATAAAGAACTCAAAAAACTTAGCAACAACAAAAAAATAACCTTATCAATAAATGGAGAAAGGAGATGAACAGACATTTACAGAAGAAAAATTATCAACAAATGTTCAACACCACTAGCAATTAGAGAAATGCAAATTAAAACTATACTGAGATTTTATCTCACTCCAGTCAGAATGGCAATTATCAAGAATAGAAGTAACAGTAAATGTTGGTAAAGAGTGGGGGGAAAGGTACACTCATACATTGCTGGTGGGACTACAAACTGGTGAACACTCTGGAAAGCAGTATGGAGATTCCTTGAAAACTTGAAATGGAACCACCATTTGACCCAGCTATCCCCCTCCTTGGAATATACACAAAAGACTTAAAAATCAGCATACTATATAGTGACATGGCCACATCAATGTTCATGGCAGCTGAATTCACAACAGCTAAGATATGGAACCAACCTAGGTGCCCTTCAACATACGTATGGATAAAGAAAATGTGGTACATAAACACAATGAAATATTACTCAGTCATAAAGAAGAATGAAATCATGACATTTGCCAATAAATGGATGGAACTGGAGACTATGATTCTAAGTGAAATAATTCAATCCCGATAAACCAAAGGTCGAATGTTCTCTCTGATATGCAGGTACTGACTCACAATAGGTCAAAGGTGGGAGCAGGGGACGTTCACTGGATTGGACAGGGGGAAATGGGAAAGACAGAAGAATGAATTGGACACATTTTTCTATGTTCATATATGAATACATTGCCAGTGTAACTCCACATCATGTATAACCACAAGAATGGAAAATTATATTCCATGTATGTATGATATGTCAAAATACATTCTATTGTCATGTATAACTAAAAAGAACAAATTCTTTAAAAGTTTAAAAAACCTTTCTATGTTCCAATCATATAGAAAGTAAGATAGAAACCTGGGAAGAAAAACCAAAAATCAAAATTTCTCAACAAAAAAGAACTTGTGCTTTCTTCATTCTGTATTAGAAATTTTACAAAATATTCCATCCCAGGAACTCTAGAATGGTTTGTAATTCTTAAGCCAAAAAGGCAATCTTCCCATCACAAGTATCTGATCAGTTAACTTCTTTCCTATCAGCAATTCCTTTTTTTTTAAACCAGGGATGGAACCCAAGTGCACTGAATCACTGAGCCACAATCCCTAGCCCTTTCATTTTTTATTTAAAGACAGGGTAGTCACTAAGTTATATAGTCCTCACTATGTTGCTGTGATTGGCTTTGAACTTACAGTCCTTGTGCCTTGGACTCCCCGGCCACTGAGATTACAGGCATGCACCACTGCACCCAGCCCTATATCAGCAATCTTAATGCTGAGCTTAATGCTGAGGTCATGGCCAACAGCTAAAGATATTTTGTTGCCTAATACTCATTGCAGAGACTGAGATGTTTAATAAATTCAGAACAAGATAAAACTCAATTTAGCATCATGGCAAAAATATTAACCAAATACAAATATAATTTCAAATGAGTCACAAGTTTTTTTCTGATTAATTGTAGCTGACTCTCAGTTGTACCCTGCTGTCACCCCCAAAACCACACAAAAAAAAACAAACAAAAAACAAGTTAGAAAAAGATATTTGATTTTGTCAGGAATAAAAATTCAAAGACAAAATGAGTATCCCTAGAATCTCTATTCAGTCTAATATACTCAGACGAATCAGTGAAGTGATCTCCCTAACTCACTGTCAGACCCTGGTCGGAACTTACCATGCAAGCACTCCTCCTGCCATCCTCGGTCTTTTCTTGTTTCACAGCTCCTGAAAAGCTACATATTTCATCTTCAGTCCCAGGTTCTTGCTTGACCTTCACTGGATCAGATTTGAAACTAAGGCCTGTCTTCTCAGCTGTTCTTCCTGATGATCCACAACTAATTCAAAAAACAACAAAAATAAACGTGTTTATTTACACGTTTGTATGGTGTAAATAAACAAGTGAAAAGTAACATTAAAGTGAAGACAATAGACAATCATTTCACAGAAAATAAGGGCATCTCATAAACGTAGTTAAGCCTAGCTTCAAATCTCTTTGAATGCAAACCAAACTTTCATAAGATCCTAAAAATACACTTTATTATTTAAGAGGTATAGTTTAGAAAAAAAGTTCACTTTTCCATGAGTTTCCCCTATCTGAAATGGTTGGTTTCAGAAGTGTTTCAGATTTCAGATTTTTGGATGTCTGCATATGCATAATGAAATATTTCAGGGATGGAATCTAAGACTAAACATTAAATTCATTTATGGTCCTTATACATATTATTTTCATAGTCTGAAGGTAAATTTTATTCAATATTTTTGGTGCACATGGCATTCTGACTATGACCCATCACGAGGTAGAACTGGAATTTTCCATTTGTGGTATTATATTAGCACTCAAAAGTTTCATTTTAGAGCATTTTGGATTTCAGATTTTCAGATAAGGGGTGCTCAACCTGTGGTATAAAAGGTCAATAATTGCTTCTCTTTATAAAAATAGTTTCAACTCTACCTCTCCAAACATCTAAATAAACATATAATGATTCATGGGGCTGGGGATGTGGCTCAGTGGTAGTGGTTGCCTAGTGTACACAAGGCCCTGAGTTTAATCCCTAGCAGTAAAGTGCCCCTGGGGTTCAATTCCTAGTACCAAAATAAAACAAAAATAGCAGTTCATGAAGCCTCATCTAAGGAGAGATTATTTTGGCTTTTGAGAAAAGGGGATTGGAAGAAGAGAATTGGAAGCAGCAAACAACCTGGAACATCTTTATTTGAATCAATGATTCAAAATCAATGATTGGCAAAAGGACAGGTATAAAACTAATCAGTTCTACCTAGAGCATAAAGGCAAAATCACTATTAAGAGAAGTAAATAACTGGAAAGACCAAGGCTACTAAGAATGAATAATAAACTTTCACTCAGTTTGTATGTTCTTGAAAAACACTGATTAAAGTATCATTAAAAATCAATGGAGATTTAATAGTTCCAGTCTTCAGAATGTATACACACACATATAAACAAAAAACATTAATGTAGTATCTTAAATAAAAATGAACACCATAAATTATTCAAAGAAGAAAAGAATAAAAAACAGTCAATGTTTATCATATTTCATCTTTAAAAAACCCATACATTACTATGTCTTGGCTGTGCACACTGAAAAGTCCTAGGAAACAATGTACAATTTAGGAGCAACATATGCCCACAGTACATAGTGTGGTAGAGAAGACTATCTCCAAACACTGTTTTCCCACTAACATGACTAGGATTTCTTAGAAAAAGGGCCAATTTCAGGACAGAGGTAAGAAACATACAAGATGAACCTGGTACATTATTTCATAGGAAACAAGGAAGTTTGCTACTAGGATTATAGCAAGAGGACTAAGAAGCAAACCCGAGATACTTCTGACATGCCAAAGACTGAATAATTTAAGCTACCAACAAAATAACATCTATAGTGGATTAAAACAAAAATAAAGAGTGAAATAATAATAAAACTAGTTGCTTACTCTTGGAGGATGCTGGTAATCAACTCATTATCATTAAAGCAAGTTATTAACAAGAACTTGTCTTACTTTCCCTATAACCCAATAAATGATGTCTACCTCTTTACAAAAATATCCTAAACTAATAAAGAAATACAAGATTCGAATAACATTTTTCAATGATCATTAATGGTTACTACCACACACACACACACACACACACACACACAAATATGTGCCCCTGATGGAAGTATGCTGTACTACCATGAGTAGAAGTATTCTTGTCCTTGCTTCCCCCAAAGCAAACATGAATCTGACCAAACCTTCTCAGCTGAATGTCAACATAGACCAAAAAAAAAAAAAAAAAAAAAAAAAAAAAAAGACAAAATGGGGAAACAGGGAAAGCTGTATAGGACAAACTACATCTATAATGAATAAATTGATATTGATGTAAACATTTCAGTTGATGACAATGTACAGAACTTATCTGAATCTGACTCAAAGAAAACATTTCTGTTAAAAAAAGAAGAAAAGGCATTTTTGGCAAAAATTGGAAGTGCTGAATATTAAGTGGATCTGTACTGATATTAAAGAATTAGCTGTCAATTTTTTTAGGTGTGGTAATGGTTCTATACATAAATTTTTTAAATTCTTATTGTTAAGTGATACTAAAATGATCACAAGTAAAGTGAAATGATGTCTTGAGATCTGCTTCAAAATAACCCACACCAGGAAAGAATGGGCAGAGTAGAGAGGAAACAAGACTGGCTATAACTTAATGTCAGAACTAGATGATAAGTATACGGGGATTATATAGTCTACTTTTATTAAATACATTTCAATTTTTTAATAAAATGAAAAAAGTACTTATTAATAGCATAATACTCACCTGCCTCGACTGCCAGTACTAGAGGTACTAGGGGGTCTCACTGGTGTGTGAGAATTGGATAAACCTAAAAAAATAGTAAGTCAAACTGAGTACCAATGCATATAAGAATGTTCAGAATTCAAGGCTATTATAACCCAATTTAGGAACTCTTGGAAATTAGAGCAAAATCAGTGATGGCATGTATAACCACTGGCAGACATCAACCAGTTTCTCTCAGCTGAGCCCAGACATTGCTTTAGAATCCTCTTCAGAACACTACCCAATCAATAAAACTACATATTAAGAGAAAGTAATTTTTCACCCCTCCCCAAGTCACCTGACAAAATATTCTACTCAGATTTCCTTTGTTTTAGAAGTACTAGAATAATACTTATTACACTTAAAAATTTTGTGCTTCAAAAAATGTTAATGATGCACCTCATGTAAAATCTACATTTACAGTTGAACAGTTCTTCTTGCAGAAATAATGAAGTAGTCTACTTTAGTTAAAAAAAAAAAAAAAAAGGTAGGATTACATCAGAAAAATATATTCCTCTTCTGGACTATATAACCACTTTGGTCAAATATTAACCATATTTGGTTAATATTTGGTCAAATATTTCTACTTTGTGGAAATGTATGACCACTTCTGGACTCTTAACTTATTTGGTAGTGTTTCAATCATGTACTCATGCCAATCTTAGTTGAATCACCTGGTAGTAGGATCCAAAAAAAAACCAGATTTTTGGAAGAGAGCTACACCCCATGAATATTTTAATAGTTTCTAGTAATTTTTTAAAATTATAATTTGAAAATTCACTTGTATTTTCTCAATTCTTAAAAAGTTTTCAAATTTTCACTATTTAAAAGTATTTTAAAGTTGTGTCAAGACCAAAGAACTTTTCAACTGACCATCAGTATTGTAAATATATAAGATGGTACTTAGGTGTTTGGTCAAATATTAGTCTAGCTGTTACTGTGAAGATATTTGTAACTGGCATTTAAGTGACAGACTTTGATAGAAGCAGATTACCCTTCACAATGTAGGTGGGCCTTATTTAACCTGCTGAGACCCTGAGAAGCTTTCTCTCCACTGCTGTATAGAATTTAACTCAAGACTGTAACATAACTTCCCTGAGTCTTTAGCCTGTCAACCTGCCTGTACATTTTGGACTTGATAATACCCACAATCATCTCAGCATGGGAGTTAATTCCCTAAGGTCAATCATTCAATCTCTGTGTGTATGTGTGTGTGTGTGCGTGTGTGTGTATCTTCCACATCCACCTTCTCTCTTGCTTCTGCTTTTCTTGAGAAAACTTTCTGATAAAGCTACTAAGAGACTTTTTATAAGGCATTTAAAAAAATGAGGCAATATCCCTGTTTGCTTTACCTGATGATCCTGGAGATAGGGCAGAGGGTCCTGGGGAAGGATTCATAGTGCTTGTAGGCTGTGGGGGTAGGTGACTGCCTGAGATGTATCTACTTAGTAGATTATCTAAACTACTTGAGCCAGCATCTTCCAACTGAAGAGAAAAAAAATAAAGATAAATTTGCTTTGATAAAAGCAGCAAAGTTATTAATTTCATTAGTGTCACTGCTTATATTCAGTTTACTAATAAACTAACAGATTATCTAATATTAAGTTCAACTTGATTGTTGCTTCTTTACACTTCTGAGAATCACAGTATAAAATTTACATGAACTGAGACTATAATTATATTATGCGACAGAAATTCACCACTTAAGACAAAAACCTACTGCCCACTAAATCCTGTATGTTTTATTATGAAAATAGTTCTGACACTTTAACATTTTCTCAAAATGCTACAGGAGTCTACTTATCAGTACTCTTGTCTCTAGTCTCCCTCTCTGTATTTCAATGTTCGTAGTTCTTCCAGAAACATTCAAACAAGTAGAAATGCTATCATGTCAAAACCCAACTTTAAGCAATGAAAAGTTATTATAGAGCACAGAAAGCCTGGCATATAAGGTCCCTTATTATATACATGAAAGAAGAGAGTCCACAGGACATCTGAAACTGTTTTGTACTTAGAGGGAGTAGAATAAGGTCGGAGGACCTAGCACTGTGATTTTAGTCTGGTTCCCAAAATAAACAAGTTTCCTATCCTTAAAATATCCCATCTGCAGTGCAGAATTGTGATGACTGAATGAGAAAATATGTAAACAAGAGTAAAAAGATATTAGTAAAGCATGAACATTACCTTAAATTTTGCACGATTTCATATAAGAGATTGTAAAATTGTCCTTGCTACTCTTCTTGCTTATTCATATATTTGTTATTACACTCGCCCCCTTTCAATCTCTTCTCCCAGGAGGTCAGATTATCCAACCCCCTTCTCCCATGCAGGGCAAATGCTCTACTACTTAGCCATATCCCCAGCCTCCAGAATATTTCTTATACAAATCTATTTCTTTTTTTTTTTTAAAGTTTTTATTTTTAGTTGTAGATGAACACAATACATTTATTTTGTTTATTTAGTGTTTTTACGTGGCTCTGGGGATCGAACGCAGGGCCTCATGCACGCTAGGCAAGTGCTCTACCACTGAGCCACAACCCCAGCCCCACAAATCTATTTCCGATTCAAGACAAAAGTGAACACACTCATTTACTTCTTGCCCTCCTTCCCCTAAAGTGCACTAGTTTTTCACAGCAAAAAAAGGGAAATGATAACATCCAAGTACAGACTCTGGAAGAAACTATACATATAAATGTAGAATTGGACTGAAAGGAAAATCAGAATGGAGCAATTTTACAACATTTCACAGGCACAGAAAATCTTCCTAAGTAAATAGGACAATTTCCCCAAAGGCCTCAAAAGGACACAGACAAGAAGGACTAAAAGTGAGAGGAGGCTCTGGATTGGCTGGAGGGATAATTAAAGTACAATAGTAGTTGTGCTAGTTTACCCTGTGGTCATGGTTACTGGCTAAGGATTCACTTGTAAGCCCATAACTATCCCTAGCTGCAGCTCAAATCAACAGGAAGATTTGTGAAGAGGGAGTATCCTAAAGGTAGGACACAGAGATGTAGGGCTGCAAAACGCCTAAAATCAAATGAGAAGGAATGTTCAAAATGGACCCCAAAATGCCGTAATACCTGCCTTTACTCCCATGTCATTTATATTCTCTACCTACAATTTCTATCTCTGAACAGACAACCCCTAAGGCTACAAGAGTGAAGGTTAGGAAGAGGTGAACAAGTAGAATATAAAATGGCCTGATAACATTATATTTCCCAATAGGGAAATGCTACCAAGAACATTCATTCACCTCTCGTTTTCATTAACATGAATAAAGTTTATAACTTTATTTATAAAGTTATGTCTTGACTGGAAAACTATCGGCTCATTTAATGAACCAATATTTTTAGCACTCCTGAATAACTGCACGGAACATATATAAGTATTACATTAATAATTTCTGTGATACAAAAAAGAAAAAGAATCCAACAGAAAAATGAGCAAAGTCATTTCACAAAAGACAAAAGATAATTCATAGAATAAAAATAATTCACGAACATAAAGATAACGAAACCACACTGAAGAGATGAAAAACAAATCAACACTGTCATTTTGCCTATGAGAAAAGATGGAAGAAAAGAATGTTTAATTTAACCCTGTGTTGGGAAGATAGTGCAGAAATAGGGACTTCCAAAATGCTGGCATAATGTTTTTGGAAAGCAATGTCAATATCAAAGCAAAATTTAAATATGTAATCACTTTTGACCCAGTAATTACACTTGTACCAAGCTATCTTACAGAAATATTTATATATGTGTTTTCAATTACCTGCTTATTATGCCTCAAAAATGGAACTTTCTATAAACAGCACTGAAGTATAAACAATATACAATAAACATTCAAAGTGGACAATCGTTTTCACACAGTATAAAACTGGAAAATCAAACTCAAAAACAGTGAAAAAAAGCATTATATCATCACTCTCCTGCCCCTCAGTGCCCTCTTTCAACCTGTCCACAATCATTGATCTGCTTTTTGTCATTTTAGTTTGCTTTTTCTCCCTAGAGTTTTATATAAATGGAATTGTACAGTATGCACTTTTTTTTTTTTTTTCTCTTGTCTCACTAGGGATGAACACAGGGGCACTTTACAACTGAGCTACACCTCCAGTCCTCTTAAATTTATTAAATTGCTAAGGCTGGCCTCAAAATTGTGATCCTCCTGACTCCTGAGCTGCTACTCCCTTTTAATACCACCATATAATTTATTATAAGTCAGATTTTAAAACTCTGTATCACTGGGTGTAGTGACACATGCCTGTAATCCCATTAGCTCAGGAGGATGAGGCAGGAAGATCATGTATTCAAAGTCAGCCTCAGCAAAAGCAAGGTGCTAATAAGCAACTCACTGAGACCCTGTCTCTCAATGAAATACAAAATAGGGTTAGGGATGTGGCTCAGTGGTTGAGTGCCCCTGAGTTCAACCCCCAGTACCCAAGAAAGGGGGAGGAAAAAAAAAAAAAAAAGACTCTATCTGCATTTTCCTAGCCTGTAAACTTTCTGACAGCAGTGTCTCTCTTCCCACTATTCCAAGATAGGCATTATAAGTTTTCTTTTAAGCATAATCTCTTTGTCCTTCCTCCCAAAGTTTACTTTTATATTAATAATGAGGAGTGGAGGAAAAGTAAATGGAAGAATAAGCTAATCCCATTAACTATTTATTGAATATTTACATGATAGGTACCAACCTAAATATTTCACATGAATTATCTCATCTTCCCAATGAGTCCATGAGGCAGATTGTCTTATTATTTTAAGAGATTATGAGTGAGAGTCAGTACTTAAAAAATTAAAAAATCTGACTTCAGACTTTACTACCTCCTACATTACAACTAAATGATTGGAATCTCACATTCCTTTTATAAATTGGTGCTTTTGCATTGTAATTCGTACTATCTGGAATTTTTGCCTTCCTTAACCTCAGACTGCTTAACTCTTTATCCTTTAAGTCCAAATTTAAAGTTATCTCATATAAAGCCTATTCTGGCTTCTACAGGCAGATTTAGAATTTTCTTCTTCTAGTCTTCCACTGTCGTCATTATACATCCATTTGTAGCAAGACTCTCAAGGTTTGACCCTGTTTGGAAAACTATTTTCCTAATATATGAAAACTCCTTGAGGTCAAGGGTCATTTCTCTTTTATCTTTATATAGCTGGTATTTAGGATCCAGTACATAGTAAGTTCTTAAGTATTTCTTGAAGAAAATATACTAATGCAACAATACTAGAGATCCATGTTTCCAGAAACACTCTGGAGATGTACTGCACTAAAACACTGGCCCTGAACTTAATAAAAGGATTCTATATTTAGATGCTAGACTACCAAACATCAGGAAATATTTTGTCAGCACACAGAAATGTTCTAAACCTGAGTAATCAAATGCATGTACTTTTACCAGAGGTGAAAACCAAACAAGAAAACAGTGAAACATTTCCTGTTTTCAACTAACTTTCTCTCATTACCTTCTTGCATTAACAAAATGTGTTTAAAATCCTCACTTTAGTATTTTTCTATCCATCTAATAATTATTATCACCATTTATCATCTGATTTAGTATGATCAAAAACTACATAAATTAATAATTCTTCATCTATTCCATTTAGTCTGTTATCTCTCTCCTGTTTTACTCTTCCGAGTTATGCCTTTTCATGCCCTCATGGCATTGTAAATGCCATTTCCCAGATCTAAACAAACTCTGCATGTGGGCCAACTAGACTATATCATATCCATACTACTTAAGTACAATTAGGTTAAGGAAGTTCTTCTTGATTAGGCAAAAAAAGTTTGAGACTTTATCTCTACTTTTTTTAACTATTATTTTTGGGGGAACCAGGGGTTGAACCCAGGGGTACTTAGCCATTGAGCCACATCCCCAGCCCTTTTTTTTTTTCATTTGTTTTTTGAGATAGGGTCTCACTTAAGTTGCTGGGGCTAGCTTTGAGCTTGTGATCCTCCTGAGCTACTGGGATTATAGGTGTGCCCCACTGTGCCTAGCTTCATCTCTATATTTAATGTGTAATCTTATCTAATTTTAAACTTTTATCCGGCTCTATTCAGCTGTTTACTAATGTTAATTCCAGGTTTCCTCCATGTGAATTTTTAACCTAGCCCCAGTTTCAGGTTCATTATAATCTTATGAAACCACCACTATGTAGTCTGTTATTGACCAGATCAGTATTTTGGGCCATAAGACTTTATTGTTGTTAACCATTCTTCCAAATTCTATTGCCTAGTGACATCATACCAGACACAATGCAATGCATTACTCATATGTTGGTGATGATGCTGGTATAAACAAATCTGTTGCACTACTAGTTGTAGCGAAGAATAGCACATAAAATTATGTACAGCATACAATACTTGACAATGATAAAGTTATATTACTGATTTATGTATTTACTATACCTTTTGAGGTTTAGAGTATACTCCTGTACTTTATCAAGAGGTCATGGTAGGGCTAGGGATATAGCTCAGTTGGTAGAGTACTTGCCCCCCATGCACAAGGCCCTGGGTTCAATCCCCAGCAGTGCAAAACAAAAAACAAAAACAACAACAACAAAAAAAAACAGAGGTCACTGGTAAGTAGTTTACCTATACTTCAAGGTCTATATAAGTAGATTCTATGATCTGCACACAATGATGAAATCAAAGACATTTCTCAGAATATATCTCCATTGTTAAGTGGCCCCGCGAGCATAGCCTTTAAAAATCTACTTAGCAAGATTTATCTTACCAATTATGCTTTACTGAGGGCAGTATTATTCTCAAAAAAATAAACTTCACAGCCTTATAGGAAGCTGATAATAACGAGGCACATATTCTAGTATCAAAAAGTTATTGCAAATATTCTAAATTTAAATTTGTATGTGATTTACCAGACGGTGTTTTGCCAAGAATTCATAATACGCAGAGTACCCTGATGATAAATGTTACTGAGCACATCAAATAGTTTTCAAATAATTTAAAAAATAAATCATTAGAATACTAAATCTATTAATTATAATCAAATCTGAATCTAAAATTCCTTTATTAAAAAAGTATTCAGGTTTATTATGTAACCCCCTCAGGGTTGACATTACAAATATGCATTATCACTGTAATGGAGAAGGATAGTGCAAAATAAATAATTCAGGTTGGGGGAATTCTTTATAAAATTAAGTTCTCAGTGTTAATTAGATCTAACTGATTTCAGAGAAAAAAATACAAGGATAGTTGTAATGATCAGTACTAAGAAAAATCAATAAGTATCCAAAGTTGTTTCTGAATTTATTTTGTTTGCTTTGCATAATTAATGCTACCTCGACTGCTCTCTATGTAGCCTCTTCCAGGTTTTTACTAGACCATTATAACCTACAGAAGGTTAATGGGCAAAGTAGGTGACTTCAAGATATAGAGTTCTTCTCTATTTTTATTTATGTGGTTAACTACTTTGTTGGTGCTTTTGTTGCAACCTCCTCTTACTGCTTTTTTAAAAACAGGTGACAATAGCAAGTATTGATGAGTATACAGAGAAACTAAAACCTTCACACACTGTGGATGAGAATGTAAAATGACACAGTCATTGTGGAAAACAGCTTGATAGCTCCTCAAAAAGTTAAAGATGCTCACAGAATGCCCCTGCAATTATACTCCTAAATGTTTACCTTAGAGAGCTGATAAACTATATACATGAAAATTCACAGCACCATTTTACTAATAGTCAAAAGGTAGAAACCCAAATGTCTATCCATTAATGAATGAATAAAATGTGGCATATTCATCCAATGGAATTTTATTCAATCATTAAAAGGAATTACATACTGACACCTGATACAACACAGATTTGGAAAACGCTGTGCTAAGTGAAAGAAGCCACCCACAAAAGGCTACACATTGTATAATTCCATTCACATGAAATGCCCTGAATAGACAAATATGTACAAATGGAAGGTAGATTAGTGGTTTCTAGGGGCTGGAAGAGAAGAAAACAGGGTGACTGCTACTTGGTACAGTTTCTTGAGGGACCATGAAAATATTCTGGATATATGAGTGATAACTGAACAATCACACAAACCATAATTAAAATAGTAGATGATACCCTAATATAGCAGTAAATAAAACAGGAGAACACAGCTGTAAGTGAAGGGAAGAGAAGGTTTATAGGAAAAGGTATGGATTCTGCTCTTCCTACCTCACTATAAAAAATTAAAGATAGGAAGGGACATATTCTGAAGTTTCTTGTCTTGATTTCAAAGCTCTTTTGAGTAGGAAAACAGGGTTAGTCTAATATGGGTTATGAAGCTCAGCTTTTCAAAGATGCAGAGCATCTACACTTACTCCATCTGGTTTCTGTAAGAAACCTGAACCAAGTTAGAGATGCCCTAGGAAATTAGGTTAAATTTGATACTTACAACCTCCCTTCTCCCTCTGTAAGTTTCTTATCAACTGAAACCAAGTCTTACTTGTCTTCTTGTCCTCAATGCCCAAGGACTTAAGCATACAGTAAGTGCTTAGTAAAATGTGAATTACTCATTTAACAGAATGGATACTTCTGGTTGCCTAAAGACTCTCCATATACCTTTCTAGGCCTACAATTCCAAACTATTTACTTGGTATTGCTATAGATAGTGGAGAAAGACTAAAATGACTATCAGGAGTCTGGGTCTTAAATTTCAACTTCCATTTAGTGTATGACACTGGGGAAATCATTAACCTCTCTTATTCTCATCAAAAAATAGGGATAGTACATATCAAATTATGTGATTTCAAGTATTAAACTTATATCTGTGAAAGCACTTTGCCTTTAACTTAGAAGTATGACTGTTTAATTTATATTCCAAAATTTTCCATTGTTCATGGTCTAGGCCTCCCTGCATTAACACCACTATCATTCCCTTGGCCAAAAAAAGCTCTCTACTAGTACCAGGGAAGGAAATGGACTAAGAGAATTCACAAGTCAGTGATTTTCAAACAATTCTGAAATAGTAAGAAACATCATTTAAGACTCTTACATAAACCCATTAAGTACACAAAAATATTCGAGAGCCATAGGAAGATTGTTAAGGGTCCTACTGCTTCACCAGTTTCACTACTCCTTATTCCCATAGTGACCTCTGACACCAAGTAACTATATACAGTGCAGGACATAATTTGGTATAATCTTTAAAGGTTATACTTACATTTAAAAAGAAAATGTTTTGGCTGTCTCTCCCTCTGGAGACAGCCTGCATTCTCCCTTGAATGCATATTCCTTGCTGTACACCAAAGACATATCTCTCTGGAGATTCCCCCATGCTCCCTTGCACGTGTGTTTACTTGGCTAAATAAACCCATCTATGCCTTTGAAAAATAAAAAATAAAATGTTTTTAATTCAAATTAATTGGAAACTTCAGAAGGCACTGAAGATATGTCTTTAGAGAAATGCCAGAGTTGAAAGGGACAAGACGCCTCAGAGGCCCTTCATGATCCAGCTATTCCTCCTCACCATTATTTCCCTTTTAGTGTGTATGCCTCAAAATGCCTGATATCTACACCTTCCATTTTAAGCCCAACCAGTTAACTACCCCTCCTTAACAATCTAAAAGAATGACATTCTGATCCTGGTTGCCTCTTTGGTTCCAAACTCACACCAGGAGTATACTATCTGATGCAAAGTTTGCTTGTTGACAGGTGGAAGAACAGGAAGAAGTAGCCTATTAGCAAGGCTGATATTAATTCATTATTACACCTCTGTTTAGACAGTCTCATAACAGAGAATATTCAAATTCCTATAACTTAAAAATAGTGGGGTATACCAGTTCTAGCACAAGAACTTTTCAAAATTCAAATATCTATCCTTTTTAGAAATTTCAAATTGTTGGTCCTACATTTAAAAACAAAAACAAACAACAACAAAAAAAAAAAACACTAAACTATATCCTCAACTCTTCAATCAGTATGAGACTCAATATGAGGCTTTAAATGACTCATTCAATTCAAATACAAACCTGTATGGGTGGAATATCTGGCAATGATGGAAGGTTTTCTGGGTTGGTAACTGAAGGAATAAGCTCTATTGCTGTAACAGATGGGCTGGTGGGACCTCGGTTTGCATTGGCCATAGTTGCTGTAGTAGGGCTTGTTGGGTTGATTGTGGTGTTGTGTACCGATACAACAGGAAAGGGCCCAGCATGCCCTGGGTTTGAGTGCTGTTAAGAAAGAAGACATTATTATTTGATCTTCCAGGATATCTGAACTATATTCCTTTATGATGATTCTTTGTTTAAGAAAAGATCCTTACGTATTTGATGCCTGTGGCTGAGAAACAAAGTGGGCCCTCTCAAACTTAGGAAGAAGAGTTCAAACTTAGGCTTTTCATTTTTATTCATTTCTGTGTAGTATCTAGAGATAAAGACTTGTCAATAATTTTTCAACCTGTCAGCCTCATAATATGATCCTATTTCAGGACAAGAATATAGGTAAGAGGATGATCTGGAAGCCTCCCAAGTTTTCAAACACCAGGCCAAGAAAGTCACCATTCTCTCCATATACTTCTTTGATCCTTTAGTCTCTTTTCTAATAAAAATAATTATGTAATGCAGCTTGATATGCTAGAGAGAACAATTAGAATGACACTGACTGACTCCTGGCTCTAACACTGTATGACTTTAGCCAAGTCACATAATCACAGCAATTTAGAAGTAAGGATAAATGATACCTCACCTATTTCACTGTGAAAGCTATTATGAGGATCATTTAAAGTCATGTACATGAAGATGTTTGGGGAAAGTTACTATATACACATAAATAAATCAGTTGAAATACTTAAGAACTACAAATGCTAACACTTAGGGATTCCTGTAGGGACAGTCCTAAAATTTAAGAAAAATGTTCTGAGAAAGTTGGCTGATCTGATTCTGTAGCTTTTGCACTCTTTGAAATGAGTGTCCCCTAGCTTCTCATAATATTTAAATGCTTTCCAAGAACTAAAGGGTTGATGGGTATCTAAAACAGTTTAAAGAAAATTAATACCTAGATCCTCAATTTTCTCATTTACTCGTCTTTAAAAAAAAAAAAAGAACTTTTTCCCTAAGAATGTGCCATGTTCCACATTTCCACCACTTCTTTGGCACCTGCCCTTCTTCCACTTGATGAAAGTAGTGACCCATTCATTCCTAATCTTATTCTAAGCACACTGTTCCAGGACTGGTCATAGTAATGATAGTAGGGAGAACTCACGGAGATTTATCAACGGTACATGTGGAAATAATAGTGTTGGGTGGGTTAAAAAGTGACTAATTCCGAAACTTAGTTAAATATTTAAATGAGTACTAATATTTGATGAATAACAAAACTGAAGACCTGATGAACCAATCACTGATTACAAGAATTTTAATCTTCCTGGTAGATAATTGGTTTTGACTCATAATCTAGAAAATTTGAAGAACCAAGGAACACTTCTGTAATAAAATTCTTTTAATCCCTAAATATATATTTTTGAGAACAAGTTTCCAGAGCAACTCATGAAAACCAGTAATAAAATCAACTTTGATTTTGTTGACTGAAAATAGAAAAATTAATGTTGATCTGGATGATGGAACACAGGGGTCATCCTTGTGCAAGGAGGACTACAAGTTCAAGGTCAGCCTTGATAACTTAGATCGTCTTTAAAAAAAAAAAAAAAAAAATTAAAAGGGCTAGGGATGAAACTCAGTGGTAGAGTGCCTATGAGTTCAATTCCCAGTACCACCCCCGACAAAAAAATATCAATGTTGAATTCTTATTTCAAATGAATTGTTTTTTTCCTCTCTTTTTTCATAGTACTGGAAATTGAACACAGTGTTTTCTAATATTCTTACACCAGATTAAAAAATTCCCTAGGTGTGGTAACAAACATATATAATACCAGCAGTTTAGGAGGCTGAGGCAGGAGGATCTCAAGTTCAAAGCCAGTCTCAACAACTCAGTCAGGCCTTAATCAACTCAGTGAGACCCTGTCTCTAAATAAAATACAAAAAGGGCTGGGGATATGGCTCAGTAGTCAAGTGCCCCTGGGTTCAATTCGTGGTATCAAAAAAAAAAAAAAAAAAAAAACACAAAAAAAATTGTCTCAACAATTATGTAGAAGTAATGATAATTTGTGTCCATAGAAAAAGTTTTGAAGTTTAATGTCAACCTCATTGTCACTGAAAATTTAATAAAGAATTTTTAAGATATTTGCTTTTCCTATAAAAAATTACAAAAGACTAACATATCAAAAAATACATTATAGTAAGGTACAATTCTGCAGAGAAACTAAAATTCGAGTCCAAAGACAAAAGCGTGTGTAAAATTCTAACTTTCAAAAGAGCTTGCCATGGTATTTGAGATTCCAATGTAGTAATTTAAAGAATGATGTTAAGTCAGGCGTGATGGTACACACCTATAATCCCATGATTACAGGAAAGCTGAGTTGGAAAGATTATAAATTTGAGGCCAGCCCAAACAACTTAGGAAGACCCTGTCTCAAAAAAAAAAAAAAAAAAAAAAAAAAATGATGTCAAAGTTTCACTTTGTAATGCCAATATTTAAAATATGCTAGGAAGCATGTCTTTGGCAACTATTCATTAGCTTACAATGAAAATTTGAAATGAAAACTGCCAAATGTGAGGGAGTATATATTTCTCAAAAGTAGTTCTGGAGGTACTTGGACCAAAAAGATGAAGGATCACTGCTCTAGAATAGTGTTTCCTCAACTTTTAGCATGTGACTGATCTGAGAGATCTAGTAAAAGTTTACTAAGTAATTGTTCAAAGTTATTTTTTTTTTTTTGGTACTAAGTAAAAGTTTAAAAGTTATAAATTGGTGGAAGTTTACTGAGTACTCTCCTGGAAATTCTGATTCAGTGGTTCAGAATCTATTCTGACAAGGCCACCCCCATTCTATGTCAAGCTGACCAGTAATTCTGATGGGACTGTGAAGCATGATTTGAGAAACACCACTACGAATTAAAATATGAACTTGGGCTGGGGTTGTGGCTCAGTGGTAGAGCGCTCACCTAGCATGTGTGAGGCCCTGGGTTCAATCCTCAGCACCACATAAAAATAAAATAAAGGTATTACGTCCACCTACACCTAAAACAAAATATTTAAAAAGCAAAATATGAACTCTATCATTTTATAACTAGAAATCCTATGTAAAAGTTTCCTCATTTTATAATCATACCTCTTATGCAGACATAATATACTGTTCAGGCAAACATTATACATTTGTCTCTAAATACAGTTGGGAAATTACTGTGGATTGTTCCTAAGGCTTATGCATGCTAGTTCTCCACAACTGAGCTAGATCCCCATCCTACACTTATTTTTAAGGTTAAACACACACTCTATACTCTAAAAGAAATAATACTTGAGGAAAAAAAAGAAGAAAGTTACATATAGCTATCTGCATTACTTTTCAAAGTCCTTGTTACAAATATTAGGATTAAAAAGTCACATTAAAAGAGCAAAGGAACAATATCAGAAAATTGAAGTTCTAAGCTTGATTTTATCATTGTCTCTTGTGATTGTAGGTACATTAAAAGTTCCTTAGATTCTTTTTCACTTTTGTTAGTGAATAGGAGGGATACAACATCAGGGATTCTTAACCCATAGTATATGATGGGATTAAAGAGATCAAAGACACTCTTAAAATTAAATTAAAAATTTCACATGTATGTGTATTTTTCTAGGACAAGAGGACATACAGAATTAATCACATTCCCAAACATATCAAAGAAATGCTCCCGCCAACTAATTAGGAAAAAAAAAAATGTCTTTTAGTTTTAAAATTGTATGATTCTTACAAATGTAACTCTAGGCATACTTGTCTTTGGAGATGTGGCTGCATCATGGAATATTGAGGGCCGCTGTGCCTGGGTATCCCTGGTATTCTGGCAGCATTCTGAGCCAGTCTCATTTGATGGGCTTGAAAAGCTCCACAGTTCATGTTGCCTCTTTGCATGGTTTGCACACTGATTAATCTTGGAGGCTATAAAAAGTAGAAATTGCAATTTATATAATACTTTTTTATAAATGTATCTTTCAATTATAAAATGTTATGCTAAAAAATAATTCAGTCAGGATAGAAGGGTATAAAGAGTGAAAGTCACTATTCTCAACTCTAGCAACCAATCCTCAGAGAACTAATAATAATAAAAAATGTATGTATCACTCCAAATTTCCCTGTCCCTTATCTCTGTGTCTCAGGGTATGTATGTATGTATGTATGTATGTATGTGTGTATTTAAAGCACACTTAACTTATCTCACCCTGAAGTAACAGTTTTGAGTGTGAGGGGCAGAGAGCACAAGAAAGACCCAGAGATGGAAACGATCTGAAAAAAGGCCTGAAGAACATAATAGATTTTAGGCAATCTGGTTCTCTGTCCCATAATCATATGTGAAAAACAAGAAAGATCTGGTGTGGAGAGATAAGAACCTCAGCACTTTCAGAGTAATAGTAAGTTCCATGGCAAGTTATTTACCTACAGTTCTTCTTCACACTTCCCCATAGTCCTATCACAACCAGAGGAAATACTCTGACCTTTGAACTCTATTCCTGTTAGTAACTTTGAATGTGTACCTCATTTATATAAGATAACAAATAGTCTTGATTTGTTCATTATTTGTATCAATAATGCAGTAATACAATACTTACCTGTTGTTGTAACATCTGAGGGGCTGCTTGTCTAGGATGCTGTTGTGTTGTTGTTGTTGTTGTTGGTACAGGAGCTGGTGGTTGCTGCATCCTCATTTGTTGCAACTGCTGATGTTTCTGAGCATACACTTGTTGCTGCATGTGCTGGAGTCGAAGTTGTGCTAAATTAATCTGTCCAGGGGTTTTACTAATGTGGTTTGTCCCTGGAGGAACTTGTCCAACTACAACATTAGGAGTATAACCAGGAGCTGGTTTACTCTCTATTACTAGATTACCTGAAGATTTAAAAAATAAAAAGAATTTGCATATAATTAACCAAATGGGCTACTTTGTAGATTAATCACTATGTTCTCTTCCTTTTCTGACAACTATCAGCACTGCAAAGCTTTCAATACATGGTATAGCAAGAATGGGAGCTGGGGGAGGGGAGATAAGAGGAGGAGGATGGGAAAGATTATCAGAAACCTTACATATTCTGAAGCCCTCCTCCCAAAATGACTTTTAATTATTCAGAATATACAATCTGCCCTTATTCTTTGTTTATATAGGCTGTACAGAAAATTAAAGAGCTGAAAGAGATATTATTAGAAGATGCCCATATCTGGTTTTTTTTTTTATTTTTTGGGGGGGAAGGCAGGTACTGGGGATTGAACCCCATGGTCTCAACCACCGAGTCAAATCCTCAACCTGTTTTTTATGTCGAGAGAGCAATCTCACTAAACTGCTGAGGGTGGTTTCAAACTTGCAATCCTCCTGCTCAGCCTCTGAGTCATTGGGATTACAAGAGTGCACCACTGTGCCTAATGTAAATATCTCTTCATGGTAAAATTCAAAAGATATTGATTCCGTATGTTTCTGAATTGCTGAAATGTGAAGGACAGGGTACTGTATTGCTATAAAAGTGTTCTATGGAAATACTACATGGTTTATAACCTTAGAAGTGACCATTTTCCCTGAGCCATTGCTTTCTAGGGATAGAAGGCAAATTTTAGCAAAGTAAGATTTAAGGTAGAAGTTGAAGGCCACATAAAATGTATCACACAGACTTTGATTTTGCCTGTTTTTAACAAAAAATAGTCACATTTGAACATATTTGCTTTTCTTTTACCCAAAGATTACAATTTTTAAAAACAGAAAGCCATAAAGACTCTACTTTTGCAATTCCCAATGTTAAGGACTTGTCCATTCTGAAAGTTCATTTATGCCTTTGGTAGATATCTCTAACTGATGGGAAATTTATTGTGATGGCCAGGTTGACCTCAAATTCCTGGGCTCCAAGCAATTCTCTGGGTAGAACTGTGACCTGCCACAGCTGCAAAAACGTCTCCTCCCCCGACCGCCTTTTCTAAAAATTATAGCTGTTTTTTCTCTTTCTCTGTAACTTTCACCTATGGTCTTCAGGTCCACAATGTGAAGAAGAAAAGCAAAGTCCATTTTTCTTGTGTGTGAAAAGAGCTGCTTTTGTCTTTCAAACATTTCTCAGGACATAACTATTGAATACAGAGGTTTGCTGAAGGTCCTTCTCTAGTGCACCATTTGGCTTTAATTAAGTACTAAGTATCTAAAAAATTCTTCCAGAGTATGAATAATCCTTTGCTAAGATTCCTATGTGAAATAGTCAATATTAATTTAAAAAGATGTAGAATGAAACACTAGAAATGACACACATTGAAAAACACCATTACAAGGACTGGGGTGTAGTTCAGTGGTAGAACACAAGGCCCTACATTCAGTCCCTACCATCAAAACAAAACAAACAAAACCAACCCATGCTCACAAACTCATAAGTATTAAGATATAATGAAATAGCAATAAAAGCCATAAGTAGAGTTTCCAATGAATAAATATATTCTAAGTTATTCACATTTTAACGTTATAAACTTCATCTAAAATTTGCTTGACATGTTTTAATTTGGTGTTCCAAGTTATATTCATAAAATTATTTCTCACCTAAATTGACTACATTCTTTGCCCAGAAGGTAGGATCACAATGGAAACGTATTGCTCCATTAGCAGCAGGGACAGGATCACATCGTGCTTTCAAAATGTGACGCAACTGAAAAGTAATCTTCGAGGGAAAAAATTCTTATTAGTCTTAAACATACAAGGTAGAGACATTAAAAAAAAAAAGCTCATCGTGCAGTCCAACAGTGTCAAATCTCAGATGAGACTGTGTCAATATTTAAATCAGCTATGAAATAAAACGCATACACTTGAATTGCTGCCATCTTTTTTTTTTTTTAAAGTTAAAACAAAAACTTTATTCTAAATTGCTGCCATCTTTGACAATAAATTATATTAAGATACTAGGTATCTTCGAAAGAATAAATGCTATATGGTTCCATTTATATCAAATTCGAGAAAAAGACAGCAATCAGATTAGAGGTTGCCTAGGGTCTGGGGTAAAAGGGACAAAGAAACTTTTATAATGAAAAATTTTTGTATCTTGATGTGGGGCAGTGACATTTGCCAAAATTCAAGTTGATGCCTTTAAATAGGTGTAGTTCACCAAACACAAATAATATCTTAATGAAGTTGATAAAAGAAAAATAAAGATACTGGGGCTGGGGTTGTGGCTCAGTGGTAATGTACCCACCTAGCATGCATGAGGCACTGAGTTCCATCCTCAGTACCACATATAAATAAATAAATAAATAAATAAATAAATAAATAAATAAATAAATAAATAAATAAATAAATAAAAGCCACTGTGTCCATCTACAAAAAAAATTTTAAAATAAAAAATAAAGCCACTGTATGTCTTACCAGTCGCTTGCTATATAGTAGAGCTGTGCTGCTGCCACTAGCAATTGCCCAGTTAGTAAAGTTCATAACATGCTTCACCTGCCGTGAGAGGCCTGTGATGTCATTCTGCTGCTGTAGTAGCTTCATCTGTCTTTCTTTTGTAACATTCTGAAACAGAACAAGAGCTTCACTGAAGAATACTATATGAAAAAAAAAGTATGTACACAATACCTATATTTCCTTTTAAAATGAGAAAACTGGACAAGCTCATGATTATTTAATGAGCCTATGATCAATGAGAGGAAAGATTACTAACAAAGTGGAACTATAACTTGGGTTTTCTAAGCTAAAACAATTTACATATAGAAATTAACATTAGTTCATATCTTTTTTTCTTTCAGCACATGAAACGTATGTTGAAAATAGTGTCTTCCTATTAGGTTAATGCAATATACAATATGGAATTAAGAGTTGACCTTTACAAATAACTATATAATCTTAACTCACTACACTTTCTAAACCAACAAAAATGTCGCCAGTGCCACCTACTGGTGTGGCATGAGGTTGAAGATAAAATTTCTTCTCTTAACCTAAAATAAAACAAAAAGATAAATTCCAGAGCTCTAAGGGCAGAATTAGGACAACTTTTGATACGACAAATTCAAAAAGAACAAGAGGTGAAGACTGACCAAACTCGAAAAAACAATTTCAGAAAACCCTGCAAAGGAAAAATAAACTATTTAATTGGAAGGGACAGGTAATGTCTGATAGATATACTTTTGACATTCAGTATCTCAAACAACCTACCTACTTCTTTCTTAACCATTTTCTCCCACCAAAAATATTCAACTTAGTTTATTGGGCAATATTTTTCCTAAGAAAACAAGCTTCTCATTTTACAATAAAAATCAATGAATAAAAGTATCCAACTGACAAATCTGATTTACAACTTCACTAGAAATCATTCCTTTTACAAAGCTTAGGAAAACCTCTCTTTTTACAAAATGTAGGAACATATTACACTAGAAATTTTTAAATTATCATGTTAGGAGTATATGGCATATTCATTATTAGGTATTTACATAAATATACTTTAGCCTTAAAAGGCATCTTTTAATTCTGAAGCCATTGAAATGGTTTTAAAATGTTTTCATTGATGTATAGCTCAAATGTATTTATTTATGTTATAATACCTTAAACTATATCAAAAATAGTTACTGCTAAATGCTCTCCATTCACATGATCCTCTGCAGGAAGGTACGGGGAATCTATTAGGGTTGAAAGCAACTAATCAGATATACAATAGGAAAGAGACCCCCAACTTCAATGATATGGGCAAGAATACTTTTAATTTCACAATTAAGTTTAAATGGAAAGATTATTAAAAGACAGAAATTCAGAGATAATATTCTGTTCACATAATTTCTTTCATTTGCATGTAACTAATGTTCCTAATGTTTTTAAGAGTTGTAAGCAGAAAGCAAATGGGAAAAAAATTTAAGGGCAATCTGAGATAAATGGAAGTTACATAGTCAAATACATAGCTAAATTAATATTCAATGATATAAAGAACATAACCCCATATCATCTGAGCTATTTAATTAAGAGCACAAAATTCCAAACAGGAAATTTCAATGTAAGAAGTTTCTTTTCTGAGAAATTCAACTTCTCAGAAAATTCGCATTTGAAATCTGTTGAGCACAAATCAACTGTGGGCATTAAAGTCACTGATTAAAAACTAAATAAATTTACAAAAGTAACCAGTCACTTCTAGAAATTAATATCTACATAATCTCAAAATATGCAACACAAATACCTAGTACCAAAAAATAGCAATACTGAATGTTTATAAATTTCAAAATAAACAGCATGTTTGGCAAAACTATAGGAATATTTTAAAATAAGGTGAAATAACAAATGGCTCAAGTAGAAGCCCAACATGCATTTAAATGAAAAAGTTAGATTGGGGCCCCTTGTTGAGGGGTGGAGGGGGAAGAAATTTGACAGGTCTGCTTTGTCTTCATTTACATCACATTTTAATAATAGTTTTTTCATTACCAGGGAGGATATCACTATCTTCTAATATATACAGCTAAAGCTGATGTTATCAAATTGGGCTTCAAGTAATTAGCTAGAAAAAAGGTCTCTTTCCCAATAGAAAATTTTTAAAATTATTTTTATTTTACTTTACTTCCATATCCCCCAACCCATTTAAAAGAGCTTTCAATAAACATTAAAAACAGCTGAAGAGCAAAAGAAGCAGTTTTTGTTTTAGTTTGGCTTTGAACCATACCTCTAGCTGCTGTAAGAGAGATTTTCCTTTCTTATTAATTTCATTGATAAGGGTGAAAATGGCCACTTTAATTTCCTGTTCTACTCGTTTGTTAGTCTCATTTACTTCTTTTATCCTGAATAAGAGAAATGCATCATTAGGTTATCAACTTATCCTATGTCTCTGAGTCATCAACTGTTACAGAAATTCAACTGGGCACTTAATCAAGTAATTAAAGTCAAAACTTTGTCAAAGTGTACAACTTATGTTTCAGCAGACCTAACCATTTAATTTGGTCCAAACAAGCTATGTATAGAGACAAAGAATGAATTTAATATTTAGTAATTTTAAATCAAGCTCATAAAGGTCAGTTCATTAAGCTGGAGAAAAATCTCCTTAAATCTCTAGGACATGAATGTGATATACAAACACCTAAAGTAAGGAATGCACTAGTGTCAAATCTGGCATATTGGTTCTGTTTACTATTAATGCTTTCCATGAACAATATGCAAAAGAACAACGTGGGAACCAATTATCACCTTCTGAAAGGGCAGGAATCAAAATTGAAAGCATCTGTTTTCACTTAAAACCTAAGCACTTCAAATGAGGGTTCTGATACTCTCCCTTCTTTCATAACTTCCTCTCATAATAGTTTCCTACTATATGCATTAAAAAGAGCATTAGAACAGTTTCAATCTTGTTTCTTCTCTCTCTCTTTTTTTTTTCTGGTGGGGGGGGAGCTGGGGATTGAATCCAAGTCCTTTCACATATTAAGCATGTGTTCTACCACTGAGCAACACCCCAAATACCTGCAGTCCCTCAATCCATTTTTATTGGGAGTGCTAGGGATTGAACCCAGAGCCTTTTGCTTGACAAGCAAGCACTCTATGAACTAAGCTATATCCCCAGCTCCCCTCGATCTATTTTTAAGAATAGCTATTCATTTTAGAAATAGGTATGAGCACCCATAGTGGTTATGGAAGTTTTGGTTGCAAATATGATGTGGCTGATACCTTGGTAATTTACAAAATGGGACAAAAGGAATCTCATCAATATAAATAAAATGTCCACATAAAACCATAAGAGGCAGTCTTTACTTTTTATATATTCTACTTCAGTACGAACTTTCATTTACTAAATTCATATCTGAGTAACTTTAATACACTAAACAATAGTTCTGTAGTTTTTTGGGTTTTTTTTTTTTTTTTTTTTTTTTTCTTTTCCCTCCTTTGCCTGTATATCACAGCTTGTTTGGACACTTATTTGCAAATTTTATTGAATTTTGTCCTTATTAAAGTGATTGGAATACATTTTAAAAAATAAAGGAATTAATCACTTGGGATAAGAAATATAAGTCCTACAACATAAAATGACTGAGCCAAAGATGAAAATTATTAAGCCTGGTGAAAGCAGAGAATAGTCTTATTGGTCTTAGGAAAGAAGGAAGAAAAAAAGTACATTTAAAAATAACAGGCTGTCTCAAAGCAGGACTGCAAGGGACAAAGGAAGCAGTGTTAACCTGCCAGCTCCTGCCTGCCTGTCTTTACCCACCTGCTGCTGCCATGCTTCCTGTCATTTGAATAAACAGTGTTTCTACACAGTAAAAATGAATAAATAAACAAACAAACAAACAAATAGCAGGCTGGGTATGGTGGTGTATACCTGTAACCCTAGATATTTGGGAGGCTGAGGCAGTTTAGGAAACGTAGTGAGATTCTGTCTCAAAATAAAATTAAAAAGAGGGAGAGATGGAGCTCAGTTGTGAGCCACTGCCTAGCCCCCGGTTCACGTGTGTGTGTGTGTGTGTGTGTGTGTGTGTGTGTGTGTG
Organism: Sciurus vulgaris; assembly: GCF_902686455.1. Taxonomy (NCBI): domain Eukaryota; kingdom Metazoa; phylum Chordata; class Mammalia; order Rodentia; family Sciuridae; genus Sciurus; species Sciurus vulgaris. Next base: position 103,101,035 of record NC_136461.1, read on the forward strand.
TGTGTGTGTGTGTGTGTGTGTGTGTGTGTGGGATGTAGCTCTGTGTGGAACGCTTGCTTAATATGCACAAAATGTATGAGGCAAATAAACAACAAAGAAAGGAAAGCACATTTCTCTTCCCTGTGAAAAAAACTGCTTTTATCTTTCAAACATTCCTCAGGACATGACTGCTGGACTCATTAGCTTTCTAAAGCTCCTCAAAAACAAAAAAGGATAATGAAGAACGTGTCTAAAAGAGAGATTTTTATATTAGAGATTTTAAGACTTTTTAAAGCTTTCTGATGAAATCATTAATCTACCTACCCAAAGCTATATAATAACAGATAAATCTTTTATTTTATTTCTGAACACAGATTCAGGAACATATGTAAAAAATATATACAAAAGTATAGTATAAATATAAAACAGAATTTAAAAATATGGGACTGCCATATCAATCAAACTATCTTCCTCTGAAAGGGTCATCTATCAATAAGTTCTGAGAAGACACATTTGTCTTTTCCAACATAAACCACAACATATCAGCAATTTAACCTAACTAAAATACCCTGACATTTTTTTTAAAACAACAAAAAAAAACCCAAAAAGCAAAAACTAATCGACCATCATTCAACCACAAAAAACTCCAAAAAACAAGACAACCATCAATGAACAGTGTGTGTATTTATGTTTATTATCTACAGAAGCCTTTCATTTTCTTATTACTTACAGTGAAAAATTCTATGTTTAAAGCACTCTTTTCATTCATTCAACTATTCTGATATTTTTGAGCATCTGTTAAATGTACCCCCCCACACACACACAAACTGGGGATTGAACCCAGGGTCACTTAACTATTGAGCCACATCCCCAGTCCCCTCCCCCTTTTAAAAAAAAATTTTGAGACAGGGTCTCACTAAGTTATCTAAGGCCTTGCTAAATTGCTGAAGCTGGCTCTGAACTTGTGATCCTCCTGCGTTAGCCTTTAGTCACTGGGATTACAGGCCTGTGCCACCACACCCAGCTTGTTATGTGCCATTTTAATCATGACAAATTAATGAATTTAAATATTCAAGAAAAAGCTCCAATATTTGTGAGCCTATACAATAATCACATTGTGACCCTAGTCAAACTTTCAAGAATTTCCATGTTTTAATTATGTCAGCTCCAAGTGTTTGTCTTTCTAGTGTAAGAGTCCTAACCTTGTTAATCTATTTGCCCATGGAACTTATTCCCATTTTCCCCTATAAACTGATTTAATTTATATAAAAATGTACAAAAATAGAATAACTTCTTCATAATGATAAAAATAACACAGCAGCAGCTAAAATCTGAGTGCTTACCATATGCCAAAAACTGTATCATGTACACATGTTATAATACTACTAAGATAAATACTGTTTTTAATGCTTGTTTTAGAGATGGGAAAATAAATTTGTTCACGACTCTTGTTCTCTCTCCCCTCTTCCACACAATCTACTTTAAATTCTATAATTTAATTCTCTACATAATAATTATTTTTCCAAGTTTAAAGCTTACACAGACTAATCTTTAATTATAAAGTAGTCAAAAACACATCCTCAGAGTATAAAAATTTTCTGGTCAATTAAATTTGCTTAATTAACAAATATTATAACCCCAAACTCACATTACATCATTCTTTTAAAAAATTGAGTTTTCTATATATGTTTAACAAAATAAATTTTAAATGAACTCACTCCTCTTTAATAATTCTTGATGTGAAATTATGGTTTTACAGCAACACACTTACCTATTCTGCACCTGAGTAGCTGCAAAATGAACATAATTCTTCTTCTCAAGAAGCTTAGCCAATAGGTTCTCAATTGCACCTTTCTGATTTTGAAAAGCTTCTTCCAAAAACTGATACCTTCAAATCAAAACAAAAACTACATTTAAAACAAAAAATTGATCATTAAGATTGGGATATAAAGGACAGTTACTTGAGACAATTTTGAAACCTTACATAAATAATCAACTCCATATACTAGCCACTTGTGTATTACCTCAAAGGGAACTTTTAAATAAAAATTCCTTCTCTTCTGACCCTGGACAGCGATTATTAAAGAAAAAAATTACTGAAAACATGTTTTCCAATAAAATTTTGATTGAAGATTATACTTTTAAAAATCCAAATATTGGATTAAGTTATAAACATTTTAAGTCATAAAATACAAGCATACCATACAAAGTACTATCAAAGGAGAAGAAAAAAATTGGTCAGTTCCAACATCACAAAATCCACTGCTGCCACTGTAATATACAGTTGCTTGTTTGTCCTGGGAATTGAACCCAGGGCCTCATCTATACCAGGAAAGCATTCTATTACTGAAGTACTCCAGTTCTAATTATGCATTTCTACATGTAACTGTGATCATACTATATATGCAATTTTGAGTCTGAGTTTTATTCTTTATATTGTCTTTATAATCATACATGAAAAAATTTTTGAATTCCAGATGCCTTGTCAAACTTTCCAAAATGATTATATCAATTAAAAATATCATCAACACCACTTTAATTTCAATTCTGTCAACATGATTTGGTATATGTTAAAAATTTCTAATTATAATAGTAAAATTTTAGACTAACCATTAAAGTCTATAGTTCCTTCATTACTAGGAAGCTAAAATAATAGTTTTCTTTCCTTTTTGTAATTTATTAACTCAAAAAAATATTTTAAGTTTTCCCTATATGATTTCTACATGAGTAAAAAAGACCATATGGCTCATATATAGGCACAAATATGAGTTGATACTACACTGTGACAAGAGCTATAATGGTGACATATGTTATAATCAAAAACAAGAGTCTAGCACTTAAATCAGTCTCAATACCAAGGAAAACATCACAGAGAAGTCAGAACAGAAACTTCTGTTGGCATATTTGTGTACACTCTAAAGATGTTAACGTGGTCAAAGAAATATGCAAAGGTCAGAATAAGAGCCAATTAACTGATTTTTTTTTTTTTTTTTTTAATTCCAGAGGTAGCTGGAAATGGTGACACACACACCTGTGATCCTCATGACTTGGGAGGCTGATGCAGGAGGTTTGCAAGTTTGAGGTCAGCCTCAGCAATTTAGTGAGGCCCGAAGTAACTCAGAAAGACCCTGTCTCAGAAATAAAAAAGGCTGGGGACCTTAGATTGATGGTAAAGTGCTTTTGGGGGAGGGGTGGAGGGAGGGAGGGAAGGAAGGAAGGAAGGAAGGAAGGAAGGAAGGAAGGAAGGAAGGAGGGAGGGAGGGAGGGAGGGGAGGGGAGGGGGAGGGGAGGGGAGGGAAGACAAAGGGGATGGGGATGGGGGTGGGAGGAGGGGGAGGGAGAAAGAGAGAAGAACTGTGAAGGACCTAGTATACCATGCTATTTCTGCATTTTATTCTCTTAAGTAATGGGAAAACCTTGAAGATTTCTGAGCAGAATGTAAATATCAGATTTACACTCTAGGAAAATCATCAGACAGAAATAGAAAGGACCTAAAAAAGAGACTAGAAGTGAAAGACCAGTGAGAACTCGAAGACAGGCATTCGGATAATAGAGCAGGGTGTACATCATTGTTTGATATAACCAAACAAGCAAGAACTAACTCTGTAAGAGATCAGAAACAGTGGTGATCTGGGAGGTGGTTATGTCAAAATTCAATGCCTAGTTAAAGCAAAATCAAGGAAAAATGAAACATCTAAGATACTGAGGAAATTGAAACTGTCCTTTAGGACACTGGCATCACAAAAGTAAAGGCAGGAATTGAGATGCAAATAAAAAGGCTATGAGCATCTAGATGTCTTTATCTTCAGTGAAGGTCTCAGAGTAGACAAGGGGAAATTCTGTAAAATTAACATAAAGGGAAGTTTAGTAGATAAAGACTAATGGTCAGTAAGAAAAAGTGTAGAGCAATATGTGGATCTGTGCTATAGAAAATGGCTGGTGAAGTTTTTATTTTGTGCAGTGATTTAAAGAAAAATTTTACTGTGGAGATGTGTGTGTGTGTGTATATATAATATATATATATATATATTAAAATTTGCCAGGGGCTAAGGATGGGACTCAATGGCAGAGCACTTGTTTGATATGAATGAGGCCCTGGCTGAATTCACAGCACCACCCAGTTTAACTATTGATCTATTTATTAATTAACCATTCATCTATACATGTACCAAAGATAAAACCCAAGAGTGCTTAGTCACTGAACTACATTCCCAATCATTTTTATTTTTTAATTTTGAGACAGGGTCTCGCTAAATTGCTGAGGTTGGCCTCAAACTTGGAATCCTCCTGTCTTATCCTCCCAAATCCCTGGGATTATAGGCATGTACCACCACATCTGGGCAGTTTCACTACTTTTAAGCAAGCTAACTGTTTATAAGATTGTGCACACTGAAAACTATCTAAGATATTAATTAAACAGCCCCCATTATACATATGGGTATTTTAATTTAGAAGACTTTTAGCAGCACACAGTGGCACATGCTTTTAAGCTCAGCAGCTCAGGAGGCTGGAGGAGGAGAATCACAACTTCTAGGGTCAGCCTGGGCAACTTAGCAAGATCCTACCTCAGAATTAAAAAAAGAACTGAAATGTGGGTATATCTCAGTGGTTAAGGAGCTTGCCTACATGCTCAAGATTCTAGGTTCAATCCCCAGAACTGTGCACACACAAGTGCATGCATGCACATATACACACGCACATGCCACTTTTAAAATTTGTTTTGATAGACCTTTATTTATTTATATATATGTACATACACACACACACACACACACACACACACGTGTGGTGCTGAGAATCAAACCCGGTGTCTCACACATGCTAGGAAAGCGCTCTACCACTGAGCAAGAACTCCAGCCCCACATACCCCACTTTTAAACCTGTCCAACTTTGGGATGGGATACCCATGACAGCTGGTTTTTTCACTGAAGAACAGAATTTGATTTATTCCGTATATGATTTCTTTATGGCCAATAAAAAATGTTTTACTATGTTAAATCTATACAAATAAAGTAGAAATATCAAAATCCCATGCTAATCTTTTTGACTTAAAACACTATCAATGTGAAAAAGATCTTCTGAAGCTGGGTGTGGTAGCACATGCTATAATCCAGTGATTCAGGAAACTGAGGTAAGAAGATCACAAGTTCAAAGCTAGCCTCAGCAACAAAGGCAGGCCCTAAGCCACTTAGTAAGAACCTGTTTCAAAATAAAAAAATTAAAAAGCGGCTTGGGGTGTGGCTCAGTGGGTAAGCACCCCGGGTTCAATTCCTGGTACCAAAAACTAAATGAAATAAAAATTTTAAAATATGGGCTGGGGTTGTGGCTCAGTGGTAGAGCGCCTGCCTAGCATGCATGAAGCACTGGGTTCGATCCCCAGGACCATCTTTATTTAAAAAAAAAAAAGAACCTAATTAAACAAAAAATTTGAAAAATTAATAAAAAGGGCAAGGGATGTGGCTCAGTGATTAAGTACCCTTGAATTCAATCCCTGGTAACTCCCTCCCCGCAAAAAAAAAAAAAAAAAAAAAAAAACTTTAAAAGAGGGCTTGATTTGTAAGCAAGTAGGAAAAAGGCATTTAGTAGAAAAGTCAAATAGTATCAAATCTCACAAACTCCTAATTCATAAATTTAAAGTTGAACAAATATCCTCCTTCCAAAATAAGCACTTCAGAATCCTCTTAAGGCAATAACTTCACTGAAAACAAACAAAAAGCCTAGAAGTACAAAAGTACAGAGTTTTGAAACCACCTATTATTTTCAGAGTGAAGTAAAAGAAGGCAAAGCTAGAAGAGTGGGTTAAGTACCAAAGCTAAAGAGCATGTACATTCTGCTGTAGAAAGATTCAGATAATAAATAAGGGTGAAATGACAAATGCTGGTGAGGATGTGGGGGGAAAGGTACACTCGTACATGCTGTTGGACTACAAATTGGTACAACCACTCCAGAAAGCAGTATGGAGATTCTTCAGAAAACTTAGAATGGAACCACCATTTGACCCAGTTATCCCACTCCTTGGAATACACACAAGAGACTTAAAATCAGCATGCTATAGTGACGCTGCCACATAAATGTTTATGGCAGCTCAATTCACAAGAACTAAGTTACAGAACAAACTTAGGTTCCCTTCAACAGATGAATGGATAAAGAAAATGTGGTATATATACACATCGGAATATTACTCAATCATAAAGAAGAATGAACTTATGGCATTTGCTGGTAAATGGATGGAACTGGAGACTATTATGCTAAGTGAAATATGTCAATACCAAAAAATCAAAAGCCAAATAATTCTCTCTGATATGTGGATACTAACACAGAATGGGTGGGGGAAGAAGTTCACTGGATTAGACAAAGGGAAATGAAGGGAAGTGGGGAACGGGAATAAGAAAGACAGTAGAATGAAATGCACCTAACTTTCCTATGTTCAGTATGAATACACAACCAGTATTAAGTCCATATGAGACACAACCACAAGAATGGGAAATTATACTATCTCAAAATACTCTGTGTCAATGTATATCTAAAAAGAATTAATTTTTTTTAAAAATAAGTAAATAATGGTGAACTATCAAGGGATTTAGGTCTATCATCCGCCATTTGCCTGCCTCTCACCTGTTCATCGCCTGCCTTACACCTATCCATCACCCAACGCACAAGGTTCACCTCCCGATGGTCTGACAACAGTCAGCAAACTGATGGCCGACCGCCAGTGGAGCACCCATCCTGAGACACTTGCTGGAGGCTTGAAGCTCATTGTCAGGTACCTCTCATGCATCAGGCTACTGAACACTGGGAGGTTTCATTAGTAAATGAGTGTTATACTGTAGATTTTCGTTTTTCTCCTTTTTAAAAAATATGTTTTTATTTCTTTACTTTTCTTGCTCTCTTTTCCTTTTGTTTACCTGCTCCCCCAGAGTCTCTTTCTCCCTTTTTTGCATGCTAATATCCAATTTCTTTTGATTACACTCTCATCCTTTCTATTTTCTAGAACTTCTGTATATTCTTTTCTTATCCCATTAAGTCACATTCTACATCACTCTGCATCCTCTTTGTCCTCCATTAGAAACTGCAGACCTTATCGCAAAACTGTTTTACCAAAGATAATATTTGAACTTATTCTGTTTACTATGACAATTTTGTTATTGTCCCCATAGGGGCTATTTGGTCTAGGATTGCATAGTGTCTGATTTGGGCACTGCTAATATTGATCTCCCCTTAAAGAAAGGGTTTTGGAAACCTATAGGGCCACTATAAGCCTATAGGGGGAAATCTACAATACCCCAGATCTGCACTGCTAGAGGGGAAGATCCATGAACAACATGAAAAAGCAAGGGAAGAAAATGATCCAAACAAATCTAGATTCTATAGTAATAGAATCCAATGACAGTATGTTAGAAGAAATGTCAGAAAACGACTTCAGATTATACATGATTGAGATGATTTGCAAAGCAAAGGATGAGATAAGAGAGCAAATGCAGGCAATGAATGATAATACCAATAAGCTGAAAGAGCACCTGCAGGAAGCAAAAGATCATTTCAACAAAGAGATAGAGATTCTCAAAAACAAACAAACAAACAAAAAAAAAAAAAAACAACAACAAGGAAGTCCTTGAAATGAAGGAAACAGTAAACCAAATAAAAAACTCAATGGAAAGCATCAACAACAGACTAGACCACTTGGAAGACAGAACCTCAGACAATGAAGACAAAATAGTTAATCTTGAAAATAAAGTCGCCCAAACAGAGAAGATGGTAAGAAATCGTGAACAGAATCTCCAAGAACTATGGGACATCATGAAAAGACCAAATTTAAGAATTATTGGGATTGAGGAAGGCACAGAGATACAAACCAAAGGAATGAACAATCTATTCAATGAAATAATATCAGAAAACTTCCCAAACCTGAAGAATGAAATGGAAAATCAAATACAAGAGGCTTACAGAACACCAAATGCACAAAATCACAACAGATCCACAAGGCACATTATAATGAAAATGCCTAACATTCAAAATAAAGATAGGATTTTGAAGGCCGCGAGAGAAAAGCATCAGATTACATATAGGGGGAGACCAATACGGATAGCAGCCGACTTCTCAACCCAGACTCTAAAAGCTAGAAGGGCCTGGAACAACATATTTCAAGCTCTGAAAGAACATGGTTGACAACCAAGAATCCTATACCCAGCAAAACTAACTTCAGATTTGAAGATGAAATAAAATCCTTCCATGGTAAACAAAAGTTAAAAGAATTTACAAATGGAAAGCCTGCACTACAGAATGTTCTCAACAAAATATTCCATGAGGAGGAAATGAAAAACAACAATGGAGGTCAGCAAAGGGAGGAACTACCTTAGAGAAAAACCACTCAAAGGAGAAACCAAGCCAACTTAAAAACCAAAAATAAGCCAAATGACTGGGAATACGAATTATTTCTCAATGATAACCCTGAACGTTAATGGCCTAAACTCATCAATCAAAAGACATAGACTGGCAGAATGGATTAAAAAGAAAGACCCAACAATAAGCTGCCTGCAAGAGACTCATCTCATAGAAAAAGACATCCACAGACTAAAGGTGAAAAAATGGGAAAAAACCTACCACACACATGGACTCAGTAAAAAAGCAGGGATTTCCATCCTTATATCAGATAAAGTGGACTTCAAGCCAAAGTTAGTCAGAAGGGATAAAGAAGGACATTTCACATAGGTTAAGGGAACCATAAATCAGGAAGACATAACGACAGTAAATATTTATACCCCAAACAATGGTGCATCCCTGTACAAAAACAAATCCTTCTCAATTTCAAAAGAATCACATAGACCACAACACAATAATTCTGGGCAACTTTAACGCACCACTGTCACCACTAGATAGATCCTCCAAACAAAATCCAACCAAAGAAACCATAGAACTCAATAACACAATCAATAACCTAGACTTAATAGACATATATAGAATATTCCATCCATCAACGAGCGGATACACTTTCTTTTCAGCAGCACATGGAACCTTCTCAAAAATAGACCATATGTTATGCCACAAAGCAGCCCTTAGGAAATGCAAAAAAATAGAGATACTGCCTTGTGTCCTATCAGATCATAATGGACTGAGAGTAGAAATCAATAACAAAATAAAAAAAGGAAATTACTCCAACACTTGGAGACTAAATAATATGCTATTGAATGAAGCATGGGTAACAAAAAACATCAGGGAGGAGATTAAAAAATTCTTAGAGGTCAATGAGAATGATGATACAACATATCAAAATCTCTGGGACACTATGAGAGCGGTACTAAGAGGAAAATTCATTGCATGGAGCACATTCCAGAAAAGAATGAAAAGTCAACAACTAAATGACCTAACATTACAGCTCAAAGCCCTAGAAAAAGAAGAACAGAATAACAGCAAAAGTAGAAGACAGGAAATAATTAAAATCAGAGCTGAAATCAATGAAATTGAAACAAGGGATTTAAAAGTGATGATCAACTTGTCTGTTCACTTAAATCTCAATTTTATGATTAGAACAAAAGCACTAGAGTTTTTCAAACAGAAGAAACAAAACAAAAAAGGGAAAATATAAAGATAGTTTTTAGTTCTTTTTTTTTTTTAAGTTATAGGTGGACATAATAACTTTTTATTTATTTTTATGTGGTACTGGGGATCAAATCCAGTGCCTCACATGTGCTAGGTAAGTGCTCTACCGCTGAGTCATAACCCCAGTCCTAAAGGTAGTTTGGATTGCAAATCACCTCTCACAGTTTATAGATTTAATACCAACTTTTTTTTAACTAATCAAAATTCTAACTGAAATACTTCAGGAACAGGAAGAACCAACAAATAGAACAAGTATAATTTTGATGAACACAGAAATGCTATAAAGTAATTTTTTATTTTAATTTTGCATTATGAATCAGTGATTCTTAATGTGTTCTTAGACACAGTATTTTCAGTAGTACTTCAAAATGTCTAAGTTAAAATTTATATTTCCCAGGATTTAGTTTAAGATGAAAATCAAAGAAAACTTCCTAAGCTTTAGGTTAAAATTGTAGAAACTTGGTATAATAAATATACAACTGGTAATCTGGTTTTTATAAGAATGAATCATAATGCCTATGTTATTTTATTACTGGAAAACATGTAATGCAGTTTGTTGTGCTATTTTTGAAAATATGGTGTTCATGAAAAAAGAATGAGATGAATAATGTTTTCTTTAAAAAGTTGAGAACCACTCAGCTAATAACTTCAAACTTTTTCAAATGCACACCGTGTGTCTTAGTTAATCCTGAACACTACTACCTGACTTGCCAAATAAGTACAAAGTTATTCTTAGTCATTAATAATGTGTATTAATGATTTGATTCTGGAGCATCTGGGAAAACATTTATCCTAGTTTGTATTCAATTCAAATTATCCAGGGAAACTTCACTGGGAATTTGAACCCCAGATCTTTTTATTTTTTATACTAGAGATTGAACTCAGGGGCACTTTATCACTGAGCCACATCCCCAGCATTTTTTATTTTGAAACAGGATCTTACTAGGTTGCCGAGACTGGTCTCAAACTTGTGATCCTCTAGCCTCAACCTTTGGAGTTGCTGGGATTACAGGTATGTGCCACTATACCCAGCTACCCCAGACTTTTTGAAAAATTTTATTTTGAGACAGTCTTCACTTAATTGTCTAGGCTGACCTTGAACTTGCAATCTTCCTGCCTCAATCTCTTGCATAACTGGGATTATAGGCATACATCACCATGCTCAGCAAGAGGCCTTTTTAAAAACACTAGTTCTGTCATTTTTCTTCAGTTATTCTATTTTTTAAAATTAAATAGTATTTCAAACATATATTTGAGGCTCAGTTCCACTGACCCTATCATCTACTTTCAAAACTGATGGCAAATTTTATCAACATAATCACCTACTCTATCTCCTAGATTACTGTGAAGAAAATTCTGTACACCATATTTCATTTAAGCACTTCTCAAACTACAGATAGCATCAGCTAGACTTGCCCCATATCTAAGAGGAAAAAATGATGTTGTAGAAGAGCAGAGAGGAGAAACCTAGGATGCTGAAAATGCACACCATGTGAGTGGCCACTCCTGGGTGGCTGAGATTACAGCTGTGCACCACTGCTTCCAACAAAGAAAAGAAAATAGTCAAAGCAATCAGGGAAAAGCACTTACCATTCAGGAAGGAACGATATGGAAACCAACATTGGCAAGAATAAAATAACTTAGCAAAGGCGCATTAATGCAATCCTGTAATTCTAGCCTCAGGAGGCTGAGGTAGGAGAAGAGTTCAAAGTCAGACTCAGTAAAAGTGAGGCACTAAGCAACTCAGTGAGATTCTGTCACTAAATGAAATACAAAATAGGGCTGGGGTTGTGGCTCAGTAGTCAAGTACCCCTTAATTCAATCCCTGGTACCCACCCTCCCCCCAAAAAAAAGAATATAAATAACTTTATTTTAAATGTTAAAAGAAAAAAATTTCAACCCAGAATTTTAGAACAAATTATCCTTCTAAACTAAGAATTTTTATATGAACAGAAGCTGAGTAGATGGATACCCATTCTCTGGGACCCCTTTTTTGCAGAGAAGTCTGTCTCTGTTCTATCCTTAAATAAAACGTGCTTTCTATGCTTGGGAAAAAAAAGTTAAAAAGAAGCTGAGAAGAGCTGCTAAACAAAAAATGCTGGAGGAGTACACTCTTCAGGCAATAGAACATAACAGAGGGTAATTCATATATTTAGGAAGGAATGAGGTGAAACAGTAATGGTAATAAGCAAGTAAATATAAAACACTATGCTTTTATTTTCCCTTCTTATAACTATCTTAAAAGTCAGTTTTTTTTAAAAAAGGCACTACAAAGTAAGGTATAATTTATATATGAATAAATATTATAGAAAATAAAAATAGGGATTGGATAAAATATTTTTATAAGGTTACTAATAAAACCTTATAAAAGTGAGAAACAGTGCAATACTTTAAGTAGTCATTAAGTTAGATCTGCAAGTCATCTACATTACTCCTAAAGCAATCACTCAAGAATGAATAGGTAAGCTTTAAAAGCCAAGAGTAGATATAAAATAGAACACTACAAAGAAGATTTATAAACTTAAAAGGAAGACAGAAAGAAGTAACAGGAGAACAAAACAAAATAGAAAAAAAATTGTCAGGCTGTGACACGTGGTAGAAATGTACAAGGCCCCGGGTTCTAACTCCACCAACAAAACAGAAACCAAATAGTACATGTAAACCCAAGGTGTCAATTATTATGTTGAGTGTAACAAAATTAAATATTCTAATTAAAAGCTAGAGAAAGAGCCTCCAACTAAAAGATAGAGCCAGGGTCTCTCAACTATTTAGGAAGCTACTATGTGCTTGAATACTTGTGGAAGTCTGGTACTAAGTAGAATAAGCAGGAATGGTAGGAAATGCGGCCATAAAAAGAAATGCTAGGAACTGAGTATGATTACTAGAAACGACAATATCCAATATATCATCATGCATGTGTGATTACAGCAAAGTAAAGGACAAAACACTGGAAAGGAGTTCAAAGAACACAAAGACTAAGCATTCTGAAGAATCAAATCTGTGTACACTAAAATTGCCAGGTATTAAGATCACAGTAGTATTCCAGAGTTTATCACTGAGATAGAAACTAAAAATCTTCAAGTGTAAAAGGAAGTTTTACACCCAGGAGTTCTTAGAGGACAGTCAGAAGGAGCTGTGGAGGATAGCATGCAATTAAAATCCAGATATTCTAAGGGAAGAAAGAGAAAGAATGACCTAAAAAACAATATGCCTCCGTGAGCAGTGATACATAGGACATGAAAGAAAAAACCAAGTCAACACAGTTAAAAGGGCTGCAGAGGAAACAGTATATTATAGCAAAAAGGATCAGAAAAAGATCAAAGAAGTTGAGGATATGAAGACCCTCCTAATGAGAAACCAGAAATTCCAGAGAACAAGGGGAAGAAAGGGTCAGAATTAGGCCTGTATTGGGTTTTACAGGAATTAAATGGTGACAGATGGGAAGATATCTGAATATAGAACTTTCTTGGGTAAAAAATAAGGATAAAGGACTTGATAGATTTAAGGTTGGTAATAATGGAGAAGCTTCAAGGTTGGTGGTAAAAAGGGTTGGAATCTGGATCTGTAACCTGTCAGTTGGACAAGAAATTCTAGCAAATCAACCCCATCTTTACCACAGAAGGTAAAGGTTCTATCTTATCCTATTCTGACAATCTCTAATGTTTCTTATGATCTCTCACATGTCAAAAATTTGTCAATTGTTTTTCAATTAATCCAGCATAAATATATAATAGATATGGTTCCATTTTTAAGTTTCATTTCTTCAGTCTAAAAACTGCACAGCTGTTGTTTAAGATATTCCTTTTACTTTTACTTTCTTGGTTTACTAACTTATTTTGGCAGATCACATCTTCTGATAGCTTTCCATGAAGGGATACATAGGAGGCAAAGTTTCTGAATTCTCGAATGCTAGAAAGGTACACATTTTACCCTCACATTAATTTACAGTTTAATTACAGAATTGTAGGTTGAAAATTTTTTCCCTTCATCTCACAATTTCTGAAGTCATTACACCAGCATCTTCTAGTTTCTGATATTGCCTTTTTTTTTTCTTTCCTGAAGATCCCATTTATGATTCCTATCTCATTGGCTGGCAATATTCTAATGTTCTTTGGAAACTTGTAGTCTTAATTTTAGTCAACTGTATACTGTAATTTTTTGATGGTGTATAATTCAATATGGGTCTCTTTTTTTTTTTTTTTTTTTTTTTAAACAGTTGTTCTGGGCCCTAAATGGGCATTTTGTTTTGATGATTCTACATTCTTTGAAGAATTCCTTGCCTTAATTATCTGATAATTTTCCAAAATCTTGTTTTTTTATACTGGATGTCTGTCAGAACTCATAATCTTAACATTTTTATTTTCCCTTCTTTGATCTGTTTTCTAAGGGACTACCCAGAATTCATTGACCAATCCTATTAATTTTTCATTTTAACCATTATGCTTCTCCAAGTGCTATTTTGATTATGGCTTTTACAGAGATTCTTGTCCTTCTATTGTGACCAACAGCTTCTTAAATCTTTCAGGATTTTGTAATTTCTAAAATTTTCATATTTCCTTTTCATGTGCGTGTGTCCATGAGAAATTGACTAACCAACTGTAGTGATTAACAATGGCTTATAATAAGATGATAGGAAATAAGCACTGATGTGTTAGTTCAACATCAAACCTAGAACCCTTCAGAGTATTTTCACTTGCCTTCACCATCAGATAATAGTATCACATTTCCAGGTATCACATTCAAATTCAAGGAAGAAGTCAGAAAAAAGGTCCACACTATTTGTTCCTTTTTATCAAGAACAAAACTTTTGCAAAATCTCCCACTAAACAGAATTCTGTTTGTATTTGAATGAGCCTAAACCATATACTTATAGTTATCCTGACACTACAAACAAAGCACAGATTTATCTTTTCTGGTAGTTATGTATTTGAAGCTAGATAAAAGAGAAATTTCTTAAAAAAAAAAAAACAAAAATAAAACAAAAAATTCTTAGTTGTAGATGGATACAATACCCTTGTTATTTTATTTATTTACTTTTATGTGGTGCTGAGGATCGAACCCAGTGCCTCACACATGCTAGGCAAGCACTCTACCACTGAGCTACAACCCCAGACCCTGAAAATTCTTAACATATCCCACAATGTAAGCCATGGTGGCTCCCCTCCAATGTCATATAATCCTTGAACATCCACTCACACTTAAAAGATGCTTGGATTCCTGTGAGAGAACATTATTTATGGACTGGTGGGCAATCTGGAAAAGACCCAGCTTTCTAACTAGAAATCAACCTCAAATGCCAAAGTTTTAGCAACCTCTTTTCATTGACTTTCTCCAAAGAGTGAAAGGAAGGGATTGTAAAATGGAAAAGTGTCACTACTGGAAATTAGGAAGCAAGTGAGGAGAGGGTACTCCTACAGTTTAGTGGGCAGATTTATACTTTATCTTCTGGATTTTAGCATATCACCTCATCCCCATCCTTCACATTCCCAAATCCAAAGCCTCTCTGATTTTATTTCTCTAAAGAAGGGCTCAACTTTTGTGGTATCTGTCATCTGAAGATCCTGAGCTATTGTACATTTCTGAAAAATAAATTGATTGGCTTCACCCAGAGGCACTTAACCACTGAGCCACATCCCTAGCCCTTTTTTATATTTTATTTAGAGACAGAATCTCGCTGAGTTGCTAGGCCCTGCTATGTTGCTGAGGCTGGCTTTGAACTCGAGATCCTCCTGCCTCAGCCTCCTGAACTGCTGGGATTACAGGCACTCCCGACCGTGCACGGCACTAAGTTTTAAAGAAATATAAAATTAAACTGTATAGTTTATAACCAACGTAAGTGGGCACTGATATGCAAAATAATGTCAGTTGATAAAAACAATGACAATCAAAGCCTATATCATATACATACATGTTGACATAATTGCACAAATCTTTAAACAAGGGGCTGGGGATATAGCTCAGTTGGTATAGCTCACTGAGCTTGCCTCAAATGCACAAGGCCCTGGGTTCAATCCCCAGTACCACCAAAAAAAAAAAAAAAAAAAAAAAAAAAAAAAAAAAAAAATCTTTAAACACACAATCTAATTACTAGAACCAGAAATTTAAGGTATATTGAAGGTAAATTTAATATTATGATGCCTAGGTCTCAAAAAACTACCCTCAAATGGATCCTACTTTGGAACTGTTTGACTATTTCTTGTTGCATCTCTTTAAAGTGTGAAACAAAACCTTTGAAATTCAGGTGTGGCATCTACAAAGTTAAGAAGGTAGCCCAACCTCCTCCTCACACAGCAAGTAACTTAAATGCCTACTTCTCATCTCCTCTTAGACAACTTCCTTTGTAATCCCACCTTTTGCCTTTGGGGGACAATCCTTTTCTTCATCATATTCATTCAACAACACAGTATCATCATCCAGCTTAGTTTCTAACCCTCCACATTTGTCAAGAATTTCTTTGTAGGGCTGGGGTTGTGGCTCAGTGATAAAGCACCTGCCTAGCATATGTGAGGCACTGGGTTTGAACCTCAGCACCACATAAAAATAAATCAATAAAATAAAGTTATGTTAATCTACAACTAAAATATATTTTTTAAAAAGAATCTCTTAGTAATCCCTATCTCCTAACTTTTGAATATTATAGTCAGGTTCCTTTTTTCTCATGCACTGGTTATGGCTATTTGTTTTACTTCATCCCAACTTTTCGCCCATTTAAAAACTGTACTTTTATATTGTAATTTTAGCCTTGAAAATTCCTTTTTGCCTTTATCTTGTTCATAATCACTTTCTTCAAAAATTACAAGACTCGTCGTCTTCAAGTTGCTTCCATCTATAAAGCAATTTCCAGCTAAAGATCACACCCTGATTCTCTGGTTGAATTCAAGTTGAAGCATTATGGAGAAAGAACATGTATTTCATTCATCCATCTCACTAGTGTTTAGCAGAAGCGTGAGCTGGGGAATTGTCCAAAAGTAAAGTATTCTCTTCATAGACTCTTAGAACATTGAAAAAGCCAGATTTCAGGAGCCAAGTTTTGAAAGAACCATTCTGAAAATAATTCTATGGTGAATCAAGCATCTTGCTGGGTTTATATATCACAAGTAATGTAATACCCACACTATGGGCAGCTTCAATTTGCCAGTAGTAATTGATTTTTTTCAAATTTTTTTTAGTTGTTGAAGGACCTTTATTTTTATTTATACGTGGTGCTGAGAAGGGAACCCAGTGCCTCACACATGCTAAGCGAGTGCTCTACCACTGAGCCACAACCCCAGCCCAATAATTGATTTTAACTTAGGAGTTCCATTGATATTTGCAATAAAAGGGCAGACAACTATTATTTATTTTCCTCCCTGGCAGGCAGATATCTTTTCTACTTGCCTGAATGCTTTCTGGCATTGACTTCCAAAAGAGGTCAGTTTTCATCCCCCTGAGCTCTTGTTTCTGCTTTTCCTTATCATAGACAGTTTTTGTCTAAATGGCTCAACATTTTCTGAAGCTGAACTTAGGACTTGTTCTGCACATACTTTTTAGGTTCCTAATTGTATGCCTATTTTTGAAATCTAAAAAGCCAAGCAGTGCTACTTTTCAGGTCTGTTCACCCAAAACATTGTGCAAATTCTCTATGAGGCAGCCTGAAACTTCACACCTCTAACAGGTCCAGCCAAGTATTTCTGTTGGTACCACATGTAAATGACATTATCTATTATCACTGTATTTTGCTCCTATTATCCTCTTCTCTTCTTAGTACCTACTAATGGCATGTCCTGCTTCAGTACAAAGTATAAAATAAATTTCTTAATTTTTTTAATGTCATAAAATATTGATTTATTGATTCCAAAATTAATCCATTATACTTTTAAGAGATCATTCAGCTTCAATCCTAGAAACTTTATTTTCCCTCCAAATTCAGTGTTGTATATTTCCCTTTCTTGTTCATACCAAATTTGATTTGAAACAACCAACAAATGAAAAGAAAGGGGAAAGCCTTAGTTAATTTGGAAAAACATTTTAAAACAACAAAAAGATAGCAGAAAGTTCCAGAAGATTTAGGTATTTGTATTGGAGAGTAATGGGCTGAAAGGCATAAAGGCTCATTGAAGTGCTAGTCTCATGTAATCAGAAAACTGCCTCTGCCAAAGTCCTGTCTGGCTATTGCTATTGCAAGACACAGAAAACCAGTTTTTGGAACTCCCTGCTTTTTCTGTCCCTTGACATATAACAGCTCCAGTCAGGAATAATAGAAATACCTTCATACTTACCCCTCAACAGAGGAAAAAGGACAAAATGAAAAGGGGAGGCACTGAGAAAATGTGAACCAGGTGGTTGAGTCAAAGTGATAATTCAGAAGGGAGTATGAAAGACTAAAAGGCAATGGCAAAGTCATCTTGTATAGGAGAGATACAGTATGGCTTCTCCTCTTCTGAAATGACCTGATTTTACCTCACTGCCAAAAAGAAAACAATGCTTATGTTTCTCTGTATTAGCAGTACTTAATGGGAAAGAGTTCATCTACTTGTAAAAATGCCACACTTAAAGGACCCTGACATTAGAACATTTGGAGAGCTGGAACTTGGGAATAGTTGTGTAGAATCTTTAAGTGAAGGAAAGTTCTTACGTTCTATGGCACATGTGAATGAAATCCAACACTGATTCAATATAGCAGTCTCAAAGACCAAGCTTTAACTTGAGTGTCTGTTATGCTGCCAAGAGAATACATATGTAATTTGTTAGGAACACTTTTTCACTCTCAATCTTCTTCCTCAGGTACACCAGATGTATTCTTCCCCCCCCCTCAATTTTTTCAGTTGTAGATGGACATAATACCTTTATTTTACTTTATTCATTTTTTTTATGTAGTGCTGAGGATTGAACCCTGTGCCTCACACATGCAAGAAAAGTGTTCTACCACTTAACCATGACACCAGTGGGCGGAAGGAGGGAAGGAGGGAGGGAGGGAGGGAGGGAGGGAGGGAGGGAAGGAAGGAAGGAAGGAAGGAAGGAAGGAAGGAAGGAAGGAAGGAAGGAAGGAAGGAAGGAAGGAAGGAAGGAAGGGGAGAGGAGGGGAGGGGAGGGGAGGGGAGGGGAGGGGAGGGGAGGGGAGAGGAGGGGAGGGGAGGGGAGGGGAGGGGAGGGGAAGAGAGGAGAGGAGAGGAGAGGGGAGGGGAACGAAGCAGGGGAGGGGAGAGGAGGAGAGGAGAAGAAAGCAGGGGAGGGGAGGGGAAGGAAGGAGGGGACGGAAAAAGCTTTATCAGCTATGAGAAAAAAACACTACGCCCCAGAAAGTGTGTCCCTGATTCAGGACACACCAGAGGCACCAAGTCACCTCTTCTTCCTCTTCCTCGAGAAGGGTGCCAAGAACCCCATGACCACTGCTCCAGCACTGCAACAGGCAGGGGAAGGCGTGAGCACAAGCATGAAGTGGGGCTAGGTTGTAGATCCCATCTACTGGCACCCAGCTTTTGAAACTAACTGAAATTTGTACTGTAGTCTCCCTGCTATAAACACACTAGGAATTGAACTCAGGAGTATTTTACCACTAAGTTAATTTTTAAGTTACTTGCTAAGTTACCGAGGTCTGGCTAATCTGCTGTGAGTGGTCTTGAACTTACACTCCTCCTGCCCTAGTCTTCCAAAAATCACTGGAATTAAAGGTGTGCACTACCATGCGAAGCTCTACACCTTTTTTGTGTGTGTGGTGCTAAGGACTGAACCCAGGGCCTTGTGCATGCAAGGCAAACTCTCTAACAACTGTGCTATATCCCCAGTACTCTAACCTCTTTTTTCTTTTTTTTGAATATTTTTAAAATGTTGACAGACCTTTATTTTTTTTCTTTAATTCATTTATTTATATGCTGTGCTAAGAATCGAACCCAGTGTCTCAGGCATGCTAGGCAAACGCTCTACCACTAAGCCACAACTCCAGCCCCCCTGTAACATCGTTTAATCCTTTACTGTGAATAAAATTTTTAGATGGAGGAGGAATAAGCTCATTGTTGGCTGGAAACCTTGTAAGGCTTTCAGGTACAAAATTTCATATGGTTCCACAGTTGCTTCCCTTTATGAGAACAATATCCAAGGTCAGGAAGAACACCAAAGACCTCGAGAAAGTGATTTTTTTTTTTTTTTTTAAGAGAAAAGAAAATGTGTAAGTCACAATGTTAGTGACACTTAATAATAACTAAATTATGATGGAGCACTTACAATGTTATACACTTCATAGGTACAATTCTCAATCTACACAACAAACTTTAAAGTTGGTAATATATTTTCTCCATTGAAAAGATACACATAACCAATTCCAAATGCAAGTGAATTAAAAGTACCTGTGTCTCATATATTGCCTCAATAGGGCACTGTGTATACGTAATGCTTTAGTTTAAGTGGATATCTTATTGTAATTCTAGTTTGTACTAACCTGATTACTAATAAAGTTGAATAGTTTGCCTGATGTTAATTTAAAACAAAAACAAAAAAAAGATACATTTAGCCAAGTGTGGGGGGAGGTACATGGCTGTAATTTCAGTTGATGGCTGACACAGGAAAATCCCAAGTTGAAGGCCAGCTTGGGCAAGTAAGCAAGATTCCATCTCTCATTTAAGAGATACATCTCTTAAAAAATAAAGGGCTGGGAGTATAGCTCAGGGGTAGAATACCCAATATGGGGTGGGGGGGGTGGGGGAAGAAGTGCAAAAATACAAAACACAGTTCACCAGCTTTATCACTATATTATTCAGCAATTTTTTTTTTTTTTTTTCAAGCTGGAAAGGGGAAGGAAAAGCAAAACTTATTGAGTACAGAGGTTGATGATGTTTGAAAGAAGTTCAATTTGTACTCAGAGGAAAAATTCACATCTTTGGGATAAAAAAAAATGTAAGCCACATAAGAATCTAAGAAAAGTAATATAAATCAGTGCTGACGATATAGCCCATCACGTAGAGTGCTTGCCTTGCATGCCCAAGGCCCGGGTTCAAGTCCCCAGCACTGTGGGATTGTGGAAAAGTAATATAAATCAAACTAAGAGAGGGCTGGAGTTGTGGCTCAGTGATAAAGCACATGCCTAGCACGTGTGAGACACTGGGTTCGATCCTCAGCACCACATAGAAATAAATAAAATGAAGGTATTATGTCCATCAACAGCTAAAAAGTATTTTTTTTTTAAATCAAACTAAGGGGAAAATAAATAAGGATAAAAGAGAACTGTGAGAATTATGAAAATTTAAAATAAGTGAATAATGGTAAGTCATTAAAATGGCCAATAAAAGCCACAAACTTATGACTAAGCTAATAAGGAATAAGGAAAAAAAAAAATTCAGCTAATTTTATAAGAAGACAGAGCCATAGATCTTCAAGAAAATCTCAATGCTATTTGATTGAAAGCTAATTATAAAAATAACTACTAAAGAGCGGACTTTCTAAGAAAATCCAAATTCTCACAATTGAATACTTGATTCAAAAAGAAATGGGAAGCATGCCTATAAACCTACCTTACTTGAGAGGCCAATGCAGGAGGACCACTAGTTCACCGCCAGCCTCAGCAACTCAGAGAGATCCTTTTTCAAACATAAAAATAAAAAAGGCCTGGGGGTAGCTCAGCAGGTCAGTGCCCTTGGGGTTGTTCCCCAGTACCAGAAAAAGGGTGGTGGCGACGTTTGAGGGGACCTGACTTCACTGATAAGTGTGTAAGAAAATTAAAATCCAAAAGGCCCTACAAAGCATGAAGTCCAGATAGAGGAGGGGAAAGGGAGAAGAAAAAATGAAGAAGAACGTGTTAGTGAAGATAACACAGAGAAGTTAACTAGTTTTATGGTTGTATCAGCTCTATTAACAGATAAGAAGGGTGGATCCATAAGTCTAAGAAATTACATGTGAAAAGGCAGACAAGTTCAGAACAGCAATGTTTTACTAGAGTACAAGATGAAGATAGCAAACTATTTTGTGAAAGATTTAACCTTGCCCTACCTTTTGCCTTCAATTCCTGGAAGGTACAAGCTAAGCTGAAACATCCTGTCAAATGAAAGTACCTTTGTTGCCTAGGGATCTTGAGCCAAACCAGATAAGTATATGCCAATGACATAATTTATACTATCAGATCAACTATAAATGGGCTCCCGATGGGCTGTCCTGCAAACTGAGGTTTGCCATGTGGACAATGAATCATGTCTACAGGATGAGCCCTAACAAAAATTCTAGACACCAAGGCTCAGATGAGCTTCCTTGGCTGGCAATATTCTTGCATATTGTTACACGTCATTGCCAGGCACAACAATAACTATGACTCCAACAGGAAAAGAAAACTGGAAGCTCCACATTTGTAACTCTATACTAGACTCTGCCCCATGCTTCCTTCCTTCTTTCTTTCTTTTTATTTTCTTTGATACCAGGGATTGAACCCAAGTGTACTTAACCACTAAGCAATATCCCCAGCCCTTTTTATTTTTAGATAGAGTCTCACTGAGTTGCTGAGGTTTTCAACTCAACTTTCAGAGAGACTCTGACTCACTGAAACATATAGTTTGGGAGAAGTAGGATAAAGGACAGGGATTAATGAACTTTTGATTCCTATACGCTCCTGGAACTGCAGCTGCAGTTACTAGAAGTAAAATTTAGCAATAGAATTTAAAACACTATTCCTGAGAAATTGACTCAACAAATAAATATTTTAGCCAGTCTCAGCTAATACAACCAGTCTTAGGGTCACTCCTAAAGGAAAATTTACGCTGGGATATTATACAGAACCTATATGACCCCTGGTCACAAGGTTGTACAGCCAAGAAAAAGACAAAACCAAGAAACTATTAAACCAGGGATTCTACTAAGAGACACTATCTCATTTTATAGATCAATACTATCAGCTTCTGCAGACCTTATTGCAAACCTGTTTGTTTTCCCAAAGATAATATTTGAACTTATTCTGTTTACTATGACAATTTTGTTATTGTCCCCATAGGGGCTATTTGGTCTAGGATTGCATAGTGTCTGATTTGGGCACTGCTAATATTGATCTCCCCTTAAAGAAAGGGTTTTGGAAACCTATAGGGCCACTATAAGCCTATAGGGGGAAATCTACAATACCCCAGATCTGCACTGCTAGAGGGGAAGATCCATGAACAACATGAAAAAGCAAGGGAAGAAAATGATCCAAACAAATCTAGATTCTATAGTAATAGAATCCAATGACAGTATGTTAGAAGAAATGTCAGAAAACGACTTCAGATTATACATGATTGAGATGATTTGCAAAGCAAAGGATGAGATAAGAGAGCAAATGCAGGCAATGAATGATAATACCAATAAGCTGAAAGAGCACCTGCAGGAAGCAAAAGATCATTTCAACAAAGAGATAGAGATTCTCAAAAACAAACAAACAAAAAAAAAAAAAAACAACAACAAGGAAGTCCTTGAAATGAAGGAAACAGTAAACCAAATAAAAAACTCAATGGAAAGCATCAACAACAGACTAGACCACTTGGAAGACAGAACCTCAGACAATGAAGACAAAATAGTTAATCTTGAAAATAAAGTCGCCCAAACAGAGAAGATGGTAAGAAATCGTGAACAGAATCTCCAAGAACTATGGGACATCATGAAAAGACCAAATTTAAGAATTATTGGGATTGAGGAAGGCACAGAGATACAAACCAAAGGAATGAACAATCTATTCAATGAAATAATATCAGAAAACTTCCCAAACCTGAAGAATGAAATGGAAAATCAAATACAAGAGGCTTACAGAACACCAAATGCACAAAATCACAACAGATCCACAAGGCACATTATAATGAAAATGCCTAACATTCAAAATAAAGATAGGATTTTGAAGGCCGCGAGAGAAAAGCATCAGATTACATATAGGGGGAGACCAATACGGATAGCAGCCGACTTCTCAACCCAGACTCTAAAAGCTAGAAGGGCCTGGAACAACATATTTCAAGCTCTGAAAGAACATGGTTGACAACCAAGAATCCTATACCCAGCAAAACTAACTTCAGATTTGAAGATGAAATAAAATCCTTCCATGGTAAACAAAAGTTAAAAGAATTTACAAATGGAAAGCCTGCACTACAGAATGTTCTCAACAAAATATTCCATGAGGAGGAAATGAAAAACAACAATGGAGGTCAGCAAAGGGAGGAACTACCTTAGAGAAAAACCACTCAAAGGAGAAACCAAGCCAACTTAAAAACCAAAAATAAGCCAAATGACTGGGAATACGAATTATTTCTCAATGATAACCCTGAACGTTAATGGCCTAAACTCATCAATCAAAAGACATAGACTGGCAGAATGGATTAAAAAGAAAGACCCAACAATAAGCTGCCTGCAAGAGACTCATCTCATAGAAAAAGACATCCACAGACTAAAGGTGAAAAAATGGGAAAAAACCTACCACACACATGGACTCAGTAAAAAAGCAGGGATTTCCATCCTTATATCAGATAAAGTGGACTTCAAGCCAAAGTTAGTCAGAAGGGATAAAGAAGGACATTTCACATAGGTTAAGGGAACCATAAATCAGGAAGACATAACGACAGTAAATATTTATACCCCAAACAATGGTGCATCCCTGTACAAAAACAAATCCTTCTCAATTTCAAAAGAATCACATAGACCACAACACAATAATTCTGGGCAACTTTAACGCACCACTGTCACCACTAGATAGATCCTCCAAACAAAATCCAACCAAAGAAACCATAGAACTCAATAACACAATCAATAACCTAGACTTAATAGACATATATAGAATATTCCATCCATCAACGAGCGGATACACTTTCTTTTCAGCAGCACATGGAACCTTCTCAAAAATAGACCATATGTTATGCCACAAAGCAGCCCTTAGGAAATGCAAAAAAATAGAGATACTGCCTTGTGTCCTATCAGATCATAATGGACTGAGAGTAGAAATCAATAACAAAATAAAAAAAGGAAATTACTCCAACACTTGGAGACTAAATAATATGCTATTGAATGAAGCATGGGTAACAAAAAACATCAGGGAGGAGATTAAAAAATTCTTAGAGGTCAATGAGAATGATGATACAACATATCAAAATCTCTGGGACACTATGAGAGCGGTACTAAGAGGAAAATTCATTGCATGGAGCACATTCCAGAAAAGAATGAAAAGTCAACAACTAAATGACCTAACATTACAGCTCAAAGCCCTAGAAAAAGAAGAACAGAATAACAGCAAAAGTAGAAGACAGGAAATAATTAAAATCAGAGCTGAAATCAATGAAATTGAAACAAAAGAAACTATTCAAAAAACTGACAAAACAAAAAGTTGGTTCTTTGAGAAAGTAAACAAAATAGACAAACCCTTAGCCACACTAACAAAGAGGAGAGAGAAGACTCAAATTACTAAAATACATAATGCAAAAGGAAATATCACGACAGACACCACTGAGATACAGAACATCAAGAGAAACTACTTTGAAAATCTGTATTCCAACAAAATAGAAAGTACCGAAGACATTGACAAATTTCTAGAGACATATGCTCCTCCCAAACTGAACCAGGAGGACATACACGATTTTAACAGATCAATATCAAGCAATGAAATAAAAGAAGCCATTAAAAATCTACCATCCAAGAAAAGCCCAGGATCAGACGGATTCTCAGCCAAGTTCTACAAGACCTTCAAAGAAGAACTCATTCCAATACTTCTCAAAGTATTCCAGGAATAGAAAATGAGGGTACCCTACCAAACTCATTCTATGAAGCTAATATCACCCTCATACCCAAACCAGGAAAAGACACATCAAGGAAAGAAAATTTTAGACCAATATCCTTGATGAATATAGATGCAAAGATCCTTAACAAAATATTGGCAAACCGTATCCAAAAGCATATTAAGAAAATCGTGCACCACGATCAAGTGGGGTTCATCCCTGGAATGCAAGGATGGTTCAACATTCGTAAATCAATAAACGTAATCCATCATGTCAATAGACTTAAGGATAAGAATTAAATGGTTATTTCAATTGACGCAGAAAAAGCATTCGACAAAATACAACACCCTTTCATGCTCAAAACACTAGAAAAAATCGGGATAGTAGAAACATACCTAAACATTGCAAAGGCTATTTATGCTAAGCCCATGGCCAACCTCATTCTTAATGGAGAAAAACTGAAACCGTTCCCTTTAAAAACGGGAACAAGACAGGGATGTCCTCTTTCACCACTTCTATTCAACATTGTCCTCGAAACTCTGCCAGAGCAATTAGGCAGACTAAAGAAATTAAAGGGATACAAATAGGAAAAGAGGAACTTAAGCTGTCACTATTTGCAGATGACATGATTCTATATTTAGAGGATCCAAAAACCTCCTCCAGAAAGCTTCTAGACCTCATCAATGAATTCAGCAAAATAGCAGGCTATAAAATCAACACGCATAAATCTAAAGCATTTTTATATGCAAGCGACGAAACAGCTGAAAGGGAAATGAGGAAAACAACTCCATTTGCAATAGCCTCAAAAAAAATAAAATACTTGGGCATCCTTCTAACCAAAGAGATAAAATATCTCTACGATGAAAACTACAAAACACTGAAGAAAGAAATTAAGGAAGACCTTAGAAGATGGAAAGATCACCCATGTTCTTGGATAGGCAGAATTAATATTGTCAAAATGGCCATACTACCAAAAGTGCTATACAGATTCAATGCAATTCCAATTAAAATTCCAATGATGAACCTTACAGAAATAGAGCAAACAGTCATGAAATTCATCTGGAAGAATAAGAAACCCAGAATAGCTAAAGCAATCCTTAGCAGGAAGAATGAAACAGGGGTATCGCAATACCAGAACTTCAACTCTACTACAAAGCAATAGTAACAAAAACGGCATGATATTGGCACCAAAATAGACAGGTAGATCAATGGTACAGAATAGAGGACATGGACACAAACCCAAATAAATACAATTTTCTCATACTAGACAAAGGTGCCAAAAATATGCAATGGAGAAAAGATAGCTTCTTCAACAAATGGTGCTGGGAAAACTGGAAATCCATATGCAACAGAATGAAACTAAACCCATATCTCTCACCCTGCACAAAACTCAACTCACAATGGATCAAGGACCTTGAAATCAGACCAGAGACCCTGTATCTTACAGAAGAAAAAGTAGGTCCAAACCTTCACCTTGTTGGATTAGGATCAGACTTCCTTAACAGGACTCCCATAGCACAAGAAATAAAAGTAAGAATCAATAATTGGGATAGATTCAAACTAAATAGCTTTCTCTCAGCAAAGGAAACTATCAGCAATGCGAAGAGAGAGTCTACAGAGTGGGAGAATATCTCTGCCACTCATACTACAGATAGAGCACTAATTTCCAGAATATATAAAGAACTCAAAAAACTCTACACCAAGAATACAAATAACCCAATCAACAAATGGGCTAAGGAAATGAACAGACACTTCACAAAAGAAGATCTACAAGCAATCAACAAACATATGAAAAAATGTTCACCATCTTTAGCAGTAAGAGAAATGCAAATCAAAACTACACTAAGATTCCATCTCACCCAATTAGAATGGTGATTATCAAGAATACAAGCAACAATAGGTGTTGGAGAGGATGTGGGGAAAAAGGTACACTCATGCATTGCTGGTGGGACTGCAAATTAGTGCAGCCACTCTGGAAAGCAGTGTGTAGATTCCTTAGAAAACTTGGAATGGACCTACCATTTGACCCAGCTATCCCACTCCTCGGCCTATACCCAAAGGACTTAAAATCAGCATACTACAGAGATACAGCCACATCAATGTTCACAGCTGCTCAATTCACAATAGCCAGACTATGGAACCAACCTAGATGCCCTTCAATTGATGAATGGATAAAGAAACTGAGATATATACACACACACACACACACACACACACACACACACACACACAATGGAATATTACTCAGCCATAAAGAATAATAAAATTATGGCATTTGCAGGCAAATGGATGAAATTGGAGAATATCATACTAAGTAAGATAAGCCAATCTGAAAAATCCAAAAGACGAATGATCTCACTGATAAGCGGATGATGACACATAATGGGGAGGTGGGAGGGGGGCAAGAATGGAGGAAGGAGGGATTATATAGAGGGAAAAGAGAGGTGGCAGGGGTGGGGGGAAGGAAAAAAATAATGGAATGAATCAAACAGCATTACTCTGTAAATGTATGAATATGCAAATGGTATGCTGTTACTCCATGTACAAACAGAAACATGTATCCCATTTGTTTATAATAAAAAATAAATAAATAAATAAATAAAAAATATTATCAGCTTCCTAAAGATAAATCTGTATCAAACTGGATTATGAGAATGTTTAACATAGAGGCAGTATCTTTGGTTTTGAATGCTGTGGAGTGGAAGAGCATGTCTGAGTTCCTGTAAGTTCCACAGCTCACTACTGAACAACCATTAATTGCTATACATGATCCAGACAGGTTATTTCTTACAAGTATGGTGAACTAAAAGCCACTGTTTCTGCCCTGAGAAGGGCAAATATCCTCCTATAAATGCCAAATGGAACTCCCCATGCTGGACTGGTACTAATGTTGTTAACAATAGACAACAAGGCCGGGAATGGTGGCGCACGCCTGTAATCCCAGCAACTCAGGAGACTGAAGCAGGAGAATCTCAAGTTCAAAGCCAGTCTCAGCACAAGCCAGGCACTAAGCAATTCAGTGAGATTCTATCTCTTAACAAAATACAAAATAGGGCTGGAGATGTGGCTCAGTTGTTGAGTGCCCCTGAGTACAATCCCCGGTACCCACCTACCCACCAAAAAAGGAATAGGCAACTAGAAGCTAGGTGCATTGGTGCCCACCTGTCATCCCAGCAACTTGGGGAGGCAGAGGCAGAAGGAGTACAAGTTTAAAGACAGCAACTGAGAGAAATCGTAAGCAACTTGGTGAGATCCTGTCTCAAAATAAAAACTAAAAAAGGACTGAGAATGTGGCTCAGTGGTTAAGTGCCACTGCGTTCAATTCCAGATACCAAAAAAAAAAAAAAAAAAGGAAAATAATGAACAGTAGTCTAGTGAGTATGCATCAAGGTTGCTGCAAAATCTAGCAACAATCTAAGAAGTCTTAAGATTTAGTGTCTCAGCTTCTCTTTATGGATCTTAGAGATGCTATGAAAGTCAGTGACTCATGAGAAAGCAGGGAAAGACAAAGGGGATAGGTCAATGGATTTATCTCAGACTTGGAAATCATTAGATGGTTCTGTAAAAAATAGGATGAATAAAGGAGACATTAATGGGGTTGAAAGGAAAGTCTTAATGCAGAATTACTGAAAGAGCAGGTGACCAAGCAGGAAACCCAGGTAGTCCCTAGTATTAAAGAGCCCTATGTTAGCATTGCTGTATTTTATCCCAGCTTGAGGACATTTTAAAAGTTTACGAAACTTAAAAAAAAAAAAAAAAGTTGAAGGGCCCAACCTCAAAATGCCTAGAAGAGGCAAGGTTTTCTAATGCAACCCCCATTGAGGGAACCAAGGCGATACAGCTGATCCTTGAACACAAGGTATTGAGGAAGTGACAATGGTTGGAGGTAATAATAGTTGCTGGGATTAAGGTGGAAGTTCATATTAAAATTAGAATATTTCCCCAGCTACCTGGATGGCTGAGGGGAAAATTGTAAGCTCAAGACCAGCCTGGTCGACTCAGCAAGACTCCATCTCGAAATAAAATTTAAAAGGAGACTGGGGGTGTAACTCTGTGACAGAGTCCCTGGGTTTAATTTCTAATACCAGAAAAAATAAAATAAAAATTAGAATATTTTAACCAACTTTCTGTGAATGTGTCACCGAACAGATATGATGTCAACTGATAAAAACACTTCACCCAGTTAGTACTGTAAAATACATGGAGCTCTAAAAGCCAGTCTTAATTAGACACACTTAAATGGGAACCACTAGAACTGCTCAAGTACATAGAGGTTGTTAATATGAGACAGAACAGGATACATGTTAGACAAAAAGAAATTTTCATTTTAATAAAAAATTAGAAGCTGGTGCCAATGAATTCTCTATGCATATGTACTGCACAGTCTGTGGAAAAACATGGTCACTGAGACCAATGGTTGACTATTAAGGCTAGAATAAAGTAGTACCACCACTGCATCAATAGTTCCTAGTACAAAATGGTCTTAGTACAAAAATAAATAACAGCCTAAGGGAGAGTGGTACTTAAATGGCTGACTTATTAAAAAAAAAAAAATTTCTTGTCTTCATCTCAAAAAAAGAGCCAACACAATCTGCCCTTACATGCTTACATGGGAGGATTTCAATTTATACTTATCATATTGCAACAGGGTTATTACTTCTATTCACCAACTTACTGTTATAATTTGATTAAAAGAGATTTCGACTTGATACAGGTCTCAAATGTAATAACACACTATACTGATAACATCATGATAATATCGGAAACCTACGAACAAGGTAGGACTAACTAAAATGCAATGGTTAACATGACCAACAGGGGTTGGTTGATAAATCCAGCAAAGGTTTAAAGACTATTCAAATGGTTGTAATTTTTAGAAATAACCTGGATCATGACATTCCACAAATGAAGAAAAATTGCTGCCACCACCTACCTTAAAACTAAAGGAGCCTAGTGTTTACATGGTACTTTTGAATTTTAAAGGACATGTACTCCAAATAGTGGAATATCACTAGCTACTGTGATTAAATACCCAGAAGTACAGCTTGTTGCCACTGCCCAGCATCAAGAAAGAATAGCATACCACATACTGCTAGCCTGGGAAAAGATCAAAATTCCTTGTATAATTTCTACTGAACACATATTACCTTTGTGATATTTTAAGTCAAACCATCTTTAGAACCATCTATATACAGTATTTTTTAGAAAATAACAAAACACAACCTGTAGTACATTTTTAGTACATTGTATGCCACAGCTAAAGGTTTACATTCCTGGTGTGTGGAATACTCATTATTTCCAGGGCAAGGGAAGAACAAGAGAAGTAGGTGAGGCATAGAGGGGAAAAAAATGGTTGGTTGAAGCTATGTACCAGGGAAATCGGTTTTTTTACTATCATACTATCTGTGCATGTCTGAAAGTTTCCATAATAAAAATATAAAAAATAAAAGTATAAAACCAAACAAAATTAAAAGGGGTAATAAAAAAGACCATATTTGAATGGGACCTGAATAAAGGCAGGTCACATCCAAATTACACAAAGCAGTCTCTTCTCTCAATACTTTTGGGCCACTATGATCCAGACTCAAATGTGATTTCAGAAGTGTCAGCAACACATACTAATGCTAACTGCAGTTTATAACAAAAGCCTATAAGGGCCACACACTGGCAACCAAAAGAATTTTAGACCAGAAAACTTCTGGATATTACTGGCTGTTGGGCAGTCATTGAGACTGTACAACTGGGCTGGGCTCTGTGGTACCCACCTATAATCCTAGCTACTTGGGAGGATGAAGCAGGATAACAAATTCAAGGCTAACCTGGGAAACTTAGACCTTGCCTCAAAATTTAAAAATTTAAAAAATTTAAAAGGCTGGGGGATAGAGCTCAGTGGCAGAGCACTTACCCAGGATGTTCAAGTCCCTGGGTTTAAACTCCAGTACAGGGAGTGGGTGAAGGATGACACTTTATGACTGAAGGAAATAAAATAATCCTCAAGCCTGAAATACCCATGTCTTGGATGATGTGAGAGAAACACTCTAATAAGGAAGGCAGAGTCCAGAACAGTTTCCTATAAAATGGAAATGATTTACACAGGAAAATGCAACCAGGAGAATGCAAAGAGGTACTCATTCACATTTATAAGTAGGTATCCTCTTTTCACCCCCTAAGGCTGACCAAGGATCTGCTGGATCCTATGATTACATGGATGCTATATTAATAAACAGCTCTCTATTAATCAACAGTTACATCATTTATGGACAACACTTCCAAGGTAAACAGATAGTATCCTTTAAAAGCCACTACTCTTGCCTAAAGAAGGTAAAAACAAGTCAGCTCAAAATTCATGCTATTTCTCCTTAAGTGTGGGTTTTTACTGAGGGTCAGAAGTGAAGATGGTCTTATTATATATAATTATAAGGCACCAATGAGAATAAAGAGAAGAAGTAGGAAAGAAAAGGAGGAGGAAGAGAAGAAGAAGTGGTGGTGGTGGTAGAGAAGGTGGTCTTGTGAACAGATGATGAAGACAAAGATGCTGGTAGCAGGGAGAGGTGGTGTACCCCTATAATCTCAGTTAGTTGGAAGGCAGGAGGATCACAAGTTTGAGGTCAGCGTAGGCAACATAGAAAAGACTCATATAAAAAAATTTTAAAGGAGAAAGATGCTAATAAAATAAATAATGTATACTATACTGAAAATGTGGAACTCTATGAGGGGAACACTGCAGTGGTATGTTGCTGCTTTATGGTGACACTATACTTCAGCACAATAATCCTGGCAGCAATACTGAAAGAATGAATTTGACATGGCAAACCTCAAATCAGAAAGACCAGTTATAATTTTATTGGTAGTAATAAGAACCTGAGTTATTTAAGTCCAATGACATGGGTTCTGCCAATAGTATATCCAGGAAAAATACAATGGAAATACACACAATAAGAAAAGTGTGATTTTATGATATAAAACATGGTCATACATCCCTTAACAATGGAACAAGTTCTGAGAACTGTGTCATTAGACAATTTCTTCACTGTGTGAACATCAGAGAGCATACCTGCACAAACTTATGTGGTTAGGATAATCATATGGGACCAAGATGTATCTGTTTGTGTAAACATATGTATATATACACACACGCATATATATACATATGTGTATACACACACACGTAATATAAAAAATTTGTAGTACCTCCTTGACTATGTTTGGAACATAACTGTATAATGTTGATTGCTGTCTTCACTCCTTGCACAAAGTTTCTAAAAACCCTGGAATCTCTGAACTGGTAAGAGTTTTTTAATATGCTAATGAGTCTTTTAATATGCCAAGGTTATCCTGCTTGGGTTCCAGGATAACCAAGGAAATCAACCAGATGATTAGAGGGTTAGATCTTCCAGTCTTCCTCTCTAAGTTTACAGAAAGGAAAGGGGGTCTAGAGGTTAAGTAGATTACAAATGGTCAATAACCTTGTCAATCATGCTTACATAGTAAAGCTTCCTAAAAAATAAAAGAACAGGACTTAGAAAACTTCCAGGTTGCTGAATGCACAGGCAGTAACATGCCTAGGACAGAAAGAGATTGGAAGCTCTGCATCCTTCTTTATGTATCTCATTATCTGGGGGTTCATCTGTATTATTTAAAATATTCTTTATAATAAATCAGCAATAATAAGTTAAGGACGTTCCTGGATTCTTTGAGCCATTCTAGCAAATTATCTAGCAAACTGAAGTACAGCGTTCACAAGTTTACAAATGGCATCTGAAGTAGAGGTAGTCTGTGGGACTAGGCCTTTAACCAGTGGGCTCTGATTCTTAATTCCAGGTAGACTCTAATTCCAGCTGGTGTCAGAAAACTGATGAGTATGAAACAAAAAAATTCATACAAATGGTTAAAATCTTGCATTAAGTGTAAGAGGAGGAAAAGGTTATTTTTTCCTATATTCAGGCAGACACATTAATAGATAATTAGGACTTAGATGTAAGTAATAAAAGAATATAGTAAAGAAAACGGAAGGATCAGAGTTAGACTTCGAGGTGGGGGCAGTCTTTCTCTTTCTTTTCATTCCCCTTGGGTTTAAGCCATGCCCAATAAAGCTATTTTTCATGGGGAAAAGTATATCATCTTCCTTTTCTTTTTGTCTATTACCATCAATTCAGAACACTACATAAGAAATCTGAGTGCTCAGGAAAATATCTTACTGCACCTATGAAAAAGGCAATCTAATGTCTCAATGAGACCATTAGAAAATAATCAATGATAAGATTTGGTCCTAAAGGTAAAAGCATCCAAAAGATTAGTCACTTCAGTAAAATATTAGCCAAATTCCAGTAAGATAAGACTTTTTTTTTTTTTTTTTTTTTTTTTTGTGGTGCTGGGGATCGAACCCAGGGGCTTGTACTTGAGAGAAAAGCACTCTACCAACTGAGCTATATCCCCAGCCCAAGATAAGACATTTCTGAACACAACAAATTAAGGCTACAAGTGTTCGGTTAGAAAAGTGAAAGTTGCCTTTAAAAAGAACAAAAAGCATTTCCTTTTTATGGTCAAGTTTGAGATATTCTGTCTAGTGTATTCTGTATTCTATAAACCATATGGAGAGAAATAAGCATAGAGATTAAGAAGAAATTTGAAGCCTGAATGTCAGTGCTTAAATCTTGACTCTATCACTTACTATGAGACCTTGTACAGACTTCTAAAGCTTTCTGTGGGCTGATGCACTCTCTCCCTTTAAAACAGTCATAAAACACCAGTACTTAAAACTCATGAATTAAAGGAGCATTCAGCATTCAGTAAAGTGCCTGGTAGAAACCAAGCATGGTGTCATATACCCATAATAATCTCAGTGACTCAGGAAGCTGAGGCAGGAGGATCTCAAGTTTGAGGTCAGCCTAAACACCTTAGTCAAACCCTGTCTCAAAATAAAAAAATAAAATAAAAAAACACTGGGAGGTATAGCCCAGGGGTAAAGTGACCCTAGTTCAATCTCCAAACCAAAGTGAAGGGCTAGGTAGGCAGGTAGGTGTGTGTGTCTGGCACAAAGTAAAGATGTGATCATTATTAGCAATTAGAGGAGTATGGAATCCAATTAACATGAATCAAGTCATTTAAAAAAAAAAAAAATACAGTTAAGAAATTGCACACACCTACAATCCCAGCTACTCAAGAGGCTGAGGCAGAAGGATTGCAAGTTCAAGGCTAGCCTAGACAAGCAACATGGTGAGACCTTGTCTCCAAAAAAAAGAGAGAGTAGGGTTGGGGTTGTGGCTCAGTGGTACAGCACTTGCCTGGCATGTGTGAGAGGCACTGGGTTCAATCCTCAGCACTAAATAAATACATAAAATAAAGGTATTGTGTCCACCTACATCTAAAAAAATACTGAGAGAGAGAGAGAGAGAGAGAGACTGACACTATTTAAATGTGGTTAAAATAACTTCTTGGCAACAGACTTGTAAAACTTTCATCCATACAGAAATACTGTTCTTCGAAAAAAACATTAGAAAATTCTAGACTGTGGGTGGATAGGCTAAATCATCTTTTTTACTTGTAATAAAACGGTGCCACAGAAGGTGGGAAAATTTACTCAAGAATTTTCTTATGTACTTAAGAATTTCAGTAGTTTCAAAACAGTTCAGATGAAAGAGACTTCTGATAAGTAAATATTACTAATTCTCAGGACGGAATATGGTTAAAATACAAAGTTGTATATTAAAAGAATAACTATGCTTAGAATGTTTATTTAGCTGTTTATAAATCCCTAAGTTTCCTGCAAATAATACCTCTAACTTGATATCTATATTTATGCTTTGATGTTAGATATCAGATAGCTATTGCCTATGAGAATGTCAGTTAACCATACTATGAGAACATTGTCTTTAGAGATAACAGCCTATGCTCTAACTATATTACAGATGGGAATGGCTTATTTGAACCACAGGAACAAATAATACAATTCTGTTCTTGCAAACCCAACCCTATATAATGATACATTTTGACAATATTCATAAGACAATTAGACATGAACATGAAAACAATTAAACAGTTCATCAAAATACACTATTTCAAGAAATAAAACAGAAAATTTAGATGTAAAATGCTAAGGGATTATGGGGTCAATATTTGCTTTCAGAAGAATAAATAATTTTTAAGCACTTTTTATATTTCTCAATAATTGAGTATGACCTCTGTACCTATGTTCTTTGTGTTCCAATAGTTGACAGTCTCTACATGTCAGTCTATCACATGTTTCACAGAAGAGTTTCAATTGTTCTTGTTTGTGTACAGGGCAGAAAACAGGGCGCTGACCAGATGCTCCAACAGACTCTGTAGCAAAATTTTAAAAAAAGTTTTTTAACTAAACATAATAAAATTTTTGACTAATTTTCTAAATTCTTATTGATGGTGGTATTCGATACTTATTAAAAAGTAGAAAATGGTATAGAATCGAAAGAGGAAGGTTAAAACACATCTTACCTGAGACATCTTCTTTTTTCCTAATCAAGTGATCTTTAGTGAATTTTACTCTCTGATGTGCTTCAATACACGTCTTACATAGCCACTCTCCACATTCTACACAAAAGCCAACTGCACTTGCATTGTCTTCACAACTGGTACATACCTGAAAGAGTAAATATTGATCTACATTAAATTTACCAAATAGAGATCCACAAAATAAAACAGGGAAATCTTTCTAACTTGCTCTCAAATACCTGGCTAATTCACTGTACAAAGAATAAAATTTCTGTTACCTATTTACCTTCAACAAAATCCCTTTCCTTAGATATCAAACATTTAAGTAATAAAAATATAAGGCTCAGAACACAAAAACTATGCAAAATTTGACTTTTAAAATAATGACTTCTGTTTTATGTTTGAGGGTAGAAGAAAGTCATCCTTTATTTTCAATTTGAAAGAGAAATATGAGCACTACCTTATTTAACTATCCAAACATTTTTTCTTATAATTTATACTTTTATATCAAGACATTACTATAAAGAAAAATTGAGAAGCATACCTGTTCTGATTTCTCATCAGAACTGCTAGGGGCTTCTGATGTGTCCTTCACAAAATAGTTATCCACAAGGTCTATCTGTCTGCATTCTTGGCGGCATACTGGGCAACGTATTACACCAACTACAACACAAAATGGCAACATTAAACAATATTCTTCAAGGGAAGTAAAAGGAAATTGTGAATGATGCCCATATGGAAACCATTCATTCATCACACACAACATCAAAGAAATGAGCATCAAGAACTATGTAAAAGAACTGAGTTATCCCAATGGGGGGGAAAATGATACCCTATAGGAAAACAAGTGTTAATATGCCCCCAAAGCAGTGCTTTTTTATTATAAGATGTGGCTGGCAGAATAATGGCCTCCTTATATTTGAAATCTATCCATGTTATTTTACCTGGCAAAAGGAATTTTGCAGATGAGACTAGATTAAGGTTCTTCAGTGAGAACTGATTTTTGGATTCATGAGAACTGATTTCAAAAGGCTCTAAATGTAATAAAGTGATTCTATAAGAGGGAGGCACATGCAGATTAGACTACAGACAAGCAGAAGGCAATTGATAATGGAAACAGATTAAAGTCTTATACTTTGAAGATGAAGGAGATGATGACAAGCCAAGAAAGGTGACCACCAGAAGCTGGAATAGACAAGGAAACAAATTTTCTCCCCCCAGAACCTGTGGAAGAAATCAATCCTGCCAAAACTTTGGCTTCAGGCAAAGCTAAAACTGATTTCAAACTTTCAGCTTCTAGAACTACAGGAGAATAAGATGTGTGTTATTCTAAGACATCAAGTTTTTGGTAATTTTGTTACAGCAGTTATAGAAAACTAAAGTACAATCCATCACCTTAAATTATTACTTAGTTTAGAGATACTTTAATTTATGCTACTGTAGGAAGAAAGATCATTCGTGCTATCAAAACTGCTGAGGTAACATGGAAACTAAAGTTAAGAACTAAAAAAAAGGGGCTGGGGAGATAGCTCAATCGGTAGAGTGCTTGCCTTGTAAGCACAAGGCCCTGGGTTCGATCCCAAGCACCCAAAAAAAAAAAAAAAAAAAACAAAGAACTAAAAACAAAGCACCACAGTCAATACAACTATCTACAATGTATCAATGGAATTGAAGATAGAAATGCCATAATCCTGCCTTTAAGAAAGAGCTGAGGGGCTGAAGACTAGTGTATTGTGTTTACAGTTTATTATGTACACAACTACAGAAAGACTGGGTTATGGCCAAGAGTTGTGTAGAATACAAAGTATAGAACCATAGTCCTTCTGATGTAAATAAAATCTCAATCTAAAAGTAAGAATACCAGAATACCCCAGAAAACAACACATATTGTTAAAATAAACTCGAATACTTAATAACATATTTTACAAGTATAATATCATATGTAAAACGATACAAAGCTCTTACTCAAGGCTGGGATTATGGCTCAGTTGGTGGAGTGTGCCTGCCCAGCACGCAAGAGGCACTGGGTTCGATCCTTTAGCATCACATACAAAACTAAATAAAAAAAAGTTCTTGCTCAAAGAAAACATACAATATTTAAAACCAAGAGGAAAAGGGAAGATGATGATAAAGGTTTTTGCATTTGAAGTGGCGTGAATTAAACATCTTTCAAGAAATAGAATGACTACAAAGGAGATAAACATTACTATAGGGGCAAAGATAACGGGAGCAATTTTTTTTTTTTTGGGGGGGGGGGGGGGAGGCTGCACTGGAGATTGAACCCAGGGGCACTCTACCACTGAACTATATACCTGGCTCTTTTTATTTTGAGGCAGGGCTCACTAAATTACCCAGGCTGGCCTGGAACTTGGAAATCCTACTGTCTCCGCCTCCTGAGTAGATGGGATTACAAGCGTATACCACCACACCAGCTATAACGAACTCTTAGAATGAAACAGGAAACTTTTTGCTGAAGAGATGATACTTACCTGGAGTCTTAAAAAATAAACATGCATTTACTAGTGTGCATGAAAGAATTTGCTTGGCAGGCCTGCGTTACTCAAATTTTGCACATTCTAGGGCTGGGGAGATAGCTCAGTTGGTAGAGTGCTTGCCTTGTAAACACAAGGCCCTGGGTTCAATCCCCAGCACAGCAAAAAAAAAAAAAAAAAAAAAAAAAAAAAAAAAAAAAAAGCACATTCCGAAGGTCTGTCTGAGCACTGGCCCTTGAATGGCTCCTAGGAGATAATCTCTGAACCAAAAGAATATTCTGCCTGAATAAGAGTGGTTTTAGTATGTTGGAGGCTACAAGAAACCACATATTCCTTTAGACAGCAGGTGTATCCTAATAGTAAGACTTAAGAGAAAATGCCTGTTTTAGCATATCTGAGGCCTACTGCATTCATATTGACTTCTGGGTGGACTGGCATCCGTAGTTGCTGCTATCAACCATATGGAGACTGATTTGCCAATAAAAACCCTCAATCCCAAGGCTCAGGTGAGACTGCCTGCTAAGCAATATGCTGTGTATTGTCCCACATTTTTTTCCTAGGATAATTAAGCACCTAACAGTTTAACTACACTAGAAAGAAACATCTGAAAGCTTGCATCTTCTTTCTCTTGGACAGCTTTTCTCTTTGTCAATTTTAATATGTATTCTTTTACTGTGACAAAACAGAGTCAGGAGAATAAAAACAGATGCAAAAAGAATAGTATACATAAAGTTCACTAATTTTAAAAGCAAAGAATAGGAGACTATAAAAGCATAAAATGTGTGTGTATATATATATACATATAATTGCGTATAAAAATATTTTTAAAGTTAATGTAAAATTTGTAACACCTCTAAAAAAATATTTGCTGAAGAACATAAAATACAGAAAAACATTCTATATGCTCAGAGCAAGACAGACTCAAATTCGGACTGGGTATGTTGCTCAATAGCAGAATGTGTGCTCAGCATACACAAGCCCTGGGTTAAAGGAGAGGAAAGAGGAAAGGGAAAAGAGGGAACACAGGGAAAGGAGGGAAAGAAGGAAAAAAGAGGGGAGAGGAGAGGGAAGGGGAGAGGAGGGGAAAGGCTGGGCACAGTGGTGCACACCTGTAATGCCAGCAACTCAGGTGGTTTAGGCAGGAAGACCACAAATCAAGAAACCAGCCTCCGCAAGTTCAAGGTCAGCATGGACAACTTAGCAAAACCCTGCCTCAAACTAAAAAATAGGATTGGGGATATAGCTCAATGATAAAGTACCCCTGGGGTCAATCCCCAGTACTGGGTGAAGCAGGGGAGCAGCGGGGAGTCAATATGATCAAAGTATTCATTATTACTGTGTAAATAGATGACTCAACTCTATTTCTTTTGAACTTCTACAAGCCAATTCTCAGGTTCTTAGAAATATTCAATTTAATCTAGCAGGCTGACAACCCAAATTCATCTTTTTCTTATTCTAAATCCCCATTAAAATATTAAGGAATTTAGAAGATTAACACACTACCCCAAAAAAACCTGAGGGTGGAGAAAGGGACAAGGCACACAAATTAGCAAGCAGCAATTTTAAGAGAACATAAATGGAAAGGGATAACTGAACAGTAAAGAAGAAACCCATTCGAGTGTACTAACAAATGAAAGGGCGGCGGCGGCGCGGCAGGCTGGTGGAGGCTTGGCCCGGCTCCCGCAGGGGCGCGCGCGCGCAGCCCCCTCCGCAGCCCTTGCCCCACACAGCCGGAGAGCCGCGCGGCAGCTGAGAGACCTGGGACGCCGTTGACCGCGCAGGAGGCAGCGGCGGGAGCGCGAGCTGCGGCCCGCGGCGGCGCGGCAAGATTCACAGATGGATTCAGTGGAAAAGACAACAA